>NC_045427.1:326939862-327555112 GCF_902635505.1 Sarcophilus harrisii
GCTGTCTAGATAATTTTTGTTTTTCTGGTCAGTCTGAAGTGGAGGAAGAAAAAAAAAAAGCTGCTAAACAGGCTTTGGTTAAGCTGGGAGGTTGTTTGTGAATGTAGATTGCATTCCATTGGTGATATTAGGGGGATGAATGTTGGCTGTTTAGGAAAAGTAGCCCAAAGTTAATGTATCCCACTAGCATTTTCAGAAACATGTACCAGATGTTAACAGTTAATTATTCTCAGATCTGATAAGTACCTGCCAGCCAAGGCTAATTTTATTTTTAGTAAACAGTGGCCAAAGGTTCTAGCTGTTCATTTGATAGGATGGAAGCTATTTACACTTATCTATTAATAAAAGCACAACCCTCTTTTAGTTTTCCTTTCCCAGAGCCAGATAAAACATTTCAGACACTCCAAAGGGCATTTGTCTTACTAAATCAGACAAAGTAAACAAATCTGGTCGATTAACTTGGTAAACTGAGGGTAGTTAAATGTTACCTTTGTAGTTTAACTCAATGTCACATGAAAGTAGTATTCACAGGGTTTTTTTCAGATACAGTCATGGTTACTTTTGTCTCATAAATTTAGAACTTGAAAGGATCTCAGAAGTCATCTGATATAATCTCTTCATTTTGCTGGTGAGGAAATTGAGGCTTGTAAAACTTATATGACAAGAAAGAGTCATACAAATAGCAAGGTCTAGAATTAGGATTTAAATTCAGATCCTTTAACCATGATTTTAATTTTTTTTCTCTCTTTTCTTTCTTTCTTTCTTTTTTTTTTTTCCTTTTATTTTTATATTTTCAAAGTCTCTTGAGATTCAAGATCTTTTGTTCTTCCAAATGAAACTTTATTTTTTGATTTGCTGATTCAATTTGGTTGTAATAATTCTAAATCTCATATTAATTTTGGTAGCATCACTTTTAATCTTTTCTCATGGCCCAACAATGGACTATTTTCTTCTCTTACATGTGTAAAGAATGCTTCAAATTTGTGTGTGTGTGTGTGTGTGTGCATGTGCTAGCTTGTGAGTTAATGAACTCATAGCTAGTTTATTTTGTAGTTATTTTTATGTAGTAATTTCTATCATTTTCATTTCATTCTGGTTTTAAGTACAAAGTAATATGCAAAAAGAGAAGACTTTTGTCTTTGCAGATATTTAGAGCTTTAATTTTGTTTTCTTATCTTACTGCCTTAGATGACCATTTCTAAAATAATGCCAAATAATAGTTCAGAGAATGGGATCATTCTAAATTTTCCTCTGCTAGAGATTTGCATATACTTTTTAGTATTTTTAGATGTCCTTTAATAGAATGAATGAAAATTTACTTAGCAAGGGTAAAATTGTATTCAGTTTCTTTGCTTCTCTTATTAATTCATGGTGGGATTTTGTAATGATCCCAGCAGACATTAATTCATGATGGAATTGGAAAAGGTGATGATAATTCTGGAGAACCCAGATGGCCTTCCCTAGACAGGAATACACAGAAGAGCACAGTAGCCTTCATATACCAAGACAAACATTTATTTATGGATTGTACTTCCTTTCTGAAGGAATTAGCCCTTTGGAATGGGGGAAAATATTACTTTTTCTAGTGAGAGGCTTGCTTTTCACTTTATTTAGCCTAATCCCTCTCTGCCTTCCTCCTATCCCCCCAGGCCAATCAGGAGCAAGAATAGTATTTGTTTTATGACATGGATACTTGTCAATTAAGAAGTGGATTTAACTTTAGTATTCCTCACTAACGAACAAAGAGTTATTATAAGTTACTTGTTACTGTGGGTCTTGACTGGATTTGTACTTGACTGAAATTATAGGGTCTCCAGATCCCATTGTTTGTCATTTAAATATGCTTATTTTTCTCATTTTACTTTCTTTTTTTAGTAATGATTGAAAATCTTACGTTTAATAGGATTGATATTTCGTTGGACTTATTTTTTAAAGTTTTTTATGTCCTATATTATTAGATCTGATTTTGTATAGAGATATCAGAGTGGTCTGAGATGAACTTGTGAGCCTTCCCCACCATCAAAATACTGTGTTACATTAATTTCTTCTCCCAGCAGAAAATTGTCTGGCATGTAACTCTGTATATGGTTCCATGTACCCAGCGGGAAAAAACTAAGTGTTCATTGATGATAATGATAGTCTGGTAAAGAGAACATTAGGGCATGAATTAAGAGACGTATATTCTCTTTCCAGTTCTTCTAATGACATACCTTTGTGAAGCAATAGATTTCTACTCTTATGTTGTGGTTTTTCCAAATATACAATGAGCATAATAATCCTGGTACATTTGACTACTGGATAGGCATGTTGTTAGAATTAATAGTAGAATGTATAAAGTTCTTAGATTCCTATGAATGAAAGATGTTATTATCATAAAATTCAAAATATTTAATTTGTATTTGTACAGTTTAGAATTCCTATTCAAGCCCTATAAATATACCTTCTTTATTTTCATTAGCTTCATGTTTATCTGTTTTTTGCTATGTCTCAACTAATATAATTTCATTATATACGCAAGTAATTTTTAAGTGTTTCATTCTCACTAATTATATATAATCATAGAAAGCCCAGACTTCTCAATCAATTAATCAATCAATCAGTAGATTAATCAAAAGTGTAAACTAGATATAAACAGGTCCTAAATCAATTTGAGAAAAAATAAAAAAAGCTTTGAACATTGGACAAATATAAATCACTTCATGCCAGAAAAAAACCAAAATAACAACTTGTGATTCATTGAAAGAATTAAATACACCTGTGGACCCCCATAAGTCACACATTAGATTCCATTAGCATTCCACTGATTGATGCTCACATCAAAAGGAGAGTGTGTTAGCAGACACTGCCTGCCTGCCTTTCTGCTTCCCTATGTCTGTCTGTCTGTATTTTTCTCTATCTCTTTGTCTTTCTGTCTCCTCTCTCTCTATCTCTCTGTCTTTCTATCTTTTCCCCTCTTCTTCCTTTTCTTTTCCCTCTCTTCATTGACCAGTGGAAGAACCTGTAAATATCGAAAAGTCAAAAAAAAGGACAATGTCCTTAGCAGCAATTGCTTTGTAGCTATTATAGGCATATTAAGGACAAACTAAATAAGCTTGGGCAAGGTAGTATCTAAGGCCTTGAAGGGCATCTACCCCTGGAACTCAGCAAAGATCTATGCTTTTGGACTCCATGAAGGGAGATTTCCAGTAACTTAAAAGCTGTGAGTTAGCCCTTTGTTTACTTGTGCTCTCCAAGCTTCCGTCCACATTCTCTGGGGATCTTGTACACCTGTACATGGAGAGTTTGGGGACAGGGATATAGTTTTGTTAAACACTGCCCTTTGTATATCTGTTTCCTAGCATAACTTTTCCAAGAGGTTATAAATTCTGGTCGAAAATAATCATAGCTACAGTAATCCAACATTATGAATTTGGTAAAGAGGCAGTAAGTAGAATGAAGCACACATATTATCCTGATTTTATAGATAAAGAAATTGAATCTTTTACAGGTTTAAGTGTCACTTGTCATTCATATGCTTAAGAATTGTCCGAGGTGGAATTTGAACCCAGGTCTCTTAACTTCAAGCTAAACATGTTTATCTACATTATCAGGGCTCCTTTCTTTTAGTTATTAACAATCAAGAAAGAAATAATTACACACACACACATACATAATAATGCTAGTCATTAAGATAGTGGTAGAGATAATTTTGCTTTTGTTTGTTTCTTTGTTTTATAAGAAATCACTTATGTTCCAAAACTAATTGTGCTTCATGTAGGAGTATGAGATCATAGTTTCAATTAATGATGGTGATTGAGTTTTAGACTTAGAATTTTTACACTATTTCAAAGTCACTGTCACTAAAATTTCCTTGAGGACTTGGCTGTGTATAAAGCTTTTTATTGAAAAAAACCCAAGTAAGTAAATATATATTTCATGGGTTTCTATAATAATATAAAACATCAAGGGATTGTTGTTGACTATATCATATGTTTTTAATTCTTTTGTTACTTTAGGCATAATGGTTCTGAAAGTTCTTTAAAGTTCTTAGAATGATTCTTGAAATTTTAAAAGTAGGAATGAATTGACCAATCAGCATTTATGAAGTCATCTTCCATTCTAGTTCTCTGATTATGCAAATATAAAATTGCTTTCCTCAGAGATTTTACTTGCTTCTGGGAAAACAACATTGTCAAAGATAAGTAAACATATAATATATACAAAATTCCTTCCTAGTGATTTGCCAAGTTTGTTCTTAATAACTAAGGCAATTTGGAAAGACTTCATTAAGGAAGGAGAATTTGAGCTGAGCCTTGAAAGAAGCTTGGATGTCGAGGAGTTTTAAGAGCTACTTGTGACTAAAGAACTAATAAAGAGGGATGATGGTCTGACTTTGAGAAAGTCACTTTGTTTGCTGAATAGAGGACAGATTGGATTGTAGAGAGACTTCAGGCAGGAAAACCAGTCAGAAAATTATTTAAATAATCCATGTAAAACATGATGAGGGCCTGATCAAGGATGGAGGCTATAGAGAGAAGAGGACACATATGATGAATGTGAATAGAGCAACAAGATTTAGATTTGTGAGGTTGAGAATAACATTGGTTGAGAACCTGGATCTGAGCATATGGTATTTTTCTTGACAGTGATAAAGAAGTTCAACATAGGAAAGTTGGGAAAAATACATTCACTAATAGGACTTTCAATTACATATATCCAACAGGCAATTGAGAAAATGTTGAATACAGCAATGATTCATAGGGCTCCACCCATCCAGGAAATACCTACATAGGGAAGATAAATAAATCCATAGGAATTGAGATTATTAAGTGTGATTGCCTAATTAAGAATTCATTGTTAACTTCAGAGAGGGCAGATTTTCTTGAATAATAAATAAATAATAAAAAATTGGAAGCCTTAAGAATGCTGATGGCTGAGAAGAGAGTGAAAGAAGTGGTATTGTTGACATTGAGTATGAATGGATTTTTCAAGGAGTTTAGCAAAGAAGGGAATTTATATGATGGCTAGGAGGGATGATTGGTTTATATATAGGTGGCATAATTAGTTGGATACTTCATTTGGAATCAGGAGTTCAAATACTTTCTCCTTCACCAAACTAGATGTGTGATCTTTGGCAACTTACATCATCACTTTGAATTTCATTATAAAGTATAAATTAGAATTTGGACATGGAAGGATTGTTGTGAAGACCAAATCAGATGATATGACTAAACCAATTTGCCAACTTTTAAAGGTTATAAAATGTTAGTTATTATTAGGTTCAAGTGACTTTTTTTTTTTTTTTTTTTTTGTGAATGCAGGGAGACATGGTCATGTTTTTAGGCAATAGAAAATAACCAGTGGATATAGGGAGGGATGCAAGATTAGAGCGAGAATGAGGTTATCAGTAGACTCATGAGCTGGAAAAGACTTTGAGATCAAGAGTGAGCGTAGGAAGAGTCAGTCTTGATGAAGATATGAGTCAGTTTTACACGGTATCTCATGTGAGATTATACTCATAAAAACCTGTTTGCTGTGGTGATCAACATGCTTTTGATGATGGTGATTTTAGCAGAAGATTTTTATTTTAGTTTCTTTCAGAATATATTATCAAGATTAAACCATTTTCTTTCTTATCAAGATCTATCTTATCTAGATGGAAAACAGATTTTCTAGATTTCAGATATAAATTCCCTCCTTCAGGCTACTGGGAACTAATAAAATCTGAGTGATTACATTAGCCTTTTGGAATTTAAATTAAGCAGCAATACAATTTGAAAATCTAATCACACCATCTAAATATCATTAAGTTATAATAGGTTGATTGATAGGGGCCCAAACCTTTTTTCCTATTTCAGCATGCCTTTCATTCAATCAACTTTTTCAAATCAAAATTTTGATTTCAAAAAGATTCTATAGGAGCAGCTAGGTGGCACAGTGGATAGAGCACCAGCCCTGAAGTCAGGAAGACCTGAGTTCAAATGTGGCCTCAGACATGTAACACTTTCTAGCTGTGTGACCCTGGGCAAGTCACTTAACCCCAATTGCCTCAGGGGGAAAAAAAAAGACCCTATAAATCTTAAAGGTTAGAGATAATTTAAAATAATGGTTCACTGGGATAGGCCACACCCACTTAAATGACTTAATGCATATACTTTTAAAAAGAGGCTAATTATCTTAATAGAAATAATAGAAAAATTGATATATAATTTCTACTAAGGCAATTTTCTTTTCCTTTGGAGAATGATTTAATCATGAAACCAAGCATGAAATAGTCAACCATGTCTAGATTTTATACCAGTAAATATTTTTTTCCCCTCATTTTGGAGTTTGATAGTTTTCTTAAATTCAATGACCTTTTAAAATCTTCTGTTAGTCCTGGTTGGGGCCATCGAACAAACATTTCACTCTTAATCTGATCTAGTTTCATTTTTTTTTTTTTTTTAGATAATTAGGGTGGTAGTTATTTTAATACTAATATTTTACTATTACAATGACTATTGTTGTTACTTGTTATCATGTTCTTACAATCCATAGAATCTAATCCTGAGTAATCTAGCAAATTAAATAAATTTTAACTTCTGTTATATTTTGCCTGAGGTTATACATATCAGCCTTTTAATTTAAACATTTGATCTTTAATATTCTTATAGAGCCTCACATCTAGCTTTCTGTCTTTTTTTCATTTTAAAGAAAGAAGGAGTTTTGGTCACTAATTCATGAAAATAGCAGATACATCAGCCTCATTTGACTCTTATATGAATTTTTGGGTAAAATTTCCTCAGTTTCTTTATATGGAAAACACAAATTTTAATGATTTGTATTCAGTCCAGTTCTGTACTTAACTGGTTGATGTTGATATATCTGCTGAATAGCATGGTAACTTTGGAATACAGAATGAAGAATGTGTAAAAGTTAGGGAAGAAAGGAATAACTTATATACTATACTAAGTGATTTACAAATATTGATTTGTTATTCTTTCCATATTACAGGTAAGGAGATGGAGTTACTTTTTCAGCATCATACAAATAGTGTACAGTACAATTTGAACTCATAACTTCTTGATGCTAGGCCAATGATCTATTATTCATGTGTTTGTTACTTAGCTATCTTTTAGAGAAACTTACCATAGCAAGAGTTAGTTTACTTCACTGATCCAAAAATGATTTGACTAGATAAGATCCTATTTGGAGGGCATACACATGTGTATATGAAAATGTAAATGAAAAAAAAAACACTTCTTAAAATAGTACATAATAGTTTTTGTTTTTCACTTGTTTCAGTTTTTATCCAACTATTTAGGATTCCATTTGGGGTATTCTTGGCAAAGTTACTGGGGTGGTTTCTAGTTCCTTCTCTAATTTATTTTATAAATGATGAAAGTGATGCAATTAAGTAATTTGCCCACAGGAACTCACAGCTGGTATATATGTGAGGTCAGATTTGAACTCAGATTTTCCTAACTCCAGGTGTGGCATTCTATCCAATGTGACATCAAGCTGCCCTAGTATGTAATAGAGCTTTTTGTATATGTGGTGTATCTATATTTATGCAGATGACTTAATTATCAATTATTTTTATTTGTGTTGTTGGTCAGGGAAAGGATGAAATTATGTTCTGATCTATCAATAAAGCTAAAGAGAAGGTTTAACTGAATTGCTATGACTTGTTTCCGTCTCCCTTACAACCCCCTGATTATAGCATGAGGGTATTATTATATGGCTTCAAGGTAGGCAAATTATATATTTTTCTCACTGCTTTTCCCCACACCATTCTCCAAGAGCAACTTTAGTTCTTCTCAGCTGAGGAAGTAAGAATTTGGGCTTGGTTGTTTTGTTTTTCTCAGAGAGAGAGGATACCAAGCTACATTTATATCCCTTTGCTTCCTTAGATATTATTAGTCCTGGAAATATGATCACTTTAAATCTAACTTCTTATTTTGTATAATTTTGGAATCAAAGTTCCAAACAGTGAATAACAAACTCATTTATCTATATTTGTAGCAAAAGAGAAATCAGAGAAGATATATATAGGATAACACATTCTAAATAATAAGTGAAGAAAGGAGCTCTTCCATTGGTAGCAAAGTAACTCAGTCCAGTTAAGTGAGAGAATTTTAGATTTTACTTAATGGAAAATTTAACAAATTGTCTGGTGGAGCAAGCTGAGATTTGGGACATGATGGAAATTTCCAGCCTTTCTCATGTCTTGCCTGGTCTGGCCTTTTTGCACCAACTTCAAACAAGACAGGGCATTCATTTTCACCATTAAGGAGAGAATTGCTTATCAGTTGGCTTTGAGACAGAGATTGCATTCCATTTAATTAAGCAATTAAGAAAACATCAATGACATTTATTCATCTGCATAACATTCTACAAATAAGAATAACATTATACTTTTGTATAGTGTATTAAAACAAAGATCAAAAAATAGCATTAAACAGTTTAAAATTTGTAGGAAATATATGATGCAAGCAAAACACTAATGTTCAAAATAGAAAGTTATGAGAAAGGAGAGTGTAACAGGGTGAAGAAAAGAAAAGAAGGAAAAAAACCATGGTTGAATTGGAGGCACCATTCTGAATAGATGCTATATTAAATATACTTCCTTGGGGAGAACATTTATATTGTATATATAGAAGAGGGGGGGAAAGGAGATTGTGCTAGTAAGACGTGTTCTTAACTTGGGATCTGTCCATTTATTTTACATATATTTTGATAACTATATTTCAACATAATTGGCTTCTCTTTTAATCCTATATATTTCACACATTTAAAAAGTGATTTTCAACACACACACACACACACACAACTAATCTCTAGCATTTAGCATGATGTCTGGCACACAGAAGCTGCTTAATAAGTGATTAATTGTTGCTTAAGGAATTTTTAAGTGTCTCCTTTTTTTTTTTCTCTCTTCCTCCTCTACTTCTATACTCATATCCACTTTCCCTATTCTCAACAAAGTTTATATTCAATATATTGATTTCATATTTATCAACTTGTAAAATGAGAAGTAACACAGAAAGAATTGAAGGAGGCTTACATTTATATAATCTGAACCCTACTTTGAATAATTTTCTTTCTGCTGTTGATGCCTTTTTTTGTGTGTGCTCAGTCAGGCATGTTTCTAGATAATAAGGTCTAAATTATGAAAGAAGAATCAAATCCTGTGAATTATTAACTTACATTGGTCTGATTCTCCAATAAATCATTTTACCTTTGAGCCAAATCTTTGAAATAGTCTATCTCAGTAATTGACATCAAGGAAGCTGGTGTATTTGTTTTATTCTAGTTAAAAAATAAAACTGATTATGGATTTATAATTGTTTTATTTTCTTTGCCAAATTCATACAGTGAGTCCGTAATTGAATTTATATTAGATTTCACCTCCCTACACTTAGCTGACAGCCCATTTCTTTGGGACCTAGGATTCTATTCTTCCCAGCTTTCATGAAGTGAAATTGGTTTTGGACTCAGCTTACCATTTGTTGTTTGTGTCCTTTTTTAGAAGACACATTTGTGTATTGTGGAATAGAATTCTTAGCCCAGTAGTTGGGATCATTGCACTTTTCAAAACTAAGCTACTTTGTTCCTTTGTTTCTGGATTAGACTGATCAAGTTTTCTGTTTTTTAGGAAACCAAGAAGTTTTGATGCTTACTGTTTGTCAGTAACTTTTATTGTCTACTATACTACTGGTAGTTTCATTTCCTTCCCATTTATTTTATTCTTTCATTATTTAATTTTGCTGCCTTTTGGTTATTGAAATTCTCTATTTCTTATTCTTTTAATCTGGTGATTGTATATTTTTGTAAATATTTTTCTACTTCATCTAAATTATGAGATCCTAGTATATAATAGGGCAAATTATTGTCTAATAATACTCTTTATTTTCTTTTTCATTTGTTGAAAATTCTTTTCTATTTTTTGATATTGTCAATTTCATTTTACTTCCTATTTTTTAGTAAGACTAAATAATATATTATCTACTTTATGACTTCCTCACCAAATGCTTCATTATTATTTATTTTTTCCAACAAATTTATTTATTTTTAATACACATTACTTTATGAATATGTTGAGAGAGAAAAATCAGAGTAAACAGGAAAAACCATGGGAAAGATAAAAAACAGAAAAAAGAAGTGAATATAACATGTATTGATTTACATTCATGCTCCTTAATTCTTTTTTTGTATGCAGATTGCATTTTCTGTCCAAAATCTATTAGGATTACTTTGTATCACTGAACTGCTGAGAAGATCCACATCTTTCATAGTTGATCATTGCACATTTTTGCTGTTATTATGTACAATGTATTCCTGGTTTTGTTTGTTTCTCTCAGCATCAGTTCATGTATATCTTCCCAGGTTTATAAATTTTATTATCTTCATATACCACAACTTGTTCAGTCATTCCCAATTGATGGGCATCTATTCATTTTCCAATTATTTGCTACCATAAAAAGAGTTGTTATAAACATTTTTGCACATGTGAGCCCTTTTCCCTCCTTTAAGAATTCCTTGGGATACAGAATCAATAATGGCACTGCTTGGTCAAAAGGTATGCCCAGTTTTATAGCCCTGTAAGTACAGTTCCAATTTACTCTCCAGAATGATTGGATCATTTCACTACTCCATCAACAATGTATTCATATCCTAGTTTTCCCATATCCCCTCCAACATTTATCAATATCTTTTCTTGTCATCTTAGACAATCTGAGAGGTGTGAGGTGGTGCTTCAGGATTGTTTTAATTTTAATTTGCATTTCTCTAATCAAGTGACTTAGAGCATTTTCCATATAACTATAGATGGCTTTAATTTGTCATCTGAAAATTGTTTGTTCATATTTTTGACAATTTATCAATTGGGGAATGACTTGAATTTTTAAAAATTTTGCACAGTTCGTCATATAATTTAGGAATGAGACCTTAATCAGAAACACTGGTTGTAAAAATGTTTTCCCTTAGATTTGTACTTCCCTTTTAATTTTGTTTTCTGTTGGTTTCATTTTGCGCAAAAAAAATTAATTTAATGTTATCAAAGTTCCCAATTTTGCCTTTTATAATGCTCTCTAATTTTTCTTTGCCCATAAATTTCTCCCTTCTTCAAAGATCTGATAGGCAAATTATCCCCTGCTCTTCCAGTTTGTTTATTGTATCATCCTTTATGCCCAAATCAAGTACTCATTTTGAACTTATTTTGTTAATGGGGTATGAGCTCTACGCTGAGGCAAAAGATCTTTTTAAAACAATAAATTCAGTGTTTTAAAAACAATTGATAATCATGGATGTTTCTTTTTGAGCACTCCTACTATCTTCACACTAATTACAAAATTAAGCCCCTGAATTAGTGCTGGACTGGCAGAATTCATGAATATTGGGAGTGCAGCAAATTATCAGCAAAAGATAATTTCAAAGATTCCCAGAAAAGGTCTGTTTTGGTTGGGCATGGAAGGAGGAAGCCAGGTACAGGCAGGGAGGCAGACCACAGAGGCCAGCACACTCTGTTCAGACTCTAGGTAGGGAGCGGTCTCTGCTGGTTGGTGCCAACTCCGTCTTGCAGAGAATCTATGGGGAAGCCTCTACAATAGTGTTGGCTACTCTGCCCTGATTGCAAGCCAGTAGGTCAGGAGAGAAGTTATAAAACATCCAATAAAAACACAAAAGGTAAAGAGTGAACCCCAAAACACTGGAGTCTCACAGGACCTGGCCACATCTACCCAGCACTGGGAGTGAATCACCGTGATCCTAGTGCAGCCACTGCCACTCCACTGCCATTTCTCGCGGCCTATAGAAGAGACTTGGACAATACCCCTTGTCCTAAAAGCAGATCCCCAACTTTTTAAAAAAAAATGAGTAAAAAGGCAAAGCAAGCTCTAATTATAGACATCTTCTATAGTGAAAGACAAGAACAGATTTCAAACCCTGAAGAGACTAAAGGCAGATTGTCTCCAGATGATTCCCCAAAGGGTGATATAACCTGTCCCCACCATGCAAGGCTCAAAAAGGATCTCAAAAGAGAGCTGCAAGAAAAATTGGGAAAGGAAAGGAAAACTCGGCAAAGAGGGTTTGGAAAAGGTATATAACTCATGAAAAGATAGGTTTGATAAAGTAGAAAAAGAAAACAACAACCTGAAAAACAGAATATGTGAAATAGAAAAGCTAAAGGACTCCCAGGAAAACAGAATTTGTGAATTGGAAAAGGTAAATAACTCCCAGGAAAACAGAATTTGTGAAATGGAAAAAGAAAATAACTCCTTAAAAAATGTTGTGAAATGCACAAAAAATTCCATAGAAAAAAACAATTCATTTAAAAACTCAATTGGACAAATATAAAAAGTAAATGAAAAAAATAATTCACTAAAAATCAGAAGTGAACAAAAGAAAATGAATGATTTGATGGGACATCAAGAATACATCAAGCAAAACCAAAAAAAAAAAAAAAATGAAAACTAGGAAAAAATGTAAAATACCTACTTGGGAAAACAACTGACCTGGAAAATAAATTTAAGAGAGAGAATCTGAGGATTATTGGTCTCCCTGAAAACCATGTTGTAAAAAAAAAAAAAAAAAGCCAAGACACTATTTTTCAAGAAATCATCAAAGAGAACTGCCCAGGTGTCATAGAATCAGAAGGTAAAATAGCCATTGAAAGAATTCACCGAACATCTCCTGAAAGAGACCCTAAAATGAAAACTCCAAGGAATATTGTGGCTAAATTTCAGAACTATTGGACCAAGAAAAAAATATTACAAGCAGTCAGAAAAACACAGTTTAAATATCAAGGAGCCATAAATTACTCAGGATCTAGCAGCTTCCACATTAAAGGATCGAAGGACCTGGAATCTGATATTCTGAAAGGCAAAGGAACTTGGAATGCAGCTAAGAATAAACTACCCTGCTAAATTGAGCATTTTCTTCCAGGGAAGAAGATGGGCATTCAATGAAACAGGTAAATTCTATTTCTTTTTGATGAAAAGACCAGAGCTAAACAAAAAAATTGACCTACAAATAAAGGACTCAGAAGAATAAAAAGGTAAAAAGAATTCTTGAGAACTGTATTTCTGTTATGGATATACATAGAAAGTGAGAGTAAGGGGGAAAGGAAAGAGAAAAGTGTAATCCAGAGACAATAAGATGGTAGGAAATACAGAATTAGTAGTTTTAACCATAAATGTGAATGGGGTGAATTCTCCCATAAAGCGGAAGCGGATAGCATACGGGATTAAAAGCCAGAATCCTACCATATGTTGTTTACAAGAAACACATTTAAAGCAAAGTGATACATACAGAGTAAAGGCAAAAGGCTGGAGCAGAATATATTATGCTTCAGGTGAAGTAAAAAAAGCAAAGGTAATTCAAGTAAGAGCAAAAATTGATTTAATTAAAAGAGATAAGGAAGGAAACTATATTTTGCTAAAGAATACTATTGATAATGAAGCAATATTAATACTAAATATATATGCACCAAGTGGTATAGTATTGAAATTCCTAAAGAAGAAGTTAAAAGAGCTGTAAGAAGAAATAGACAGCAAAATTATAATAGTGGGAGATCTCAACCTTGCACTCTTAGAATTAGATAAATCAAACCACAAAATAAATAAGAAGTTAAAGAGGTAAATAGAATACTAGAAAATTTAGGTATGATAGATCTTTGGAGAAAATTGAATGGAGACAGAAAGGAGTACACTTTCTTCTTGGCAGTTCATGGAACCTATACAAAAATTGACCATATATTAGGACATAAGGACCTCAAAATCAAATGCAGAAAGGCAAAAATAGTAAATGCATTCTTTTTCAGATCACAGTGCAATAAAAATTACATTCAATAAAAAATCAGGGTAAAATAGACCAAAAAGTAATTGGAAACTTAAAGAATTCCTAAAGAATGAATGACTGAAACAGCAAATCATAGACACAATAATTTCATCCAAGAGAATGACAATGATGAGACAACATACTAAAATTTGTGGGATGCATCCAAAGCAGTAATAAGGAGAAATTTTATATCTCTAAAGACTTGCATAAAATAGAGAAAGAGCTTGCATGAAATAGACAAAGAGAAGATCAATGAATTGGGCTTGCAACTAAAAAAGCTAGAAAAAAAGCAAATCAACCCCCCCCCAATCAAATACTAAATTCAAAATTCTAAAAATTAAAGGAGGGATTAATAAAATTGGAAGTTTAAAAAAAAACCTATAGAATTAATAAATAAAACTAAGAGTTGGTTTTATGAAAAAAAACTATCAAAATAGATAAACCCTTGGTAAATTTGATTAGAAAAAGGAAAGAGGAACATCAAATTGTAGTCTTAAAAATGAAAAGGGATAACTTTCTACTAATGAAGAAGAAATTAGAGCAATAATTAGAAGTTACTTTTCCAACTTTGTCAATAAATTTGATAACCTAAGTGAAATGGAGAAATACCTACAAAAATGTAGGTTATCCAGATTAAGAGGAAGAAGTAAATTGGTTACATAGTCCCATTTTAAAAAAAGAAATAGAACAAGCTATTAATCAGCTCCCTAAGAAAACGTCCCTAGGACCAGATGGATTTACATGTGAATTCTACTAAACGTTGAAGAACAATTAACTA
Source organism: Sarcophilus harrisii (assembly GCF_902635505.1). Classification (NCBI taxonomy): domain Eukaryota; kingdom Metazoa; phylum Chordata; class Mammalia; order Dasyuromorphia; family Dasyuridae; genus Sarcophilus; species Sarcophilus harrisii. The sequence goes on from NC_045427.1 coordinate 326,954,438, forward strand.
ATATTATATAAACTATTTGAAAAAAAAAAAGGAAATGAAGGACTCCTCCTAAATTCCTTTATGACACAGACATGGTACTGATACCTAAATCAGGTAGGATGAAAACAGAAAAAGAAAACTATAGACCATTTTTATACATCACTAACAAAATCCAATAGCAAGAGATACAAAGAGAAATTCCATTTAAAATAACTGTTGATAATATAAAATATTTGGGAATCTATCTGCCAAGGGAAAGTCAGGAACTATATAAGCAAAACTATAAAACACTTTCCACACAAATAAAGTCAGATCTAAACAACTGGAAAAATATCAAGTGCTCTTGGTTAGGTTGAGTGAATATAATAAAGATTCCAATACTACCTAAACTAATTTTTTTAATTTGGTGCTATGCCAATCAGACTCCCCAAAAATATTTTACTGACCTAGAAAAAATAACAACAAAATTCATCTGGAAGAACAAAAGGTCAAGAATTTCAAGGGAACTAATGCAAAAAAAAAAATAATAATAAATAAATCAAATGAAGGTGGCCTAGCTGTGCCTGATATAAAACTATATTATAAAGCAACAGTCATCAAAGCCATCTGGTATTGGCTAAGAAATAGACTAGTTGATTAGGTTCACAGGACAAAATAGTCAATAATTATAGTAATCTAGTTTTTGACAAACCCAAAGACCGCAGTTTTGGGGATAAGAATTCACTATTTGACAAAAACTGCTGGGAAAATTGGAAACTAGCATGGCAGAAAGTAGGCATTGACCCACACTTAACACCTTATACCAAGATAAGGTCAAAATGGGTTCATGATCTAAGCATAAAGACTGAGACTATAAATAAATTAGAAAAACATAGGATAATTTACTTCTCAGACCTGTGGAGGAGGAAGGAATTTGTTAAGCAGAACATCAATTCTCCAAGAACCTCCACAGCTATGGATGATAGCATCTGAAGGAGTTGCAGGGCAGCTTTTGCTGACACAGGTGTTTTGGACTGGGAATGAAATAAATTGGAGGCAGAGGGAAGAGGAGAGAGGTCAGATGCAATGTTCTTCTCTAAAATGTAATATTCTCTGGGAGCAGGTTTCTTGGGGGGCTTCTGGAGGCAACCAGGAATCACCACAAGTGCAGCCAGGGATTAAAGTCAAAATTCTTTGTTTCCTTTTAAGTCTTGTCTCCTTCCTGGGGCCCAGTTAGCTTTAATAGAGGTCTCTCTCTCTCTTTGGTTCTGAGAGCTCCTGCTGCTCGCTAGTCCTTTGCCTCTGCCAGCTTCTGCCTCTAGCTTCCTCCGATTCAGCTTCTAATGGGTTTCTCTCTTTGGCCCTGAGAGCTCCTTCTTATATATGCTCTCTTAAAGGTGTGAATCTTGTGGAATTATAGTAAGTACTAAGCACATGTAAATTAGAGAATCATTGTCTCATCAATTCCACTGACTTGGAACCCTGTAAGAATCCTAACAGTCAGACAATGCAGCGGCCTCTCAGTCAAAGAGGTCAGAAAACAGCCACTGCCTCTCAGTTTCCTTGTATCATCCTCTCACAAGAAAAGATCCATTTTGCAGGTCTAAGTTGCTGGATATCCATCCAGCAGCTACTGTCAGGTGGCTCCCATGTATTACAATAGGAATTTGTGACCAATGAAGACCTTGAGGTCATGATTGATCACAAAATAGATAATTTTGATTATATTAAGTTAAAAAGTTTTTGTACAAACAAAACGAATGCAGACAAAATTAGTAGGGAAGCAATAAACTGGGAAAACATTTTTACATTCAAAGGTTCTGATAAAGTCCTCATTTCCAAAATATATAGAGAATTGACTCAAATTTGTGAGAAATCAAGCCGTTTTCCAATTGATAGTTAAAGAATATGAACAATTTTCAGGTGAAGAAACTGAAACTATTTCTAGTTATATGAAAAGGTATTTCAAATTATTATTGATCAGAGAAATGTAAATTAAGACAATGCTGAGATACCACTATACACCTCCCTGATTGGCTAAGATGACAGGAAAGCATAATGATGAATGTTGGGAGGGGATGTGGGAAAATTGGGACACTGATACATTGTTGGTGGAATTGTGAACAAATCCAACCATTCTGGAGAGCAATTTGGAACTATGCTCAAAAAGTTATCAAACTGTACATAGCCTTTGACCCAGCAGTGTTACTACTGGGCTTATACCCCAAAGAGATCTTAAAGGAGATAAAGGGATCCATACATGCAAAAATGTTTGTGGCAGCCCTTTTTGTAGTGGCAAGAAACTGGAAACTGAATAGATGTCCTTCAATTGGAGAATGGCTGAATAAATTATGGCATATGAATGCTGTGGAAAACTATTGTTCTATAAGAAATCACCAACAGGATGATTTCAGAGTGAGTTGGAGAGACTTACATGAACTGATGCTAAGTGAAATGAGCAGCACCAAGAATGTTTGTAGCAGTACACTTTGTAGTGGCCAGAAATTGCCCATTGATTGGAGAATGGTTGAATAAATTGTGATATATGAATGTTGTGGAATATTATTGTTCTGTAAGAAATGACCAGCAGGATGAATACAGAGAGGCCAAAGAGACTTATATGAACTGATGCTGAGTGAATTGAGCAGAACCAGAAGATCGTTATATACTTCAACAACAATACTATATGATGATCAATTCTGATGGACGTGGCCCTCTTCAACAGTCAGATGAACCAAATCAGTTCCAATAGAGCAGTAATGAATTGAACCCAGCTCCACCCATCGAAAGAACTCTGGGAAATGACTATGAACCATTACATAGAATTCCCAATCCCTCTATTTTTGTCCACCTGCATTTTTGATTTCCTTCACAAGTTAATTGTACACTATTTCAAAGCCTGATTATTCTTGTGCAGCAAAATAACTGTGTGGACATGTATACATATATTGTATTTAACATATACTTTAACATATTTAACATGTATTGGTCTACCTGCCATCTTGGGGTGGCGGGGAGCAGGGGAAGGAGGGGAAAAGTTGGAACAAAAGATTTTGCAATTGTCAGTGCTGAAAAATTACCCATGCGTATATCTTATAAATAAAAAGCTATAATAATCATAATGAAAAAGAAATGAGCAGCACCCAGGAGATCATTATACACAGCAACAATAAGACTGTATAAAGATCAATTCTGATAAATGTGTCTCTCTTCAATAATGACTTGATTCAAACCAGTTCCAATTGTTCAGTGATGAAGAGAACCATCTACTGAGAAAGAGAACTATGGGAAATGAGTGTGGACCACTATATAGCATTTTCACTCTTTCTGTTATTGTTTGCATTTTTGTTTTCCTTCTCATGTTTTTTTCTTTCTTTCCAGATCTGATTTTTCTTGTGCAGCAAGATAACTGTATAAATATATATACATGTATTAAATTTAACATATACTTTAACATTTACCATGTATTGGACTACCTGTTATCTAAGGGAGGGAAAGGAGGGGAAAATTTGTAATAGAAGATTTTGCAGGGTAAATTTTGAAAAATTACCCATTCATATGTTTTGTAAATAAAAAGTTATAATAATAATAATAAAATTAATAATTGGTGGCAGCTAGGTGAGACACTGGATAGAGCACCAGCCTTAAGTCAGGAGGACCTTTGTTCAAATGTGGTCCAGACATTTAAGGCTTCCTAGCTGTGTGACCATATACAAGTCACTTAACCCCAATTGCATCAGCAAAAAAAAAAAAAAAAAAATTATAATTGATGACTTTTTTGATTTTTGATTTTTGTATTTAATTGTTTTTATTTGTTGTTTTTTATACTTTTAAAAATTGTATGCCTCATTATTTTAATTTTAGATCGTTTTATTTTTAATAATTTTTTTAGGTATTTAAATTTAAAACTAAAGTGATCTGCTTTCACTGCAATGCCCTTCTCTTTCTCCAGCTCAGATCCTGAACATACCCTCTTACTATTTTAGTTATTTCTTTTCAATAATAACCATCACTAATAACCAGTAGTATGTGGCCCATTGATCTAGTTACCTTTTTTTATTTTATAGGTCACATGCCATCCTGTGTGACATTTATCCTTTTAAGTCTTATACAGAAAGTCTATCCCAGGGTGTTATAGTCCTTCATATAGATCTCTTAATTCTTTATTGATATATAGCACAAACATTCCATAAATTAACAGTAATAATAAAAGCCTACATTTAGATATTGTTTACTAGATTACAGGCAAAAGATTTGTGGCAAAGAATGGGTTTAGATTGTTCCATTTTGCCACAAGCCTTAGATTTCCCCAATTCTATAGCGCCTCATCCTTCTCTTAGGTGTCGCTAGAAAGGGAGATGACAGACTTCTATTAGAGAACAGGAATTCCCAGTCTGGGCATTCCCAGACAAAGAATTCTGCTTCAAGTGTGGAGCTCCAACAACCCAAATTTTCCTGGGAATTTGGGTGGACAATCTACCTCTATCCTTAAGGATTCTTTCTTAGGCAGTCTCTTAAAAAACAGACAAATTTGGCTTAAGAGGCTCAAAAAAAAGTTTAAATTAAAACAGCACTGCAGGATGCTGTTTAAATTTGCTGGAAGGAATCAACTCCCTCCTTCCTGCTCCTTTAGGGACACAGGATCCCTCCTTTGCACCTCTATGCAGTCCTTAGCATGAGGCTTCTGGGTCCCTTCCAGAACAGGACTTTGTCCAGCAATATCTCTTTAACTCTATCTCCCTCAACTGAACCAGATCCTGAAACTTCCCAGCCCTCACTCCTCAATCCCTCTGATACAAGGAGTGGGACGCCCTTTTCTCCTCCTCAGGACACTGATTTTAACCTCTATCCCCTGGGAGAAGCAGCAGATTCTCAGGGAGAAACACTCAAAGCAGAGGTGCCTCTTTCAATGTCAAATCTCTTTCAGACTAAAGAAAAACCTGGCCATTACTTTGAGGACCCCACCCAGTTTTTCAAGGGGTCCAATGCCTTCCTTGGTCTTTCCTGGGGAGATGTTAATCTTAAACAATCTGCCCCAGATCTATGGAGGAAGCTGCAGAAGCCAGTTTGGGGCCCTCAAATTTCTCTCCTCAGCTGCTAGAAACAGCTGTTGGAGTCTTTAATGATAGGGATAAAACTGTTGCAGAGGAGAGAGGCTGCAGAATTAAAGTGAGATCTGGAGCCTACTCTTAGCTGCTATTTGCGGGAACCACAGGGGTTTATGCTTTAGATGTCATGGAAACTGTCGGAGGAAACTCCTCAGTCCTTGCCCTGAGGGGCAAGACCTGACTTTCTGGGTGTGCCATAACCTAAATTCTGCCACTTTGCTCTCTGACAACACTCAGTCAAGAGACATTACAGATGGGTCGAGCTTTTTTGAAAATGGGGAAAGGCAAGTTATAATGTGGTGACTTTCAATAGCACCTTTGAGGCCAAGCCACTGCCCCCTGGGACATCTGTCCAGAAAGCCAAACTCATTGCCCTGACCAGAGTTTCGAAACTGGGGAAAGGAATGAGAGTGAACATCTATATTGACTCCAAATATGCGTTTCATGTTTTGCACGCTCATGGAGCTATATGGAAAGAAAGGGGACTTTTGACAGCAAAGAACTCTCCTATTAAATATGCAGGAGAAATTCAATAGGTACTACAGGCTGTCCATAAACCCATAGAGGTTTTAGTCATATTTAGTAAAGGACCCCAGAAGGGAGATTCATTTCAATCCAAGGGGACTGGGATTGTAGATTTAGTTACTGCCCTTTCACCCCCGATCATGACACTTTTAATCCTCCAGCTCCCTGATTCTTACACCTCTTCTTATAGCCCACAGGAGCAAGCTCTTGCAGAAGAAAGGGGATATACATTTTGTCCTTTTGGCTGGTTTCAAACACTCTCAAACCAACTCTTAATCCCAGAGACAAGTCAGTGAAAACTGATTTTGAGTCTTCATCAGGCCATGCACCTGGGAAGAAATGCTCTTCAATCCCTTGTGAAACACATTTTTACTAGTCACAAGCTGGGAGAAACATCAGACAGGTTTGCCAGGCTTGCCCAGTTTGTGCCCAAGTAAATCCTGAAGAAACTGTTAAACCTCTTCCTCTCTTGAATCCTGTTTAGAGAAGGGGCACACATCCAGGGAAGATTGGTTTTAAGTTGCTTTTGGTCTTTGCTGACACCTTTAACTAATTGGGAAGAAGCTTTTCCCTGCAGGACTAAGAAGGCTCAGGAGTATCAAGGCGCTTGCTAAAAGAGATCAAACCTTGTCTAAGCCTGCCTGACTCCTTGCAGAGTGACAAAGAGTCCAGCTTTTACTTCTTAGGTATTTCAGAATGCTACTGTGAACAATTCTGGAGAAAGAAGGGTGAAATTGTCTGTCCTTCTTTCTCTTACTCTCACCCTTCTACCTAACTTTTTCTCACTCCATTTTCTCCCCAGCTTTTCTTGATTTCATTCTATGGCCCCTGCCAATAGTTAACTCCTTTTTAGCCTTTCAGACTAGGGAGCTCTGTGGGCAGTGGGGGCATTCAGGATTGTTGGGTGTGCTGTCAGCATCCTCAAGGCAGCCTTCACAGGGAACCTTATGAATTTTTTTTTTTTTTTTACAAAGGCCTAATTCCCAAATGTCACCATCTCCACCTTGGATGCTACCCCATTTTTAATCTGCTTGTAAGATTTGTTTCCTCCAGGCTCCAAGCTAAAAATTTTCAACTGCTCCTTCAGCCTGAAGATCATGGGATATCTGACTTGGACACTCCACACCCCTTAGATGCTGCTGCTGCTGCTGTCTTTAGATCTTGCACTTCCCCTCCTGGCCTGAACCCCTCATTGAGCATAGAGACAGTTCTATGGCCCATGTCAGCTTGAAGCAGCTACTGAAAATGAGACCTTTGGCCCTTTGCCCCAAATGAATTTGGGAGGGCCTGTTTGAGGGGGGGAATGATATAAACTGAGATTTTTTGGGGGAAGGGTTGGAGAGGTCTGGATGTGAACTTTGTCCCTTTTCCGGGGGAAGGGTGCTCCTGACTCTCAAATATTGGGAGGGGCACATCCTTCCCTGACAACTCCTAGATAAGTAATCTCATTCAATTGGAAATCTCAGCCTGGGGTATAGTCAACATCCTCTATTGAGTGGCTCAAACAGCTCCCCAGCTCCAGGCCAAGACTGACCTGATGTAACCAAGGGTTTGTCAGCTGATGAAGATGTTTTCTTTTCAGTGTAAACCCATCTTTGCTAAATTATCCTAACAGAATTCTTTGCCCACTAAGAAAATTTTCTTAGCAAACTGTGTTAGTGTAAATAAATCCCTTTTTGCCACAAATTTCAGGTTTGGAAATTCTTTTGCAGGCAATCTGCATGTGACATCCATAGAGGGAATCTTTTATTCCCCAGTTTTCACACCTCATCAAATTTATTAATTCTTATTCTTTTACTTGAAGAAAGTTTTTTACACAATTATTTTTCAAATATAGGATTACTTCTTTTAACTGAAGCTTTCTTCATATATGATTTTAAAATTCCTTCTCTCTCCCTCATATCTGGAATACTTTCTCATTTCATCTCTCCCATCTAGTTTTCTTACCTTCCTTCAATTCTCAATGTCTTGCCTTCTGCAGGAGACTATTCTTAATTTTTCTTATATAGATATCTGATTTTTCATAGTTTTCTTTTTCTCTGTCCAATCAGACTGAGGCCTCCTTGAGATCAGAAACTGAGTTTCAAAAATGTATTCATTCATTTGTATTCCCAGTGTTGACACATTGTAGATTGAATGAAATATTGGTCACTTTTCAGAATTTCACTTTTCATTTATTTATAATGTTTTCTAAAATAAATTTAAAGATATGATTTCTTTGATTTTTTTTAACATTCCCTAATTTGATATAAGAAGTAATGTATTTATTTTTAAAATCTAGATTTTTTTCAAGGTAATGAGATTATTTTGTACTATGTTATGTTCTTGCAATCCTTGATATATTTCAAATATACATACTATTTTGAAATCAGATAGTAGTTTAAAGTAACAGCCTTTAATTGAGATGTAAGTTTTTTCTATGTTCTTGTCAGTAAATCATTATTTTCTTTAATATTCCATCACATTTCTTCCTGTTCTTTTTATCTTTAGTCTGAATGAAAGTGAAATTCCAAGATTACTACAGTGTTGTGATTAAGTTGTAGTCAATAATAAAATTATATAATAATATTTAATGTATCTATCATTTAGTTACGTTTAGTAAATATTTTTCCAGATGACAAACAGGGCAACAAAACCTGTACCAGGTGATATCCACAATCCCTTCTAGCTCTAATTTTTTGATTTAAGTTTTCTATGAACTTTTCTCATATTATAACTTCAAGGCTATACTGATACAAGGGTACATAGTGAAAAAGTGGATAGAATCCTGGGCCTGGAACCAGGAAGAATTGGATTGAAATCCAGCTTCAGCTATTTAAAAACTGTTGGACGCTGGCCAAGTCATTTAACTCTCAGTTTCCTCATTTATAAAATGAGCTGGTGAAGGAAATGGCCAACCACTCAAATACCTTTGCCAATAAAATCCCATGTTGAGTCCTGAAAGGTTGTCCATGATGAAAATGATTGAACTGAACAAAAATACTATATATGTTTTTTCAATGAAGATTGTGTGGATTTGAAAAAATAAAGTAATAATAAGGTGGGTAAAGCCTATCAAAATATTCTAATTGTATTTAGACATCTAGTGGCTTCTTGTTGGTTTATGAAGGGGAAATCTCGTAGCCAATAAAACTACAACCCTTAAATCTTTACATTGTAGGGATTCCTTCTCATTATATATAGCCTTGTGTAAATCATTCCTCTCTGATTGTTTTTCATTAAGATGCCCTTTACCATTGATAATTGTCAACATAGTAGCAGCTGTGTCTTAGTCTTAACTCCCAGTCTTGTCTTCTCCATGCTCTCAAATGCATTCTGTTAGCTATATTCATTCTGCTTGTACTGTTTTTATGGTCAGGGTCTTAATGAAGTGCAGGAAAAATTCACTTTCCAGTGAATTATAAAAAATAACTTGTGGTAGAAAAGGTGTTATTTTTGTTTATTAATTTCAGTCACATTCATCTCTTTATAACACTATTTGGGATTTTCCAAGGGTTTTGTTGTTATAGTTATTTTTGAGGGACAATCGGGGTTAAGTGTCTTGCCTATGGTCACACAGCTAGTTAAGTATTACGTGTCTGAGGCTGGATTTAAACTCGGGTCTGGTGGTCTGTAGAATGTGCTGTCTAGCTGCCCTATCCATTTGGGATTTTCTTGGCAGAGATACTGGAGTGGTTAGCCATTTCCTTCTGTAGCTCATTTTACAGATGAAGAAACTGAGAAAAAAGGGTTAAGTGACTTGCTTAGAGTCTCATAGCTAGAGTGTGTGTAAGGTCAGATTTGAATTTGAAGTTTTTTTTAACTTCAGTTCAGGCACTTTGTGCCACAAACATTATTATCTTGGCACCTGGGGGCATAATCCCCGATATGCCATCTTCATATATGGCATTTTTGGCAGCCAAGTACAGGTTTACATCTACAGCTTTACTTAGTACCTAAAAAGCATACAGAATGTCACCTGGTTCCAAGTACACTCCTCAACTCTGCTTCCTTCCATCCCTACCCTCCACCTTCCCAAGGCTACTTGCTGGGCTGGCAATTTACAGCCTGTGATTCTGGATTCAGGCTTTCTGTGGTGCAAGCTCAAGCATCTGCAAACCCTATAACCCGAGCTTAGAAATGCAAAAGGAAAAACTAAATGGACCACAAACCTAATTTTTTAGGTCATAGAGCCTCAAACCTGGGGGAGGGAGTAGATTTCCCCCCCATATCCAGTTTAGTGCATTGTGTCCATAGTTCTTGTGTGCTCACCATCACCTTGTATACCATAAAGAGAGATTGTCACAATCTGGTAGTTTTTAAAGATGCTGCCAGTCCTGGCTTGAAAATCAATGGAAAGATAAATGTTCCCAACCATACGGTATTGCACAATAATAATGATGATTTATTGTAATAATAATAATAGCTAACAGTTGTATAACATCTGTTATGTGCTAGGTACTTTGCTAAATGCTTTATAATTATTACCTAATTTAAGCCTTCCAAAAATCCTGCAAAATAGGTAGATGCTTTTGTTATCCATATTTTATAGCTAAGAGTAGTTAAAGCAAACAGGTGGGGGTTAAATGAATTTGGGCTGCAGCCGGTCAGTATTTGAGATAGGATTTGAACTCAGGTCTTCCTTACTCTTGGACGAGCATTCTATCTTTTCTACCTAGCATAGATTACCTTACCCCAGAAATAGGTGTCTGCTCTCTTCCACATGGATGCTTCCATATTAAGTAATATCCCCATGGACAAAGTCAGGTTCATGAGCATTGTATTCTCATTGAAAAACACTCCGGTGTTTACTATAGAATCTGGCAGCACCTTGTTGTAAAAGATAAAGATATGACCTCTGACTGGAAGACATAAGTTTAAGCCTTTTCAACTCACTTAAATTCTTAGTGTCCCAATCAACTCTCTGAAGTTATAAATCACTAATAAGGTTCTTAGCTTTATGGGTTGGTAGGCTTATTCTGGCATTCTGTAACCCTAATATTTTTAAGCATGCAGAATTTTTTAGTATAAATTTTAAAACATGTGGTCTAATGTATATAGTATACAGGATCTCATGAAAGAGATGCAAATATTTTCATGGTGGATGACATTAAAATTTTGTGGAGAAGCAGATGTAGGCAATAGGAACATTCTTCCATTCATGGCAGTTTTACAAAATGCAAGATAGGTCATTTCTGTAAACTCTATGTATATGTTATGTATATCTTAGTATGTTGTTGGTGCTCTGAAGAGTAATAAACATCAAATGGTAAAGAAAGAAATGAAATTAAAAGATTTCATGTTTCAATACATTTAAAGATAAAATCATTTCCTTGATCCAGGCTATTGCTGTATTCTATCCAGTGTTTAAAATATCTAGCATGTAATACTCAATTAGGAAATGAAGATAAGGTTTCCTCATTAACTCTTAGTATAATGTTGTGGCGACCTGAAATACATTATTTGAAACTCCTGTTGCAAGATGGGCTTGTATCAGTACATTTCCCTGGTAGTTTATTTCCATATTGGAATGGAGTGAGATGTTCAAGCACCACTTATCAGTTAACAAAAGAATCTTAGTCATCTCATAGTAAAGATATTCAACAACTATGCTACTCTAGGGTCTATTAGAGTTTGACCCCCAGAACCCTATATGGAAACATCTCTGTTCTGCAGGGCAGGTTGTGATTGTTAAAGAGGAAAATTCTTTGTTCAGGCTTTGGCCCTGATAAAGCAAAACTCAAGCCAAAGCAAACTAAAAAGTCTTTATTAAAATATGACCAAGTAGCAACATGTTGACAGGCTCATTTCTGGAGATCAGACTTCAAGATGGAGCCAGCTTTTATTGATAACTAACTTTCATAATGAGATAAAGACAGTTTGGTAAAGTTCATGTCAGTAAAAGGAGGTGGATCATTGCATTTCAATTCCTCCCCAGTTTCCTATAATATGATATTTATCAGACATTAACAAGTTCAGGAGGTGACTTGGTACAGCATAATAGCTGCAGGCTTGAGGGTGCCTCCTCCAACAGTGTTGCCAAGTAGGTCTAAGAACAATTGGCCACTGAACCAGCAATAATGTTCAGTAGTGATTTTTTGAGCCTTGCAATATTGAGTCTAAAAGCCTCTGGGATCTAGGTAGATTGGCCTTTTTATGAATGAATTTAGATGAAAAAGGAACTTTATCAGCATTTCCTGAAACCACCAGGAAGTTACCAGCTACCAGGCTTGAGCTTTAGCCCTTTGGGCCTATCATATCTTAGAGATTGCTTCCTTGGCTTTTAGGGAAAGAATTACCCTAACTGTACATAGCAGTGATAGGGGTTATAGAGAAAATTATTAGGCTAATATCCCTCTCTTTAATCCTATTACAAACATTCATGAGGGAAATGATTCAATATGTTTTTATGTAACTTAATGAAATCTGTGTACATATTACAGTGACAAAATAGAATCATGGGGTGTAATATTTGCATTCCATCAATCATTTAGAAGGTTAAGTATTAAATTCATCAGACAGATTATTTTCTTTTTATTCATCATGTATATGACTTTAAGAACTTTACATACATTTATCAATGACTTTACCACATGCGATGATGAATTCATCATATTTCACAGTCTAAACAAAATTGGACTGGGCTGGCCTTTGCAAGGAAAATCTCCTAGGAACACACCTGTTTGAGGTTCTAAAGAGACAGCTGTTGGTGATTCATTTAGGGTTTTCTTTCTCTTCACAGTCAGTCCTTGAGCATTCCACTAAGTGGTATGTATTCTTAGAAATTCTTTCCTTTGGATGAAATGTTAAAGTAAGTTTTACCAGGCCACCGGTGATTTCAAGACATTTTTTCAATCTCTAAGTCAAATACAAATTGAAGTTCAATATTTGCTTTATAACTCAGTTTTCTTGGCTTACATCCATAAGGCTACAGTGTTCTTTAGCCTGTGTTTTAAACCTTACTCACCAGTAGGCACACCCTTTTTATAAGGTAGATCTATTTTGTGATTACTTCATTACTAGATGGACTGCTAAAATAGGAACGGAGTTGCTAAGGATCCTAAAATACCAAATGGCTTCTTAGGAAATGAAAGTAAAAAAAATGTTGCCATTATTTCCCTCCCCCCGCCCTTTTTTTTACTTTCTTTTATCTAATGGATGCTGATTCATTTTTACAATGTCTTAATTAATGTCTCTTCATAACATGAAGGTGACTTACAAAATCTATGTTAGCCAAATGTAAGCATCCATAGTTTCTAGAAAGGTTTCAGCTATGGTCTTGACAAAAGACTGAATCTGTTTTTCAAGTACCAACCAGTCAACAGAGTACAGAAATATTAAATTTTTTTGCCAAACTTTCCTTTTAATATTGAGCGTAGCTCTGATTTTTTGTTGTTGTTTAGTCATGAAACAACTCTTTAGTTTTTTTAATTGTGTCTGATTGTGATCTCCTTGGGTATTTTCTAGGCAAAGATACTGGAGAGATTTGTCATTTCCTTCTAAACTTATTTTAGAAATGAGGAAAATAGGGTCAAATGATTTGCACAAAGCTCTCACAGTTAGTGTCTGAGGCCAGGTTTAAATTCAGGAAGACTGACTCTTCTGACTTCAAGCCTTATACTCTGTACATTATGGTGGCCCCTACCTGCCCTTCTCAGAGGAATGGGCGTTAGGTAATTGTAATTGACTGTGTCAGATCTCTATTTAGGGAAACTAGGAGTGTCAGGAACACTACTGCACTGATTTGGGAATTAGGGAATATTAGTGAAACTAAAAAGTGATGTTTCATGTATATAAAAGATGATCATTATCATCATAATGATAGATAGCATTTCTATAGAGTTGTAAAGTTTGCAATACACTTTATGTGTTTCCTTATTTGATCCTGTGAGGATCAATTGTCTAACCTACAGTCAGAGACTGAGACAGAACTCTGTGTTAATGACACTTTATTATAGTTTTCATGGTCCCCTGTGACTAAGATGTACCTCAGACCTTCTTCCTGATCTGTGGTGTCCCCTTCTTCCAGTACCTTGTTTTTGTATGGTTCCATATCCAAATATGTAAAAGAAACATTGTGAAATACAGAACCTAGCTTTTGAGGGCCATATCAACTAGTGGTGAACCTAAGGATTGGGTGAAGCAGAGGGCATCTCTACTAAGTAAGTAGTCATAAAATGGTCATCATATGGTCACTATTCATGTTGGATAAGTGAAAATTGTTTGGAGGTATAAAAGTGGGGTCCTTTCCAGGGCATTAATATATCCCATTTGTGCTGGGTTTAGGCATGGAATTTGAGTAAAATCCAATGGAGAAATCTTTGTCAGCAATGTTGTGGTTGTGCAAATGAGCCTTATAACTTGATAAAGAAGTAGTGAACATTATATTAAAGTTTGAGACCCATTATAAGAACTTATTTATTCCTATGTGAGTTATGCAGAATTCAAAATGATTAATATGTATTGGAGCAGGGAAGGAGTCAAAATAATTTCTTACATTCCTCCACAGTGAACCTGTAAAGTAGGTGTTATTGTCATTCCCATTTTACAGATTAAGAGATTGGATGACAGAAATGATTATTAATAGCTAATGATAGGAGATTTTCAGAATACTCCCTTTTTCTGTTTTCTAGACCTCATTTGTGAAGTTGAAATTAATCTTCTTTATTTGTCCTGACCTAAATTTATAAGGAATTTCTCATTTAAGTTTAATTCCATTAAATTAAAGCTTGGGTAGAACCAAAATTTTTTGTCTAAATTGCCCAAGGCCGGGAGTTGTTTGGATGGCATTCTTTACCCCTGTTCTTTAGAGTTCCTCCTTGGTTGTTTTGTGGTGTAACTAACTAAAACCCACGATTTACCTCCTTGTTGATTTTTATGATACTTTTAATCTAGTTCTCCAAAAGTAATGTTATTCCATGTCTCAATATCATGTAGTAATACCAGTAAAAGGAAAAATATGTGCTTTCTCTTTCATAATAAATTTGGGGGTCAGTTAGAGAACAATATCCTCAAAGCAATCCAGCAGAAACTCCTCCTTTTCAATTCTGGGACTAGCTTATTGTCCATACCTTTATATGTGTGTATATGTATAAACATACTTGTGTATATATGTGGATATATGTGTTGTGTAAGTGTATATACATACATTATGTATCTGTGTGTATATATATATATATATATATAGTCATACATTTTCATAATCACTAAAAGTTTTTAATTCAAATATATGTAATAATCTAACCAATAGGCAGTCTTCATCAACTTGATTTGTCTTATGCAGATGGATAAACTAAACTCTTTTGGGTGATTCCAAATGTTTTCAATTGGCTCTGTAATTACTGCATTATTATCTTCCCCCATCCCATTAGAAATGTTAGGATTTTACCATATTTAGCTCCATTTGGTTGCTCGAATAGGTTTACCTTTCTAAGTTTTTTATTTTTTTATTTTTGTGGTTTAGTTCTCAGATATTCAGACCATTCAGGCCTTTTCATCAAACGTATTTAAATGTCTTCTATTAAATGTTTATTTAAAAAAATCCTATAGCATTATTTAAAGTCACTTTTATAGAGCAAGTTATTATTGTAGTAAAGCTTTTTACTTTGCCTATTGGAATACTGTATCTTAAGTTTTCTTTTCCTTTTTAATAGTTATGGTATAGTTTTGTAGGATCTTGATATTGGTATAATTTTTTTTCTCACTGCTTTAAGTATCTTTTTTTTAACCTAGAAGTTTGAACTTTGATTATGACATTCTTTGGTATTTCTAGTTAGGGTCTCTTTCAGGAGATAACTGATAGATTCCTTTCTATTTAGCTTCTGCTGAGGGAACTCTTTCTGCTAAATTAGATTTGCAACTCTTCTTCCCCTTACAGTCTTTAGAAAGTTATCCATGAAATTCAGAAATTAAGGGACTTGCTCAGGATTACATAATTTGTCTGAGGAGCAGGATTCTAATTTGTGTTCTTCTGATTATGAGACTGGCTTTTTGTGTCTTCCCTGTTGCTGAATATTCCCTTTATCCAGGGTTGTTGTCTAAATGATTTTGGAGTAGATTGTTAAGATTTCAGTGTGAGCATTAATAACTCACAATTCAGCAAATGTCACAAGTCAGAGCTTGACTTATTACTTTATTGATTGTCTAGACTTAAGAACATGATAGAGAAAATGTTAATGGCACAGATATAACTGAAAAATGTAAGAAGTACATTCATTTTCTGGAAAACTGGTTACCATAGCACTTACCCTTATTAAGTCGGTCAATGGTGTTATGAGCCAGAACTTAAAACAAGGTACTAAGTGGAATTGAGGAGACAATGGTTAAATCTAGTTTAGCATTGATTTAATTTTACAACAAATTAATGGTTTCCTAGTGATATAATGATTGGTGTATATTCAGTGTGGAGCATATAAAATAGGAGCCTTAGCCAGGATTGATATTCAGAGAGAAGTCAAAAGACTGGCAGCAGGAGCTTAAACTCTTGGAACCAAGGAGAGAAATAGGCCTCTAAGAAAGCTAACTGGGACTCAGGAAAGGAGATAAGACTTTGAAGGAGATAATAAAAGATTTGGACTTTAACACCTGGCTGCCCTTGTAGTGATTACTGAACTGAAAGGAAGGCTGCTCCCAGAGACTCCAAGAAAACCAAAACAACAAATGGTTCCCTATATTTTTGTTTCTTTCAATACATTTCATTTTCCCCCATTGCATGTTAAATGCAATGTTTTTAACCTTTTTTTTTTTTTAAGTTTTGAATTCTAAGATCTCTCTTCCCTCTTTGCTGAGATGGTAAGAAATCTGATATGTTACACATGTGCAATCATGTAAAACATTTCCATAGTGATCATTTTGTACAAGACTCAATAAAGAAAGATAAAAATAAAGGAAGGGAGAGAAGAAGGATGTGAAAAATAGCATGTTTTAGTCTATTGTCAGTTTGTAATAGTTTTTTCTTTGGAGTATGTTTTATCATGAATCTTCTGTGATTGTGTTGCTCTACTATGTTGCTGAAAATAGCTAAGACATTCACATTTCTTCATCACACAATATTGCTGTTACTGCACACTTCAGTTTTCATCAGTTCATATAAGCATTTTCAGATTTTTCTGAAATTATCCTTTTTGTTATTTCTTATAACACAATAGTATTATCTCACAATTATATCCCACAGCTTGTTTGATGAGCATCCCGTGGTTTTCTAATTCTCAGCCACCACAAAAAAGTTGATATAAATACAGGAATCCATATGGTACCGTTTTTACATCTTCTTGTTGATTTTTAAATTTGCTTAACATGGACAAAAATACAAAATGAAAGAAATAAAACCAGGAAAACAATATGCATATTAATAAGAAATAATATAAATGGAAAAATCCAGATCTATAGATTAGACCAAACACTGGAATCATAATCACCACATTGATTCAACAAGAAGAGATGAGAAAAATGCACATCACTCTCTAATTTGTAGAAATGAGGCATTAGAATTGTGGATCACTGTTTATGCTGACAGGATGTTCCTTCTGATGTATATTTTTAATTCATATTATCATAGGTTTAGAGTGGAAAGATATTTTAGAGGCTGTTGGGTTCATTAGAGTAAGTAAAGTGACTCATGTTGTAGGAGAATTGAAATCCTTAGAGTATTACTTTTTTTTTCTACTGTATCACAATGCTTCCAGTTTTACTGAATTGCATGTTTTTTTCTTCTTCCTTTTAAAATCATTATTACAAGGGATAGATTCCTGGGTCAGTAAGGGGAACAAGAGATATATTTAGAAATTGAGAAAATATAAAAATGAAAGATATAAATTTAAAATTAAGTTAAAGAAACATTTTGCCTGGAAAATTGTCACAGTAGCTTATTGTTCAAGTCGCTGGTGAACTTTATTTCATTTTGTGGTTTTGGGGGAGAAGGCAGAGGCAGAATTTTGAAAACAAGATTATTAATGAAAAAATGCAAAAGGATGAGCCAGAGAAGGGAAATAAGAGGAAAGAAGGGGAGGTGACAAACCCAAGAGGGAGGGGAAGGAGTCAAACTATTGACCTGCATATCACCCAGTAATTATGGTAGTTGGGTTGCTCTGGAGAGAGCACTTATATAGGAGTCAGAATGTTTAAACCTGTGTTAAACCTGGAGCAGGATTGTTTCCAGAGGATGAATTAAAATAGGATTCAGGCAAGAAGGGAGAAAAACATCCAACCAGCAGGAGTAGGGCTTCCCCCACCAAAATTCCCTTTTTTCCCAGCCCCTGAAAACTCTTTCAAGGGAGGAAGCAGATTTAGAATTTTAGATTGCATGAATAGCAGCAACACAATAATGAGGAGTTCGGTACACAGGGTTTAGAGAATACTAAATCAGTTAATAAACTGGTAGCATATATATATGTATTATATATGTATAATACATATATATGTATAATAAACATATATTGGAGGTAACAAAGTTAAGCCATTGGCATAAAAGTGAGTTGCATTTCTTTTTAAATCAGTAGATTGATATGAAAACTCATAGTTTTCATTAAGTGCATTAAGTTTGAAGTGCATTAAGTTTGAAGTATTCTTTGAGGGAACTCTTTTGGGAGATTTGAAGGAGATTGGGTAGTGGGCTCTTTTTTTTTTCTGGACACAATTCCTTTTCTCAACACAATGAAATTGTAGAGTTTGAACTGCACCAATAGAGATGAAAGTGTGTTTACATAGATGAGCAGTGGGATTTAGGTGGTGAATAATAGCTGTTAGATAATCCAGGGTTCAGCCTTTTATGAATAGGTAGGATGCCATATACCTAAGCTGCTAGATTACCATAGGCTTTTATAAAAATGGATTGTATGAAGAAAGGAGATGAAATAGAGCCTTTTTCACCTCTTGAATCTGGGACTCATTAATGCACTGCAGGTGTGCAGCCTGTCCAATATTTCAGCTTTGGATGCCGGAAAGAGGAACTTTTATCTTAAAGGGGAGGCTTTGAAGCACACTAATAGCTTCACCCGACACACTCTTTTTTCCCATTGTTTTGCTTTCCACATTTGGTAATTGGAGATATTTGTGGTGTCAAATCTATGCCTTGCTCCTTCTCAGCCTGCCCCCTTTCTACAATGAAACCATAAACCTGTGGCTTCAAATTTGCTAGATTGGGATTTCACTGCAGAATCCATCAAAAGCAAGAGACAAATAGATGAAATACTAGAAAGGACATTATAGGAAATCACCAACAGTTTTCCACTTCTCTAGGTGCTTTCATCTGAGAACAAGTGCTAAAGAACATTGAATCTTTAAAAGGGGGTGTACACTAAATAATTATTTCCAGCTTATAGACCAAGAAAGGAAAATACACAAAAAGCAATATCTACACTGTCACAGAGTGAGTCATTGGAAAAACAGTGAGTAAAAGCCCCAGGAATCCTGCTTGCTAATATTCTGTTGTTAATAAATTTAGTTACCTTTAATGTACATACATTTTAAGTGTTTTGAATTTCAAATAAATATTTTCAATATTACCCTAAATGCTATTTTTATTCTAGTTTTATAAGATTATTCAGGATATGGTGAGGTGATTATGCTAATATAAAGGGTGAGAGTGAAAAGTAACTATCCTTTCTTCAGTAAGGTAGTTAGGATTTTTGTAGCCTTTTAGAAAGGCCAATTCATTGTGCTCCTTGCCTACCTTTAAAACTTCAGTTTTTATTCCAAATTTATATTGTGCCTTAACTATATAATTTCCCCCTTTAAGATTTAAGCCAATTCATTGTGCTCCTTGCCTACCTTTAAAACTTCAGTTTTTATTCCAAATTTATATTTTGTCTTAACTATATAATTTCCCCCTTTAAGATTTAATTTCTGGGGCTAAATGAACTGATTTGGGATTTAACTACATTATATTATATAACTTCATTGTGGGGTCTATTTGTTCCAAACCGGACACATTAAGCCATTCAATTCTTATGAGACTGATTCAGATTAGCATTTTGGTTTTAGCTTTACTTCAGAACCTATCTGACCTGTTATAAATTTGAATACATAATTACAGGGTTAATTGGGGTTAAAAGTAGGATTTTTTTCTCCTGAGCAACATATATGAAAATGTAAAACATTTCTTTTGTTTCATTTGATTTACATATTTATCCAGTTGTCCTCTCTTCACTAATATTTCAAAGTATGGATTCAAAAATAGGTACCCAAAATGCAAAAAGTTAAATTACATGTGTATGTATTTTGTTATTGTTTTTCAATAATGTCTGAATTGTTCATGATTCCATTTGTGGTTTTCTTGGCAAAGATATTGGAGTGGTTTCCCAATTTTTTTCCAAGTTCATGTTATATATATGGGGCCTGAGGCAAATAGGGTTAAGTAACTTGCTCAGAGTCATGTAGCTAGTAAATAAGCAGATTTGAATTCAGAAAGATGAATCTTCCTGATCATAAGCTCAGTGCTATAACCAGTTGGCTAACTTGTTGGCCATATGTATACATATGTTTGTTTATTTCTATATTTTAATAGTTCTTAAGTGAGTTTTCATTGAGTGACCTCTTGGAGGAGCGTTGCTCCTTCCAAGGGTACAATTCACAATTCATCTATGTGCTTAAAAATGTTTGAGACATGTTGTTTCTGGAAAATTTAATTATTTTGTTAATAAGGCCAGCAAATTATTAATAAAAAGAGGGGCATTTGAAAGGTTATTTAAAATAAAAATAATCATGGCTGAAAGTTGACGGTTTATATGTCCTTCAAAATTGATGGTCTTGAGGGGTTACAATCAACCCCGATTCGCTGACACAATCAAAGGTGAGTTTTAGTTGAAATCATGACCCTTCTGGACAGAATATCTCTACACCCCAACCATCCCCAATTTTAGGCCATGTATTCAAAAAATTATCCCCCACTGAAGTTTGAGCTATACACAATATGTAACTTTCTAGAGTAGGGATCATAGTCTAGTCTTATTATCAGTAACATTCTTCAAGAAATTGAACTTTTAAAATCTCGACTTTATAAAAAGGAAGGAGTGGGGGAAGAGCTAGATTTCCTTAAGTCATTGATTATTAGTAATCATTTTTCTCAAATTGCTGCTTGCTATGCATCTTGTGTCTCATTCTTTTCTATTTCCTTTTATCATTCCTCTATAGAAGATCCATTCAACAGAATAAAAAAAGTCTTGTCTCTAATTTTCTATCAATGTTAGTTCATTTATTAGTCAATCAGTATACACAAATAGTTTAAGCTTTGGAACTTAAAATAGCACTTGACATCTGAGATACTCTATTTTAAGTGCCTAGTAGGTACTACACTGTGCTAAGTATTGGCAACACAGAGATAAAAATAAGATAACTCCTTTCCTCCAAGAGCTTACTTTATACAAGGCATCATGTACACAAGTAATCAAATACAAAATAGATTCAAAAGGAATACAAAGTTGTAGGGGGATTGTTTGTTTTTGTTTGTTTGTTTTTGTTGTTGTTTTTGGATGTTACTAACAATTATAAAAATCAGAGAAGTCTAGAAAGAGGAGTCTCATGACATAAGCCATAAAGGGAGTTAGGAATTCTAGTGGGTAAAAAGGGGGATGGAGAATTTTCCAAAAATAGGGGATAGATAGCCTGTGCTAAAAGGCAGGGGTAAGAGAAGGACCCTTGTGCAGATAGTATAATTCTTTGAGAGTAGGACCTTGTTCTTTTGGTTTGAACTTAGAATAATTGAAGAGGAGTGACCAACTAGGGAAAATATGTTGGTCTGATTGCTAAGAACCTTAAAAGTTGAACAGAGAGGCACCAATGCAATCTGAGCAAATGAAGATATGCAATTATAGACATCTTGATAGACCAGTGTGTGTAGTATGCTGAGCCTGTAATCTGAAAGGTCTGTGTTCAAATATGGCCTCAGATACCTCCCAGACTTGTTTTGGGAGCTAAAATGTGATAATATTTGTAAAGTGCTTGAAAAAGATATATCAGGGACTCTGGTCCTATCATGGGGAATGAAACATGAAAAGATAATCTTGTTTTTTGTTTTTGTTTGTTTGTTTGTTTTTTATTATTATTAAAATTTTTTATTTTCAAAACATATGTACAGATAATTTTTCAACATTGATCTTGTGTTTCAAATTTTCTCTTCCTTTCCCCCACTTCCTCCCCTAGATGGCAAGTAACACAATATATATTATATGTGTTAAAATATGTTAAATCCAATATATGTAAAAATATTTGTACAATTATCTTGCTTTACAAGAAAGATCATATCAAAAAGGAAAGAAAATGAGTAAGAAAACAAAAGAAAACTTTAACAACAAAAAGAGTGAAAATACTATGTTGTGATCCACATTCAGTTCCCACAGTTCTCTCTGTGGGTGTAGATGGCTCTCTTCATCAGAAGATTATTGGAACTGGTCTGAATCATCTCATTGTTGGAAAGTCATGTCCATCAGAATTGATCATTGTACCATATTGTTGTTGCTGTGTACAATGATCTCCTGGTTCTGCTCATTTCACTTAGCATCAGTTCATGTCTCTCCAGGCCTTTCTGAAATCATCCTGTTGGTCATTTCTTACAGAACAATAATATTCTCTAACCTTCATATACCATAACTTATTCAGCCATTCTCCAACTGTTGGGCATCCACTCAATTTCCAGTTTCTTGCCAGTATAACAAGGGCTGCCACAAACATTTTTGGCACATGTGGCTCCCTTTCCCTCTTTTAAGATCTCATTGGGATATAAGCCCAATAGTAGCACTGCTGGATCAAAGGGTATGCACAGTTTGATAACTTTTGGGGCATAGTTCCAAATTGCTCCCCAGAATAGTTGGATCCATTCACAACTCCACCAACCATTAATATATCAGTGTCTAGTTTTCCCATATCCCTTCCCAAAATTCACCATTATCTTTTCTGTTCATCTTAGCCAATTTGAGAGGTGTGTAGTGGTATCTCAGAGTTGTCTTAATTTCCATTTCTCTGATCAATAGTAATTTAGAGCAGGAAAGATAATCTTGTAAGGTGACTGGGAAGAATCAGATAGGGAGGTAGAAACAGAATCATGACAGTGTAGTGTTGTAAAAATTCTGAGGGGAAAAAACTATTTAGAAGACAGGGATGGTTAAATAAATTCTGTCAAGGCCAAAAAGGGATGTCTACTGAGAAAGACATCTTTTAAGGTGAATGATTTCAGCAGGAGTGCGAAATGGGGAAGTATAGCTAATGAATGTAGACAGCTTTTTTTTTTTTTCCAGAGTTTAATTATAAAAGGGAAGAAAAGAGCACAGAATAATAGGTGTTTATGTCTTATGTTTTATTTTTGCCATATGATAAATCTACTTTTTCTTATATGTTATGTAAATATGTATTTATTTTCTTGATATGTACTATACATAGATATATGCCATGTTAAAGATTTACATGTGATAAATAATATATAACCAAATTTTAGTATAATCATCTCATCCAAAGCCCTCATTTTTTCCTAGTTAAAAAAAATTGACTTTACACTGATAACTCAAGTAACAAAAAGCAGAGTTGGATCTGACCCTGCTTCTCTTCTAGATTGGAGCACTCTTGCCATTATACTATTCTCTTCATTTCTATATAGAACAGAAATTCACAGTAATATGCTGTTATATTTTATTATTATGTGCCTTTATTGTACTATATGGTTATTCCAAAGCTACTAAAGCTTAAACATACTGCATAACTAATTGTAATAAATAGCAAGTATTGAAAGATTAGAAACAAAAATTGCATTAGAAGGGAAGTTGTGGATGGGTAGCTTCACCTTAATGGGATTATATGTGGGTTGCTGATATTATAATATATTTAATATGATTATATTACTTCTTATTTGCATAGTATTTAAAATCTTCAAATTACTTCCTTCACAATAATCATGAGGAGTAGATGTAGTAGATTGTAAGAACAGAACAATAAAAAAAGATTTCTATGGACATCTTTATATAGAACTTTTTGAACATAAATGATCTGTTTTGATGTCAAGGTTAACCTATATAGTCTGTCTCTTCTGTCTCCGTCTCTCTGTTTCTCTTTCTCTCTCTCTCTCTCTCTCTCTCTCTCTCTCTCTCTCTCTCTCTCTCTCTCACATTTCCTTCTCTATCTTTTTATCTATGTTTATTTCAAGGAAAATCTTGAGGTCTTTTAAAAGTGTTGTATAGCTAATACATATTTAACATATATAAGACTGCCTGCCATATAGGGGAGGCAGTGAAGGGAGGGAAGGAAAAATCGGAACAGAAGTGAGTGCAAGGGATAATGTTGTAAAAATTACCCAGGCATATGTTCTGTCAATAAAAAGTTATAATAATAATAAAAAAAGAATATAAGATCCTTGAAGAAAGGGAAAAAAAAGTGTTGTACACTTTACCAGTGACAATCTAGCTTAGTCTGTTTCTTCTGTTTACTTCTCTGTGCAGTTTATTGTCCTTACAAGAGTCAGTACAAATAATAATAGTTGTAATTATTGTTACTGTGATTAAACCTGAGTATTATTTCTGTTGCTTTCACTATTTTTCTTTTTTCATTCTTCATTTAATAAAAAACAATAAGAGCATTGTACATATAAAATAGTACTGATTATGAGTGAGATTATTAATGAAATGAATTTTTATAAATAAAATCAGTTCAATTAAAATTATAGGGAAATTAGTTAATTTGGAAAAAAATTTTTGAAGAAAGTTTCTCTAATAAAGTTCCAATATCTAACATATATGGCATCTGATCCAAATATATAAGAAAAAAGCCTATCTAATAGATAAAATGAAAGGAAAGAAATAGGGAAAATAAGTAGTTATTAAGTGTGGATTGTTTGCCAGGTACAATGTTAAGCACATTAGAAATATTACCTCATTTGATCCTCACAACAACCTTGTGAAATAGGTGCTATTATTTTCCTCATTTTCTATTTACGGAACTAAGGCAGAGAGTATTTTCATGACTTAAGAGGAACATATAGCTAGTAAATCATGCGTTATCAAACAAAGAAATTCAAAGTTAACAATAGTCAACTGAAAAAAATCTTACAATCACTAACAATTAGTTGGTAAATGTGAATTAAAACAACTGAGGCTCTATTTTATCAGTTTAGCAAAGTTGACCAAAAAAAAATTAAGGAAAATGACTGTTGTTGGAAGGAATGGGGCGGGGGGGGGGGGGGGGGGGGGGGGGGATAAGCACATAAATAGTGCACTAATAGTGAGCTGTGAATTTGTCCAGAATTTCTGAAAAGAAACTTGAAATTGTACCTCAAAAGCCACTAGGTTATGATCTAATATTAAAACTGCTGCACATGTAAACCCAATGAATTCAAAGAAAGAATTTAAAGAATCAGATATACAAAAATATTTATAGCAGTTCTATTTCTTTCAAACAACTGGATGTTGACTACTCTTCAGTTAGGAATGAATAAACAAAATTAAGGTATGTAAATGTAACTAATATTATTGCATCCTAAAAATGATGAAAAGGGCTAGTTCCAGGGAAAGTAGGAAAAGTTGTTTGAACTGACAGGGAATAAAAAAGTAAGCAGAAATTAACTATTTATATTTTAACAACATTGGAAAAAACCAATCCTGAATAACAAGAAATTTGAAAATGATGAACTATTACTCTAGAAATTAAAGATGTAATATGATTTCTGCCTCCTGATGATTTCAAGGTAAGTAATGAAACAAGACATTTTGGCGCCATACAGGTTGTGGATATGTTTTTTTGTTTAATTATGTATATTTGTTTTCAAGAACTTTGTTTTTCCTTTAAAATTTTTTTTTTATCATTTTGGGAGAGAGAGCAGAGAAGCAAGCTACAGTTTTAGTTAAAAAAAAAAAAAGAAGAAAAAAAGAAAAAGTTTTAAAAAATTACTAAAGGAAAACAGAAGAAAATTCATAAAGAATCAAATCAAGTAGATTATCTTTGAAAGTAACTTTGAAGTTAATACACTAAAAGAGAGGGGGAAAAAGAAACTAAAGAACTTAATAAAGCAAGCTATAAGAAATTGAGATTCTTCATTTCATTTAAAATTTTCATTATCTTCTTTTGTATACGGAAATGCTGGTTTTATTAGGTGATTAAGTTCTCAGTACTTTTTTTTTTTTTTTAAAGAAAAAGAAGATATTTTTGAAGTCATTTCAATAAGTCATGGGATGCTGGCAATTCCCCAGCCCATATTTTATTAAGAAAGAGATCATGGGATACCTTCCTTTCCAAACTTGGAAGGAAGTATTGAATTGCTGTTCAAGCACCCAAGTTTCTCCCATCTAATCCGGACTGCATTGGCCCTATGGTATAAATCAGAGAGAAGCTTTGTACTAGTTGAATAGCCAGCTGCATGGGAGAAGAGATTTCCTTCATTTAAGAAGAGAGAAACTTGGTATGTGTCATTAATCACACAAGAGTTGTTTGTTTACTTTCTTTAATCTAGGAATATTTGCCCAAGGCTGGCTGTAAAGTTAACTTAGTTATGTAAGAATAAGAGTGTTTGACTCAGAAAGTTCATGAATGTTTAGATAGCATTCCAGTGCTGTCTGGAACCAACCAATTACTTTTGGTTTTGACTTGTGTTTTAGAAACCACCTTTACCCAGTCCAATCACAGTGAGAAAAGTGGGGGTTCCCCTTAGTTGTGATAATACTGGTTTTCCAGTCGTGTGATACAACTTTGTTAGAGTCTGGGTTAAATTTCAACTCAGATGTCTCACTTCTCGGCAGGTCACTCACTGGCCAGACAAAACCAAGGTTATGTATGAAACGGATGTAAGGAGCTTTGTTGGTTCCAGTAACTATAATGCTATGTTTGAAATACTATGCCACCCTTTATCATAAATTGCAGCTGCCTTGTTGTCTTGTTTTTGAATTCTTAATTAACTAGTCATAGGAAGGGTCACTGTTTCAAAGGAATTTTTATGAAGTACTTTTATTTGAGTACCTTCTACCTTTATTGTTAAAGGAAGATAACTTCCTGAAGACCCATGAGAGAGTTATCAAAAGTTGTATAGTAGGTTTAGAAAAGCTACGGGCTTTCCTGTCTAAAGGTTAAATTGCTAGCCTGTAATTTTTTTTTTCTTTTGCAATAATAAAATCATCTTAGCTCAATTTTATCAAGCCTTTCCCATTCATGGCCCCAAAGTCTCATTGAGACTGAGCAAATAACTTAAGTGGCCAGTGTAGCAATAATAATGGAATAATGGAAAAATAATTGTGTTTTAAAGTTCAGAAATTAGTTCTCTGACTGTAACCCATTGACATAAGTAGTGCATATATATGTATATACATATATATATAACTATTTCTATTTTTACAGCTGAAAAATATGAGGTTAAAAGAAGTTATTGTGATTTGCTTTAGTAAATGTCAGAGCCAATATTATAATCCACACCCTGATTCCTAATTCAATGTTCTTGTTAATTTATCACTTAGGTTTGTTGCAATGACCCTTAATTTACTTTATTTTATTCCTTAATTTTACCTTTATGTTAGAAGAGAGTTAACTTTATAATAGGATTCCATTTTGAATATATTCAATTATGTGAAGTTTTTTGAATTTTTAAACTTTTGTTTAAGGTTACTTTTTAAACCTTTAGGTACTATATTAATTTAATTACTTATAATAATATTGATAAGAATCCAGCCCAGATTTTAGATCATTTGAATAGGGAAGTCTCAAATTAAATTTATATCATATATGGTTTTGAAACTCTGAGACATTCGATATTTTTTGTAAACTTAAAAATTACAAGGAGTTTTATAAATCATTACTGGGTTTATAATTATCAAAGTGTTAATTTTCATTCTGGTATTGTCATGGTCAGTTAAATCCTTTCCTGTACCTAATCTTCTTTATTGATAAATTTAAATAAAGTAATTAGATGGAATAAATAAAAAATATTCTCTACTGATAGAAAAAATTACATATTTACTTACATCTGTTTGTGGAGGTTATCAAATTACTTTCCTCACAACATCCTGGATAAACGTTATCTCATCTCAACTTTCACTGATGAGAAAAGTAAAAGTTATGTGAGATTATGACTTTTCCATGGTCATGAAGTTTTAGGTGTGAGAAGTAGAATTTAAACCCACTTTTTCAGATTTCAAGCTCAGAACTCCTCTTTCACACCAACTCATTTCTCTTCATTCTCCTTTTCCAAGGCTAAGAAACTTAATTTTATTAAATAGTTACATAATTATATTATCATTACTGTAACTGGGAACTAATTTAAGTTTCTGTGTAGCAGATGTATGCTGCCATATCCTAAGAGAATTAGAAGCTATATATGATAATAGACTGTGGTGGTTGGATATGAATGCTTTATTTAGTTCTCTTTGAGCTTTTTAATAATTTCCATTTTCATCATCAGTCATATCTTTACTTTAATTTGATTTTTTTCAGTGGAAGATAGTCGTTTATCATCCCTATTGCTTGAGTGAAAATCACATTTTTCTTTTGTGGAAAAAACCAATTCAACTGTCTTTTCCTTTAGAAAATTAGGGAAAATGGAATGAATGGTAAGATGCTGGAGATGAGATGTGCCTGAGATAAAACAAATAAAGTTGGTTATTTAATTTGTGTCGAAAACTGTATTTTCAAATCTTGCTTCTTCTTTCCCCCTCTCTTGCAGCAGAGATTGAAATTTTTGCTTGAAGAACATTTCAACATCACATTTGCAAATGTAACTTCCCAATGGAAAATGTTTTTCACTTTGGAAAGAGATGACTTATTTTGCAATATGAGGCAAATACAACTACAGCTAAGACATGTATACAGAGTTTACAAAGCTTGGTGGAGGCATGTCAGTCTTAACTTTACAAATATGAAATATAATCCTGAAGTCTAGAGATCTAGCTTTTCATTTTAGCTATATTCCAGAATATAACAATTAAAAATTTTTTTCCTTTAATTTTATTAATTTTCCTGGGTTACTGGTTATTGTTGGAGGAAGTCAAACAACTGTTTACTTCAAAATTATTTTATATAATTACAATCGGCTTCTCACTGCTGTACTCCACACTCCCTTTACTCATTCCCAGTTGCCTCACTATCCAATTTTCCTGAGGATTGATTGGAAACTCTGTTATCTTCGAGTCATCCACACTAGGTCTTTTTAACCTTTTTCCACTTATGACTCTTTTTTGCTTAAGACATTTTATGTGATCTTTGGTATATAGGCATATAAGCCAAATATTTGCTGATAAATCAGGTTTGTAACTCCCACATTCAATTATAAGATCTCATATGGGAGTATGAACCTCCTTTTGAGAAGCTGGTATCTACACCATCTTCTTTCTCCTTGTCCTTTCAACAAAAGATCTTGATTTATACTTGACAAAAAAGTTAAGTCATCTCAAGTGACCTGCTTCACCCCAACTTTGTACTCCAAATTACTGGAACATACTACCTTATTTTTCCTGTTGTTCCAGTTTTAGAGATAGTTCTTGCATATAGCAGCCCCTTTTCCTCTGCCTATCTTTTTGGTGAACTTTTCCTTTTTGACTATCCCTCTCTTTTCTCCCTGATTTTTAAGTTTTCTTTGATTACTTTCTGTACTACAATATACCTGTAAGTCCCCAATCCTTACAACAAAAATAAAAAATCTACCTTTGAACTGTCTTCTCTAACTGCTATCTTTTATTTGCCTTATTTTCAAAACTAAACTCCAGAAAAAGCTACTTAGTCTCATTGCTTCCATGTTATCATCTCACTTCTCCACAATTGCCAAATCGGATATCTTTTTTTTTTTTCATTTCTCTTCCTTCTTTTCTTCAGATCTCTTTACAGTATTTTTGATGCTTATGGACCCTCTCTAGCTTCTTAGATATTCCCTCCTCCTGGGGTTCTCATGATTCTCCTCCTTCCTGGTTCTTTTCTTCCCTGTCTCATAACTTCTCACTCTCCTTTGTTAGCACATCACCTATGTCTTTAGGCCTGCCAATCCCAAGAAATGCTACTCTCCTGTCTACAGACAACTTCTCATCATAACCTCAACCACTCCTAAGAACACAATTATTTTCGATATTTATATTCGATTGTAGATATTCTACTTTAGTATCTTTCCTGAACTCCAAACCTACATCACCTATTAGTCATCTTGAGTTATATTATTTATGAACATCTGAGGTGAAATATCTTCCAAGCATGAATCATTATCTTTTTCCCCAAATCCTTCCTTCTTCATAGTTTTTCTGTTTCTATTGAAGAAATCACCATTCTTAGAGTCATCCTGGTTAACAATCATGGAGGTATACTAAATTCTTCCCACTTTCCCATCCTTTACATTTAGTATGTTATCAAATCTTCTTTTCTTCTTCTGTAATATCTCTTACATTTAATCCCTCTTTTAAAATTCACGTAACTATCATTACCTCTTACTTCCACTGCCACAATAGTTTTCCTGTAGCTAGTATTTCCCTTACTTCACTATATTCTACACATATATAACATTGTTAAAGGATAGGTAATCGGGGACTTTCGGCCAAGATAGCGGAGGGGAGACACACAGCTGTGTAAGCTTGTTTTCTCTCAGAATTCACTTCATGACAAGCCTCTGAATTAATGCTTGACTGAAAAAAACCCCACAAATTGTTACCAAGAGAAGACATCCTTGAGATCCACCAGGAAAGGTCTGTTTTTGCTCGAGGGCAGGGATGGTTTTAGATCGGGCACAAGCTGAGGGCATGGGCGCGCATTTACAGCGAGAGCACAGCAGGCAGCTCACAGCCAAGCAGACCGGAGGGGGGTGGGCTGTGATCTCAGCCATCTCTGCAGGGACAGCTTTGCTACAGGATTAGATACTTTGCCCTGGAAGCAAGTCAGTAGCCCAGCAGAGAAGCTAAAAACACCGGGGGTGAAGAATACAACCCCAAACAGCTGGAGTTAATTGGGACCTGGCCACCTCTCCCCCACAGCGTCTTAGCATGCTCTCAGAGTCTCAGAGCGCAGGCACAGCACAGTCCTGCTAGTGCCTTGCTGCTGCCCACGGCAGTCTGTAGAGGAAGCTTGGTAACACCACCCAGCCCTGCCCCCCAAAAAAGCAGATTCCATTTGGTTTTTTTTTTTTTACTTTGCTAGTTTGTCTCTGATTCTTCTCTGACAAAATGAGCAAAAAATTGAAAAGGACCTTAACCACTGACAGCTTCTATATGGATGGAGAGCAGACTCTAAACCCTGAGGAGACTAAAAACAGACTGTATCCAGGTGAATCCCCAAAAGAGGAGATCATTTGTTCCTCAGCACAGATGAATCTTATAAAAGAAATTAAAAAGACTGTCACAAGAGAGCTAGAAGAAAAATGGGAAAAGGAGAGGGAGGCTTGGAAAGAGAGTCTTGAGAAGTCATCCCACTCATTTAAAAACAGAGTGGATAAAGAAATCAAATCCTTGAAAAATAGGATTAGTGAACTGGAAACAGAAAATAGCTCTCTAATAAATAAAATTGGCGAAATGAAAAAAAATTCCATAGAACAAAACAACTCAATTGGACAATTAGAAAAAGATACAAAAAAAGTGAGTGAAGAAAATACTTCATTGAAAATCAGAATCGAACAAATGGAATTGAATGAGGGGACAACAAGAATCAGTCAAGCAAAACCAAAAAATTCAAACAATGGAGAAAAATGTGAAATACCTTCTTGGGAAAACAACAGACCTGGGAAATAGGTCTAGGCGAGATAATCTGAGAATTATTGGACTCCCAGAAAAATATGATGAAAAAAAGAGCCTGGACATTATTTTCCAGGAAATTATCAAAGAGAACTTCCCAGAAGTAATAGAAACAGAGAGTAAAATAGACATTGAAAGAATTTATTGATCACCTACTGAAAGAGACCCTAAAATCAAAGCACCAAGAAATATAGTGGCCAAATGCCAGAACCCTCAAACAAAGAAAAAAAATACTCCAAGCGGCTAGAAAAACCCAATTCAAATATAGAGGAGCCACAATAAGGATCACCCTGGATCTTGCAGCATCCACATTAAAAGATTGAAGGGCCTGGAATATGATATTCCAAAAGGCTAAGGAACTCAGTATGCAACCAAAAATAACTTACCCAGCCAGAATGAGCATCTTTTTCCAGGGAAGAAGATGGTCATTCAACAAAATAAGCGAATTTTACCTATTTTTGATGAAAAAACCCGAACTTAACAAAAAGTTTGATCTACAAATATAGAACTCAAAAGAAACCTAAAAAGGTAAAAAGAAATCTTGGGAACTATACTTCTGCTGTAAAGATGTATAAAGAATACATGTATACCTTGTTCTTGAAACTAGAGGTGGAAAGGACATTTTACCAGAAAAAGGGTAAAGCAGGGGTACTACATCTCACAAGAGGCAAAGGAAACCTATTATATCTGAGAGAAAGAATGGAGAGATGAATATAGTGGTATCTTACTGCCATCAGAATTAGCTTTAAGAAAAAATTTTAGACATATTCAATTTATGGTGAAACGTCTCCACTTCATTGAAAAGTAGAAGGGAAGAAAAGGAAGGAATAAGCTAAGCAGAAGAATACAAAACTGTGAGGAAAGATAAGATAGGGAGGAACTTAGGTGGGAGGAGGGAGATACTAAAAGGAGGAACTGTGAGAAGCAAAATGGTCTCACAATTTAATACTGGAAAGCGGGTAAGGGAAAGAAGGAGAAAAGGCATAACCAGAATTAAAGATGGCAATAATACAGATAAGTAATTTAACCATAAATGAACAGAGTAACTCCCCATAAAGAGAAGCAGTTAGCTAGAAATGGATTAAAAGCAAGAATCCTACAACATGTTTTTACAGGAAACACACCTGAAGCAGAGAATACATACAAAATAAAGTAATAAAAGATTGAGCAAAATCTACTATGCTTCAGGTGAAGTCCAAAAAAGCAGTATAATCCTGATCTCAGATCAACAAAAGCAAAATTGATCTAATTAAAATAATAAGGAAGGGCACTATATCTTGCTAAAAGGTAGTATAGATAATAAGCAATATCAATAACATAACATATATCACCAAGTAGTGTAGCATCTAAATTCTTACAAGAGAAATTAAGAACTGCAAGAAGAAATAGACACAAAACTATAAAGTGGAGATCTCAACCTTCACTCTCAAATTAGAATAAATCAAACCACAAAATAAATAAGAAAGAAGTCAAAGAGGAAAAGACTACTAGAAAATATAATGATAGTTCTCTAGAGAAACAGAAATGGAACAGAAAAGGAGAACACTTTCTTTTCAGCAGTTCATGGAACCTATACAAAATAGACCATATATTAGGACATAAAACCTCAAACTCAAATACAGTAAGCAAAATAGTAAATGCATCCTTTTCAGACCACGTTCAATAAAAATTACATTCAACAAAAAGCCAGGGGAAAGTAGACCAAAAAATAATTGGAAACTAAATAATCTCATACTAAAGAATGATTGGATGAAACAGCAAATCATAGACATAATTAATAATTTCACCCAAGAAAACGACAATAATGAGACATCATACCAAAATGGGTGGGATGCAGCCAAAGTGGTAATAAGGGGAAATTTCATATCTCTAGAAGACCTACTTGCATAAAATAGAAAGAAGGTCAATGAATTGAACAACTAAAAATGCTAGAAAAGAATAAATTAAAAACCCCCAGTCAAACACTAAACTTGAAATTCTAAAAATAAAAGGAGAGATCAAGAAAATTGAAAGTAAAAAACTATTGAATTAATTAATAAAAGTAAGAGTTTGTTCTATGAAAAAACTAACAAAATAGACAAACCCTTAGTAAATCTGATTAAAAAAAAAGGAAAGAGGAAAATCAAATTGTTAGTCTTAAAAATGAAAAGGGAGAATTTGCCACTAACGAAGTGGAAATTAGAGCAATAATTACGAATTACTTTGCCCAACTTTATGCCAATAAATTTGACAACTTAAATGAAATGGAAGAATACCTTCAAAAATATAGCTTGCCCAGATTAACAGAGGAAAGTAAATATCTAAACAGTCCCATCTTAAAAAGAAATAGAACAAACTATAACTAACTCCCTAAGAAAAAATCCCAGGACAGATGGATTACATGTGAATTCTACCAAACATTTAAAGAACAATAACTCAATACTATATAAACTATTTGAAAAATAAGATTGAAGAGTCCTACAAACTCCTTTTACGACACAAGCATGGTACTGATACCCTAACCAGGTAGGCTGAAAACAGAGAAAGAAAATTATTGACCAATCTCCCTAATGAATATTGATGCTAAAATCTTAAACAAAATATTATCAAAAAGATTACAGAAAATCATCCCCAGGATAATACACTATGACCAAGTAGGATTTATATGAGGAATGCAGGGCTGGTTCAATATTAGGAAAGCTATTAGAATAATTGACTATATCAATAACCAAACTATCAAAAACCATATGATCATCTCAATAGATGCAGAAAAAGCATTTGACAAAATCCAACATCCATTCCTAATAAAAACACTTGAGAGTATAGGAATAAATTGACTTTTCCTTAAAATAGTCAGGAGCATATATTTAAAACTGTCAGTAAGCATCATGTGCAATGGGGAAAAATTGGAACTTTTCCCAGTAAGATCTGGAGTGAAGCAAGGTTGCCCACTATCACCATTATTATTCAATATTGTCTTAGAAACACTAGTCTTGGCAATAAGAGTCGAGAAAGAGATTAAAGGAATTAAAGTAGGCAATGAGGAAATCAAACTATCGCTCTTTGCAGATGATATGATGGTATACTTAGAGAACCCCAGAGATTCTACTAAAAAGCTATTATAAATAATTCATAACTTTACTAAAGTCGCAGGGTATAAAATAAATCTCCATAAATCCTCAGCATTTTTATACATCACCAACAAAGTCCAACAGCAAGAGACGCAAAGAGAAATTCCATTCAAAATAACTGTCGACAGCATAAAATATTTGGGAATCTATCTACCAAAGGAAAGTCAGGAATTATATAAGCAAAATTACAAAAAACTTTCTACACAAATAAAGTCAGACTTAAATAATTGGAAAAATATTAAGTGCTCTCGGATAGGCCGAGTGAATATAATAAAGATGACAATACTCCCTAAACTAATCTATTTATTTAGTGCTATACCAATCAGACTTCCAAGAAAATATTTTAGTGATCTAGAAAAAATAACAACAAAATTCATATGGAATAATAAAAGGTCGAGAATCTCAAGGGAATTAATGAAAAAAAATCAAATGAAGGTGGCCTAGTTGTACCTGATCTAAAACTATATTATAAAGCAGCGGTCACCAAAACCATTTGATATTGGCTAAGAAATAAATTAGTTGATCAGTAGAATAGGTTAGGTTCACAAGAAAGAATAGTCAACTATAGCAATCTAGTGTTTGACAAATCAAAAGATCCTAACTTTTGGGATAAGAATTCATTATTTGACAAAAACTGCTGGGATAACTGGAAATTAGTGTGGCAGAAATTAGGCATGGACCCACACTTAACACCGTATACCAAGATAAAATCAAAATGGGTCCATGATTTAGGCATAAAGAACGAGATTATAAATAAATTAGAGGAACATAGGATAGTTTATCTCTCAGACCTGTGTGAAATTTGTGACCAAAGATGAACTAGAGACCATTATTGATCACAAAATAGAAAATTTTGATTACATCAAATTAAAAAGCTTTTGTCCAAACAAAACTAATGCAAACAAGGTTAGAAGGGAAGCAATAAACTGGGAAAACATCTCCACAGTTAAAGGTTCTGACCTCATTTCCAAAATATATAGATAATTGACTCTAATTTATAAGAAACCAAGCCATTCTGCAATTGATAAATGGTCAAAGGATATGAACAATTTTCAGATGATGAAATTGAAACTATTACCACTCATATGAAAGAGTGTTCCAAATCACTATTAATCAGAGAAATGCAAATTAAAACAATTCTGAGATACCACTACATACCTGTCAGATTGGCTAAGATGACAGGAAAAAATAACGACAAATGTTGGAGGGGATGTGGGAAAACTGGGACATTGATCCATTGTTGGTGGAGTTGTGAATGAATCCAACCAGTCTGGAGAGCAATCTGGAATTATGCCCCAAAAGTTATCAAACTGTGCATACCCTTTGACCCAGCAGTGTTACTACTGGGCTTATACCCCAAGGAGATACTAAAGAAGGGAAAGGGACTTGTATGTGCCCAAATGTTTGTGGCAGCCTTGTTTGTAGTGGCTAGAAACTGGAAAATGAATGGATGCCCATCAAGTGGAGAATGGTTGGGTAAATTGTGGTATATGAATGTCATGGAATATCATTGTTCTGTAAGAATTGACCAGCCTGATGAATACAGAGAGGCTTGGAGAGACTTACATGAACTGATGCTAAGTGAAATGAGCAGAACCAGGAGATCATTATATACTTCAACAAAGATACTGTATGAAGATGTATTCTAATGGAAGTGGATTTCTTTGACCAAGAGACCTAATTCAGTTCCAATTGATCAATGATGGACAGAAGAAGCTACACCCAAAGAAAAACACTGGGAGATTAATGTAAACTGTTTGCATTTTTGTTTTTCTTCACGGGTAATTTTTACCTTCTGATTCCAATTCTCCCTGTGCAACAAAAGAACTGTTTGGTTCTGCACACATATATTGTATCTAGGATATACTGGGACATATTCAACATATATAGAACTGCTTGCCATCTAGGGGAGGGGGTGTAGGGATAGAGGAGAAAAAATCGGAATAGAAGTGAGTCCAAGGTATAATGTTGTAAAAAATTACCCTGGCATGGGTTCTGTCAATAAAAAGTTAATATAATAAAATTTTTAAAAAGGACAGGTAATCAATCTCCTCAGAAATCTTTGGTGGTTCCACAGAAAATGCAAACTCCTTAGTTTTACATATAATGCCCCTCCCAATTTGATTTCAATTGTACTCAGTTTTTCAGTGAAACTGATTTTCTCTTTATAACCTATACATGACATTCCATATCTATAGCTTTTGAATAGTTTGTTCCTTCTGTCTCTGAGATTCCTTCTTCTTATTCAGTTTTTCAGCCATGTCCAATTCTTTGTGACCCTTATGGAGTTTTCTTGGAAAAAATATAGTAGTTGGCTATTTGCTGGTATAGTAGACAAAAGCAAACAGAAGTTAAGTAAATTGCCGACGATCATATTGCTAAGGAATATCTGAGGTTCGAATTTAACTCAGATCCTCGTGATTCAAGGTATATTGCCTTAACTACTGAACCATCTCACTGCCTCCAAATTCATAGATCCCCGAACTTCCTTCAAACCCCAGCTCAAGTATGGCCTCCTGAGACAACCTTTTCTGGCCTTCTCTCATGCTAGTGCTCTACTCACTGGAGGTTACTTTGAACATGTCATATTTAATTTATTTATGCATGTTTTTTTTCCTTCTACAGTAGAATAGATACTCTTTGAGGCCAAATATTACTTCACTTTTGACTATGTATTTTCAACGCTTATTTCATATTTACTACAATAAAAAAGCTTATTAAATGAATGAATACTCAGTACTGTCACTAATTATTCTAGGACATAAAAGAAAAGAAATAATGGATTGAGTCTAGGGACTGAAGTCAAGAAGCCTTATCTTCCTGAGTTCAAATCTGCCCTCATGTTCTTAGCAGCTTGCCCCTGGGTGAGTCACTTAATCCTGGGTGCCTCAGTTTTCTAATCTGTAAAATGAACTGAAGAAGTAAATGGCAAACTTCTCTAGTATCTTTGACAAGAAAACCTCAAATGGAGTCATCAAAAGGTAGACACAGCTGAATAGGGAGACTGCAACTTAAATATCTGAATAAAGATAAGCAATAAAACTTTTCATCTTTTGAGTGGTTGCATTGTAATTGAGGAAATAGTATCTGCATATATGAATCCATAAATAATAAATAGTAATAAAAATCCTTACATATTTAAGTTTTGTATCTCCTCCTTCCAACATTCCTGATCAGATTCCTGAAGGCATCTCATTCTTGGCTCTTTATTGTTGGGCTGCTTTATAGGTTTTCACTTTTATTTGTAACTCAGTTTATTCATTTGTAAGCTAGAAATAATATCATATTACTGTTTATGAGCCTGTCAAGTTATTATTTGACTCACACAGTATTTTAGTATTGTGCAATGTGCTTTTCAGCTACTTATTCGTGTATAGAAGCATATTATGAGCTGATAGTAATGTTGGTATAATCATTACTCTTCATGATAACAGTGAGCCAAATCACAGGATGATGTTTGTTGATAATTTGTTGTCAGATAACATGCCTCTGATTTTGGGGATGGGGGTAGGGTTGTGTTGAGCCTGTGATTGCATTGGTTGGGAATTCTTTCTACCAATGCTAGGATTCAGAGTCTTAAAGAGCTACTTGTTAAATGGCTTGCCCATTTTGAGATGGATTTTGAACACATATTTTATCTCTTCTGAGTCTATACTGACCATACTTGCTATATCATCAATGCAATGCTAAATATATTACAGTATCATCTCCATCTTTTATGGCGGTTTCTTAGTTCTGATCTCTATGTTTCTACTGATGAAAGAATATATTCTCTTATATCTGTTTTTTTCTTTCTTAAATGTGGAAGGATGGGGAAATGTCTCACCGTTCTATGATGTTATGTACATTCCACAATTTTTAGATGATGAAAAGAAGTTCTCTATTCTTTAAATAATCATGACACACATTTTTCATAAATAAGTTATTTAATGTATTGCTGGGTGTATGATCACTCTGTCAGCTAGGTGGCACTACTATAGAGTAGTGGATTTGGAATTAGGAAGACTTCTCTTTGAGTTCAAATCTTGTCTCAAAAACTTACTGTCTGTGTGATGCTGGGTAAGCCACTTAATCCTATTTTCCTCAGTTTCCTCATCTGTAAAATAAGCTAGGGAAGAAAATCACCAATCAATCCTATATTTTTGCCAAATAAACCTCAAATGAGGTCACAACGAGTTGGACTTGACTGAAACAACTGAATAACAACAATATATGACCACTGTCTTCAGAGGTCTTAAGCATATTTAAAATTATGAAAATATTAATAAAAGTACTACAACATTCATAAAAAATTATTTTTCTGCTTTAAGAATCTAATTGGAGTAAATTTTCTTACTTGTAGCATAATCTCCTCTATTAGAAGTTAAGGTTCTTTAGGGTAGTGACTTTTTTTTTTCTGAGGCAATTAGGGGTAAGTGACTTGCTGAAGGTCACACAACTAGGAAGTATTAAGTGTCTAACATTGGATTTGAACTCAGGTCTTCTTGACTTCAAGGCTGGTGCTCTCTCTCTCTCTCTCTCTCTCTCTATATATATATATATATATTTTGAGTTGAATGCCACAAAGTTAAGATTATTGAATGAATATGAATGCATTTGTCATATATATATATATACTGACTTTGGAAACAAGTGGAATAAAATTCATTTTTGGTTTTCTATTCACAGGATCATAAAATTATATTTATAATATAATAGCAATCTCAAAGAACATAATGAGGACCCCTTCTTTTTATAGATCCATACTTACATTTATAGGTCTTAGATCAGTTAAAAATTATAAATCTTGTTGTTAGGACAGCTTTGATCTTTTAGTCCAACTTTGTATATATAGTATCTAATGGTCATTCTCTGTTTAAGCATTTCCAGCTATTAAGAAACTCTAACTGATAAGATAGGCAATGTCATTTAAAAAATATTTCTAATAGTTTTTTTTCTTTGCTTTGCTCTCTTTTTTTCTCATTCTGTGGCTTTATAGGGTCCCTTGAGTTTAATTTTCAACTCTATATTTATGACTGTACATCTACCTACAGTTGTTCTGAACTCTACCTCTACCTTCATCTATTGTTAGACATTTCAAAATAAATTTTTAGGTCTTTAAATATGTCCAAATTCTTTATTTCCAAAAGAGTAGTCTTTTCTCACAAAACTCAATTTTCAAATTTTATTTCTTTCATTCTAAGATACCACCTTTTTTCAACTTCATCTTTGTCTTCACATCTTCATTCTTACTCATAGCAGTCAGTTGCCCAGTCTTGTCATTTCAACTCCAGAAACATTTCAGGCATCTGCGCGCCCCCCCCCCCATCTTTCTGCTCATATAGATGCCATCTTTTGGACTCTTATCATTTCTCACCTGGATCATTACCTAGTCTTTCAGTTGCCTTATATATCTCCTCAACTTCAATCCATCGTCCACACAACTGCTAAAATCGGTTTCCTAAAGTTCATGTCTGACCATCTTGTTTTCTACTGATTCCCTATTGCTTTTATGATCAAATATAAACTCATATGTTTGTTTAAAAAAAGACTGGCAAAATAAGCTCCTGCTATGCAACTTGACGATATGTTTTTTCTTTTCCTCATATGATTTATTATGTATATTATATGTCTATTATCCTAACAAACTGTCCATCTTTATCTCAGAAACAACAATCCATTTCTTTTCTCTGTACTTTTTTCCCTTGCAGCCATCTCTTTTTTTTCTCTTAAGAGAATTTTTCTTAATTTTTTTCAAGTAACAAGTATTTTTAAATTAATATATTCCCTCTGCTCAACTATCCCCCAACAAATTTTTAAAATCCCCCAGTAGGAATATACTTAGTCTGTTATACCAAATGACCATATTAGCTTACTCAAAAACATATGTCTCCTCCTATGTCTTAAGTTCATCATTTGTCCTCTGAACTTACTGTCCTATTCTTTGTTCCTATGTGGTACTCAATTCTCCATCTACCTTTCTTGAAATTCTTTTTCTTTTAAACTTATGAATTATATCTTACACAAAAGCTTTCCTGTTGTTTCCAGTTACTAGTGCCCTAATGGCAAAATGGTTTTATTGTTTACATTTTCTAGAGATAGATAAATAGATAGATAAACAGATAGATAGATAGATGGATAGATAGATAGCCCTTTGAGCTCAGAAACTATTTCATTTCTGGTTTCAGGTTCCCACAACCTAGCACAGTAGTTGGCACACTATTCTTGTTGTTCATTTATGTCTAATTATATCACCCTGCAAACCATACTGTCCTTGGTTTTTCTTGATGAAGATACTGTAATGGTTTGCCATTTTTTTCCAGTGAATTAACACTAATAGGTTGACATAGATACAGCTAATAAGTATTTATGGCCAAATTTGAATTCAAGTCTTTCTGCCAACAGGTCTAATGCTCTATCCACTCAGTTACCTAGCTGCCTTAGTGTGGCATATAATAGGCACTTAAGAAATACTTATTGACAAATTGCTAGAAATTTTATCTTGATATTTAACTAAAATATGCCTCCCCAATAGCTTTCACTTATTGGTCTTGGTTCTCCTTTATAATTAAGTAGTCTCCAAAATGAAGGCTGATTGGACCCACCTATGAGGATTCATAAGTCCTGGTCTGAAACTAAGGAGGTCTATGATCACTCAATTTGAAGATAGGAAGGTAAGTTAGATTTTACCTCTGGGTACTATAGCCAGTTTTGGAGCTTGTGACCAGTTATTTCTACCTTTCTCTTTTAACACTTTTGTACTCTGCCTCAGCACTCCCACAGTGTAAATCTTTCCTTTTCTCCTTTAGAAGCACTCATTAGATTTGAGGAACTAGTATAACCTAACATCTGCCAGGGCACCTATAGTGGCAGTTGTCTAGGTAGCTTTAGAAAAATCCCCTCTTCATGAACAAATTTACCCTGTCCCCCAGATTACCATGGGATCTCTAGCAGATACCCTTGAAGCCCAGATTCTGTGTTAAATACAATGAGACAAGTAACGGTCCTGCCTCCCATATTTTTAATTTTGAGTAAGATAATGTGAATTATTGTCATGGATGAGCAACAACTGCAGGGAGAAAGAAAGGGAAGTAACATTTCCTCTATCTTGCTCAAAGGAAGTTAAAAGAAGTGCAAAAATTGTCACTCTTTTAAATTCTTCTGATTATGAGGCATTTCTTACCTAGGTAAAAATATTCTTCAATATGATCCCTCGCCAGAGATGCTGCTTAAATATAATATATGAGGGCTTTTGCAAAAAGAAGCCTTTGCCTGGGTTTATCAAGAGACCAAAGCCTATTCCTTATGAGAAGCTTCCTGTGTGAATGCTCAGTGCCCTATGGGAAAAGCTTAGCTACCAAATATATTAATGAAAGTAGCCAGAATTCAAGCTTGTCACTATGAGTGCTCTATGGGATAGTCACTACTTTAGAAAAAATTCAGAAATTTAAAGGTAAGATATCATGTCTCACTTGATACTTCTATTCGTGCTAAACAATCCCAGTTCCATTCACCATTTGCAATTTAATATGACTTTCAGATGTCTCACCATCTTGGTAACCATCCTTTAAATATCTCTCAGACCAGCGCCCAAATATGAACATAAGATCCCAGTTGAGGTCTGGCTAATATAAAGTTGGATGATTATTCTTATTCTGGAAATAACACATCAAATAATGTAGACTAAGATTACATTGTCTTTCTTAATAGTGTTATCAATTGAGTATTCTATTTAACTTTCTGTCAACTAAATCCTAGGTTATATTTACATAAAGAGATGTTAAACCACATCTCTTCTGTCGTGTACTTTTTTCTTGTTGATTAATTACAAGGAAATATATTGTTTTGGGGGGATTGATCATTGCTGGTTGGTAATATTGCCAAGGACAGAATGGAAACTCTCCATCTTACACCATAGAATGGTTGTTTGCATTGAGATTAGAAGGAAAAAAGAATATCTTAGCAAGAAAAAATGAGCTCAATTTAAGTTTTGTCAAGTTTTCTCTCTTCTTTCAGTGTTTCATTTGGGGACTGAATTTGCAATCCAGCCTTCATTTTCCACCATTCCTCATTCAGTAATAGTTGTGAATTATCTTTACCAAATGCTCTTTAGTTTTGGTAGCTTCTATTCTTTTTACTTAGAAAATTTTAGTTCCTTAGTGATGCAGAATGTCACCTGCTTGTGTTGCAATCTTGACCAGACTTTACTCAATATGTCTTCCAGAGAGAACAGAATGCTTTCTCATTTCTTTTGTCCCCACAGTCCAGCTATGGAAAATATCTAAAGACCACAGGCTAGTTTCCTCTACTCCTTCACCGCCCAATAATCTGAGTAGGAGAAAATGTGAATTATCTGCATGACAGCAGAGAAGGAATTTATTAAAGAACCTGAGATGGATTCTACTCAAGTTTCAGATTTTCAAGTGAAAGCCACAAAGAAATAATCATCTTCTTGTTGTTTTTAATCACTTCCTTTGTGGCACCTTTCCTATTCATGAAACTGATCTTATTGTCAGACACAGGGGAGTTGGAGAACATAAGAAATATTAATGGAGGCTTTGATTTGGGGATTATTGCAGCATTATTAAACTATTTCCTTCCAAGTTCAGTTTACTAGATTGGTTATGACCAGTTCCAGGAAACATTGGACCATATCTGTGGCATTTTTATTTAACCTATCACCTGCCAGAAAGACTAATCGATCTTTAAGTTTCTTTCTCAGGTATAAATCTTGTAATTGTGGGTTGTTTTTTAGGCTTAAATTTATTTCTCCGTAAAAGTATCAGAGAAACTGGCAGGGGAAAAAAAAAACAAACAAACTTGTGGATGTTAGGAAGTTGTTCCTTATGTCCTAAAAAATGAACTGTGGAACAAATTGAATTAACTTTGATGGGTTTAGTCATTATTATAAGATTAAATTCTGGACCTTCCAGCAAAATTTTTATAATAGAGCTTACTTTTAAGTTAATCCTATTCTTACTGTGTACCTGGAAGGCATCTCTTATTTAATGAGCCTCACAGTTCTACAATAGCTGTTTGTTAATCTGCTAATTAGACCTAATGATAATTATTAACTCATTTTCTAAATGCTATTATTGAATTTTTCAAAGTGAACCAAAGTAATTTATGCATTTGGTAGAGAATAAATTGAGTCACTTATCTTGTTGAAGGCATGATCAATACTAAAGCCCAGTTCTCCAAAGTAGACTTACCTGCGTTTTGTATCCTTGGAACTTTAAAAATGTTGTTTTTCTGATT
Source organism: Sarcophilus harrisii (assembly GCF_902635505.1). Taxonomy (NCBI): domain Eukaryota; kingdom Metazoa; phylum Chordata; class Mammalia; order Dasyuromorphia; family Dasyuridae; genus Sarcophilus; species Sarcophilus harrisii. The sequence continues at coordinate 326,998,010 of NC_045427.1, forward strand.
ATTAAAACATCAGAAATGACTACCACAGCTCCTTGAAATTAACAAAACAGTTTTCATACATTATCTCATTTGAGATAACCATTTCATACAAGTAAATGCCAAATGAATTTTCTTAAAGAAATGGTTAATTTAGAATCATTTATAAATATAGTTTTTATTTTGATTTCTCTTTTGGCCAGTACCAACTGACTTTTATACTTTTTCATATTTTTTTCTAAGTTGTAAACAAAAGCCATCTACTTTTCACAGACCAATAAGAAACTATTGTGGTTGTTATTGAAAAAATATTTCCTTTTTGAGTTCATGTACGGGGATTGATGCCAAATGTATACAGTACAGAAATTATAAAAATACTTAAATTCAAGCCTCAAAGAAAACTTGAACCCCAATTAGCACTTTAATAATCCTTCTTATGGCTAAAATTATGACAGAGTGGCAAAGAAGTAATTCTTTCACATATTACAGTCTTTTATATTCCGTTTAGGTGGTAAAAGTTAAAAGATATCCATATCTCTAAAGGGCTAAAACTATTGAGTTGGTGCACTGAGGTCAGGACAGCTGAGCACTTGAGGCTAACTTCTGATTGGACAATACTCTATGGGCATATGCTTGGAAAATGGCCCTTCCCACTATCCTGTGCTGTCTCAATGATTGGTGTATACAGAGGATTGTAGGAGGGACTAGGAGATGGAGTAAGACTAGCAGAGTCACTTGGCTGTGGCCAAGGAAGAAGGAGGTTGGGGAGATCCTACTTCCATCCCCTTCACTTCTACTCCTGAAGACCAAGAATAAAGACTTAAGGACTTTTGCTTATCTTGACTCCGGCTAATTCTAAGGTATTCTGTGTGCTAACATGGTCATTACATATATCCATAATCCTATACTTCCTTCAATGTCATAAACACTGCACAAACTTCCTTAAACAATCATAGTCTTATACATACCCTATGAAAATAAATCTCATCAAACAAATTTCATAGGTATAAAACAAATCAGGCTACAGATTAAATTACTTTTAGAGCATTCCCAAATTAATTGTTTAAGAAGAGATTTTGCATGACAACAAGAAGGGAGGGGAGGGTGGAGGAGAGAGAGAGAATGTTGAGGTGGGGGAGAGGAAAGAGAAGTGTGAGTGTGAGTTGAGATTCTTCCTCTGGCTTTAAATAAAATTTTCCATCCCATAGAATAGATTTTGGTTAGATGAGATTAATCCTTTTTTTAAATTTTTATTAAAGCTTTTTATTTTTCAAAACACATACATGGATAATTTTTTGAAATTAATCCTTGCAAAATCTTGTGTTCCAAATTCTGCCCTTCCCCCACCTCTTCCCTAAATGGCAAGTAGTCTAATATTTGTTAAACATGATAGGAGTATATGTTAATTCAGTATATGCATATGTGTTTGTACAATTATGTTGTTGCACAAGAAAATTCAAATCAAACCGGAAAAAAAATGAGAAAGAAAATAAGATGCAAGCAAACAACAATAAAAAGAGTGAAAATGCTATGTTGTGGTCCACACTTAGTTCCTATAGTCCTTTCTCTGTGTGTAGATGACTCTCTTCATCATTGAACAATTGGAACTGGTCCAAATCATCTCATTGTTGAAGAGAATCACATCCATCAGAATTGATCATCGTATAATCTTCTTGTTGCTGTGTACAATGATCTCTTGGTTCTGCTCATTTCACTCTATCAATTCATGTCAGTCTCTTCAGGCCTCTCTGAAATCATCCTGTTGGTCGTTTCTCACAGAACAATAATATTCCATAACATTCATATACCATAACTTATTCAGCCATTCTCTAATTGATGGGCATCCACTCAGTTTCCAGTTCCTTGCCACTACAAAAAGGGCTGCCACAAAAATTTTTGCATATATGATCCCTTTCTCTCCTTGAAGGTAGGTGAGATTATTCTTAATAACTTTAGGAGGAATAAAAGAAATTTTTAAATGTCCATAAAAATGACTTTATTTCTCATTACTTCCTTTCACTATATGGATTGATTATAGGTATAAGAAGTCCAAATCTGGAGACTTTGAGATTATAATCTGGCTTAACACTATTTACCTGGGTTATTTTAACTAAATACCTTTATGCAAGTTTCTCCCTGTTTTTCCTCTAACATTTCCAAGCCACTTAAAATTGAATTTTGAATGTAATCTCTTTTAAAGTAGGAAATGTTTAATTTTTATTTTAAGTGCCTAGCATAATGCCTTGAAGATAGTAAGAATTTAAATTTTGAATTAAATTGAATTGAATTCTCATACTTTGTGATACATTCAAACTGGACTATTAGCTATTTTCACCACTTGTTCATCTCCATTCATTTTATTCAGAAATTGGTCCTGAAATGCACATTTTTCTAATTTCTTAATAAATTTCTGTTTCTTCAAAGGTCATCTCAAATACCATACTCTTTGCTGCAAGTGATATATCCTTAATTTTTTCTTCAGTTACATTATGTTGGTCACATCTTTGTCTCAATTATATTGTACCCTCTCTCTTAGTTATTTGTTTACTTGTCATATTTTTGCTTCTGTGTTCCTCGAGGAAGTGTTATATTTTTCGTTTCATTTTCCTATTGCTTGCACCTACCATCAGATAATGCAAAACATAGTATATTTGCTAATGTCATACAAATCTGGCAGTATCCCCTTTGATGGCTAGGTTTAGAGTTCATTGAGGATAATGAGAAGTTACATTTTGTGTCTCTCGTACCTTCAAAGAAATAAGATTATTTTGGGTATCCATAGAATCATACATCTAGAACCTCAAGGGATTTCAGAAACTATAGAGTATCTGGTTAACTTATTTTATAATCAAGGAAATTGCATTCCTTGGGGAATTAAGTATCTTTTCAAACATTGCCTAGAGAATAAGAATCAAAAGTGAGATTTAAATTTCAGAGCCACTAGTCTTTTTATTTTATTTCATTATTTTGACATCATTTTCTCAGTTCAATGACATGGTCATAAAGTAGGTAATAGTTAATATTCAACTTTTAAGTGAAAAAGCTATTTACAAAATTACATTTCACTTTGACTAGTTACTTTCTAACAGTTCTATAGACTTTTTAGGAACCCTAAGTTTCATTTACTTATCTAAATAGTTTATCACAAAGAGAAATGTTTTCCATTTAACATTTCATTTTCATATTCCATTCTTTAAAAATCAGTTTCCATGTTTATCCATTTGCTTTCATTTTCTTATTCTTGAGTTTCTGTGGAATGCCAGTACATTTAGTTTTCCCTTACTTAAGTATTTTCATTATTGTATGACTTACCCTTTTTGGGAAGTATATTTTTCTAACTCAGTACTTTGTTAAAAATAAAAAGAATTATTCATGTTCCATTTTGCTTAAAAAAAGATATTCATTTTCATGTTGTAATATGGATTTGCTCTGGCCTCACTCTCAGACTCAGGACTATTATTACACTTTAATCTCACCCCAGGATTCTACAGTATTTTAAAAGATTCTTTTCTTTCCTTGACTTGTTTTCTCCAGTTACTTTCTTTTTAGGACTTCAGTGACTACCATGTAGTTCCATTTAGCCACTTATCATCAGATTAACTTTTTAGAAGGTAAATTTACTTTAATAATATTGCAAGGATCAATCCTGATGGACGTGGCCCTCTTCAAAAATGAGATGAAACAAATCAGTTCCAATAGAACAGTAATGAATTGAACCAGCTACACCTAGCGAAAGAACTCTGGGAAATGAGTGTGAACCACTACATAGAATTCCCAGTCCCTCTATTTTTGTCTGCCTGCATTTTTGATTTCCTTCACAGGTTAATTGTACACTATTTCAAAGTCCGATTCTTTTGTACAGCAAAATAAATGTATGAACATGTATGCATATGTTGTATTTAACATATACTTTAACATATTTAACATGTATTGGTCTACCTGCCATCTGGGGGAAGGGGTAGGGGGAAGGAGGGAAAAAGTTGGGACAAAAGGATTTGCGACTGTCAATGCTGAAAAATTACCTATGCATATATCTTGTAAATAATTTTTTAAAAATTTAAATTTAAAAATTTAAAAAAATTTTAAAAGTTATTTCTAGAGTATTAAAAGGAAAAAGAAAAGAATGGCCAAGAGATGGCCATCTATTTGGTAGAGATGATATGGGGTTATATATTATAAAGAAAAACAATACTACTAAAATCCAATTTTGCTTATGTTTTCAGGATGGAAAATTATATTCAAGCTTAAAAAGGGAAGACCAAAATTTTTAAGGGGAAGAGAAGATCAAAATACAATATATAGTAAAAGAAAAAAAAAAGTACCCACTTAAAACTTAAATGCCAGACTGGTAAGAAAATTTAGAAATCTTTGAGAAATCAACTGAAGAGCTGCCAAAGCAACAAAACCTTAAATGTTTCAATATATTAAAAGATTCCAGGATAGAAACTATAGCCTCACAGCCTTGATATCAATCAGATTATCAAACTAAGTTTGTGGTGACTTAAAAATGAAAGATAGTGATCAACAATAGCCTGTATGAATTCAAGTAAGAACAAGAAATGCTAAATTAAATTCATTTATTGAACTTTTGCTCTAGGGTTGCAATTTCCTGTTTCTTTTTTTTTTCCCATGGGTAACCATTTATTTAAATGTTTCAGTGATTTGTTTTTAGATTGGTAGGTGTTCCCTCCATCCAAGTATTTATGAAATAGCTATTATATTCCAGGCACTATGCTAAGTACTGGAGAAAACAAGGCAAAAAAGCATAGACCCTGACCTTCAAGGAATTCACATTCTAATGAGAGATAAGATCAAATTATCAATAGCCGATATAGCCAATCTATAAGCCTTTCTGAATTAGGTTAAACTGAGCCTTGGAGAATGGATATACAATCCATCATTAGGCCTGGTCTTGACACCTTTCCTACTAAGTAAGACCAGTATTAGCTTATTGTGCTTTACCCTCTGAGAATCTAAACTTCAATTTCTTTTTTTTTTTAATTTTATTTTTTTTTTTTTTATTGACAGAACCCATGCCAGGATAATTTTTTACAACATTATCCCTTGCATTCACTTCTGTTCTGATTTTTCCTCTCTCTCCCTCCACCCCCTCCCCTAGATGACAAGCAGTCCTATATATGTTGAATATGTCACAGTATATCCTAGATACAATATATGTGTGCAGAACCAAACAGTTCTCTTGATGCACAGGGAGAATTGGATTCAGAAGATAAAAATAACCCGGGAAGAAAAACAAAAATGCAAACAGTTTACATTCATTTCCCAGTGTTCTTTCTTTGGGTGTAGCTGCTTCTGTCCATCATTGATCAATTGGAACTGAATTAGATCTTCTCTTTGTCAAAGAAATCTACTTCCATCAGAAAACATCCTCATGTAGTATCGTTGTTGAAGTATATAATGATGTCCTGGTTCTGCTCATTTCACTTAGCATCAGTTCATGTAAGTCTCTCCAAGCCTCTCTGTATTCGTCCTGCTGATCATTTCTTACAAAACAATAATATTCCATAACATTCATATACCACAATTTACTCAACCATTCTCCAATTGATGGGCATCCATTCTTTTTCCAGTTTCTAGCCACTACAAACAGGGCTGCCACAAACATTTTGGCACATACAGGTCCCTTTCCCTTCTTTAGTATCTCCTTGGGGTATAAGCCCAGTAGTAACACTGCTGGGTCAAAGGGTATGCACAGTTTGATAACTTTTTGGGCATAATTCCAGATTGCTCTCCAGAATGGCTGGAGTCGTTCACAACTCCACCAACAATGCATCAATGTCCCAGTTTTCCCACATCCCCTCCAACATTTGTCGTTATTTTTTCCTGTCATCTTAGCCAATCTGACAGGTATGTAGTGATATCTCAGAATTGTTTTAATTTGCATTTCTCTGATTAATAGTGATTTGGAACACTCTTTCATATGAGTGGTAATAGTTTCAATTTCATCATCTGAAAATTGTTCATATCCTTTGACCATTTATCAATTGCAGAATGGCTTGGTTTCTTATAAATTAGAGTCAATTCTCTATATATTTTGGAAATGAGGCCTTTATCAGAACCTTTAACTATGAAGATGTTTTCCCAGTTTGTTGCTTCCCTTCTAATCTTGTTTGTATTAGTTTTGTTTGTACAAAAGCTTTTTAATTTGATGTAATCAAAATTTTCTATTTTGTGATCAATAATGGTCTCTAGTTCATCTTTGGTCACAAATTTCTTCCCCCTCCACAAGTCTGAGAGATAAACTATCCTATGTTCCTCTAATTTATTTATAATCATGTTCTTTATGCCTAAATCATGGACCCATTTTGATCTTATATTGGTGTACAGTGGGTTTATGCCTAATTTCTGCCATACTAGTTTCCAGTTATCCCAGCAGTTTTTGTCAAATAATGAATTCTTATCCCAAAAGTTAGGATCTTTGGGTTTGTCAAACACTAGATTGCTATAGTTGACTATTCTGATTTGTGAACCTAACCTGTTCCACAGATCAATTAATCTATTTCTTAGCCAATACCAAATGGTTTTGGTGACTGCTGCTTTATAATATAGTTTTAGATCAAATTTCAGCTAGCCACCTTCATTTGATTTTTTCATTAATTCCTTGAGATTCTCGACCTTTTATTATTCCATATGAATTTTGTTGTTATTTTCTAGATCACTAAAATATTTTCTTGAAGTTCGATTGGTATAGCACTAAATAAATAGATTAGTTTAGGGAGTATTGTCATCTTTATTATATTCGCTCCAGCCTATCAGGAAGCATTAATATTTTTCAGTTATTTAAGTCTGACTTTATTTGTGTGAAAGTTTTTGAATTTTCTTATAATTCTGACTTTCCTTTGGTAGATGATTCCCAAATATTTTATCTGTCGACAGTTATTTTGAATGGAATTTCTCTTTGCATCTTTGCTGTTGGACTTTGGGTGATGTATAAAAATGCTGAGGTTTATGGATTTATTTATACCCTGCGACTTTAGTAAAGTTATGAATTATTTATAATAGCTTTTAGTAGAATCTGGGGTTCTCTAAGTATACCATCCTATCATCTGCAAAGAAGCGATAGTTTGATTTCCTCATTGCCTACTTTAATTCCTTTAATCTCTTTCTGTCTTATTGCCAAGACTAGTGTTTCAAGACAATATTGAATAATAATGGTGATAGTGGGCAACCTTGCTTCATTCAGATCTTACTGGGAAAAGTTCCAATTTTTCCCCATTGCAATGATGTTACTGCGGTTTAAATATATGCTCTGACTATTTTAGGAAAAGTCAATTTATTCCTATATTCAATGTTTTTTATTAGGAATGGATGCTTTCTTTTTGTCAAATGCTTTTCCATCTTTGGATGATCATATGGTTTTTTTAGTTTGGTTATTGATATATAATTATTCTAATAGTTTTCCTAATATTAGACCAAACCCCATTCCTCATATAAATCCTACTTGGTCATAGTGTATTATCCTGGGGATGATTTTCTGTAATCTTTTTGATAATATTTTGTTTAAGATTTTAGCATCAATACTCATTAAGGAGATTGGTCAATAATTTTCTTTCTCTGTTTTCAGCCTACCTGGTTTAGGTATCAGTACCATGTCTGTGTCGTAAAAAGAGTTTGGTAGGACTCCTTCAATCCCTATTTTTTCAAATAGTTTATATAGCATTAGAGTTAATTGTTCTTTAAATGTTTGGTAGAATTCACATGTAAATCCATCTGGTCCTGGGAATTTTTTCTTAGGGAGTTGGTTAATAGTTTGTTCTATTTCTTTTTTTTAAGATGGGACTGTTTAGGATATTTACTTCTTCCTCTGTTAATCTGGGCAAGCTATATTTTTGAAGATATTCTTCCATTTCTTTTAAGTTGTTGAATTGCAATTTCCTGTTTCACCTGCCCCACTGTTTTAGTCAGAGTCCAGCTATGTTTTACTTCACTCCATACAAGGTAAACACTCACACGTGGTCAGAAAAAATGATCCAGGGACCCTTTCAAGGTCTTTCTGAAGATCTTTGGAATTGATTGCATGACATAAGAAACAGTTGCACAGAATCACTCAGCATGGCATGCACTTATTAAAGAACGTGCTGTGTTCTTTGAGCCAAGTACATTTACAATAGCTTAATTAAAAAAGCAAAACCAAACTGTGACATATTCAAATTGAGAATCCATCCTGAATGCTCTCATGGACTCTCATTGGACTCATAGCCCAACCTATCATAGAACATTCTGAGCTTGTATTGGTCTGCTCAATCACAGTCAAACACAGTCTAACTTGATTCTAATGTAGTGATGTCATTTAGTTCCTCTTCAAGAATGAAACACCATTAAGCAACTGTCCAGCCATTTTATTTACCAACTTCTTCAGTATCCTTGATGCCATTTGTCTACTCTTGCCACTGTCCACTCTGTTCTTTAACCATGACTAAGTCAGTTCTACCATCATTCTTGAAAGCGTTCCTGATCTACTCTCTCCTCCGCAATCACTATACTCATGAAACCATGCTTATGACTAATATAGGCTCATGATTTTTCTTTTAATCCTGGTATCATGAGTTTATCTGTCCCCTGCTATTTTGGGGAAATAAATTTTCCTAAATATTTATGGAATGCATTAAGAGTGATAACCCAAATAAGGCATGGAATTGAGCTACCAAACCTATTGTGGGGAATATGGATCCTGACACATATACTCATGTGAGCCACATAACTGGTATGTGAGAGAGCCTTGAGTCATATGTTGGGTAAACTCTTCTTTTACACTGATTGCCTAGATAGTGGCCACAAGTTTGGCTAATGGTCTATGGTCTGAAGTTAACAAGATCAGACAATCAGTGGTTCTCCTTTTTGGTGTAATGACCAATAGAAGAATTTTTATCCAGTACATTCCACTGAACATAAAGGATATTCTAAAAGTTTCATCATTATTATAATGTACTAAAGCATTTGGAATACTGTTTTTATTCATGTGTGTTGTCAGTGCTCATCAGAGACATAATATTTCATAAACTAAATAAGTAGAATCTCTTACAACAATGACAAATATTGGAAAAGAGTTCTGACATGTGACCTTCCATATCATATTTTGTTCAAAATGGGCTCATTAGATCATCCTAACTAAGGTTGTGGCAGCTACTCTTGATGAATTTATGCAAATCCAAATCCCCACCTAACCTGTAGTCAGTTAACAGAAGTTTTCCTCCTCTATTGCCATTATCACAATGTCCTTGACTGCCAAAAGCAGGTGTCCATCATTCAAGAGTCTGTGTTCATGACATATCAGAGTCATACTTGGAAAGAGGGAGCGCTTTCTGATCCAGCCGTTTCTTCCAGGAAGATTTACCCAATATAGACAGGCTCCTTTTGGATCAAATTCCAATTGATGCTCTGTTCTGTATTTATCCTGAAGCCCTCAGGATCCTTGTCCCATCCAAATAGCTGAGGGAAACAGCTTTGGTCCACTTCAATTGGCAAGTCCCTTTTTCCTAGACATTGTGGGAACCAGCTTTGTTGGGAGGTACCTTTCTTTTTAAAAGCATGGGGAAATTGAAACTGTTACTTGCATAAACATTGTGAATGTGTATTTATTTGGAAGAAAGGGCATTGTCTCTTTGATATGGTAGTAATCCTGAGCTCTTGGCTGGAGCTGGGGTTGAGTCCTTATCCAGCCCTTGTGAATGAAGGGAAAATCCCCTCAATGGAGATATAAAAGAAGAAGCATTTTAAAATATTCTTCCATTGGGAATTTTAAGAAGATGAGTGGCTGGGGAACTCAAAAGCAGGGTTTAATGGTTCAGATCAAATTTCTTTATCAAGAAAAACTGCATGTAAAAAAAATGGATTCCTTAGTTGGCTTACTACAGATTATCCTGACCTATAATGAGGAATAGATGATTGTGCTAAAACATGTTATCATTTCTGTTGTAGCTCTTATATTCCAGGTGATCATTGTCACCTCTTTGCAACAGGAGACCTTCCATGAATTTTACAGAATTTTCCATGTATGTTTTGGGATTCTGTTCTTCCAAAATGGAGAAACAAAGCCCAAGATATCTGTTCTTATTTTTCTTCCAACTTTGATCAGTTTTTCCTTCAGTGGTATATTACATTATTCATTTGATTGATTGATTGTTGCAATTTTTTTAATGAGCATCTTTTCCTCTTCCTTTTTCCTCCAAAGTGATTTTCCTAAAGTGCATATCTGATCATATTACTCTCCTAAACTTCTTTTGGTTTGTTATAACAAGCTGGATCAAATAGAATGACCTTCATTTCTCATTTAAAGCCATCAAGAAGCAATACATTTACATGCCCTTTCCAGCAATTGTAGTGCTGACTTGATAACTTACAGTTTTGATTAAAGTCTGTTTTTAAGGTGCACATAAACCAAAACAAGATAATGACAAAAATTTTCTGTGTGTTTATAGAAACAAAAAAACTACATCCTCTTTTTAACATTTTTATAGTGTTTATTAAGTGTTTATTTCCTTTACTCATGCAAATGACAACACAGCTGTAATACATCTTAGGGACATTGTTAAGTAATTTGTAAAAACATGAAAATTGCTGCTGGAATAGGAACATTATCTACCAAAGTCCCCTGTTAAGCTTTTGGGTGAGTTATTTTTCTTGTAGGACCTTGTTGAGTTCCTGGTCTTCAGGACTTAATGAGCTGAGAAGAGTAAAGACTTGGGTTATTTACAAGAACTTCAACTCTTCCCTGATATTTGATGGGGCAACCTTGGGTAATGTAGACTCAAGGTGAAATTGTGCTTAGCTGTCACCTTTTTGACCAAATATTTCACTAAATATCTTTCTTGAATTTCTTCCCCCTAATATGGTCAAGTAAAACTGCTTTTAGCAACTGTCATATTTACTACTGGTATTTAGTTTTCTTCTAATATTAGACCTAAATTACCTGAAGATTGACCATGATTTCCCATGATACTTGCCAAGTTTGTGTTGCATAAATTTAGAAGTTTTGTAGTGATGTGTACATTGATTGTTTCTTTCTTCATCTTTATTTTCTTTTTTAACCATCTTCAAGACCCAGCCCAAATCAGACTTTTTTGCTAGAAGTCTTCCTACTCCTTCCATTACTAGTATTGATTTGACTTTCCATTTATAGTGTATTCTTCTGGTATGTTCTGTAGTGATTTGCAAGTCCTATTGGCACCCATAATTCAATTTGTCCAAAACTAAAACTTTCATATTTTCTTCTCAACTTGTCCCTCCGCTCAGCTTTCCATTCTCTTGATAACAACATTTTCCTCCCACTCTTCTAGGCCTGTAATTTAGGAGCCGTCTTTGATTTTCCCTTTCCATAATCTCTCTTAACACTCTTTCCTTTATTTTTAGTGACTTTGTCATCAACCTAGTACAAATCCTGATCAGTCGCTCACTTAAACTGTAGAGACTGCCTGTACTACAAATCAAAGTTTTGTAGACTCTTTTTCTTTCTATATCCCATCCATATTTTACATATTGTAGTTGCCATTATAATTTTTCTAATGTACTGTTTTGACTATTTTATCAATTTAGTCAATTTAAAAGTCAAAATTAAAAAAAAAAAAGCTAAATCTTAAATATTTTGGCCATATAATGAAAAGATAGAATTCATTGGAAAAGACCCTGATGTTGGGAAAGATCAAAGGAAAAAAGAAAAGCAGACAGCAGAGCATAAGACTGATAGATAGTGTCATGGAAATGCCAAACATTAATTTGGATAGACATTGAGAGATAGTAAAGTATAGCATGGAATCATGAAGAGTTGGACCTGACTTAATGACAACAAACTTGTGACTTTTTATAATTTGTTTATGTCTCATAACCTCTTTATTAGATTGTAAACTTCTTTTGAGGTCCCTAAAATAATGTATTATGTACAATAATGACTCAATAAATATTTTCAGAATCTTTGAAATGAATAAAAATCCAGTGTTGTTTACTCCTTTTCATGTGATTATCAAGAGATGTAAAGGCTTAAGTTGACTGGAAACTTAACTTCTGAGTTAAGTTGGTCATTCTTTTAGAGCCATGATTTATGGTTGGCCTGTGAGGCACTAGAATATTTAGTGTTCCAGATGGTTCCCTTCTGTATTATGGATCTAGTCCAAATGCACACCAGTGTTTTGAGTTAAAGAGAATGGCAGCCTCCAAATTTATGCATATGACATTTAGAATAAAATGCGTCAAATTTTGGCCTTATATCCACATGCAACAAATGGAGGGTTTTGTTTTTGTTTTTTTGGTTTTTCCCTCAGGGTTTAGTTAGCAAGTCTCTTTATTGTGCTGTGTTGTAGTAATAGTTTCCCAGTTTTGTGGTCAATCTATGAAAATAGCAGTCACTTCAATTCCTTTTGGTTGTTATTTTTTTGTGCTTTGATTAAAAGGAACTCTCCAGGGGTTCTAAAGTATATTTAGTAAATAAAAACTTGAAGTTCTAAGAATTTGGAGAACATTTTGTTTTTTTCTTGCCAGATACTTGTATCATGGCAGGAAAATGCATTTATTACAATTTAGAACACAAGTCAGTAAAAAAAAATTATTCCATACATTGACATAATGCTAAACAGGAAGAAGCATCAATTGACACATGGAGATATTTGTATCTGGGGACAAAAATATTTCTGAATATGTCATTTATTTCCCATAGGTATTTACAATAGTGTACAGGAAATACTTCATGAGGCTTATTCATAACTGGCCATTCATTGGCCTTTGGGACGGTTTTTTCCCCCCAAGGGAATGAAAATAGAAACTCTTTAATCTCTTATTCTGTTGTTTGCTTTGGGACTTCAAGACATTGTGGATACTTTTTTGTCTTTTGGTTTTCATTGCGTAAGAAATGCAACCACTCACAGAAGTTTTATTTTAAGGTGACATTATTTATTGTCAAGAAAATAAAATATTCTCTTTCATTGCCTCAACACTTGTGACCTTTAATATTTGTGCCAGATCAGATTTATCCTCAGATCAGATCCTTGTCACTTGAGTAGGAAAATAGTACCTTACCTTATGAGTCTTTAATATGGCAGGAAAAGTTTTTTGCTAGATTGTATACTTGTAATATAAGGTTTTCTATATATTTTACATTCAGGGTTTTAAAATATCCTGGGTTCTTAGGAACATAACTGAAACTATGATGACATTTATTTTTTAAATTTATATTTTAATTAATTTTTTCAATCATCAAAAAAATCATGCCTTTCATTTATTAGCCATTACTGAAAGCTGACTTCTTACTGGTGACATATTTCCCTAGCTACCTTTTCCATGGGGTGAGCAAGTTAAGAATATTCTTCATTTCCATTGTCACTTCTGGGCTCTCCCTTTACTTCCGTTACTCAATAATTCTTTTCCTGTCAGGTTTATGCTATTCATATCTGTTATCTAATCAAAATCCTAGTATCCATTGTCTACAGAGTTCCAAGAAACTACTCTTTTCTCAATGAGCTCAATACATGTTTTATAATTTATATTTTTTCAACTGTTCTCTTCATACTAGGGTATTCAAAATACACATCAACTCTCTTTCAACCCTGTAACTACTTACTTCCTCAATCTTCTAACTTCCTATTAGCTGCTCCTTTGCCTTATTCAAAGATGGCCATACCATTGATCTTGCTATAATTTGCAAATATAATGTATCTCCATGTTCTAGAATTCTGAAATCTCCTTTCCTTTGCGTACTTAATTGCTTTTGAATCTTTCCCTTTGCCCTCTTTTACAGAACCCAAATTTTCATCTACATTATGACCTTCAATCTGTTGACCTCTATTCTCTCCCAATTCATGTCCACTGCACTAGCCACTTTCTCCTTTTTTCACCTCATCTTACTTCCTTGGTGAATTTTGTATTGTCTTCCTCTCTTGAATCCTCAGTCCCCTTATAATTTTGCCACTTAAGTCCTGCCAAATCTCAGCTTTAGGTCACTCCCACCATTTGTCACCTTTACTGCTACTATACATGTGCTACTGAACAAAGGAGTAGAAAATCATCCAATATTTTGATTGGGGTTACATATATATGTATATATGTATGCGTGATTATAAACTATGTGTATGTATATATATATATATGTATATATATATATATACATATATATATATATATACATATATATATATATATAAATTTGTTTATTTTTTTCCTTAAGCTCCCAGAGGGTGGGAACTTTCTTTTGCATCTTTTTGTGTCCTCAGGGCTTACGAGGCCTGGCACAAAATCTTTTTTTTTTTGGTACATAGTTTTTAATAAATGTTTATTGACTGATGATTCTCCCCATCCCATAACATTGCATGTAAAAAAAAGATGATTGCACATGAATCTGGAAATTATATACAACTTGCTATTAATTTTAATATATATAGTTATATAACTTTCTTTTTTCATTCCTTCCAAGATGGCTACAATTAGTCACAAATAGCCTAAAATATAGGTGTGTATGTACATATATTAATATGTAAAAATGATTTTATATATTTTTCTATTTTCTATTTATAAGTTTTTTCTCTAGATTCAGATGCTGTTGTATTCTCTTCTAGTCATCTGTATTTAATAGTGTTCTCTTCTACTAATTTATATTTAATGGTGCAGCCTGTACAATGGGGGACCCATCCTTGAAGCATGCACAAATATTTCATGGTTGCTTTGAATATTCAGAATACACACAAAACTCTTTGCCTGCTTTCAATCAAACTTTGTGGAAACTTTGGGGAACCAGTTAACATCCACAAATGACTCAGAGATTGGTACTATATAATGATAAAAAAAATCTTCTAATACTCTTTGTTGACAGAAGGCTGTTGTTTTGTGGGATATTGAGCCAAAATTAAATGGATCTATAAATGCATGTTTGAAGCCCCTCAAAGAGGGAGAACACACAACTTTTTGACACTTGTTAGAAATTGTTAGGAAGTCTTTTTTAACACTGAAACACAAATTTGTCTCTGTATCTTTTACACATATGGTTCTGAAGCCAGACAGAACAAGTCTTTTTCTTCTTTAACCTGTTTCTCCTACATTTTCTCATTTTCAGGCTAACTGTGCCCTGTTTTTTAAACTGCTTCTCATATTACATAGTTTCTTGACTTTTCACTAATGTTATACTCTTCTATGGATGCTCTTCAGCCTATTACTTATTTTACTTCCTAACATGGGGTCCTGAGAACTGACCATGACATTCCACTTGAATGCTATTGTGTGCAGATTTTAGTGAGATTATTAGCTCCCTATTTTTGGAAGCTAAGCCTTTTTTCCTCGATCCTCATATGACATTTGTTTTGGGGGGCTTTTTCACTGTCACAAGAATATTTTCCCACATTGATTTTAGGGGGGATTGATTATCACATGAATATGAACCCACACCCACATTAAAGTTGACAAAGTCCCAAGACTTTTTGGGGGTTGTGGTGGGAACAGCAGTTATTCATATCTTTTCTGTTTTGTACTAAACAAATTGATCGTTTTGTAATAGTTGTAAGAATTTGTATCTATTTTGACTCAATTTTTATTTTATTTTTTTTTTTATTTTTATTTTTTTATTTTTATTTTTTTTATTTCATAGCCTTTTATTTACAGGATATATGCATGGGTAACTTTACAGCATTAACAATTGCCAAACCTCTTGTTCCAATTTTTACCTCTTACTCCCCACCCTCCCTAGATGGCAGGATGATCAGTAGATATTAAATATATTAAAATATAAATTAGATACACAATAAGTATACATGACCAAAACGTTATTTTGCTGTACAAAAAGAGTCAGACTTTGAAATATTGTACAATTAGCTTGTGAAGGAAATTAAAATGCAGGTGTGCATAAATATAGGGATTGGGAATTCAATGTAATGGTTTTTAGTCATCTCCCAGAGTTCTTTTTCTGGGCATAGCTGATTCAGTTCATTACTGCTCCATTGGAAATGATTTGATTGATCTCGTTGCTGAGGATGGCCTGGTCCATCAGAACTGGTCATCATATAGTATTGTTGTTGAAGTATATAATGATCTCCTGGTCTTGCTCATTTCACTCAGCATCAGTTCATGTAAGTCTCTCCAGGCCTTTCTGAAATCATCCTGTTGGTCATTTCTTACAGAACAGTAATATTCCATAATACTCATATACCACAATTTATTCAGCCATTCTCCAACTGATGGACATCCATTCAGTTTCCACTTTCTAGCCACTACAAAGAGGGCTGCCACAAACATTCGTGCACATACAGGTCCCTTTCCCTTCTTTATAATCTCTTTGGGATATAATCCCAGTAGTAACACTGCTGGATCAAAGGGTATGCACAGTTTGATTACTTTTTGAGCATAGTTCAAACTACTCTCCAAAATGGTTGGATTGTTCACAACTCCACCAACAATGCATCAATGTCCCAGTTTTCCGCATCCCTCCAACAATCATCATTATTTTTTCTGTCATCTTAGCCAATCTGACAGGTGTGTAGTGGTATCTTAGAGTTGTCTTAATTTGCATTTCTCTGGTTAATAATGACTTGGAGCATCTTTTCATATGACTAGAAATAGTTTCAATTTCTTCATCTGAGAATTGTCTCTTCATATCCTTTGACCATTTTTCAATTGGAGAATGGCTTGATTTTTTATAAATTAGAGTTAATTCTCTCTATATTTTGGAAATGAGGCCTTTATCAGAACCTTTGATTGTAAAAATATTTTCCCAGTTTATTGCTTCCCTTCTAATCTTGTCTGCATTAGTTTTGTTTGTGCAAAAACTTTTCAGTTTGGTATAATCGAAATTTTCTATTTTGTGATCAGTAATGATCTCTAGTTCTTCTTTGGTCATAAAGACCTTCCCTTTCCACAGGTCTGAGAGGTAAACTATCCTGTGTTCCTCTAATTTATTAATAATTTCATTCTTTATGCCTAGGTCATGAACCCGTTTTGACCTTATCTTGGTGTATGGTGTTAAGTATGGATCAATGCCTAGTTTCTGCCATATTAGTTTCCAATTTTCCCAGCAATTTTTATCAAACAGTAAGTTCTTATCCCAAAAGCTGGGATCTTTGGGTTTGTCAAAGACTAGGTTGCTATATTTGTTGACTGTTTTATCCCCTGAACCTAATCTATTCCACTGATCAACTAATCTATTCCTTAGCCAATACCAAATAGTTTTGGTAACTGCTGCTCTATAATATAATTTTAGATCTGGTACAGCTAAGCCACCTTCATTTGATTTTTTTTCATTAATTCCTTCAAATTCTTGACCTTTTGTTTTCCATATGAACTTTGTTGTTATTTTTTCTAGGTCATTAAAATAGTTTTTTGGGACTCTGGTATAGCGCTAAATAAATAGATTAGTTTAGGTAATATTGTCATCTTTATTATATTTGCTCGCCTATCCAAGAGCATTTAATATTTTTCCAATTGGTTAGATCAGACTTAATTTGTGTGAAAAGTGGTCTGTAATTTTGCTCATAAAGTTTCTGATTTTCCCTTGGCAGATAGATTCCTAAATATTTTATATTATCAGTAGTTACTTTAAATGGAATTTCTCTTTGTAACTCTGACTGTTGGATTTTGTTAGTGATATATAAGAATGCTGATGACTTATGTGGGTTTATTTTATAACCAGCAACTTTGCTAAAGTTGTGGATTATTTCTAATAACTTTTTAGTAGAATCTCTGGGGTTCTCTAAGTATACCATCATGTCATCGGCAAAGAGTGATAATTTGGTTTCCTCATTGCCTATTCTTATTCCTTTAATCTCTTTCTCAGCTCTTATTGCTAAAGCTAGCGTTTCTAATACAATATTTTTGACTCAATTTTTAAAAAATTTACTCATCTTTTTCCAGTTGAGATACTTTTTGGATACCAACTCTATTATTCATCGTTTTAGCCCTCTTTTTTTTTTTAAATCTTTGTGGAATCTATAATTTTCATTAACAGGCCATCTATGCCTTTATTTAGTCATTGATAAAGGGAAATATAACATTACATTTGTTTTCCTGGCATTTTATTTTCAAAATTCATTATAAATTCTGCTTTATTTTCCTGTGTTTACTTTTCTTATGTTTCATATAATTATATAGAGTATGAAAATATTGTAATCTTTTCCTGTTTGTCAGATTTAGGGGATGGAACCAGAGAACTGTTTTGGTCTGGATTTTATCAATTTGTGTAAATGTTTCAATGCAAAGTATCATTAATGCAGAAACAACATCTCAAAAATATCTACCAATTGCTGGAGTATTATTAGCATCATCATCAAATGTAAAACAAAACATAGTCTAATGACAT
The DNA here is from genome assembly GCF_902635505.1 of Sarcophilus harrisii. Lineage (NCBI taxonomy): Eukaryota > Metazoa > Chordata > Mammalia > Dasyuromorphia > Dasyuridae > Sarcophilus > Sarcophilus harrisii. The sequence goes on from NC_045427.1 coordinate 327,016,266, forward strand.
CTTTGTAGCTCATTCAGCTGTTTACAAATTTGTCTAGCTGACACTTATGTCTCAGTCTTAGCTTTATTAGTTACTAAATTCCTTTGCGTTTTTTTTGTTTTAAACATGTTTAAAAAAAACTAACAAATAACTCAGTTTAACATAACAGAAATAGTAGAAATAATGATATTAACTATCTTTTATATTATAGTTACAAAAGGAGTCAATATTATGAGATATATGTTGCTGTTCTCTTGTGTGGGTTTTTTTGTTTTTTTGAGATGTGTTTTTTTTTTTTTTGACAAAAAAAAGCAAAACAAAACTGGAGTGCTTGACCATTCCTTTCTCCAGCTCACTGTACACATGATAGAGCTAAATAATTTGCCAAGGATCAAAGAGCTAAGATGTATATGGACCAGATTTGAACTCAGGTTCTCCTGAGTCCAGGTCAAGCATTCACTGAGCCACTTATCTGCCCATGAGAAACAAGTATCACTTCATTTTTCAGTTCATCACTTTTTTCATCCAGAACATAAGGGCTATATTACATTCTAGTTCTTTGATCCTGTGACTATTCATGAACCATAAATCCTTTTACTCAGATAGTCTGTTCTACTCATTGGTTTACTTTGTCTTCTGTGATCAGATGGGAAATTTAAGAAAACTTCTTTTAAGATGACAGATTGTTATTTATACCAGTGAAGCAACTTCTTTGCTTTACCTTGTGCATTGAAATTTTATTTTTTACCTTTTGTTTTGAATTGTACTACATATGCTGTCATTGTGCTATAAACTAAAAACAAACGGAGTTGTTCAAGTTGAGATGCTTTAGGATCAGAGTTCAGAGAACATTTTATTTCCTTCGTGGTTCCATAGAATCACTCGCCCAAATGTGTCCTTAATTCCACATTGGAGTTCTTGTCAGGTGATCTCAGAAGCTTTCTGAGACAATTCAAATGTAAGTGATTCAGTTTTCTGGCAGGCGGGTAGCAATCTTTCCAGGCCATCAGCTTATAATAACATAGTAAGCATTGTGGCTCTGTAGACTTTCAATTTGACAGGCTATTACTTTTCCTCTCCTATGTTTCCTTCAGAGCCTCTCAAATACTGAGCTAGCTCTGGCAATGTGTGTATTGCCCTCATCATTTATGAATACAGTCAGAAATTATAATGCCAAAGTAAGCGCACTTATCCACGGCATTCAAAAAGTCTTCATTTCCTGTCATCAATGGTTTGATGGATGCGTGTTATGGTGCTCCCTGATGGAGCACTAGTATTTTCTTGGTGTTAATTGTGTGGCCAAAATTAGCCCAACTAGGATGAATTCGTATTCTTTTGTATCTCAGATTCAGAGGTTGTATTGAATACACAATTTGAACAAAAAGTCACACATCATCTCTTCTTTCTCTTTAGACTTGATGTGTTGCCTTTTTAAATTAAATAGTTTAATATCAGTGTGGTAACTTAGCTTGATGCCATTTTTCTCCTTGTTGTGTGAACACCTCTGACAATAACATTGATAAAATGGATAGAAGCAAGTACATAGCCTTCCCTCCCTTAGTGACTGGGAAAGTTCAAGAACATAATCTATTATCTAGAATCCATGTCAACATGCCATTGTGAAATTAGTATATAATCCAGGTATACAGATTTTTCCATGATCTTCCAAAAGCCAGTATCTATGGTCAGAATGATGAACATTGAGTACCGTCCTTTGTTCTGTTCCTGGTATTTCTCCCAGAGTTGTCAGGCAGTAAAAACCATATTCATAGTTTCTTAGCCCTTTTTGAAGCCACACTGATTTTCAGGTAGGGTGTTGAGTGACCATTTATACAGCAGGGGTGGAAAGCAATTCTGAAAAGCATTCGACAAACCTCACACCAAAGGTCTTCCCTGAGCATTGTTTTATTGGACTTCATGTAAAAGAATACTTAATAATTAAAGCCATCCAAAGCTATAATGGACTTCCTCAAGAGTTCTTTATTAATAAAATTTTTCCATCAAAATTTGAATGACTATTTCCTAAAGAGTGAATAGTTCTTGAGAAATAAATTAGAAAAAAAAATGTCTTATGAAGCCCTTTCCAATTCTACATATGCTGTATTTTTATAATTCTCAAATTTGGTTTACTTGTCCCTTGGGCATGCCCTAAATCATGTTTCACCTATAAATTGTTTGTCTTTAATTTTCAAAAATGACCACTGCCATCATAGGTGATGTCTATACTTGGACATGAATTGGATTTAAATCAAGTAGAATTGCCTAGTCTTCAGCTTGAAAATTGCCCAAAATCTTTCTTCCTGATTAATCAAACTCCATTGCCAAGACAAAAGTAAAGATGACTGGCAATGACATAGGATAGAGTGGATGACTTATAATCCTTGTTAAAATCACTGGCTTTTGCAAAACTATGCCTGGATTATGAGATTATTTGGCTTCAAGATGCAGATGGAGAAACATAGCCAAATGCTGAAATAAAGCCTTTACTTCTATTATTTTGAGATATGAACTTGCCCCTTTTCACATGGGATCAACCTTCCACTTACAGACTGGAGTATGTATATATGTATATAGGTATATATGGATTACCCCTGAAATACAACTGAGTTTATGTTTGCTGTTATGTTCATGTGCTTCTTCTGGTTTGTCAGATCACATTACACCAAAGATAATTCTCCAAGGACTGAGGATCTTTTTACTCCCCTCTAATTAATTAACCCACTCTCCACAAAAGTTTTTTTAAATTATTTTCTCCCTTTTTGCCCTCAGTTTAATAATTCATCTATTACTTTTACTGAGAATGAGGTCATTCACCTTCATCTTAAAAACCCTTCATATCAACCACTATTCTTTCTTTCTTCACTTCTCTATTATTGAGATAGAATTTTTCTTTGCCATGTATCTGGAAAAACGATCCTCCATTCCTTTTTCTTCTCAGTTATCCCTCTCTAATTTGCAACCTCTTTTAAGTTACTGATCCTTACCTGAAGGCCATACCAAGTATCCTCTATTAGGTGCACTTCTCTCTTTCCACTTTTCTAGATGGTGACCTCTTAAATTCCCATGGATTTAATTGGCATTTCCATGCCAATCATTCACAAAACTATATACTTTCAGTCTCCTGCTTCTAAGATATTCCTGTGTCATCAACTGCCTGGATATTTCAAACTGGATAGACTAGTTCTATCTAGAATTAAGCATGTCCAACAAAGAACTCATTTCCCTATTTGCCTTCCCTTTTATCAATCTTTTGTAATTTCTATTATGGAAACCACTATTTTCTATTCTCTTGGGCTGGTATTATCCTTGATTCATCATTTACAGAAGATGCTTTTTCTTGAATTCCCTCAACTCTTAGTTTATCCATCACTATCATTTTTTATTTATTTTAGATTTATTTGTTGTACTTAAATCTATTCATGTTTTCTCCTCTGATCTCATTTAAGCTTGAATGTAGGATTATATGCAAGTACTCCATCTTTTTTATTGCCAGTATCTAGCATTAATGAATGCTTACTGATTCATTGAAGATATGACAGCCATATCCTAAAGCCAAAATGCTAGACCAATTTCCAGTGCCCAGTTTAGGAAATATATATATATATATATATATATATATATATATATATATATATATATGTTACCAATGAAATGGCCTAGTCCTGTACCTATTCATCCTCCTAACCCTCCTAATTACCCACTTTCACATATTCTCAGTATCCATAACCCTCTTAATCCCATTAGTCTTTTTAGCTTGTGAGTCAGGAATTGGCCTCGCACTACTAGTCAAAATCTCAGCTACCCATGGTAATGACTATGTCCAAAATCTTAACCTGCTATCACTGGCTTATTTCCATATGTTTCTCTTACTTGCCTCATCATTTTTCTCCTGTTCTGGTTTATTTGGGAGTTTTGTACCTGGAACTGTGAACCTCAACTTACACAGAAGGGGCCAGTGTTATATGGGAAGGAGTTTGAAAAGAAATTAAACTAGTGAGAAGTGAGTAGCCTTTTTACTTTTTTCATCTTTATTGTTATTATTATTAGTAGTAATGCTTTTTATTTATAAAACATATATATGGGTAATTTTTCAATATTGACCCTTGCAAAATTTTCTGTTCCAAATTTTTCCCTTCTTCCCCCCACCCCATCCCCTAGATGGCAGGTAGTCCAATACATGTTAAATATGTTAAAATATATGTTAAATCCAATATATGTATACATATTTATACAGTTACCTTGCTGCACGAGAAAAATCGGATCAAGAAGGAAAAAAAATTCCTGAGAAGGGAAACAAAATGCAAGCAAACATCAACAGAAAACATGGAAAATGCTATGTTGTGGTCCATACTCAGTTCCTATAGTCCTCTCTCTGGGTGTAGATGGCTTTCTTCATTACTGAAAAAAATGGAACTGATTTGAATCTTCTCATTGTTGAAAAGAGCCACATCCATCAGAATTGATCATTGCATAATCTTCTTGTTGCCATGTATAATGATCTCCTGGTTCTACTCATTTCACTTAGCGTCAGTTCATGTAAGTCTCTCCAGGCTTCTCTGAAAATATCTTGCCAGTTGTTTCTTATGGAACAATAATATCCCATAACATTTATATACTATAATTTATTCAGCCATTCTTCAATTTATGGGCATCCATTCAGTTTCCAGTTTCTTGCCACTACAAAGAGGGCTGCCACAAACATTTTGGCACATGTGGGTCCCTTTCTCTCCTTTAAGATCTCTTTAGGATATAAGCCCAGTAAAAAACACTGCTGGTCAAAGGGTAGGTACAGTTTGATAACTTTTTTTTTTTAATTAAAGCTTTTTATTTACAAAACATTCATGGGTAATTTTTCAACATTGACCCTTGCAAAGCCTTTTGTTCCAAATTATCCCCTCCTTCCCCCCACCCTCTCCCCTAGATGGCGGGGAGTCCAATACATGTTAAACATGTTAAAATATATGTTAAATCCAATATATGTATACATATTTATACAGTTATCTTGCTGCACGAGAAAAATCAGATCAAGAAGGAAAAAAAACTGGGAAAGAAAACAAAATGCAAGCAAACAACAGAAAGAATGAGAATGCCATGTAGTGGAGTTTTATAACTTTTTGAGCATATTTCCAAATTGTTCTCCAGAATGGTTGGATCCATTCACAGTTCCACCAACAATGTCAGTGTCCTAGTTTTCCCACATCCTCTTTAACATTTGTTATTATCTTTTCCTCTCATCTTAGCCAATCTGAGAGGTGGTGTGTCGTAGTATCTCAGAGTTGTCTTAATTTGCATTTCTCTGCTCAATAATGATTTGGAACACCTTTTCATATGACTAGAAATAGTTTCCCGTTTCTTCATCTGAAAATTGTCTATTCATATCCTTTGACCATTTATCAATCAGAGAATTAGCCTTTTTGGTTTTGCTCTGTTTTCTTCTTTTCCTCACCTGATCCTCAAAATAAAACATTTTCATTTTTAACCCAAATGAAAAATAAATTAATGTAAAAGAAAGAAATCAGAAAAAACCAAGTGGATTTTATTGTATCCTTTAGCTGGCTGTCACAAAAACCTTAACTTTTCAGATTTTTCAAGAGGGTCAAGCTTTAGTCATATGTTTTTTGTTTTTTTTTTTCTCTTTGAGTCATTGTTCTCTGAGCTCTTGTTCAACAATTAGTCAAACTTATTGTTTAAATAGTTTAGAAAAGGAAGACTAAATGCTGGATTTGCAGTCAGAAAATCTGGCTTAGAATCTCAGCTCTATCATTTTTGCTTTGGACCTCAGTTTCAATGATGTATTTGGACTAGCTGTCTTCTTAGTTTCCTTCTGATGCCAAATCTGTGATCCTATGAGAGGGCCTTAGGAAATGTCTAAATATAATCCACAAAAAGGGTAGGGAATTTACTTGTTTTCTGTCTTGATATATCAATTAGTTTTAAAGTTCATGGCATACAAGGTCTTATGAAAATTATTTGAGTGTCATAGTCACAACCAATCTACTTGTAAAACCAGCTTACCTAGCATAAATTTGCTTCATCATTAAAGAGTCTCTGTTAATTTTCATTAGTTGCGTGGTCTGATAGGACAAAAATCTTGGAGGATTCTGAATATAGTCACTCAATTTAAGAAGATTAGGAGAAAAATCAGTTTCCAAAGAGAATGATTTATTGTAACAAATCATATATCAAAATATATTTTAATAAAAATTGTTTTTAATGAGATGACACATTTTTGGAAAGCTTTTTCCGTCTGTATTTACTTATTACTAGACATTTTCCTTCATGCTTATTTTCCCAAACGAATTTACAGCTGGATGACACCTTTCCATATTCCTTTTTCTCTTCTTAACCTTTCTTTCTCTTGATTTATTCTTCCTTTTCCCATATTTCCTTTTTTTTTTTTTTACAATTTCAGTTTTTTACTTTTCTTCTCCTTTTTCTGATAGCCTCCTCTATATCTTGCTCCTAAAATTAAATTAATTTCTTACTTCTTCTCCTCCCTTCAGTTTTGTTTCATTAATCAGTTGCCAGAGATCAAAGTTATCTGTACTTTGCAAAATAAGCAACATGATTCTGTGCCTACCAATCTGTTAACAGAATGGATTAGATGCCTGCTAATGAAATTTTACTTAAATCTTCCCTCATATGGCAGCTTTCAAAGCAATGATTTGTCTGGATGGGTAGGTAGTAGAAGTACATCTTAAAGTGCTGTAAAAGAATATATAAGACAAAAAGAGAGATTTGGATTTGAAACTACTTGACAAACAAGACGTTGCTAACACATTCAGGAGAAATTATATAAGGTAGTGACAGAATTAAAAGCAACAGAGCTGATGAAGTTAGGTTTGGAAATAAATGTTTATGCAGTCCATGTGGGATAAATATTGAAATCAAGGAACATGAAAAGGGAGTTGTAATATACAAACATGGGGGAATGGACAAAGGAGAGGTAGGAATTTTTTGGAGAAGGCTTTTGGAGGGTTTCAAGGTTAAAATAGTAGATGTTAAGCAGAATGCATACAGCTACCAGACTTTTTTCAAGGCAATAAAACACTTGCTAATGAAGGAGAAATGAAGTGGAAAGTAAAAAATGTCATTAATTAACTTTGTCATAGGGCTTATGTTCCTTCAGGGAAGTAGGACCTGGACAGTGCTAAATGAAAAATATGTAATAACACATCCTGAAAGTGATGTAATTGATAAAAGTAATTTGGCAACCTGAATTAAGAAATGAAAACAAAAGTGATAAGAGATACCGATTACCAGCATGTATAAAGGATAAGGAGGAAAGATAACTAAAATAATATTGACTTGTGAACAAAATGAAAACAGAAAGGAAAGGAAGACAAATATAAATATCATTCATAAATATCATTCCATGAGGGGGTTTGGAGAAATGAAAACTAAGCTAAAAAGGTCAAGGAATGAAGATGTTTGTGGAGAGGGAGAATTAGAAGGAAAAAACTGAAGTAATATCATAAGACATGATAGGAATATATATTTGTTTTCTCAGGTTCTTGACTTCTGACTTCTTACACCTATATTCTTCCTACATTCTCATTTCTTGAAGAACAAACACAATAGAATAGTTAGTATATTGTCAGAAGCAAATCACTGTATTATTTCTGTTTATATGTAGAGATCAAGGAACAAATAGCAAGTTATCCTAGTTATTTCAGATATGGAAATCTATCTTTCCAGCTGTTGCAATGTGTAGCTCAAGAAGGCTTTATTTACAGGGTGGCTTTTTCTCCATTTTCAAATACCTACTAGCTGGTTAATGATTTTCTTGCCTTGACTCATTTGAAACCACCAGGGAACATCTCCCAGTACTCACTAGATTGATTAAGTTTTGATCAAAAGGGTCAAAAAAATTAGTTTGAAGTTAGACAAAGAAAAAGACAATTCAGACCACTGAAGCACTGAACTAAAATGTCCTTATGTTTTATAAGGACATTTATAATGTCTGTATCTCCAACAAAGTTTAACTGAAATGTCCCAGAATGGTTGGAGAGGAATAACAAGGCAATGCTGCTGGTACACAAGTTTTGACAGGTTCTGTGAAAGGAGAATGGCTTCTAATCCATGTTCTATGATCAAATATGTGTCTGCCCTCTGATATCTAAGTTAATTTTGTAGAAATTCATCACCATTCAGTTGGCTATTACATTCTGACTTTGTTGACCATTGAGTATAGCAGACTTAACATTCAGTATTTTGTGGGGGAATGTTCATGCTAATGAAGAGATAGTTTTTTTAAAAATCATCTTTATTTTGTATTATTATGAAATTGAGAAAGATAAATTAACAAATTTTTCTGTATAGAAAGAACAGGAAAAAAGGAGACATGCATGTTTCAGGAATTTTTATTATGTATAAGTTGATTTTTTAAAAGTATACATAAATTTAATTCTTTCTTTTTTATTTCTATCAGCACTACATTGTTACGTGGCATTACTCTCTATTAAGAAAAAGGTTCTTTCTTGTAACAAATAAGAATATATAGTCTAGTCCATCACCTTTCTGCCAAGAGATTTTAAATGAAGTATGACCTTTTAGAGGTGTGATCAGTCAGTATTCTTAATTCTCCTAGACATTTTTTGTGAAGTTGTCTTCATTATACAAATTATTCTTCTGTTTCTTCTCAATTTATTCTTTATCAGTTTAGTTAGATTTTCATGGCTTTTTTGAGTGTTTCCCTAGTGTTATTTTCTATAGTTATTTTCTTATTTTCTGGATTTATAATTTGTCCAGCCATTCTTATAGTAAATAGACACCCATTTTGTTTCTAGTTATTTGCCACAGTACATGGTACTATAAGTATTTTTTGTACATATGATTCCTTCCCCTTTTACATTAGTCTTTTGGGGGTACTAATTTGGTATATTAATGCTATTGCTAGGTATATACAGTTTAATTACTTCTTGGGTATAATTCTAAATTATTTTAAAGGATGCTTAGATCAATTTATGTTCTTAAACAGCAATATATTATGTACCTGTCTTCCCATAGCTCCTTCTATAACTTTCATTTCCTTTTTCTTTGTCGGTCTGGTTGGTATGAAGTAGAACTTCAGATTTCATCTCTTGAGAATAGCTTTTCCATATTCTTCTACTTGTTTTTTTTTTTTTTTTTTTTTTTTTTTTTTTGTGAATGATGATGATGGTTGAATAGAGTCCCTTACCCTATGAAGTTCTCATCTATATAGAGAGGAAAATAGCTATATAAAGAGGCACCTACTTTCAGGGAATAAGAAATCTTTTTTCTTAGATTTTGGTTAGCTTGTACCATTTACTCTGTGATATTTAGGGATATGAGTCACTGTTATTCTTAATGTACTTATTTATACTTGAGTCTGCTAGGACATACATCAAAATGTTTACAATTCCTAGGAGAAATCACTGAGTACATTGCCTCCCTGTGGAGTCTCTTTCCTATTTCTACCTAGACTCACTTATTCTTCCAAAATCTCTTTTGGCAATGTTTAGTGCTTAATTAACATTAACCACATTAATTAAAGATTAGCAGGTCCTAGCTTTTCTTTATGTACATAGAAGATGAACAGAACAATGACAGAACACAAATCAAGAATATAATTTGTGAATCTACATTGTCTGCACACTCTATACTGAGGTCTTAAATCTTTAGCAGAAAGCTGATTTCTTTAGATTTTTTATATGTGGACCAGTCAAGGCAAATGCCAGAGGAATAGGACAGTTGACAACAGCTATTTCCTTTCTTTGTAGATAGAGGAAAAGAAAATATTTCTTAGGAAACACTTAGGTCATCTCTCCAATGGTGTCTATTTTGTCACATCAATACACTCAGCAGCTGCAACAATAGTAACCCCTTGTCACAGGTTTTCTCCAGAAAGTAAGCTTGAGGAATGTTAGGCCCTGACAACACCCATCCATATGGTTCCAAGACTTAGGATAAATTCTAAACTTCCATTTAAGTTCAAGTCTGTTTTTGTGTTTTTAGCCAGAAATTCATTTTTCACTGTGCTACTACATGCACATTCTATCTCTGTGACAATGTGGGTTACATTCTGATTCATACATTCATACTTGGCCCAACCATGAAAATTAATATCTTTCCAATTATTTAAGTCCATCATTATTTTTATATTTTAAAGTTGTATTCATACAACTCATATATGTGTATTTTATTAGATGGATACAACAATAGCATATATTCTATATTTACTTTACATGGAATTTCTTTTTCTCTCTCTTTTGTTGTGTTTTACTTATAATATACATAAAGTCTGATGATTTTGTGGTTTTATTTTATTTACTGCTTCTTTCCTGAAGTTGCCAATTTTTCAGTTTATTTAGTTGATTATCTAGCATTTCCCAAGTCAACCATATCATTTGTAAAAGGTAATTATTTTGTTTCTTCTTTCCTTAGATTTTCTCCTCAATTTATTTTTGTCTAACGTTTCTAAAATTTTTTCTGATGATATTTGATATTTGGCATCTTTGTTTTATCCTTGATGTTATTAAAAGTTTGCTAGTGTTTGTGCATTACTGATAATGCTTTTTAAATAGATACTGTTTATGATGTTTAAAGAACAGTCCTTTTAATATTATATTTAAAAATTTTTTTTAACATGAATGGGCATTGTTAAAACTTGTTTTAACTTCTTGTTTCTCAACCTACTTTCTATGTCTCCCTAGGTGATTAATTCTTTGATCTTTCTGTATCTCTTAAATACTCAAAACTTTATCATCATTTCCTACAGAAATTAATAATAAAGATCTACTATCTGTCTTCTATAGAAGAAAAAATTGTTGTACTAATTGGCACAAGAACTTGCTCTTGGTAGTGAGTCATTAGTGAATTACAATATTGTGCCCAGTTTGCAAAAGATCTATTGTTTTCATGTGATATGGGTTTGTTGAGACTTAATTTCTGAGTAGTACAAATACTTCCTATATGTGCTCTAATGTATAATTAATTTCAATCTTCAGTTCACTCAGACTAAATTCATGTAGGCCTTTTTCTTTCTCTCCCCAAAAATGATAAATATATTTTACATTTTTAATTTAAAATTATTAGAACAAAAATTATCTAGAATATAAGTTAAAATATGTTACATGGACATAGGAGGAGGGTTAGTTTATTTATATTAGTTAAAAATAATAAAAATAGTCTCTTTAGACTATGCATGCTCTTAATTTTTACTGGCTTATTATATTTATAGATAGCAAAATATCTGTTGTGATGTCCAGAATGCTTCTATATTATTTGGCTTTTAGTATATAAATTGGTGATGTTTTCCAGTGTGTTATTAGGTTCATATTTGAAATGCAATATGAGTCTCCTGTTACAAAGCCCAGCTGTATATTTTATTTTTCTGTTAGCTGTTAGTTCAATGATTTGTATCATCTAGCACATTTTTTTGTTATCATGAATATGTATCTCAGATCAATTGACTTTATGTGTGATTTACCCAATAGAGCCTTTACTTTCACCAAATAGGAAGATCAGTTTAGACATAAAAAGTTTTCATTATCATTTCAGTTGAGCTAGTGATGAAGGCCAATTTTCCCTGAGTTTTAGAATATAGCTTTTCTGTCATGTTATTTTTTTTTGCTCCTTACTCCAACAAACATTTATATAATGGAAGATAAGTGTGCTAGGTGCTAGGGTTGCAGAAATAAAACCAAAACAGTCCACGCCTTTGAGATTCTTGCATTCCAACAAAGACAAGATAGGAGTGTTGGGGCAGAGCTGTAATAGATTCTGTGGAGGGGAAAACAACATAAAATGTGTTCAGAAATACTTAAGGAGGAAGAATTTATTAACAACTTGGTTTATGACAGATTATGGTTAGGAGCATAGAATCATAGCTTTAGAGTTGGAAAGGACCTTAGAGGACATCTAGTTTAGTCCATCCATTTTACAGATGAGGAAACTTAAGGCAGTGTTTAAGTGAGTTGTCCAGAGTCACAAGGTAATGTCTGAGTCAATTTTTGAATCTAGTGTTTTTTTTCTTCAAGTTCAGGAAGCTATTCACTACTCTTCCCTACCTCTCACATTGTACAAGTAGGCCTCTCTTTTCATTATTTTTCATCTTATTACTCTGCAAATTTTATTTCACCTAACAATCTCTCTTTTATCTGTTCCTTTATAAACCCATATCCCCAAACCCATTGGTATAATATTTTCTCCTTGGCAAAAATCATTTCCCCTGTGCCTGCATAAATGAGTGGGATGATAATGGAGAGGAGACTTTTTCAGTCTCTTCATAGTTTCTTTGATTTTTATGGAATCTCTTTGGACTCTTGGTTCAAAAGTTGCTTCAGACTTCTACCTTTAAAAAAAAGAAGATGGGTGATAATCCTACTTCAGATTATTGAAGGAAGAATAAGACTCTTGAGAAAAGACTGATGTGAGAGGATGTAGCAGTCTCCATCATGTTTCTAACTCCCACTTTGTTCCATTACAGACTTTGAAAATTATCCCCTATGAGTGAGATTTAGGATTTTATTTCCAATAGAAGAGCTCCTTCATTCTGTAATATCTGGCATATATTCTTCTAAGTATGCCTTCCCTGGTTTCTTTTTTTTATTGCCTGAAACAAATGGGTATCTTTGCTATTCATTATGTGTGTTGGTTATGGAAGTTGTATTTGGTTGGAAAGAAGTCATGACTTGGATATTAAGTGTGGATCCTCCATTCTCCATAACAACAATCAGAAGTTTATTAGACTTTAAAACTGCATCTCTTAGACTAACATTATGTAAGAGTGCAGATAAATATAATTCTAGCTTGGTACCCCTTCTTTTTGAGAAGAGCACAGTGGTCAAGCATTTGGCCCACCCTTACTATTTCCCTTCCTGGAAGAAATTAAAGTATTCTTTGGAGAAGGATTCTGGGAAAAGAGGCTAGAGTTGTCTATTCTATTTCTCTTCAAGGCACACAATGATATTTTCATGCTTTAATTTGGTGGACAGCCTCATTGTTTTTCTATAATAGTTTTTATTACATTATACAATAGCCTCCTAACTGGATTCCTTGTCTCTTGATTCTTGCCTCTATAATCCATATATTGTTGCCACATTATTCTCCCAAGAGCCCTGATTTGATTGTCATGGCATAATATTCTCCATAAAGTGATGTAATCATTCAGTGGTAACCTATTGTCTACTGAATTGTCTATCCTTCTGAGTTCACCATTCAGTGCCCTTCAGAGTTTGGCTCACATCTTGCTATCCAGTTTTATTTCATCCTATTCTCTAAAACAAACTTATGCTCCAGCCAGTCCAGAATTTCACTTTTCCTTAATATCATCATTGTACTTTCTTGCCTCAATGTCTTTTCTAATATTTTTTTTCTTTCTCAAATAGCCTCCCTCCATCAAAATCTTACATATCACTCAGGGCCCAGTTCTTCCAAAATATCAGATTTGATCCAGATTTTTTTCCTTTAATTGTGTCAGTATAAAATTTCTTCTGTACTTGTATAAAAATATTTATATGAGCATAGAATTTTGGTGTGTAAGAATCTTTAAATAGTTCCATCATTTTAAAGATGATGAAATGGAGGTCCATTGAGACTAAATTATTTGAGTTGTAATTGTTGTTGTTCTTCCTTCTTTGTTTAAAAAAGAGGACTAAGGACATCGTGGGTGATATCTTACATATATGTGTCTTTTCATATATATATAAACATATACATACATTCACATACAGCTATTAAAACATAAATGGGCACCAAGATTTTATTAAATTTTTTATTTTCGAAACATATGCATGGATAATTTTTCAACATTGACCCTTGCAAAACCTTTTGTTCTAAATTTTTCCCTGCTTCTCCTCAACCATTTCCTTTAGATGGCAATTAATCCAATATATATTAAACATGTACAGTTCTTCTATACATATTTCTACAATTATTGTGCTGCAGAAGAAAAATCGGATCAAAAAGGAAAGAAATAAGAAAGAAAACAAAATGAAAGCAAACCACAAAAAGAGTGAAAATACTATGGTATAATTCACACTCAGTTCCCACAATTCTCTCTCTGGGTGTAGATGGCTCTCTTCATCACAAGAGCATTGGAATTGGCCTCAATCATCTCATTGTTGGACAGAGGCAGGTCCATCAGAATTGATCATCATTGTTGTATTGTTGTTGAAGCGTATAATGATCTGGTTCTGCTCATTTCACTCAGCATCAATTCATGTAAATCTCTCCAGGCCTCTCTGAAATCATCCTACTGGTCATTTCTTACAGAGCAATAGTATTCCATAGCATTCATATACCATAACTTATTCAGCCTTTCTCCAAATGATGAGCATCCACTTAATTACCAGCTCCTTGTCACTACAAAAAGGGCTGCTACAAACATTTTTGTAATATGGGTCTGGCACCAAGATTTTTGAGACACTGTGTGTAGGCTATAGCTATACAATTACCCTGTACTCCTCTCCCCTCTTTTTCCTCCTCTTTTTCTTTCATCTCCCCCTTTCTCTTTTCTTTACCCTCTTTGTACCCCTTCTCTTTTCTTCTTCCTCCCCTTCTCCTTTCTTCTTTGCCCTCTTATCCCCCCTCCTCCTTCTTCCTTTTCTTCCCCTTCTCTTCCTCCTCTCCCCTTTCTTGCCTTCCTTTTCTATTCCTCTCCCTTTCCCCCTCGTTTCCCTTCAGTTCTCCTTTTTTTCCTTCTCCCTTCCCTCCTCCTTCTCCCCTTTCCTTTCACCTTCTTTTCCTCCTTCTCCCTTTCCCTTTTTCTCTCCCTTCTTCCTTCTACCCCCTTTCTTTTTTCTTCTATCTTCCCACTGCACCCCACCCCAAGCCTTACACATACATTTAATTTAAGTGAAGCAGAGTTGCAGAATTGTCAGTCTCACTCTTTTTTTCCATAGTCACCAAAGTTTTGTGGAAAGACAAAAATTAATGTGACTGACAATGACCTGGGATGCAGTGAATAACTTTGGAAACTTCAAAATCTCACCAAGCTCTAAGCACTTTCACAGCTGCCTTTATGGCTATTGGCACAAATTATTCTCATCTGCCCATTCCAAAAGGGAAATCTTCATATGCTTGGAGTAGAAATCCCCCTAACTCACTGATACCTTTCTTAATCTTGGTTTAACCTTTCTGCCAAGATGGGTTTTACCAGTCTTTGTACACATTATAGCTTCTTGGAGTCACAGGTGAGAGTCTGGTGACAGTTGGACATTAAAGACAAATGAGTAGCTCTGAAAAGGACAAAGGTACTAATCTTCCCTGAAAACCTTATACAACCATTAAAAGAAAAGACTTTTATTTTTATCTTTGAATTACCATCAATTCTCTCAGAGTGCATTGTTATGTAATAGGTGCTTAAGAAATGATTTTAATTTAATTAAAACAAATCAAAAATGAATGATGGAGAGCTCACTTTTGATAGGGAGTTGCTAATGAAATACATCATCTTTTCTTCTGTTAGTTTACTTTGATATATGAACACATGAACCTTACCATGAGTGATCTGCTTTGAAATGCACTTTTGAGAAGTTTGTTGTGTGTGAAACCAGTCACTAACTTTATCAGATATTCTATGATATTTCAAGAAATGTTGGTTCAGATAAGACAATGGCATTTACATGATTTTATTGGCTGCTCAAAATTCTGAAAACATTTCAAATTATAGTACAGGTACTTATTTTAGTTGAGTTTTTAATTTTACACGTTTTTAAAAGTTACTTTAAAGTACCCATTCTGGTTTTTTTTCCTTATAGTTTTTTTTCTCTTTGAGGGAAATCAGTTATTGTTATTGGTGGTGGTAATAATATAATAGGTATGTCAGAATCTCTACTTAAACCATTTAACATATGAATAATAGGCCATTACATTTTAAAATTCACAATCTTTTGTTGTTTTATATTTGATACAATTTTTCCAATTTCTTTAGAACTTGTTGATCTCCTATTCCAATATTTTTCATGTTGGTTTGTATTTTTCTTTGCATTTGTTCACTGTTGTGTTCTGTGATTATTTAAATACCCTTTGCTTATTATTACTACAAACACTATATGTAGAATTTGGTGCAGCAATGATTCCACTGGTGTGTATGCTTTCTTCAGCAATGAGAATGCAATGTTCCTTAATCCCAATATTTTGTTGTATTTGGTAGAATACTGGACTGGGAAGACTGTTGAAATCCCGTCTTAGATAATTGCTAGCTGTTTGAATTTGTGCAATTCATTTAAACTTTGAACTTCAGTTTCTCCATTATGCAAAATTAATATAATAGTATCATTAATTCATAAGGATGCAAAAAATAAATAAGAAAATAACATGTTAAGTACTGTGAAAACCTTAAAATACAATATAAATGTTGGCTATTACTATTTTTATCTTTTTCCCCTATGATATTTTGGCCTGAGGTTTTTCATGAATTCTCTCTAGAATATCTATTTAACTCCACCTTCCCCAAGAAGTTGTTCCCAAAATCTCAATCTCCTGATCCCAATCCTTAAATCACTTTGTATATATTTGTAGAAATGAGTTATTTCATTGGTTCTAAGTGGAATATAAACTTGAGGCAAGTATTGTTTTCCTTTTTTTCTTTGCTTTGCCAAGCATTTTAGCACTTTGTTGGGCAGATAATAGACACAATAAATGCTTGTTTAATTGATAAATATGATTGGTTGAGCACACAGCAGGAACTCATTCAGCACTTATTTCAGTTGGATTTGATTTTTTCTATTCTATTATTCTCTGTCAACTGTTAAAGAGTAATGAATAAAGCCAGAGTTGGATGTTTGATTTCCCTTTTAATTATTACTTTTTTTCATTTTTAATGATCTTGAAAAAATTTTCTCAGTGGTAGTGATATGCCATTCTGATTTAAATATATTGAAATTCATACTTTGCACATGATGTGCCTGTCCTTGTCTGGGTTATACATGTTCTCAATAACATCAGGAAACTATACATATACATATATATATACATGAATATAATGAATATATTATTCATATATTCATGCATTTCATTTGGCATTTCATTTGCAATTACTGTAAACTGAAATCTAGCTCAATCATAATCATATGTTGATTTATAATCAAGCAAGTATTCTTCTTTATTTTTAATTAGTTACAGGCTAGAGACTTTCCAGATTATGACATTTACTTCAGATCTTAAAAATAGGTTTTTATTTCTAAAAATAACTTTCTTTCAGTAACATTAAGCCACTTCCTCCAATGACTCTAACCATATTTGCCATTTTCTATGAGGAATATGATCTATATAGCAAGACTCCCTAATCACTAAAAGCATATAAATGTCATTTTCTAAGAAATTCTAGTTTTTTTTTTGCATATTTGAGAGTGATGAAGGCTACCTCAAAGAAGTTGAGTCAGAAAAAACTTTTGACAATAACCAAAAGATTTAATATATATAATTCATTACATTATAATATATAGTATAGTAGAGTCATAAAACAATAATTATAATTATAATGTATGTGTATGCACATATGTATGTACATACATTCTAATTCCCCCAAATTTATAAGCTCCTTTGGCTCCCTATCACCTCCAGTATTGAATATAAAATCATATGTTTTCTTTTAAAGCCCTCTCTAACCTAGCTCCTTCTTATCTTCTAATCATCTTGCACTTTGTTTCTTTCTACTTACTCTATAATCCAAATGTGCTTCATTTTTGTGACCTTTGAACTGGCTGTCATTTGTAACCAGAACATTCTCCCTCCTGGCCTCCAACTCCTAACTTTGCTGGCCTCTTTTAAGATTGAGATAAAATCCCAGCGTCTGCAAGAGGCCTTTCCTGTTTTGTCCTTTTCCTCTGAGATTACCTTCCATTTACACTATATGTAAATTGTATATACCCAGTTGATTGTGTTTTATTTTCTTCCATTAGAAGAAGAATTCCTAGAAAATAGGCATACATCTTTTGCTTTTCTATTATGAATCAAATGCTTAGCACAGCGTTGGGACCTTGATAAATTCTTAATAAGTGTGTATTGATTATTGCTACCTATTCTCTCTACTATTTCCCTAAGATCTTTCTCCAGTTTCTCATGGATGATATAGCATATATTCGTCCAGAGGTTTTATCATTACTTATTAGTTGCTTGTCTTCATTGATTTCTCTGATTCATACTGTTTGTTCAGCAATTGGAATCCAAACATTATCAGAGTGAATTGTGTTAAATATTAACAAGTTTTTGAGAATTTTGTTTGAAATTCTGTTAATCTCTTTCTTTATCTTCCAGAATTTCAATTTTAGTGTTTAGTTGTTTTGTGGTCATTATTGTTATTCTAGTATTTTTGAGTATCATGACTTAATCTTTGATTTATTTTCTTGCTCCTTTGTTCATGAAAATCGTTAGCAATTCAGGTTTTTCCTTACACATTGCTTCATGTGCATTGCCAAAATTTTTAATATGTTGTCTATTTTCATTGATGAAATTATCAGTTCTTTCTGTGATTTTTTCTTTGAATTATTAATTCTTTAGAATTAAAGTCTGCATTCTCTCTCTCTCTCTCTCTCTCTCTCTCTCTCTCTCTCTCTCTCTCTCTCTTTCTTCCCCTCTCCCCCCAGTTTTACTTCATGATCCACTCTCTGAAGTTAAAGTTTGTATTGCTTTTAACTATTCCCTCCTGCTTCCTTTATAAGTATAAACTATTAATATACCATTCTTTGTCTGTATATATGTTTTGTTGAACAATCTTTTGTCAGATTCAAAGGAGAGTTAATTTCATGTGATGTCTAATCCTCCTTTTTCCATGTTTGTATGCTCTTTCTCTTGCATATGCTAATTATGAGAAATAGTAAATTCCACCTCTTTCTCCTTTCTTTTCTTGAGAATATCCAAACAAAACAAAACCATCTTAGGCCCTCTGTTTTTCTTATTTCACTTCCATTATGACTCCTGGAGATTTTAGAATCTTGAAAAAAAAATTATATCTTTTTTCTTTGTTTGAACATAAATGCTGTATTACTATTTCAGTTGCTAAAATGTATTATCTAAATGCCCCTTAACTTTTGTGTTTATATTTCAAAGTTTCATCTCTAATCTTTTTATCACAAATGCTTGAAAAGCCTATTTTTTCATTAGATGTGTATGTTTTGCCAGTAAGATTATACTTATTTTTATAGGACTAAGTTATTCTTGATTGTAAGTCCTAATATTTTTGGAATAATGTTACCCAAGATTTCTTGTCCATTATTATTATAGTTGCCAAGTCTTGTAAGATACTGACTATGGTTCCTTGGAACTCTTCCTTTCTGGCTGTAGAAAACTACTGTTTTGTCCTGGAAGCTCTGAATTTTGATTCTGGTATATGGGACTTTTGATTTTGGAGGGGAGTTTTGCATGTCTTTTTTTTTTTTTTTTTTTTTTTTGCAGTGTCTTTCTCTCTCTCTCTCTCTCTTTCTCTCTCTCTCTTTATGTATGTGTGTGTGTATATATATATATATATATATATATATATATATATATATATAAATTTTGTCTTTTGTTCTAATAGATCTAGGCAGCTTTTCTTTATGATATGGTGAAAATTGATTTCTTTTTTGATCACGATTTTCAGGGAGTCAAATGATTCTTAAATTACTTCTCTTTGGTCTGTTTTCTGGACTAGGTGATGTTGAAAATAAATTCTTTACAGAGAGGCTTGGAGAAATTTACATGAACTAATGCTAAGTGAAATGAGCAGAACCAGGAGATCATTATACACTTCAACAACAATACTGTATGATGATCAATTCTGATGGAAGTGGCTGTCTTCGGCAATGAGAGGATCCAAATCAGTTCCAATTGATCAGTAATGAACAGAACCAGCTACACCCAGCAAAAGAACACTGGGAAATGAGTGTGGACCACAACATAGCATTTCTACTCTTTCTGTTATTGTTTGCTTGCATTTTTGTTTATCTTCTCGGGCTATTTTTACCTTCTTTCTAAATATGATTTTTCTTGTGCAGCAAGACAACTGTATAAATATGTATACATATATTGTATTTAACATATACTTTAACATATTTAACATGTATGGGACTACCTGCTTTCTAGGGGAGGGGGGTTGAGAGAAGGAGGGGAAAAGTTGGAATAGAAGTTTTTACAAGGTTGGTCAATGTTGAAAAATTACCCATACATATGTTTTGTCAATAAAAAGCTATAATTAAATGAAAAAAAAAGAAAATAAATTCTTTATATATTCTTCTCCTCCCAATATTATGATTTTTCCCCAGTATTTATTATTTTTTCTGGAATTGTAGATTTTTGTTTAGGCTATTCCAATTTTTAGGGAATCTTTTACTTCCATATGCTTTAATACCTTACTTTTGAAGTTATGTATTTTCTTTACAATCTCTCTTCTAGTTACCCTATTTATTTATAATTTTTTAACCATTGATCTATTTATTCTAGGATTTTTATAAGTCTTTGTGGCCAATCAATTTTTCTTTTTTTGAGGATCTAATTATAATTTCTATAAAGTTATTTTTGTCTTTTTGATTTATCTCTTGGTCTTCATCAGATCAATAATTTTTCATACTTTCATACTTACTTTTTTGCTTCCCACTGCACTCTTAGAATGATCATGCTATTTTTGATTCTGGCCTTGATTTTCTGGGTTCTTGTTGTTAATTTCTATTTTCCTGGTATGTATGTGTTCAGAATGTTACTAAGTTACAGCCCTTCCCCCAGTAGTCTGTGGTCTTCAGCACCTCCTGGAGATTTTTCTTTCAAAGTTATTATAAATATTTACCCTTGTGGGATCTTTGCTGTGAGCATTGCCAGCTCTTGTCTCCGCATTCATAATTGGATCAGTCAGAGTTTTGAGGATTTCTAACCACCCTGAAGTTTCATCCTTCTGTACTTTTCTGTCTTCCTGCCCCATGATATGGAGTGTTGTAGACTTTAGGTGCCCCTAGAGCATCTCTGGTCCACACTTGAAGGCTACTGGTCTTCTTTTTTCCCTCAGTTGCCTTTTTTATTGAGATTCCTTTCCCATTGCTTTGCAGGTTCTGAATGTCTTTCAGTTCAGCTCTGAAATGTATGATATTTTTTCCTTAGATTTCTCAACATTATTTGGTCTAATGCTCTTTATAACCTTTGTTGAAGCTCATGTATGAGACTTGAGTTTCTCTATAATCATTCACACAGCTATATTAACTGGAAATGTACTCCTTTTGACAGTAAATTGTATCATTGCTATTGTTTCACCCTGAACAATAGGGGTACAGTTATTTATTCTTGATTTCAAATTTAGTGACTATCTTCCTTTTCTTTATTCTTGGGTAGATCTTTTCTAAAGAACAGAACTTTGCCTAGTCTATGCCTCTAAAATTAATTTTCAAAGTTTTTCTGGAATGGCCTGCTGATCAGGATTGCCTTTTTATAGTAGTGTCATTCCAGGGAGAAACATTTTTAGAAATAATCAGCTTTTGATTATAAAGAGAATTA
Organism: Sarcophilus harrisii; assembly: GCF_902635505.1. NCBI lineage: Eukaryota > Metazoa > Chordata > Mammalia > Dasyuromorphia > Dasyuridae > Sarcophilus > Sarcophilus harrisii. Next base: position 327,037,668 of record NC_045427.1, read on the forward strand.
AACCACAGAGAGAAATTTTACATGTTATGTTGTCATAACGGAATACTTTTTTATTGTATCACTCTTTTAACCACAAATAACTTTGTCCAAGTCAAATAACTTTTACACAAACCTCACAAAGTAATATGCATTGGGATGGATATGTCATTTGTGTGTTTTAAACATAGTTAAGGCTTATTAGCAAAATGATAAAAATATTTTGATAGAAAATGTTTTTTGTATTTTTAAATAGCATCATAGCTTATAAAAGCAAGATAATTTTTTAAAAATCAGTCTTTCCAGTATCTATTTAAGTTTTGTTTACTTTTTTCTCTCTTTGAAGACTTGAAAGTGCTGTGGGAGTTATTTTCCTTTCCAAGCCTATGTGATTTCATTTCTTGGTTCTCATACCCACAGTGTTGTCATATTTACATTTTCGTTGAAGGAATATTTAAAATATTTTCACTGGAATTCTTTGAATAATGATTAAAATGGGTGGGTTTTCTTTTTACAAGGTAGTATGCTAAGCTCATTTTCTGTCTGTAAAATTTCACTGTCTTTTCAGACAATAGTATATGTGAGAATTGACCACAGTATTAACCCACATGTCTGATGCCTAAAAAGCTTTTGGCTTTTAGAGGCAATGCATTTCATTTAAAACAAATGAACAAAAAATTTAATAGGACACTTTTTTTTTTCCTGTCTAGAACTCTGTATATCTTTTTTAGATTTGCTGTTTAGCATGTATAGAGCACTAGGTGTCAGAGTAGCTACATCACAAAATCCCCTCTTTCAAGAGCCTTATTACTTTAGAGTGCTGAAACAAAATCTTAAGACATAACCATCTGTGGCTATGTGAGATTTAACCAACTAGTATCATAGCCAACTTTTTCTTGACAGGCAACTGGCTGAAATTATTCCCAAACAGATGCTTCCAAGATATTGGCTTTGGGATTTTTGTTTCATATTCTTCTTCTCTACATGATCCCATCTCCCTCTATACCATCTTTCCCCTTACAACTTTCATTTTAATTTTTTCAACCCTACTGCTTTTATACAATTTGGGGTAAAATAAACTGTAGCAGATATGTTTAGAGGGCAATGACTCCAATGTCCTAAGTAAACTTCCAGATTGACAAGAAGAATATTAATAATGATTATGCTGTATAAAGATGAAAGTTTATTTCAGAGTTACTATACTAATGTATGTGAGACACATTTTCCCATAACACATTTTTTTGAGTCTTATGCTTATTCAATCCAGTTACCCATCTCCCATACTCTCATGTATATAAATATTCATTCATTCTCCATATAAGAAAGTGATCTAAGTTGTAAAATACAGTTTTAGTCTTCAAGAAGCTTTCAGTCTAGGGAAGGAAAGTACAAAAATGAGTATGATTTTGTGTTTAGTTTTTTGTTTTTGTTTTTGGGGGGTGAGCAGCTTTTTTTAATAATAATAATAATAATAATAATAGTGAGAATACTTCCTGTACAGATCTGAAATAGTTCTGTGAATTCTTCCACAAGGTGGTGCAGTAGATAGAATGTTGGACTTGTAATTAGGAATACCAGAAGTCATTTCTATCTCTTAGCCTCAGTTTTCTTATCTGTAAAATATGGTAATAATAGCACTTGCCTCCCAGAGTTGTACTGAGGATAAAATTAGATAAAATATACCAAGTAGTTTGAAAACTTTAAATGACTATGTAAATGTAATTGTTGAGTTTATGTAGTCTTGAGGCAATTGGCTGCTAGACTGAGCATAAATATTTTGCACAGATAATATGTAGAAGGAGGATCTGAACTCTGATTGTCCTGATTCTAAGGGTGTTTTGGTATCCACTATGCCCTTGCTGTTTATATGATTGATAAAACAATACGAAGATTTCCCAAAGAGGGTGGAGACAGAGCTGTATAGAGGACCAAAAAGGAGGGCTCAATCCCATCTTGGATAGAGAGGGAGGAGAAGTAAAAGAAGTTTCTCCTTGAAAGAAATAGTATCTGATTTGGATCTTGAAGAATGGTTGGGATTTTAAAATACCAAGGTGGCAAAGATGTTGAAACAAGTAGGGTATGCCTTTCAGCAAGTATTTTGTCAAATAATGTATAACCCAGTTTGTTCTGAGTTTATAATGATTATGGGGACATAAAGCTGATTTTTATGGAACACTTGATTCAGAACACTAGCGAGTATATGATCCAATAAAGTTACAAATCAAGTAGTATGGTAACAGTAAGACAGAAGAGTAACACAATTGTATCATTATTTTTTTGCATACTATGGAATACAACTATTACTAAAGAAATAAAATTACTAGAGAAAAAGAAAAATAATTTTTTAAAGAGGAAAACATTAAAATCATAGGACCTAGGACTAAAGTTTGAGTGTGACCCACTTTAATGAAGCACAATATAAGAATACTGGTATTTTAATAAATGATAAATTAAAAGGTAGTTATTTGCATTACAAAAGCTTTCTTTGCTTTATGAAAATAGTAGTAATAGGAATCTTCTAAATAATGAGTCACATATACATTTGAAATTTTCCATTTCTTCTTAATTGATTTTCATGCCCTTTCACAAAAGCATAAGTTTTCAGAAATAGGTCCAAGGGATTTCATTTATCATTTAGTGTAGTCCACACATGAAAAGGACCTTGAATATAACACAATGAAGTGATCCTTAAGTTTTTGTTTAAAGACCTGCAGACAAAGTGAATTTATTATCTCTTGAGGCAGAGAGGTACATGAATTGTTAGGAACAGCCCTAATTGTTGGGAACTTTTTCCTGATAATTGGGCTCAAATTTCCCCATTTACAGCTTCTACCCATTACTTCTAGTTTTTTTCCTCTGGGGCCAAATAGAATGTGTCTATTAATCTCTCCTCTACACATCAGCCCCTCAAACACTAGAAGGTAGCTTTCACTTTCCCTGTGTGTCCTCTTCTTGAAACTAAAAATCCTCAGTTTCTCCAGCTGACTTTGTTTTGATATGTATTCAATACCTTTCACCACCTTCTTAATACTCTTGATACTCTGTAGCTTATCAATATCCTCTTAAACTATCATGTAACTGAACATAATACTTCAGATGTGGTCTAAACAGGGCTGGTGACAGTGGGACTACTATCTCTGTATTCCTAAAACTTTAACTTAATGCAACTCAAGTTAATATGAACTATTCTGGCTGCCATCTGAAACTGTTAACCCATCTTTATGATCCTTCCCTGAATTTTCTCCTAAGTTAAGTTTGCCTCTTCTTTTTAGCCTCAACCTTCTGAGCAATTGATAGTCACCCATCCCCAGGATGAAGAAAAGATTTTTTGCTCCACAAGCTTTGCTTTTAAGTTTCTGGAATAAACACTGGTAAAATGAGACACTGCTTCTTTCTATAGTTTTCTATTATTTATATTTTCTATATTTCTGTATTTTCTATATAGCTTTCTATATTTGTTTCTGAGTCAAGAAGTCTAACTTTCTTGTAATTTTCAACATACATTATTTTAATTTGAAGGGAAATAGTTGAAATTTAAATCACTTTCTTTTAATTATATGTTTGTAAATACTATATAATTCTTTGTATTTATGTTTTCCAAAATGAATGCTACAGTGATACTGATTTCATTTGTCTTTAACAATGGAAGAAGAGCACAAAATACCTAGTTATCATCCAGATTTTATAGCCTTTTGTATATTGTCCTAGTTGTTTTAAGTTTAATATTACCAGCATACACTGAGTTTATTACATGTATCAATCTATATGATAGGCTTAACAGTATGGGAGAATTAATTTGATTGATTCCTGGGAAAATTGTAATATAATTCATTAAAGAAGGAGTTGGAGAACATTTAGATAAGGAAGTAGTGATTACAAAGAGCCAGCATGGCTTCATCAAGAACATGTCAAGACAGATTTAACTCCTTTCCTTTTCCGACATGATTACTAAACTAGTGAATGAGGGGAATGCTGTGGATATAATATATACAGATTTTAACAAAATTTTTGATAAAGTATCTTATTTTGTGGAATAAATGGAGATATATTAATGAGACTATAATACACTCAGATGGATTCAAAACTCTGTGGTTGGTCAGCTTCAAAGATGGGTCATTAATGGCTCCATTGTGTTATTGTAAATGGAAGTCTCTAGTTGAGTCACTTTATACATTACTTGAAGCTTTCAGCTTAACTAATGCAGTTCTGAATTCATCTCTTTTCTTTCTGTCTTTCTCTCATCTTTCTTGAATCATTCTTTGAATCCTTTTGGAGAAGTTTCTTAACTTACATTTAGTCTTCAATCCTCATCTTTGGTCTGTTATCAAGTAAATTAATATTTGTTTTATAATCATAAAACCATTCAAGTATCCATTATCACTCCAGTATATTACAACTTGTCATATTCTTATTAGCAACAATGATCTCAAAATGCTTGAATGAAAATAACCAATTTTCTTAGAACTCTTGAGAAAACTTATATCCCAGATTCCCACTTCCTTAACAAAGGCACACATGGTATGGACACCAAATTTTCAGCTGACACAAATCTGAAAGGAAAATTCAGGTCAGTGACTTAGAGTTAGTATCTAAATGTCTCTTGGTATGCAAAAACATTGTATTGAATCTGTTAAGATGAAGTTCCATAGACATAATGCAAAATTTTACACTTGGTGCAAGCAATGAACTTTGCAAATATAAGATGGAAAAAAGTGATTACACATTAGTTGTTCTGAAAGAGATCTTGAAGTTTTGGTGAACTTAAAGTTCAGTATGAGTTAGCAGCGTGATTGATGTGACACAGAAAAACTAATGTGATTTTGGGATTCGGATTTCCAAGAACATGAAGTTCCACTATACTTTTTTCCTTGTCAGACCCCATTTTGGAAGATTATGTTAGTTGTGGTTGCCATGGTTTCAGAAGGATATTTATAAGATGACTTGTGTCCAGAGGAAGGTAATAAACAGGATGATGAAGCGTCTTATAATATTCATGCCATATGTGAATGGATGAATAGAACTGGGGATATATACTTTGAAAAAGAGACGACCTGGGGTGGAAAGGCATAAGTAACAGCTGAATCTTCAAGTATTTGAATAGCTATCCTATGGAAAAGAAGACTTGTTCCTTTTGGTACTAGTGGACAGAACTAGAATTCATTGGTAGCAGTTGCAAAGAGGTCAAATACGGACTAGGGAAGAAAAGTCTTGTCCCCATGTAGAGCTGTCCAAGTGTAGCTGCCTCAAAATATAGTTTCCTTATTCTTGAAGAACTTCTAGCAGAGAATGTAATATGCATCACCTGATGGGTGTGTTGGATTAAGGCTTCATTTTCTGAATGGTTTATACTAACTAGCTGCCAAAATCTCTTCCAACATGTCTTTTTACAAATGTGCAAATGATGGTACAAGAATAAAAGGACTTGCCCAGAGTCAGAAAGGGTAGTGACAACTAAAATTCAAATTTGGATCATTTGTCTGAAAACCACCTTCTCTTTGTAAAATGTATTATTTGTTTGTGCCCCACCCATGCTCACACACATGAGTATGCATGCATGGATAGAGGTAAAAAGATATAAAAAGGCAAAAACGAGAACATATTGACAAATTTCAATGAGAGATCAAATGGTCTCTGTTCAGATTGAGTGATGATGTTTCAGTAAAAAGAGAAACCAGATGTTCAGTTGCCTTAATCCCTCTGTTCTCAAGTTCCATATTTGATTATTGTAGCATAAACAATGCAACTAATGTCTTTGATTCTAAACACATCACCTTTCCAGCTCAGACTTGTTATTCATATTAACTACATGTGAAAGGAACGAGTGCTCTCAGGGAAAAGATTGACATTGGATAACAATTCTAAATTCACTTCTGTTCAGTTTCATTGACAAATCCTGGATTTCCACTTGATGGGCCAAGAAAAAAACAAAGGGATTGATCTTTTCCTGTTTTACTTTTCACACAGAGCTCTTCACAGGTTTTGTTTATAGACATAACACTATTGGCAAGCTCCAATGTACTTAGACTCATAGTACAATACAATTTACTTTTCTACTTCTCTCCCCTAATCCTTACTTATAGAGAAAACTTGTTCCATTAAAATTCCTTCATGAAAGCATGAAGTGAAAGGTCCAAGCATGCAATGTTTTTTTTCAAAGGAAAGATACTTAAGGAATGGAAGATGTCCCAGTCTCTTTCCTATTTTGACTAAAGTAAATAAGTTGAAACCTTTTAAAGTATTTAAAAGAATGTGGATAGGTCATCATTTTAGATCTAATATTGGGGAGAATAAATAAAAGGAAATTCACTTTAAAGAAAGAAACTTTCCCAGGCCAAATTTTATTCCCTGAAATATCATACTGAATTTCAAGGTTGAATCTAAATATAGGTAGTTAGAAGAATAGCTGTTAAAAGCAAGAACGACATTTAAAAGAAATTTCAACTTGCTTAACTTGCCTATTATTTACTACTCTATCTGTTTCTTTCTTTAGATCTTCATTTTCTAAACAGAGCCTTATAAGTGCAAAGGTAGGAGTAGAGGCAGGATTTTTTTTAAAAGAATGATACACTATTACTCTGGAAACAAAGAAAGAAAGAAAGCCAGGAAGAAAGGAAGCAAGATAGTTCTTTATTTTTTGGTATTATAAGAAAACAAAATGTCATGCTTAACCCGCTCATCTATATTATAATAGCAATGCCAGTAAATATTTATCTGCTCCTCAATTTTAGAACTGATGTTCGTTAGAGCTGGAAAAGGACCCTTCGAAATCATCTAATCCAATATATTTATTATATACATAAAGAAACTAAGACCATTTTATATTTGTAAAGAATTACTAAAGTTCTTGAACAATGTCATACACAAAGAACGTTCTCTTCTTTAGAACTTCAGATTTGGAAAGGAAAAGCTCAGAAGCTATTTAATTGATTCTCCCTTCTCCATTTTACAAGCAACGAAAGTGAGACCTACTTTGGCCAAATGACCTTTCTAAATTTACACAGTGAAAGTAAGTTCAGGATTCAAAGTCAGTTCCTTTGACTCCAAATCTGGTGTTATTTCAGTTAAAAGTCATCCTTGGTAATATGTTTCATCCTACTTATACCTGCCACCCATCTTTCCATTTTCTTTTGAATCACTTGCCATTTTATTTTTCTGTGATTATGGTAGTCTGTGATTCATTATCATACCACAGGTTTGGACAGGTGCCTATTAAACTATTGAAAAAATTTTAGGTACTCATAAATATAGCAAATTGGTAAATTTCTAGATTTTGGTGACTCTTGGTTATTAGAAATTGTATTTCATGACTTTTTCTCTTTAATTAGACAGGGTATGGCTCAGAATAGATTGGCAGCTCAAAGTTGTAGAAAACATCACCTATTTTCAACCTGTAAGTCAAACAAGAATATCCTCTATAACCTCTGCCCAGAATGGTCTTCCCAGCCACTATGTCAAGGTCTTCATTAGGGAAGAACCCACAACTACCTAATGCATCCCATTCTACTTAGGAATAGCTATAATTATTGGGAAATTTTTCTTTGTAGTAGCCAAGAATATGCTTCTTTTCAACTTCCACACACAGGTCCAATTTTTGCCTTCTAGGGTAACGCAGAGCAAGTCAAATACCTCTTGTGACATGACAGCCTTTCAAATATTTCAAGACAGTGATCATATCCTTTCTATTTTTTTTTCTTCTCCAGGCTAAACACTCCTAGTTCTTTTTTAGTTGATATTTATATAGTATGATTTTGTGTGCTCTTGCCATCCTGGTTACTGCCCTGTGGATGTGTTCCAGCTTATTATCTTTGTTCTTAACTAAATTATGGTGTCCAGAGCTGAATACAATACTTCAGATGTGGTCCAAGAAGGGCAAAGTGGATTGAAATGGTCATATCCTTCTTTCTGCACACTATGTTTCTATTAAGATTGTCCAAGATTGTATTCTATATTAGCTTTTTAGTGGTATTAACTCATATTGAGGCTGCTGTCCATTAAAATAGCCATCTCTTTTTCATATCAACTTCCTTTGTAGCCACTTTTTCCTTTGTCCTGTGTTTGTAAGTTGCTTTTTTTTTAAATGGATATAACATTTTCTTTTGTACTCTCAAACTTTAATGATATATTTTGAAATTTCCTAAGGAATCAAAATCAAGCATATAATTGAAATAATATGCCTTCTGCTTGTTTTTTTAAACAATTTGAATGTTTACCCATTTCCAGCCCAATTGCAATTTTCATTCTTTGCATTTTTGGAAAGACTATTGAATGAATGAATGAACATTTAATAAATACTTTTATGTCAGTCACCATGCTCTGCACTGTGGATACAAATAGAAAGAGCAAGACAGTCTCTATGCCCAAGGAGCTTGTATTAAATTTGTTGTTTAGTCATTTTCAGTTTTATTTGATTCTTCATGACTCCCATAGGAGGTTTTTTTTTTAATTTTTATTTATTTATTTATTTATTTTTGGCAAAGATACTGAAGTAGTTTGCCATTTCCTTCATCAGCTCATTTACATTTGAGCAAACAGGCAAGCAGGGTTAAATGGCTTTCCCAGGATCACACACCTAGTAAATGTGATTTGAACCCATGAAGCTTAGTCCTCATGACTTCAAAGGGCAATATTTTAGTCAGGCCTTTCTCTGCTCAGTGCATGAAAACCTTTAGTGAGTGAAAAGTTTTTTTACCCCTGAATATAGCTGGAAAGGAGTGATTTCTTTAGTTCCATTTTTTCTATCTTTTCTATCTATAGACAAACCATCTTTTCTAGTCTATAATTTATTCCCTTACTGTAAATATAAGAATAAAGTATGACATATTAGCTTTCCTTTTTTCCTTTATAATCATCCAAATTACTCTAAGTAGTTACCCTACCCCTTTATCTTTTTCTTGCCACTGTTTCTCTAAAACATAAACCTTTTTTGTTGTTTTTTGCATTCCCCCACAGTTCAACTTATTGTACACATTTATCTTCTTGACAATTTCACAAAATCATGGCACTCTTATATTCACCCCTAGTTATTTAAGCAGCCCTCATAAACATATTATTATTTTGTTAGTCTTACATTCTTGAAGAGGATCAATGACATTGAGTATGATATATTGACTTGAAAGTGAATTCCATTTAAATGAGGTAGAGCTGTGCAAAACATCACACTGTGGCTGAAAGAGCAATAATCTTCAAGTCAGGAGAATCTTCAACTTGACCTCTGTCTTTAATACTTACTAATTACTCTTAGTGACCACACACAACGTGTAACAACTGAGTCTTGCTTTCCTCATCTGTAAAATGGGGATATATCTCATGATATACCTCACAAGATTATTGTGATGATCAAATGAGATTATATATTACAGTGTTTTGCATAGCTCAGAATCTTTCTAAATGTCAGTTGCTGTTGCTCTCATTTACTAAAGCTGGCTTTCCAAAATGTAAATTCATTAATACATTTCTTATGTAGATTCGTTCTCTTTTAAAGAGAGAGTTTGTCCTTTTATTCTTTATTAAAATAATTTGCATTTGCAATGTCAGAATTTCATTTGGACTTCTTTTATAGTATCTTAGCTAATGGCATCCTGCCTATCCTGGTCTCTTTGAAAAGTGTTCTCTCAAAATCCAATATTCATGTCTTCTCTTTTTATTGTGTCCTTTCAGTCAAGTCTGATAATTTGTTACTCCATTTGGATGTTTCTTTATTTTTCTTTTCTTTTTTTTAAGAGATATTTAAAAGATTTTCCATTTCCTTTTCCATATCATTTTATAGATGAGGAAACTTAGGCAAACAGGATTAAGTGACTTGTCCAGAGTCATACGCCTAATATATGTCTGAGCCTAAATTTGGATCTTTAAGGGTGAGTTTTCCTGATTCCAACCCCAGTGTTCTGTCATTGGACTGTCTTAGTTTCAGCTATCACCACCTCTTCATCTGCTACAAATACTTCAGATGCTATGGCTGCCATGGATTATATAGACAGCTAATAAAAATTCACACTTAAATTTTTAAGTGACCAAATCATTTTATTTTAGAATTGAACTTCAGCAGGGGACTCTCAAATATTCAAGATTATTTTATTTATCCATTAAATTAGAATTATCTTGTCTTAGTAAATCTTAGTTATCCGTCTGTTTGGTTGAAGTGGTAGAACAGAATATAGGATTGGGAAAACAGTATAACAGATAATCCAAAGTTATTCTATTTTTATATTTTAATTTAGAATATTCTTCAGTATATGTATTATCCTGAAAGAACTTTGCGTCATCCATAATGTTTCATTGTATGATAGTGCAAATTATAACCCAGCCTGTATGTCTATTATTTATATATCTTCTTTAAATTCTGTATACAGTGTCTATCCACTGTTCTTAAGGTCTTCCTTTTGACTTTTTTCCCTGTACATCCATTAATCTCACTACATAATGGGCCCAACTCGTTCTAGTCATGTGTCTCTCTGATGACATTCTTGATGCTACATCTCTAGTGACAATTTTAATTCAAACTATATTGCAGGCTTCTCATTGACACCATGTATTTTTAATTATCCTGAGATTTTGAGATTGTATGATTTGTAGTCATATTATGTCATAAGAAAAATATGAAGTTTTTTCAAATGTCTCAACTTGAAAATTCTCATATTCCATTGTGTCTGCAATCAGCCTTCTCTTCTTAAAATTCCTATCCTTTCACCACAGAACTTTGCCAGTTTTTGTCTATCATTTCTTTGGAGATTTACTTTATTCAAGAAATAATCAATCTCAGCCATATTCCATGTTGCATGTTTCCTTAGTTTATGCTCCTTTAGCTCTTAGTAAATTTTTTTTGTACTTTATATGTAAGTTAGATGGCTATAAACAATTAGGTGGTGTAGTTAATGGAAGACTGGATTTGGAATTAGAACAGTCCAGTTCAAATCCTTCTTTTAATACTTAACCAACTATCTGACATGCTCAAGCTGTTCACCTTTTGTCTGCCTTAGTTTCCTCACTTATAAAAATGGGAATATTAATACCCACTTCTCAGGGTTGATATAAGAGTAGAATGAGAAGTTCATAAAAGTTCTCAAAATCTTAAAGTATCATATAAATGCTATTGTTCTTGTTATTACATAATCATGTATGTAATATTATTCTTTTTTTTAAATGTCTTTTATCTCAGATCTTGAACTCAATTTTAAGTTCTTTAAAGTCTTAGACTGCTTTTATTTTTTTTTATTCTCCATTAGATTCTAACAAGCTGTGGATAGACAGGAAGAGTTTTTAAAATAGATATTAGTTGAATAGTGAATGAATCAAAATCATGGAGATAGCACATGGAAAGAAATGGAAAAATTTACAACTTCCTCATCTTTTATCCTTCAACTTCAACTTATTCTTCCTCTGACTTCATTCAGTTTTATTACCTATAAACATGAATCTAAGCACCACTCTAAGAGTTTATGTTCTGTTTTGCATATTTATACCTTCCAGGGGTCCTATGTAGGGAATTATTAATTATTTTCAAAAATCTTTGCTTTCCACTTCTTTCTTGGCTGAAGAAAAATACGAGAATAAGACTAAAGAGAGATAATGCTAATGACAGAAAAAGGAGGCAATAATGCCAACTAAAAGTTGGAGGAATGTCTTGCCATTACTATGAATATTGGGAATAAATGTCTGATTTATATATATATATATATAATAACTTGAATTTGGTGCTTTTTTCTCATAAGAAAAACAGGTATTATTAGCAACTTTTCATAGGATATACTCTTCTCTCCCTTGTGTTAATGTTTTCTCTTTTTATAATTGTCATTTTTTTAAAATTTTTCTATTTTGTCCCCTAGTAGAATACAAATTCTTTGGTACTGGGGGTTCTCTTTCATTATTCCATATACCCCAAGGGCCAATCCATAATCTTTACACACAGTAGATACACAATAAATATTACAATGTAGAACTGGTGAAGACAACATAAATCTAGGTCTTTTGTTTACAAGTCTATTATTTTGTTCTCCATGTTATACTGAACAATATTCATTATTATAGGCAATATAACTGAATGTATAAGCTTAATTATAAGTATAACTGTATTAGCATTAGAAGTAGGATTTGTACACAAGTTTTCCTGAATGTAAATGTACCAGGATAAGCAACTGTATTACAGTCCTATCCTAAGTCTCCCTTTCACACTTATTTAATCACGTTTACCTTATGGGACTTGAAATGATTATGTACTCTAATTTTGAAAACATCTATTCATGAAATGGGACAATGGAGGTATAAAATGAAGGTGTTTCTATCATTTCTTTGTTCTTAGTTGGAAGGTTATAGAAATCTAGCTATTTATAATCTTTACTACCAAAATGGACCACAGTTACCAGCACTGTTTTCTTACTCCAAATAGTAACTTTGATTAATTGGTTTGAAGACTTCCCTGGCTTTAGAGTGCCTCTTGCCAGTCTTTTTGTTAATGCATATGACTCGTGTAATAGACTTTTATCTATATTTGTCATGTATATAGTTCCTTTGTCACTAAATGAATTAGTAAAAGAACCATCCTTCCTTTATCTGCAATTTTAGGCTTTTATATTGTTTTTTTAATTTTGAATAATAGTTTTTTATTTTCAAAATACATGCAAAGATAGTATTCAGCTTGCACCATACAGCATTCACCCTTGCAAAAATTTGTGTTCCAAATTTTTCTCCCTTCTTTCCCCCCATCCCCTACTCTAGATAGTAAATAATCCCATATGGGTTAAAAATGTGCAGTTCTTTTAAATATACATTTATCATGCTGCACAAGAAAAATCAGATAAAAAAGAATAAAAAAGTAAGTAAACAATAACAAAGGTGAAAATATTATGTTATAATCCCTATTCAGTCCGCATAGTCCTCTTTCTGGGTAGAGATAGTTCTCTCCATCATGTCTATTGGAATTGGCTTGAATCACCTTGAATAGAGCCACATCCATCACAGTTCATTATCACATAATTTTGTGGTTCCTGTGAGTAGTATTCTTTTGATTCTATTCATTTCACTTAGCATCAGTTCATGTAAGTCTCTCCAGGACCTTCAGGTGTTTAACAGGAACCAAAAACTTACAATAGGAGGAGGAAAGGAAGGAAGAGACATAAAGCAAATAATTGTTTACATAATATGTTACAATTTCATTTTATCTGCCCTGTCATCTTGAAAGAATACATGCCTTATATGGTGGCTAATTGGATTGTTTCAAGATTTTCTGAATATTCCACTAAATTTACTATAATAATAAATAGTGAATAGTGACTGATTTGAACCCAGGACCTTTTATTGTAGTATGGGAGAAATTGTGTCTGCATTTTGTCTGGAGGTACACCATTTCATTTCACAGACAAATTAAACCTGAGGTTTTAAAATCAACATTGGAAAACAAAATAGGTGTCCTTATCTGAGGGAATGGCTAAACAAATGGCAGATAAATATAATGGGATATTATTATGTCATAAAAAATAAGAGGAATTCAAAGAAATTAGTAAAGAATAGTATAATGGATACAGAGCAAAAAAGTAGAATCGGAAGAACACTCTAGCAATAACTATCATAAGGGAATCAATAAGAATAATAATAAAAGACAGTAGAACTAAGTTGAACTGCAATCTTGTTCCCAGAGAACAGATATGAAACATAGGTCCATTTCCTCAGAATAGGGGAGTAGAATGTTGCTAATATTGCCTTCAGATTCCTTATTTCTTTAACCTTAAAAATGGGGAAGGAAATGGCAAACCACTCCAGTAACTCTGCAAAGAAATCCTCATGGACATATCAAAAGGAAGTCATGAAAAGTCAGGCAAAAAAAACCCTACTGTTCTTTGCAGTTAGGTAATTCTTACCAGGGATGGATAGAGTCAGAAATACTTCTTTTCCTGAGTTCAATCCTAGCATGACATTTCCTGCCTGAATGTCACTTAACTCTGTTTGCCTCAGTTTCCTTATTTTTAAAATCTACCAAGTCTTGAAGAAGGAAATGGCAAACCATTCCAATATCTCTACTAAAAAAACTGAAATGGGGTTATGAAGAGTCAAACATAACTGAACAACATTTCAGTCTGCTGGCACTGTGGTAGAAAGAGATAGGTAGTTAGGAGACTGAAATTGTGGTGCCAGTTTTGTCATCAACTAGCTTATGTGACCATGGGCAAATCATTTAATTTCTAAGCCTCAGTTTCTACATCTATTAGAAGAGAGATTTGGAGTCTATGAACTCTCAGTTCCAAAATTCTGTGACCCTAAATATTTTACTGAGTGTTCTAAAAGTCTTTGTGAAGTTTTAAGCTATTACAGCTTGGAATACTTTATATTGGGAGATCGTTTAAAATTCCCCTCTTTTAAAAATTATATTAAGTTTAAATTTATATTAAGTTAAATTTAAAACGATAAAAAATTATATCCAGTCATATCTTTTGTCTGGCTTTCATGCCTTACAAAGTCTAATCCCACTATACTATCCAAATTTATGTTGTTCCTCAATGTCTATTTTGGGTAACTCAAGCCTATTTCTTTTTTCTCTTTTAAAATTTATAACTCCCTTTAGAGAGACAGTGTTGAATAGTGGAAAGAGCATAAGACTGGGAGAGAGAAGACCTAAAGAATAATGAGACTTTGGAAAAAATCACTTAGTAGGGGCAGCTACATGGTACAGTGGGTAGAATACCAGTCCTGGGGTCAGGATGACCTAGTTCCAATTTGGCATCTGACATAGTACTACTTATTACCTGTGTGACCCTAGACAAGTCACTTAAGTTCAATTGTCTCATAAAACAAAGAAAAAAACCAAAACCATTTTAAAAAATCACTTAGTCTGAGTTTCAATATCATTATCTGGAAAATGGGAATAATAATGTTATCAATTTTATGTTTGCTTCTAAGAAAAAGTACTCTATAAATAAAAAAAAAACCTTATATGAACAATAGCTATTGTTTTTTAATTACATCATCTTTATTGGTTTACAATCTCAGCAAAGCAGATTAACAATTCATTAACATCCAAAGTGTTTTGGACTGTATCACTTCCTTCTTGGCTAAGAGGACTGCTCTTCTTAACCTTGGCATACCTTTTGGAGCAGGTTTAGTCATGGAGGAGGTTGACTTCTAATGAGATGAGTTAAACTCCCTTTTCTAATCTTCTTTAATTCCTACCTCTATTTAATCCCCACCCAGTTATCTGGGGACAGGATTTTTAAATTTTGTTTTTAAACTCACTACTAGGATTTCCCCCCCCCAAAAAGGAAGTAGAAAGGTATTCAATGAAATATATAAATCTGGTATACAATAAGTATTTCCTCTATCCAACACAAATGCTAAACACAGAATTGTCACAAGAACACCTTTGAGAACACACCTAAAGCATGATTAAATAACTTGACTTATAATTATTGTTAGAACATGCTGGAACACTAATACACAAATCTTATGAGTACATAAAATAATTTGAAGGATTACCCTTTAGGCATTTTATATTTCACTTCAGCTTTGCACTGTCTAAACAACTGATTAACCATATTCTCTGTACAACAACTAGTATATGTCCACTGCTAAAATAAGACAAGCTTGTTCCATTATTCTTTTTTGTTGGTAATCATTTTGCCCAATAAGAAACTCCTCTTGATGCCAGTCACCTTCACTTCATTGGACCTAGCATTTCTACACCTCACTAACTCATAAGATTTCTTTTGGTTCCAAGCCTGGCCATGTCCATCTGAGGATAGATACTTGTTTATTTAACAATGATGAAATACAAATGGAGAACTGGAAGTCCAGCAGAGAATCCAAGAAAGTATGAAGTAATTTGATTGAGTCTAGTGACTTTGTCAGAATTCTTATTCTTTTCTGCAATTTACTAAGTTACACGATTTTACCTGGAGGATTAAAAGTTAGATAAAATTTGATAAAGGGTCAATTAAGCATTGACTCTTTTGGCTGAGCAGGTAGTGAGGAAATTTCTTTATCATTTCAATGTCCATGTCTTTCAGTTGCTGAATCACCAACAATGGAAGTAAGCCTCAACGTTTCTATGTGGTTGACTGGAACCAAGAAGGCCAACACTAATTATATTCAATGGAATGAGCCTGTTGGCATTCTTCCCTAAGTTAAATATTTGATATCATCTGCATTGAGTGAGGTGCATTTGATATATTTATCTCCTTCAGTCCTGAGCTGATTCATTCATTATCCTTTCAGGTACCTATTGTTTTCCATTAAAGAATCTTTTTTGTTTTCTTCAATTTTTAAATTTTATTCTGAACTTAAACACCCACCTCTCCCTAATACACATATTCAAATAAACAGTACAATACAAAAAGATCACATATGTAGACATAAGAGCCCTTGCTTTTAAAAAAAAATAACAATTCCAGTAGTTAATGAGGAAACCAAATTATCCTTCTTTGTAAATGATATGATGATATACTTAGAGAACCCCAGAGATTCTACTAGAAAGCTATTAGAAATAATCTACAACTTTGCTCAGCAAAGTTACAGGATACAAAATACATCCACATAAATCCTCAGCATTTTTATACATCACTAACAAAACCCAACAGCAAGAGATACAAAGAGAAATTTCATTTAAAGTAATTGTCGATAGTATAAAATATTTGGGAATCTATCTGCCAAGGGAAAGTCAGGAACTATTTGAGCAAAACTACAAAACACTTTCCACACAAATAAAATCAGACAAGATTAGAATGGAAGCAACAAACTGGGGAAACATTTTCACAGTTAAAGGTTCTGATAAAGGCTCATTTCCAAAATATATAGAGAATTGACTCTAATTTATAAGAAATCAAGCCATTCTCCAATTGATAAATGGTCAAAGGATATGAATAAACAATTTTCAGATGATGAAATTGAACCTATTTCCACTCATATCAATGCAAATTAAGACAATTCTGAGATACCACTACATACTTGTCAGATTGACTAAGATAACAGGAAAAAATAATGATGAATGTTGGAGGGGATGCAGGAAAACTGGGACACTGATGCATTGTTGGTGGAATTGTGAACAAATCCAACCATTCTGGAGAGCAATCTGGAATTATGCCCAAAAAGTTATCAAACTGTGCATACCCTTTGATCCAACAGTGCTACTACTGGGCTTATACCCCAAAGAGATACTGAAGAAGAGAAAGGGACTGGTATGTGCCAAAATGTTTGTGGCAGCCCTCTTTGTAGTGGCTAGAAACTGGAAAATGAATGGATGCCCATCAATCAATGCCCAATCAAACCATGGAGAATGGTTGGGTAAATTGTGGTATATGAATGCTATGGAATATTATTGTTCTGTAAGAAACAATCAGCAGGATGAATACAGAGAGGCCTGGAGAGACTTACATGAACTGATGCTAACTGAAATGAGCAGAACCAGGAGATCATTATATACCTCAACAACAATACTGTATGAAGATGTAATCTGATGGAAGTGGATTTCTTTGACAAAGAGAAGATCTAACTCAGTTTCAATTGATCAATGATGGACAGAAGCAGCTATACCCAAAGAAAAAACACTGGGAAATGAATATAAACTGTTTGCATTTTTGTTTTTCTTCCCGGGTTATTTTTACCTTCTGAATCCAATTCTTCCTGTGCAACAAGAGAACTGTTAGGTTCTGTACACAAATATTATATCTAGGATATACTGTGACATATTTAACATGTATAGGACTGCTTGCATCTGGGGGAGGGGGTGGAAGGAGGGAGGAGAAAAAAATGGAACAGAAGTGAGGGCAAGGGATAATGTTGTAAAAAATTACCCAGGCATGGGTTCTGTCAATAAAAAGTTATAATTTAAAAAAAAAAGACTATCTCTCCTTACCTCACTTTCAGGTGTAATTGAGTATGTGTTTACCAACAAATAGACTATTCCTCAGTCAAAACCTCAAGTATCTTCTCTCAGTTCCAATTATATAATTCTCCTTTTTCTTACTTTGCTTCCATTCTCCAACACCCTGATAAAGGCCACCCTTTTCTCTTCTCTACATTGGATCCCATTGTTTCCCCGCCAAAGCCTTAGTTGTTCCTTTTAGAATACTTTGTTGTCCCAAACATTGATAATATTGTTAAGTGAAGATTGTCAGTATTTTATGTAGAATATGGCCCTAGACCATAATAAAAGCATCCAGATGTAGCATGACCAGTGCAGAGTCGAGTGGGATCATTGTATCTCTTGTTTTGGACACTACTTTCATATTTCATATTTCATACTTTCATATTTCAAAGATCTATGATTTTCTGTCTTGGTATTTTTTTCCATCAAGGGAAAAAAAAGTCATAACTTTTTAAAGTGTTTCTGTGACTGAAAAACTCATCACCTAGTAATCTGTTAATGAGGATGAGTATTTTTTTTCATATAGCCTGATCTGAAAAAGACAAGACATACAGTTTGGGTTTGCAGTCCATCTTTTTAATTACACCCTCAACTTTTTCCAACCTACAGGAGTTGGTATCAGACTTAGGGAAGCATTTAATAAACCAGGATTACCTCAATGCTACAAGGAGAAGCACTTTAGCAGAGGGATCTGGGTGTATTCTTCTTTTTTACAAAACCGAACATTGCATGAAAATTCCTTTTTTTTTTTGTCTACCATTTCCTATTGTTGACTCATTGAATCTGTAGTTCGTTAAAACCTCTAAGTCTTTCACATGCTTATTATTTGACCTACTATATTTTGACCTCATTGGATTTTCCAAGAGTGATGATATATCTGCTCAGATCCATCCACACATTTTTTGCCTGGCTTCCTTACAAACAGCAACATTTCATTTATAAGACATCTGGCTGGGCTTTTGGGTGACATCTGTAGCCATGGGACAGAATGATTTTTAAATCTGTGGCCTTGGACTTATTAGTATGGTACTTAACCAAATGAAGCAACTTACAAATAGACTTCTAAGTAAAAATGTTTAAATATTTTTTAAAAAATAAGGTATTGGAATAGAACCATATAAACTGAACAACAAATTATGGCCAACCTCGAACCTGACCTACTGCCTGTGGATGAAATTTGTTGATATAATAAGCTTAAATTTTGAACTGACCCATTTTTCATTGAATTAATTGAAATGAATTGCCTACAACAGGAAGATTCCTGCAGTTGACCTACTGAAACTTGGTCCTAAAACTGCTTCTTGCTCTTCAGTAGCTATTCTTTTCTTCCTTTAAGAAGACAAAAAAAAAGAGTTACCTAAAGATGGAAAGCATATAATATCCCTCACAAGAAGGAGCTGAAAGACTGGGCATAATTTTTGGACTTGGTGTAATGTTGTAGAAACAGTACTTGCTATGCATTAAGAAAAAGTGTTTGCATCTCTCAGAATGGTTAAGATGGCTAAGGAAAAAATAATGATGAATATTGGAGGGGATGTGAGAAAACTGGGACAATGATGCATTGTTGGTGGAGTTGTGAATGGATCCAACCATTCTGGAGAGCAATTTGGAACTATGTTCAAAAAGTTATCAAACTGTGCATACCCTTAAATCCAGCAGTGTTTCTACTGGCATTATATCCCAAAGAGATCTAAAGAAGGGAAAGGAACCCACATGTGAAAAAATTTTGTGGCAATCCTATTTGCAGTGGCAAGAAACTGGAGACTGAATGGATGCCAATCAATTGGAGAATGGCTGAATAAATTATGGTATATGAATGCTATGGAATATTTTTGTTCTGTAAGAAATGACCAGCAGGATGACAGAGAGGGTTGGAGAGACATATCAACTGATGCTAAGTGAAATGAGCAGAACTAGGAGATCATTAAATACTTCAACAATAACACTACATGATGATCAATTCTGATGGATGTTGTTCTCTTCAACAATGAGAGGATCCAAATCAGTTCCAATTGATCAGTGATGAACAGAACCAGCTACACCCAGCGAAAGAACACTGGGAAATGAGTGTGGACCATAACAAAGCATTTCCACTCTTTCTGTTATTGTTTGCTTGCATTTTTGTTTTTCTTCCCAGGTTATTTTTTACCTTCTTTCTAAATCTGATTTTTCTTGTGAAGCAAGATAACTGTATAAATATGTATAAATATGATATATATATATATCATATACTTTAACATATTTAACATGTATGGGACTACCTGCCATCTAGGGGAGTGGGTGGCGGAAGGAGAGGAAAAGTTGGAACAGAAGTTTTTGCAAGGGTCAATGCTGAAAAATTACTCACGAGTATGTTTTGTCAATAAAAAGCTATAATAAAAAAAGAAAAAGTGTTTGAATCCAGGATTTGCATCCTATTCATTACAGTATGTGATGCTGAGCAAGACATAATATAACCTCCTTATGTCTTGACTTTTTCAAGTGTAATTGACAATAATAACACTTACCTACCACATATACCAAGACTTCAAGTTTATCACAGTGAATTATTTGCTTCCAAAATGATTTGATTTATCTGTAGATTTTGAATCAGAAGATAATAATTCTCATATATTTTCATTGTCTCTCTGATTGTAAAGAATGCATCCACAGCCAATTAATAAAACATACTTATAGATATTACAGCTGAAGAGATGTTGCAAAAGCTTTAAAGCTAACATCGAATTCTAGACACACAATTTAGGCAAAGAGAAAAACTGAGCAATGGCAAAGCAGAGCCTTTTTTTTTTTAAGTGACTGATATGGTAGTATAAAAAGGCTTCTTTCAGATCCTTTAAAGATCCATTTTAGAGCTGTTCTCTATGAAGTCCCCTCTGAGTATCCCTGACTGAAAGCAATCTCTCTTCTGAATACCCATGGCCCATATTGTTAAGAGCACTTATTTGGTATTTATCATCCATTCTGCTCATAAAACTGTTATCATAAATGAAAAGACCTACTTCCAAAGATAGATATGGGAAAAAACTTTTAAAATAATAATAGAAATGTGAGCTATAATAATAATAATAATTATTGTTATTGTTAAATAGTTTCCTAATCTATAGTTAGCCTAATCTATTTAACTACTTCTCGTCTTAGATGATGATGTGAGCTCCTTGAAGGAAGAGATTAGGACATTTCTTTTTCTATTTTTTTAACACACCAGGATCTTGCATGACACCAGGGAAATACATTGCACTACATTTAGGAGACTTGTTTAGTCTCTTTATTAGCCATATGACCTAGTATTTACTTCTATAAGCACTAATTTCTTTGCTTGTTAAATATGGAGATTGTAAAACATTTCTGAATTGTATCAAAGAGTTGTTATGAAAATCTAGCTCTCTCTATAAGGTATACTGAAAGAATAATTGTTAATGCTTCTATATCAAATGGTTAGAAAGCTTCACTGGACAACCCCAGAGATCTGTGCTTTTTCTTGTGCTAATTAACATTTCTGTTGACAATTTGGACAAAGGTATAGATGATATGTTTACCAAATTTAAGGCTAATACAAAACTGAGAAGTTTATTGACATATAGCATATGAGAGTGAGGATACAAAAAAAATCTTTATGGATTAGAATATTTGGTTGAAATGAAAAATTAGGTTCAGTAGAAATAATTCAATGATTTTAAATTCATTAGAAATAAATGTAAAGTCTCATACTTGGCTTTAAAAAAACTCCTCAATATAATGTATAAAGGAAATATTTAGACAAAAATTTATATGAAAAAATCAGGAAGATTTTGCAGACTGCAAGCTCAGTCTAGCATTGTGATGGGAACGCGAAAAAGGTGATGTGATCACTAAATTGAGCCACATAGTTTCCATTAAAAGGATGGTGATATTCATTGTACTTTGCCTGATTATTATGTTCATTTCTGGGCAAAACACTTTAAAAAGGACATTGAGAACTAGAGACTGTTCATAGGAAGACAGCCAGAATGGTGATGGAACATCTTGGTTTCATGTCAAAGGTCCTTTTTTTTTTTTTTGTAATTGTCCTTTTATTTCATTAAGTATTTTCTAATCACATTTTAATCTCGTTCAGCCTGAGTCCAGAGATTTACACTTTTAATTAAATCCTTTATTCTTTATATTTATAATATTTTTATTTTAATAAAAGTTTTCTTTAACATTTATTTAGTTATAATAAATTATTTTTATAAAATATTTATAATTTAAAAATTCAATCCATTTTACTTTTACAACTACATGTAAAGATAGTTTTTAACATTCATTTCTGTAAGATTCTGAGTTTAAAATTTTGTCTCTTCCTTCTTCCTCCCCAAGACAGGAAGCAATTTGATACAAATTATACATATACAGTCATTTTAACATATTTCCATATTTATCATGTTGTGATAGAAAAACCAGCCTATTCATCATTTCTTAGAGAACAATAACATTATATTATGTTATGGTATCATAACTTATTTAACCATTTCCCAGTTGATAGGCATCTCATTGTTTTTTAATATCTTGTCATTATAAAAAAGGCTGCTAAATTTTTTTTGCACAAGTAGATCCTTTCCCCTCTTATGATCTCTTTGGGATATAGACTTAGTTGTGGCACTGCTAGATCAAAGAGTATGCCATTTGATAGCCCTTTGGTTATAGTTTCACATTTTTATCCAGAATGGCTGATTTAGTTCATAACTCCATCAACAATGAATTAATGTTTTAGTTTTCCCACATCCCATCCAACATTTATCAATATCTTTTCCTGAGACAGTCTGAGAGGTGTGAGGTGGTACAGAGGTGTGTTAATTTTAATTTCTCATTTAGAGCATTTTTTATGTGACTATAGATGGTTTAAATGTTCTTTTAAATTAAAGCAAATTTAGAATTGTCAACAAAAACTTTCTAAATTTGAACGGTCCAAAAGCAAAATGGGCTACCTTAAGAAATGTAGGGTTTCCTCCTCATTGGAAATCATTTAGAATGAACTAGCTGATTATTTATCATGTTATATGTTATTGTAGATATTCCTTTCAAGGATGTTTTTGACTACATGGCCAACAGTCTTGTCTCACTCCCAAATTCTGTGATTCTGCAAATCAATATCAGTTAATTGATTAGTAGTCTATCATGTTTTAATGGCAATTTATAAATAAAATTAGGATAAAGAGTTAAGGAAAATAGCCATCCAAGCTGAAACATCTATAGAGCAAAGAGATATTTTAATTTCTTTTAATAAATAAATACATATTTCAATAGAAGAACATTTTGCTTTATTCAACATATAGGATTTTATGATATTAGAGTTTCATAGTTTCTAGTGGAGCTTCTGTTGAATAGTATTATTTTATTTTTAAACATGAAGGGAGAGAGAAAAGTAAGGAATTGAGGAATTTGTTATAATTTCCAGGTTTTGCTTAGGGAATACAAAAGTCTTGAGTCTGTTCAATGAGCAGTACTTCTAGAAATTTGTTATTTTGTCAGAAGATTGCTATACCAATGCTTGGCATTATTTAGTCCACAATCTCATGGAAATTCATTTTGCAAAATTTTGCTTGAAAGTACAGAATTTAAACTGAGACCACCAATCTCAGCAAAAGATTATTCTAGTATATGTGTCCACTCCAGTCCACACGGCTCTAATAAGTTAGTATTAAATTAAGAATTAAGATAATAGTATTTAACTTAGTATTAGTTTCAAAGTGTTACATCATCATAAATTAGATAATTCATTTAGTACTACCTCCTGCTCCCTATCCTACTGAGGGGAAACTGAACCTTTCAGAGATGAAATGATTTTCCACCAGTCTTCAAATTAATTAGTCATTCTGTAACTAATTGTGGTTTTAAGCAAATAACATAAATGCCTTTTTTAAAAAAGCAATAGTTGAAGTGGAAAGGAGAGCTAAAAACAACAAAAATCTCAGACACAATCTCAAAGCAACCTCTTGAGCAACATTTAAAAAAAAAGAATTGTGTTTTCTGTTAGTAAAGAAAATCTGGCCAATTTTATCTTTCCTCTGGGAAATATCCCTTTCAACACACTTGTCAAACAATCTTATGTACATTTTTTTCTTCTTTTTTTGAACTATTAGAATATGTCTGTATATTTCTCCATGCACATAAACACACCCACAAACTTACTCTGTATTGTATTTGTATGTATGTATTTGTATAAATTGTACATCTTCAAAAAGACAAATGAGTACCAGCTGTTCACTCTCACTTCCTCCTGGGGGCATTTTGGATCCCATCCTTGTAGAGAAGTGAAACCCATGGTGGGTTGGGAGCACTTGAATTTGCTGATGTGGTTGAATCAGCAGTTGCTTATTCATGGATGATCTTTACCTCATTCTGGAGTGTCATGAGTCAAAGGTTTGTAAATGATCTGATCATATTTGACATGCATAGGTGCCTCACCAGATTAGGAGTCAAAAGAACAAATGGGTTCTAGTCTTGGCTTTGCCAATAAATTGCTCTGATTTTGGTTAAATCATTAACTGTTCTGGGTTCAACTTCCTCCTCTATAAAGTGAAAAGGTTGGTTTAGATTAACTCTGAGGTGCTTTCTGGCTCTGGTAGTCTTTGATTCTATGATTTCTGACTTTCATAGGTTGACTTGGGACCATTCAAAATTCTTCCTTCACTACCATTGCACATGATTATGCTGTATTTTTTATTTGAACTTTCCTCCCAACAAACTGGGATACTGACACATTGTTGGTGGAACTGTGAACAGATCCAACCATTCTGGAAAGCAGTTTGGAACTATGCTCCAAAGGTTATCAAACTGTGCATACCCTTTGATCCAGCAGTGTTACTACTGGGCTTATATCCCAAAGAAATCTTAAAGGAGGGAAAGGGATCTATATGTGCCAAAATGTTTGTGTCAGCCCTTTTTCTAGTGGCCAGAAACTGGGAACAGTGGATGCCCATCAATTGGAGAATGGCTGAATAAATTGTGGTATATGAATGTAATGAAATATTATTGTTCTATAAGAAATGATCAGCAGGATGATTTCAGAAAGGCCTGGAGAGACTTACATGAACTGATACTAAATGAAATGAGCAGAACAGGAGATCATTATACAGAGCAATAACAAGACTATACGATGATTAATTTTGATGGACATGACTCTCTTCAACAATGAGATGATTAAAACCAGTTCCAATTGTTCAGTAATGAAGAGAGCCATCTATACCCAGAGAGAGAACTATAGGAAATGAGTGTGGACCACAAAATAGCATTTTCACTCTTTTTGTTATTGTTTTCTTGCATTTTGGTTTTCCTTCTCTGGTTTTTTCTTTCTTTCTAGATTGATTTTTCTTGTGAAGCAAGATAACTGTATAAATATATATACATATATTGGATTTAACATATATTTTAACATATTTAACATGTATTGGAGGAGGGGAAATTTTGGAACAGAAGGTTTTGCAAGGGTCAATGTTGAAAAAAATTACCCCTGAATATGTTTTGTAAATAAAAAGGTATAATTTTTAAAAATAATAAATTAACTTTTAAAAAACAAAATTTCTTCCCAACTTCTCTCTACCTGTGTTCCTTCTAAGAAACATCAATTTATTTACTCATTAGACTTACACTAAACATTCTCAGACTTCATACCCATTATTTTCTTCCCTTCATAAATCCCTGGAAAGTTTAGTGTTATCTGTGTACATATGAAAAGAGCTATTCAAAGGTATATCTCATATATATTGGCCCATAATTTAAGATATATGTATTTATATAGATATATATGTCTGTACATACACACAAAGTCTGCTCTCTCTTCTTCATTATACCCTCAGATACATGAGGGTAGAATCCAGTCTTTTCCTTGTTGAGCACTGAATGTAGTGGACATCCAATAAACATTTGCTGACCTATTGAAATAGTAAGACCACATCCTGTTCTTAACTAAATTGTGATTAAGTTTGAGACTTGTTCCACATTCCACATGTTTCTAAGATAGACATATTTTGTTTCAGTGCTATTGTTGCTGCTATTATCCAGCTGTGACACGAGCAGTGTGGTGATACATATTCTCCCACAGATGTCATCCTTCTGGCTCTGGTGATAGGATGAGACTAAGACTGAAGAACACACCTGTGATTCCACTCCCTTTAGCTAGACAGCTGATGCTTTTATCACTCACTAGATTTAACTCCCTTTTCTTTGAGAGCTCCACCATTCACAACTGTTGGCAGCTTGAAAGAACATCAGAGAAGAGATCATTTTATTTTTCTTAAACAAGCAGAATTGGATGCCTTCAAGTATGGTGACTGAGTTGTGAGGGAAAATGAGTTCAAGAACTTGCAGAGAAAGGGTAAATGAGTCTCAGTTTCTTCAAAAGCATTAACTTTATTCTTGACTTTCTTATTATTTCCTCTTTTTCTATGTTATCCTTTCATTTTAAGGAAATGGCAATATGGAAGCCAGTGTTACTTATTATTGATTGAGAACATTAGTAGGGCCATAACTCTTGGCTTACTTATTCTCCTGCTCTGTCACTTATTAGCTTATTTGAAAGTATTTTTATGGAATCATTTTTGGTGATCAACTAAAGAGGCAATAAGTTTAGCAACAGCAGGGATGGTACTGTTTTGTTCACTCAAAAATTGTATTTGTGAGAATCCACCTTCTGGTCATTGTGGCATGTGACTTATGTAAATGGTAATAGCTATGCATGAGGACTTTTTCAAGAAAAATGAAGATATTTCCCTCCCAATACCCTTTAAAATAGATTATTGCCTTCCAGCAAAGGATCAGAGCCTTAGCAATGTGCTTTAGAATGGAAAAGGCTTTGACCAAGGGTGGGGAAGATGATACAGCTGAATGCCATTCATTGTCTAGTTATAGTGGGAAACTAACTTATAGTTCAAAGACCACTATATTGGAATCCAAAAGAATTGACTTTGGTCTAGTTTTGCCCCTAGAAACTTTGTGATTTAGAGCAAATCTTTTACTTTCTCTGAATGTCATTTTCCTAATCCAAAAATGGGAGAAATTATGTTTGGTAATCTCTAAGGTCAATGATACAAAAATCTAACTCCTTGATTAAAAAAAAGAAAAAAGAAAGAAAGAAAAAAGTGTACCTTCACTCAGAATATGAAACCAGAAAGTAAGTTTGTTAGAAAACATGTTTTGGGGGTAGTGAAGGGAAGCTTCCTGATGACCCTTGCCGTATAATAAAATCACTTTGAGAGATGAAAATAGTCTTTGTATACATACGAAAAACATAATGCAATCTAACTTGTGTGCATTTTTTTGATCATATCACTTCTGTATCAAGGAGGTCTCAAACATTCTTGGCCAATGTCAGGAAAGAGATAGTAAAGTTATTTTATTGAAAGAGTTCATCCATTTTTTTCTTCTACAAATAACTTTGTATATGCATTTTATCAAGTCACCTCCGTTTTTTCTGAACCTCAGATCCTTCTTTCCTTGTAAAATTAGGATGCTCAAGTGCCATGGTTTGCTAACTTTTTTGAAAACATTCTTCCAGATTTTTTCAAAGCTCAGTTGTTCCTGCCACTCATGTTATCCATTTAGGACCTAGTGTGCAGTGAACTGAAATGCCCTTGTTCCTCCCAGCATTTCTACTTCGACCTAAGGGAATTCTTGAAAAAATAGAACAAAGGTTGACCATCCTATTTTCCCTGTGGGTAGTAAAACCTTCTATTATTCAGGGCAGTAGAGGAAAAAATTAGCAGAGACTTAACCAATTTGTTTCATTTGTTAAAATTTCAATTTAAACTGTTCTTTGAACTTAGTAAACTTAGTGAAAGGATTTTTAACGCCTTTCCTAAATAGTGCAACCCTGCAGTGAAAGTAGTGTTCAAAACTAGCCAAAAGAAAGGGACTGTTGAGAACCTTTTCCCAATGAGACTGATTGCCTGAATCTTAAGTTGTTTGGCGAATCCTCCTAGAGTAGGAATAGACAGATTAGCCTACTTCCACCCTCTCTCATTCTGGAGTTTCTCTTCAAGGTTTTGTTTACAGGACAAGAGTGTAATATTCTGATGACCACCACAAGTATATCTTGATGCTTTCACAAGAAATAAATATTAATTACCAAAGCCACTTAAGGTTATTGTTTATTTAAGACTTGTTGGAGATTTCCAATCTCTATTACCAAGGTTGATTAAGATTTTCCCCAAAATTCCATTTCCTGTGGCAGCTATCCCTTTATTATGCAAATGTGTTCTGTCTCTTTTTGTTGGTTTTCAAATGTGTTTAATTTATAAAATTTTGGTAATCTTTAAATTTTACACACATACACACACACACACACACACACACACACACATACACACACCACTTGTCCCTTACAACTGAGGGATTGTCTTTTGCTGTATGGGCCCCCACTCCCATTGGCAAAAAGAGTATTGAAATGTCTTCCTTTCAGTTTTCCAGTGCTTCTCTGAAAGGGTGGGATGTTTAGGCTCTGAAAGCTGAATATATTGTGTTGAATGGAAAAAAAGTTCTCAGAGGCTGCTCTTCATTAGTGGACCCTCTAATAGATGCCTTGTTACCATACTTCCTTTCAAATACTTCCATCTAATCAGCAATGGATTCTCTGCCTAAATGCCTGATTCTTTTTTTTTATTTATTTAATAGCCTTTTATTTACAGGTTATATGTATGGGTAACTTTACAGCATTGACAATTGCCAAATCTCTTGTTCCAATTTTTCCCCTCTTTTCCCCTCACCCCCTCCTCCAGATGGCAGGATGACCAATAGATGTTAAATATATTAAAATATAAATTAGATACACAATAAGTATACATGACCAAACCGTTATTTTGCTGTACAAAAAGAATTGGACTCTGAAATATTGTATAATTAGCCTGTGAAGGAAATCAAAAATGCAGGTGGACAAAAATACAGGGATTGGGAATTCAATGTAATGGTTCTTAGTCATCTCCCAGAGTTCTTTCGCTGTGTGTAGCTGAAAACCCTAACCCTAACCATAAAAATGAAAACATTTATAAAAACAATTGACCTGGATAAATCCAGGAGAGGTAATGTAGGAATTATTGGACTACCTGAAAACCATAATGAAAATAGAATTGCCTAGACAAATTCAAGAAATCATCAATGAAAACTTCCTTGATATCTTAGAACCAGAAAATAAAATAGTCATTGAAAGAATACACAAATCACCTCCTGAAAAAGACCCCCAAAAGAAAACTTCAAGGAATGTTGTAGTTAAATTCCAGAATTATCAAAACAAGAAGAAACTAGTGTAAGAAGCCAGAAAGAAATAATTCAAATATTGAGGAGTCAGTTAGAATTACCCAGGACTTAGCAACTTCTCCATTCCCATTCCAGTCAGAGGGCCTGGAATATGATATTCTGAAAGACAAAGAAGTTTGGACTGTACCTAATAACTATTCAGCAAAATTAAACATAAACTTTCAGGGGAAAATATAGATAGTCAATAAAGTAAGGTTCTTTCAATCATTTTTAATGAAAAGACCAAATTAAGCAGAAAATTCCACTTTCAACTGTAAGACTCAAGAAAAATATAAAAAATAAATAGGAAAGAAATTATTTATTTATTAAATAAAAGTTTTAAAATGTTAAATTGTTTACACCCATATATGGGAAGACAATATTGTAACTCTTGAAATATTTCTTTATTAGGGCAATTAGAAGGCATATATGTAAACAGAAGGTGTGGGTATAAATTGACTTTCATATAATGATATAAAAAATTAAGGGGTGGAAAAAGGATTATGGGAGAATTAGAAAAGGGAGGCAAAATGAGGCAAATTACATCACAAAAAGAGGCACAAAGATCTATTACAATAGAGAGAAAGAAGGAAGAGGGACAAGCATTATTTTAACCTTAATCTCATTGACTTTGGCTCAAAGAGGGAATAATATTCACAGTTAATTGAGTTTAGAAATTTATCTTACCCTAGAGGAAAGTAGGAGGGGAAAGGAAAAAGGGGAAAGAAAAAGAAGAGGCTGTATAGAAGGGTGGAAATAAATAGGAAGGGAAAGGATAAAGAAAAGGGGTCCTGATGGAAGGGTAGATTGAGGGAGGTAAAGGTCAGAAGCAAAACATGGGTGAGGAGGAAAAGGGGAAAAATAATAAAGAAGAAAAATAGGATGGAAGAAAATACACAGTAATCATAACTGTGAATGGAGTGAACTGTCCCATAAAACGGAAGTGGATAGCAGAGTGGATTAAAAGCGAGAGTCCTGTAATATGTTTGTTTATAAAAAACACATTTGAACCAGACACAAACACACAGAATAAAAATAAAAGCCTGGGGACAGAATATATTATGCTTTAAATGAAGTAGACAAAAAGCAGGGATAGTTATCCTGATTTCAGATATGTACAATTACCATTACTGTTCAATATATGCTATAATAATCTAAGTGTTTAATAAACCTGAGGACATCAGCTTCTGGGATAAGAACTCACTATTTGACAAAAAATTATTGGGGAAATTAGTATGATAGAAACTAAGCATTGATCCACACCTAACACTCTATGCCAAGATAAGGTTGAAATGGGTTCGTGATTTAGACATGAAGAATGATACTATAAGGAAATTATAAGAACAAAGGATCATTTACCTCTTAAATCTGTGGTAAAGGAAGGAATTTATGACCAAAGAAGAACTGGATCACCTTATAGAATGCAAAATAAATAATTTTGATTATATCAAGTTAAAAAGTTGTTGTACAAACAAAACTAATGCATACAAGATTAGAAGGAAAGCAATAAACTGGGTGGGGGATAATTATATCTAAGATTCTGATAAAGTTCTTATTTCTAAAATATATAGAGAATAACTTCACAGTTTTAGCAGTTCAAGCCATTCTCCAATTGATAAATGGTTAAAGAATATGAACAATTTTCAGATGAAAAAATTAAAACCCTTTATGGTCATATGAAAAAATGTTCTAAATCATTATTGATCAAACAAATGTATGTTAAGACAAGTTTGAGGTACCATTCACTGCACACTTCTTAGATTGGCTAAGGTTACAGGAAAAGATAATGATGAATGTTGGAAGGATATGGGAAAACTGGTACATTAAATATATTGTGTGTTCTATTGGGTTTATATCCCACAGAGATCTTAAAGGAGGGAAAGGAACTCACATGTGCCAAAAATGTTTGTGGCAGCCCCTCTTGTAATAGCAAGAAACTGGAAAGTGAGTGGATGCCCATCAGTTGGAGAATGGCTGAATACGTTATGGTATATGAATGTTATGAATATTATTGTTCTGTAAGAAACAATCAGCAGTATGATTTCTTTTTTTAAAATTTTTTTTATTATAGTAACTTTTTATTGACAGAATCCATGCCTGGGTAATTTTTTTTTTTTACAACATTATCCCTTGCACTCACTTCTGTTCCGATTTTTCCCTCCCACCCTCCACCCCCTCCCCTAGATGGCAAGCAGTCCTATATATGTTGAATATGTCCTAGTATATCCTAGAGACAATGTATGTGTGCAGATCCAAACAGTTTTCTTGTTGCACAGGGAGAATTGGATTCAGAAGGTAGAAGTAACCCGGGAAGAAAAACAAAAATGCAAACAGTTTACATTCATTTCCCAGTGGTTTTTTTTTTTCCTTTGGGTGTAGCTGCTTCTGTCCATCATTGATTAATTGAAACTGAATTAGGTCTCTTTGTCAAAGAAATCCGCTTCCATCAAATCACATCTTCATACAGTATCGTTGTTGACGTATATAATGATCTCTTGGTTCTGCTCATTTCACTTAGCATCAGTTCATGTAATTCTCTCCAAGCTTCTCTGTATTCATCTTGCTGGTCATTTCTTACAGAACAATAATATTCCATAACATTCATATACCACAATTTACCCAACCATTCTCCAATTGATGGGCAGCCACTCAGTTTCCAGCTTCTAGCCACTACAAACAGGGCTGCCACAAACATTTTGGCACATTGCCACTCAGTTTCCAGCTTCTAGCCACTACAAACAGGGCCAGCAGTATGATTTCAAAGAAACCTGCAGAGACTTATGTGAACTGATGCTAAGTGAAATGAGCAGAATCAGGAGATCATTGTACACAGTAAAAGCAATATTATATGATGATCAATTCTGATGGACATGGCTCTTTTCAACAGTGAAGTAATTCAGGCCAGTTCCAATGTTTTTGTGATTGCTAGAGCTCTTTGCACCCAGAGACAGGGCTGTGGAGACTGAGTGTGGATCAAAATATAGTTTTTTCATCTTTTTTGTTGTTTGCTTGTATTTTGTTTTCTTTCTCATTTTTTTCCCTTTTTAATCTGATTTTTCTTGTTCAGCATGATAATTGTGGAAATATGTGTAGAAGAATTGCATACATTTAACATATTGGATTACCTGCTGTTTAGGAGAGGGAGTGATAGAAAGGGAGGGAAAATATTAGGAAAACAAGGTTTTACAAGGGTAAATGTTAAAAACTATCTATGTAGTTTGAAAATAAAAAGCTTTAATAAAAAAAAACACATGCACCAAATGGTATAGCATCTAGATTCTTAAAGGAGAAGTTAAATGAGTTATAGGAAGAAATGGACAGCAAAACTATATTACTGAGGGATCTCAATTTTTCCCCACTCAGAAATAGATAAATCTAACCCCAAAATAAAGAAGAAAGAAGTTAAGGATATAATTTTAGAAAAGTTAGGTATAATAGATCTCTTGAAAAAATTGAATGAGGTTAAAAACATACCTTTTTCTCAACAGTATAAGGCACATACACAAAAATTGACCATATAACATAAAAGTTCACATTCAAATGCAAAGAGACAGAAATAATAAATGCATTCTTTTGAAGTCATGATAAAATAAAAATTACATGTAATAAAAAACTTGGAAAAATAGACCAAAATTCATTGGAAAATAAAGAATCTAATCATAAAGAATAGTTTCATCTGAGAGAAGGGAAATCAACAGTAAGAACCCAGAAAATCAAGGTCAGTATCAAAAATAGCATGATCATTCTAAGAGTGCAGTGAGAAGCAAAAAAGAAAGTATGAAAGTATGAAAAATTATTGATCTGATGAAGACCAAGAGATAAATCAAAAGACAAAAATAACTTTATAGAAATTATAACTAGATCCTCAATAAATAGATCAATGGATAAAAAAATTATAAATAAATAGGGTAGCTAGAAGAGAGATTGTAAAGAAAATACCATAGCTTCAAAAGTAAGGTATTAAAATATATGAAAATAAAGATTCCCTAAAAATTGGAATAGCCTAAACAAAAATCTACATCTCCAGAAAAAATAATAAATACTGGGGGAAAATCATAATATTGTGAGGAGAAAAATATATAAAGAATTTATTTTTTTTTAATTTAATTATAGCTTTTTATTGACAAAACATATATACGGGTAATTTTTCAACATTAACTCTTGTAAAAACTTCTGTTCCAACTTTTCCCCTCCTTCTCTCCACCCCCCTCCCCCCAGAAGGCAGGTAGTCCCATACATGTTAAATATGTTAAAGTATATATTAAATACAATATATGTATACATATTTATACAGTTATCTTGCGGCACAAGAAAAATCATATTTAGAAAGAAGGTAAAAATAGCCCGAGAAGAAAAACAAAAATGCAAGCAAACAATAACAGAAAGAGTAGAAATGCTATGTTGCGGTCCATACTCATTTCTCAGTGTTCTTTTGCTGGGTGTAACGAGTTCTGTTCATTACTAATCCATTGGAACTGATTTGGATCCTCTCATTGCTGAAGACAGCCACTTCCATCAGAATTGATCATCATTTGTTATATACTTCAACAACAATACTATATGACGACCAATTCTGATGGACCTGGCCATCCTCAGCAATGAGATCAACCAAATCAATTCCAATAGCGCAGTAATGAACTGAACCAGCTACGCCCAGAGAAAGAACTCTGGGAGATGACTAAAAACCATTACATTGAATTCCCAATCCCTATATTTTTGCCTACTTGCATTTTTTATTTCCTTCACAGGCTAATTGTACAATATTTCAGAGTCTGATTCTTTTTGTACAGCAAAATAACGATTTGGTCATGTATACTTATTGTGTATCTAATTTATATTTTAATATATTTAACATCTACTGGTCATCCTGACATCTGAGGGAGGGGGTGGGGGGACAGAGGGGAAAAATTGGAACAAGAAGTTTGGCAATTGTCAATGTTGTAAAGTTACCCATACATATAGCCTGTAAATAAAAGGCTAAGAAAGAAAGAAAGAATTGATCATCATACAGTATTGTTGTTGAAGTGTATAATGATCTCCTGGTTCTGCTCATTTCACTTAGCATCAGTTCATGTAAATTTCTCCAAGCCTCTCTGTAAAGAATTCATTTTCAACATCACGTAGTCCAGAAAACAGACCAAAGAGAAGTAACTTAAGAATCATTTGACTCCCTGAAAATCGTGATCAAAAAAGAAATCAATTTTCACCATAGCATAAAGAAAAGCTGCCTAGATCTATTTGTCAAAGGACAATATATATAAGACACTGCAAAAAAAAAGACATGCAAACCACCCCCCCCCATCAAAATCAAAAGTCCCATATATCAGAATCAAAATTCAGAGCTTCCAGGACAAAACAGTAGTTTTCTACATCCAGAAAGGAAGAGTTCCAAGGAACCATAGTCAGTATCTTACAAGATTTGGCAACTATAATAATAATGGACAAGAAATCTTGGGTAACATTATTCCAAAAATATTAAGACTTACAATCAAGAATAACTTAGTCCTACAAAAATAAGTGTAATCTTACTGGCAAAACATACACATTTAATGAAAAAATAGGCTTTTCAAGCATTCATGATAAAAAGATTAGAGGTGAAACTTTGAAACAAACACAAAAGTTAAGGGACATTTAGATAATATATTTTAGCAACTGAAATAGTAATATAGCATTTATGTTCAAACAAAGAAAAAAGATATAAATTTTCCTATTGGAAAGATAGGTAAAGGAAGAGTCCTGCCAAATTCCTTTAATGACACAAATATGTTGCTGATGACTAAGCTAAGAAAAGCCAAAACAGAGAAAGAAAATTATAGAACAATTTCTTTTATGAATTTTAATCTTAAAATTTTAAGTAAAATATTAGCAAAATGATTAAACTTACTAGGACCCAATGTAAACACCTGTAAATCGAAGGGATTGAACCAGATTGCCTTCAAGAACCTTTTACAATTCTGAAATCTACAATTTTATGCTTTCTCCTTTTTATTATTTCTTTTTTGTTTTTAGAAATAAAGATTGAGAGAGTTTGTTGTGATTGGGTTGAGAAGGTAGGGAATTCAGGTGGTTGTTGAAGTAGTTATTGTTTAGAAGTAAAAGAATTATAAACCTTGCAGGAAAATTGACCTTCTTCATAGCCTTAAGCCTGCTGAGTCACTGTCTCAGTCTGTTAGCCTGTGATCTTTGGCTGAGCTGATGGAATACAGCACAAACCACAAAAAAACCAGCTCTAATAAATGGCAGATCATTTGAGGCATTTTTGTTTTCGTTCCTGTACTTGCTCTCCCAGCAAGATGGGAAGCCTTTAATAAAACTTTTCCTAAATGATGCTGCATGTGAAATTTTCTCTGTTCTACAAACAAATGGCCATTTCATGAGGTTGAATTTCCCCTTTCCTTCTCTCTTAATCTCCCCCCCTTTGGTACATTCCACAATGGGTTCATTCCTATACTGGTTACTGATTGACGGTTCTACTCCAAGTCCCCTTTAATTTTTCAATAAGCCAACAAGGAGTCTTAGACCACAAACTTAAAGAGAATTGACTCAATTCACTAGAAAGATTGGTAGTTAGTTATGTCAGTGTGGTCCTTGGGAGGGCACAAAACGTCCATCAGATAACAACTCTATAAAATTGCCATATTATTAAACAAGCAAATAAAAAAAAAGCATCATAGCTTGCTTATTCTTCCATTGAAAAGAGGTTGTGGTTAGGGGGAGAGTTAGTTTCAGTTCTCTGCATGATCCTTTTTTTCCTACCTAGTGTTAAGTCCTATCTATGTCATTTTTTTTCTAGTTATTAAACCTACCTAAGTCCTATTCCTAGTTTTGGATTGCTAAAGAAAATGGGACAGTGGATTTTTGGAAATCTATATTCCCTATAGAAAGATTCTTTCACAACATTTTTGAGGAAGGAATCCAATCTAATTCAATTTAATTCATTTCAATTTATTAATTATATTTGTTGTGCAATCATTTCAGTTGTATTTAACTCTTCATGACCTCATGTGAGGTTTTTGTTTGTTTGTTTGTTTTTTGTTTTTTAGCAAAGATACCAGAGTGGTTTGCCATTTCCCTTTTCAGCTCCTTTTGTAGGTGATGTAACTGAAGCAAAGAGGCTAAATGAGTTTCCCAGACTCACACAGCTACATGTCTATAGCAGGATTTGAATTCATGAAGAGGAGTCTTCCAATTCCAATCCTGATGCTTTTTTGCCATATAGCTGCCCTGATATCCCACCAGTTGTCAAGTCAATTCTTTCTCCCACACATCTTTCATAGCCATTCACTTCTCTCTTATTTCTACACAGCAACCAGGTAATGAGAGCTGGATATGAGGAATTCAGGCTTTGTTCATCTCTGACCTGGACTATTAAAAGACTTCCTAAATTGTTCTCCCTGTCTTGTTTCTCTCCTCTGATTCATCTTCCACACAGCTGTCTAAAAGTGTTATTCCCAAATCACAGGTTTCACCATGCCATTTTTACTCAGAAAGCTCTCATGTCTCCCTATTGCCTTGAGGATAAACTACAAACTCCTCCAGTTGGCATTTAAAGCCTCTTATGATATGGCTTCACCCTAGTTGTCTGAAGTTACACATTGTTTTTCTTATTCTCTGTGTGTCTCAAGCCAAATTTTCCAATTTTTCCATTCTTCTCACATCAAAATCAATTTTCCATCTCTTTATCTTTCCTGATACCTTTAACCATTGTTGACAACCCATTGCTTTGTATATATATTATATATATATATATTTAAATATATATTTGTATATATTTATATGAATGTCTTGTATGTCATCCAGGGAAATAGAATCTTCTTGTGGGTAGAGACTATTTCCTTTTAAATTTTTCTATTTGTAATACCTGGCACTGTGCCTACCATAGGATATTCTAAACAAATGCTTGTTGATCGATCTGTAGGTACTAGGGTCACAAAGATAGTCTTTGCTCTTAAAAAACAGTTCCATTCCACTGAAAATAAAAGATAATCATAGTGATGACATAGCTTGAAGAATCAAAGGGAAAAGCCCCTAGCCTTTACTGACCTTTGCTCATCATGTGTCTTCTTAAAGCTTTTCTTTTAGCATGCTGTCACTAAAAACTAAAGACAGCCCTTTTAGTTTCTATTACTATTATTCCATTTGTGACCATCATACTGAATGAATAGCTTTATCAAAACGCTCAGGGACAAATAAACTCAGGATGAGTCAAAGTTGCTTTTCATCAAGTCTGTGCTCTGGAGTTGCATGGATAACCTATAGAGCTTGTCCTTACACTAAAAGGGGATAAGGAACTGAGCCCAGAATTAGTTTAGAATATGAGAATGTCTTGTTAGAAATTTTTAAAAAATGAATCCAAACTTTTAAGGGAATGTCCAACTTTTTCACACTAATAGTCTTTCAATGATTACTATATGATCGAAAATCTGTAAACATTGCTATCTGTCTTGAAGTTGGAAGGGCAATGGAAAAGCACACAGTAAATGCACAGATATTATAAATAAGAGATTTTGCAAAGAAAGTATGAATATATCATTTTAATTTTTTTATTTTTAATAATAGCTTTTTTATTTTCAAAATTCATGCAAACGTAGTTTTTAACATTCATCCTTGAAAAATCCTGTATTCCAAGTTTTTATCTTTTCCTTTCCCCAGTACCTTTCTTCTAGACAGCAAATAATCTATGTTAAATATATGCAATTCTTCTTTTATATATCATTTTAAAAGAGTGAAATATAAGCAACAGATAGCTCACACATTCCATGGTTATCTTAGTCATATGAAGAAGGCCTCTGGCACATGGCAGGGACCCCCTATGATGAGTTAGTTAGTAAACATTGATTAAATGCCTATTCTGGACCAGGCACTGTGCTAAGCAACAGTGTTATAAAAAAGAGGCAAAAGAGGCAGCTAGGTGGCACGGGGGATAGAGCATCAGCCTTGAAGTCAGGAGAACCTGAACTCAAATCTGGCCTCAGACACTTAACACTTCCTAGCTGTGTGACCCTGGGAAAGAAAGCCAAAAAAAAAAAAAGCAAAACTTCCTCCTCCTCCTTTTCCTCGTTTTCCTCCTTTTTCTCCTTTTTTTCCCTCCTCCTCTTCCTCACCATCATCACCATCATCTTCCTCCTTCTCCTCTTCCTTGCCATCATTACCATCATCTCCTTCTTCTCCTCCTCCTCTTCCTCACCATTATCACCATCATTTTCCTCTTCCTCGCTCTCCTGCTGCTGCCCCCATTACTTTGGAGCATCCGTTCTGATTCCTGTTTTGTGCAGTATGGCTGAGGGTACTCCCGGACTTGCAATGACCAATGAAAAGCGTAAGGAAGGTGTCAAGACCAAAAACAACAATGACATTAATTTGTAGGTGGCAGGGAAGGATGGGTCAGTGGTATAATTTAAGATTAAAAAACATACACCATTTAGTAAACTAATGAAAGCCAATTATGATCGAATTTGTCAATGAAGCAGATCAGATTCTGATTTAATGGACGATCTAATTATAAAACAAACATACTTACACATTTGGAAATGGAGGATAGAGATATAATTTATGTATTCCATCATTGGACAAGGAGCTATTTACTGAAAAGAGCATCTGCAACTTTACTCCACAACTGTGCTCTCAAGGAAAACAATACATTTGCAATTAGCAAACAAGATTTGGATCATCTATTTCCTGACTACTGCAGTATAGTTTTCTCTCCTTTTTTTATTCCCCTCCCCTATTTTTTTATTGTATTTAAAGTAAGTGGTGTATGTGCAGAGACATAATCTGTTTTTTTTTTTTTAAACTAAATGGCTGATGGTGTGTTTTGATCAACATCAAATGGAGAGTGGGAGAGGAAAAACTAAACTGATTCCATGAAAATATCCCTTTTCTCCATTAGTGACAGGCTCATTCAACTTTTATCTTTGTATTCCAGCAAGTTATTTTGATCTCACTGTTTAATAACAACAAAAACCCACAAAAAAATCCTTGTAAACCTTATTTGATTGGATAATTTCAATGTTTTTCTTTTATCATTGTAAAATCAAAGATGATTTTACAACTTTTTTGTATGTAGCTGTTACATGTAGGGTAATCTCTATCTCTCAGTAGGGATAAATTAATATAAAAATTTTATCCTACATTGTTGTCCCTTTAAGTCAAACATCTTGTTGTTTAAATAAACTTCTTATTTAATTTTTTTAAAGAAAGAAAGCAAAAGATAATCTGGAGGATTATGGAAGATAATGGAGGAGACAATGTAAAAAAAGTATATACCGAACAAACTCTATACAGGGTAAATAAAAAGAAATTAATAGATTGAAGGCACTAGAATTAAGAGATGTTGGGAAAAGCTTCTTTTAAAAGATGGAATTTTATTTGGGACTTGAAGGGATCTCATGAAAACTAGTAGGAAGAGATGAGGAAGAAAACATTCCAGACATGGAGGACAGTTGGACAAAATACCCAAATCTATGATGAAGGATTTTATTTGTGGATCCAATAGACCAGTGTCCTTGGAAGAAATAGTATATGTTGGAGAATAATGCATAAGAAAATAGGAATAGTAGGAAGATGTTAGGTTATGAAGAGCTTTAACCATCAAGAAGATGATTTGGTATTTGATCCTAAAGGCAATAGGGAGCCACTGGAGATCAGGGAATGATATGTTTGAATCTGAACTTTAGAAAAATCACTTTGGTAGCTGGAGAATGGATTTGAATGGACAGAGTCCTAAGGCAAGCAGAGTTACCAAAAGGCTATTCCAATATTTAGATATGTGGTGATGGACAGCTTATACTTGAGTGTTCACAGTGTCAAAGGATAGAAGGAACATATTTGACAGATGTAAAGAGGTAAAATTGATCAATTTATTGAAGAATATGGATAATCTGTACAAGTAAGTCACAGAGTGATTATGATCTGTTATCATTGGAGGAAACAATGGGAGCATCTGTGCATTGGAATATTAGAGCACTGAAGAATCAAGTTTGTTTACCAACAATGTGTGTTGGTAAATGTGGTGTAGTATAAAGAGAAGTAGATTTGAACTGAGATGATATTGTTCCAATACCAGCTTTTTCAGTCAGATGAGTGACATAGGAGATAGAAGGCTGGACTTGGGATCAGGAAGATCTGAGTTCAAATCTTGCTTTAGACACTCATATGGATGACCCTGGACAGGGCACTTAATTTTTTTGTGCCTCAGTGTAATGTAAAGAAAAACTATGGAAAATTATCTCACATTCAGGATGAAAAAACAGACATTTATAGCTAACACTTGAACCTCACTCTTGTAATGCCAGAGAAACTGAGGCAAGATAGAAATTAGAGAGTATTTAATAATTTATTTAAAAGGGAGAGATTTACTGGGACCAAATGGATCCATGCAGTATCTGATATTCTGATAGCTTGGGATGGGGTGAGGCATTCTGATATTCTAAAACATAAGATCTTTTCCTTATCAAATATTCTGATAAAGAGGGAGGGGTGGTTTTGCAGGATTGAGCAGAACAATTATAAACTGAGGCAGGACAATAAAAGAGAACTGTGGCATAATATTCCACACACTCTCTCTTCTAACTATTCAGATGATTGAATTACCTTCCTCTAGAGCAGGGGTCCTCAAACTTTTTAAATAGGGGGCCAGTTTACTGTTCCTCAGACTATTGGAGGACCGGACTATAGTAAAAACAAAAACTTTGTTTTGTGGGCCTTTAAAGAAAGAAACTTCATAGCCCTGGGTGAGGGGGATAATCGTCCTCAACTGCCACATCTGGCCTGGGGGCTGTAGTTTGAGGACCTCTGCTCTAGAAGGTCTTAGCACCATAATTTTGATCAACCCTATGTAAAGCAAATAAACCAAAGTAAAACTAGAAAAATGCAAGGACATATGGCAAGGACAAGTCTCTCCCTGATAACCCCAGAGTTATTAGCATAAAAACAGCATTCCTCATTTAGGGAGGCACACAGGCCTCCCTGTTGCAGAAATAGCAGGTCCTCTGCAGTTGGGGAGCATCTCAGCCAGAGAATCCCGTTTGAGATGGACAGTTCACTGTGAGATACCTCTGTGGTCATTTGTTCATTTAACAGCTTCTGCTTATATAGGAAGTAGCAGTGCTCAAGACAGTTCTGCTGCTCATCCTAAGAGGGCAATCCAAGTCTGTCAGGCACTCCAAAAGGGGGAAAATGTGGGGCCTGGAGTAGCTCCACCTGTCCCCTCTCAGTAGAACAGGAGCTGCTAATGGGAAACAGATTTCTGAGCAGATTATACAGTTATACCAAGGCAGGCAACCCTGAACTATTAGAGGCCTGATACTAAAATGCTGAAATACTAATTAAGGAACTAGGGTAACAGGAGTGGAGAAGCAGATCAGAGATACTGCCAGTTCCAAGACATGTGTCTGATTTCTGTTTTTTTCTAAAAAATAATCCCCAAAACTTAGTCTGCCAGGGCAATTCCAACAGAATAAGGGATTTCAAAGTTAAAACACAACCAGCAAATCATAGTCCAGTAAATTTTAAGCAAGAGTAAAAAAGAAAAGGACTGTTTAAATAATTTCCAACTCAATCTGAACTAATGAGATAGGGGGTGGGGCATAAGTGCCTAAGAAAAATACATCAGTTTCCCAATTTCCTAACCAGTTTCTTCTTCTTTTTTTTTTCTCATGGAAAGGAATTCTCAAATAACCATTCCACATATAAATCCCAAGAGTGAATCAAAATTCCTATACATAACAGACTAGTAAAGTAAGTTTCCTAAATATCCCTTAAACATGCAGCAATAGTTACAAAGTTTTAACAAATCCATCCCAAATTTTAAGCATACAGTAATAGATGACCCAATCAGAGTTCCTAAATTCCCCATATCAGTCCATCAGGGGTAAGGAATGAAGCTTCATTCAAAACTGCTTCAAACTGGACACTGGCAAGAGACTCTCAGTCCACATAGAGGATACATATGGTGTGACCTGGCATGCTGATAATCAAAGCTGATCTAGGTCCCAGAAGCAAGTCAATACCTGTAATTTCACCAAAATCTAGAACAAAAAAGCACAAATCTAACAAACTAAGGTTAGAACAGACTGATATAAAATGTGAAGAAGCCAGTATGAATTGGCCAGCAGCTTAATAGGTTTTCTTCACAGGACAGGCAAACAGCTGTCAGCTCTAGTCCCCATAAATAAATAGCAGTTAGGTCTCACTGTGTTAACTGTTCCCTCATTTAGAAACCTTTAAAAACCTGAATATCCACAGACACAAATATTCAGTAGCAGATAGATGACCAGGGTAAATACTCATTTGTCAAGTATGTAGGCTATAATGATTACATATAACTAGGTTGGAAATAGTAAGGTAT
This sequence comes from Sarcophilus harrisii, assembly GCF_902635505.1. NCBI lineage: Eukaryota > Metazoa > Chordata > Mammalia > Dasyuromorphia > Dasyuridae > Sarcophilus > Sarcophilus harrisii. Next base: position 327,080,081 of record NC_045427.1, read on the forward strand.
GACATAATTGAATTGCATTAACAGTTTTTTATTGACCATTGCTCTGATTTTAGAAATTAGTTACAGGAGGAAAAAAAAATGCAGGGACACAAATATAACATAAGCAGTTTAAATTTAACTTTCAGCAAAACAGGATAAAATAGGTTTAATTCATTTTTGCTCCAGCTAATTGTCCTAACTGCCAGAGGGTGGAGCTTTAAAACTCCCAAATAGCATTAACTATAAGCCCAAGAAATTTTATCTCCAATAACAAATCCCATTAACTAAAGTTTCAGATAAATCCTAAACAGATATTTACCATAACCTTATATTTATAACAGGAAGAATTTCTCTTTAAGTTCACTTCTTTCATATCTAAGTAGACAATTTCACAAGTGAACATTATACATACAAATCATTTTGCTTTTAAAAATACCCAATACACAGATAAATATCCCAAATTACATATTGTCCATAACAGAAATATTTTCAAAAGGACAAAAAATATTATTTTCAGAGGCTCTTTAAATGACCTCAGGATGACCCAATACAAATCAATTAAAACTTAGAATATCCTATACAGAATATCCTAATACTACATAAAAGAATCGAAGAGGTTCTTAAAACTGTTAAACTTTTAGAAATACCATAACCTCATATTGATAACAATAATAAATTTATTTCAGTAAGTTCACAAGTTATCTTTCATATTTAACAGAAACATTTTCAAAAGGACAAGGAAAAACTATAATTTTCAGAAGCCCTTTAAATGATGGGCATAACCTCAGGATACAATTAATTAAACTTATACAGAATACCCAATTCCAGATACAAGAATCTAAAAGATTCTTAAAAATATCCTTTAAACTTTTAGAAATAGCCCTACCAAATTATAGATCAGTCAATTCACTTAAAAGCGGGCCTATCTCTTAAAATCTTTTGCCAAAGCCAAACCTCTGCAGAAAAAGGCTGGAACACATTTAGTGAGGGGGTGGGGATGGGGAGGATTCCACGTGGCCACCCTTCCCCCCACTCCATGTCCAAAGAAGCCGAGCCTATCCTTACCCCACCCAACTTCATTTCTCCTCCCAATGCCTATTTGCTAAAACCTTCCCCGACATACTTTAAACGTTCCCAAACCAATACTAGATGCTCCATTTAAACTATTAATTAATTGCTTTTGCAAATCAGTCTCTCTTGTCCCTTGTCTTTAAATCACTTTTTAAAAAAACTTTAAACTTCAAGATTCTCAAATAATTTTGAACCAAATTTCATAAAACTTATATGTATACCCAATAGATCTGACACATTTTTAAGGCATAACTCATAATTTATAAATTACCCAATACTTCTAGAAAGCAACATACCATCTAAGTAGGGAGATATAAACACGACCTCCCCTAAGGTAAACTACTGACATTTTGTTTTAATAACCTATATTTTAACTTAAAATCCAATCAAATACAGCTTTAAATTCCCAATAATATAAAACTGCTTTTCCTGTCATATTTTAAATAATGAATTTCTCTCTGGCCCCATGTGGCCATTATTCCCAATGGACTAAGCTCCAACTTTGGCCAGAATTGGAGCCGTTAGAAAAGTCAGACTTTTCTTTACCTAATTAGAGGCATGTGACTCCTTTCAGGCAAGTTGACAGAACTTCTTAAGATATTATATTCAAAGATAACCAAATCTAGCCTGCATAGGCAATAGTAAAATTATTTCCCACAGTTTTAAAACTGCCCAAAAGAGTACTCAGACAAATCTGCCATGCAAAGGCAATAGTAAAATTATTTCCCACAATTTCAGAATCATCCTAAAATTCCTAATCAAATGTTTTCTCCAGCCAGAGTTTGAAGCAATTAGCATAAACTCCTTTTGTTCTCCAGAGGCCTTATCTATGCTAGCTCAATCCAAGCCATGCCTGAATTTTAAACTGCTTCAAAGAAAAGCCAGAGTGCCAGTTTTTAAATGTTTAAAATTGCAAGTAAATTTTATACTAAATACAGTTGCAACATTGAAATAACCAATTCCCGAATTTCTTAATCATTATTCATAAAATCTCAGCAGAGCTCCCAACTAACAAGATAGACAAACAAGTCACACAGAACACACAAGCATAGACTGCACAGTCAAAACATTTAACCCACAGACCAGGGGCAATCTAGAAACCTTAGAATAGCCCCTGAGGAAAGTTGTCAGCTCAAGAGTCTTCCCTCCCAGAATCCAAAGGGAGCTTTTTTCCCCCCAAGTCCCAGTTTGGTGTATTTCTCTGTCTTCAAAACCAGAGCCAGATGGTGTCTTAAAAAGACACCCAGATTTATACTATGAAATGCCCAGAGTTGTGCCAGCTGGCACACAGAATCAGATGTGTCTTAGGAGATACTCAGGTAGTGCTCACTGTATCTACTGGACACTACTCTCAGAATTTATGCACGTCAGCATTTCATTATTCTGAGAATCCAGATGCTACCACAGACAGAACAGAACAGGTCTTAACACATCCAGACTTACTCTCCCGTGACTGAAATGGAGTGTCCACCATCAGGCACAGTTGAGCTGGAAACTGTTCTTTCCAGCCCAGAGGCTCTGGGAAAAAATCCACAGGACCAACTTCTCCACGTCAGTAACTCAGATCCCCAGTCACCCTGAGGCCCAAGGTGGAGACCTGAATGTCTCTATTGTCTCTATAGAGACATGTCTCTATATAGAATGTACCTATAGAGAATCCTGCTCTCATTTTCTAATGTCTCACTGTGGCCTCCACAATTTAATGCCAGAGAAACTGAGGCAAGATAGAGATTAGAGAATATTTAATAATTTATTTAAAAAAGAGAGATTTACTGGGACCAAATGGATCCATGGTTTGGTCTGAGGGCTGAATGAGACTATTATCTCAAAAGAAACCAGCAAACAATGTGAGTTCTCACAGACATAAATACACATGGCTCAGACACAGGGGGTAGACTGAGGCAGAGGTGAAATCAGGGTGCTGAGGGTGGGAACAGGACTCTGACAGGGTGGGACGAACCACCAGAGATGGGGATGACATAATGGGGGAGACACCCCGGAGATGGGGAGAGGCATCTTGATAAGATGGTATGTGACATTCCATTAGCTTGGGACGGGGAGAGGCATTCTGATATTCTAAAACATAAGAGCTTTTACCCTTATCAAATATTCTGATTAAGAGGGAGGGGTAGTTTTGCAAGATTGAGCAGAACAATTATAAACTGAGGCAGAACAATTAGGGAAACTGAATCAGGATAATAAAAGAGAACTGTGGCATAACATTAGTTTCCCCATCTATAAAATGTGGGCAATAATATCTAGCTCATTGGAGTGCTGTTAAGATCAAATGAGGTGTTAATGTTAATGTCATCATTGTTATTTTTTATTTTAAAATTATATATGTATACTTTTATATATTTTTATTTTATATGTATATATACATATACATATATATATGTATATGTATATATATATATCTATATCTATATCTATATATATATATATATATATATCAGAGAAAATTACTTCATCTCTGGGCTCTAGTTTCCTTGTCTGTAAATATGAGCATTGGATCAACTGAAATATGAAAGATCTCTTATAGCTCTAAAATTTTGTGATTCTATATTGATAATAAAAATCAATTGTTCTTTTAATTAAGATTTTATATATACACATATGTATGTGTGTATGTGTGCATATTATATATACATACACATAAATGTCATTATTGAGTAACTCTTAGAGATCTTTAAGTGGTTTTAAACAATGTAATTTTTAATCCTGGAAAATGATAATAAAAGGGAATAAAGAATAAACTGATTTATTAATTTTCATTGAATTCAAGTTAGACTAAGTTTAAATATATCCTGTATATTATCTTCAAGTGTTTAAAAATTGCATTGGTAATTTTTCCATTCATATATGAGAGTGACTGGAAAATAATTAAGTTCAAGAACAATTTCTTCCAACTGTAGCTGTGTTTACAAATCCTGGTGCTCTTTGTGGCTGTCCCACATTTAGTCAGATAACTGTCCAGTTTTATTTTGTCATTTGCAATTGTCTGGGACCTATCTTGCAATGTATTCATCACCACCTTTTAACAGAAGTGAAAATAGTCTTGCAGTGAATTTCCAAAGCTCATTGAGCTGGTCAAAGGCAGAAATAGAAGCCAGGACGTCTGTTCTTGTGGTCCTCTACTCTAACCAATGGAGCATACTTCCTCACTGTTTGGATTGCTAAATATTTCATAAAGTTTCGGTATTATTATGGGAGTAGTGTTCTAACTGTCATACTGGCTCCTACATAAGAGTACCTAATTAATTTCATGCTTGAAAATACTTTATTTTATCCATAAAATTCCATGTTTTATAAAATAGAACAATTCTTAAACAACTTATGTTTTTCTCTGAGAAACAAAATACTTGCAGTTTTGTTTTTTTTATCAATGAATGTTACAATTTATTTTTCTGTATAATTGATAATAGTTTCATTTTATGTGGTACTCAGGCTTTCTAGAACCCACTTGGAACTCTTATAGAGTATATTAGCAACATAACTGACATATATGTAATATGGAAGCAATACCCTAAGGAGTCCAAATCAGCAATCTAATGTAAAATACAAATGTAAAAGTTAAGGATATTTATTTAAGTACTCTAATACTGATTGTAAAATTCTATTGCTCATCTTTCCATTATGTTCTTCAGCTCTGTACATTTAAAAGCAATTTTTGAAGGGGTCTCTTAATTTCTGACTCATTTTCCCATAAACCCTTGACAAAATTCTTGGAGTTAATGAAAACATCATGAAAATCAATTTGGTCTCTCCTTGAAACAAGTTTCAGTGCTTTGCCCCAATCACCAGTATTTTTATGAATTAATAATATACACACATTTGATCTAAGGTGAGATTTTTATTTCTAATTTCTTACTGAAGTTATTTGTCCAATGGAAGATGTTCACTTGCTAAATTCATTCATTTTGTATTTGCACAGATTATCAACAAAAGATCTGATTATATAAATTTTGTTATGTCTAAAAGTCATAATATTGGGAACTTCAGTAGTCAAATAGAAAAGACTTTCTCTTGAGAATATATCTATATGTGACTTTTTGGTTGTTGTTTTAAACAATTTGTTTCATTTATCTTTAAAATGATTAAGTTATTATTTGGAATAAACACCATCTATTTTGAAATTGTGAAAAAATATATGAAATGCATCTATATTTTTTTTGATTAGTTTCTTCATTTTCTAAGAGTCTTCCAATCTCTTACAGGCATGAAATTTTTATAAATCATGTCAAATATCATTACCATCAAAAACCCATTCTGTTTTCATAAACCTTTACATACAACTCAGCTATTTGTTCTAAACTCTTTTCGCATCTTATTGTTGAAGCTGAGTTTCTGATTATCAATGTTATTTGTAACGAGTCATTTATTCTTTATGATCCTCAGTTTATTTCAACTCTAAACTGAGGAGGATTAGATGACCTCTGAGTTCCCTTCTACCTCAAAATCTATGCTCTTATCAAAAAAAAAAAAACTATTTGGTTTAGCAATTTTTTTCTTTACAAACTGAACTACCCTCAACAAACACAAATTTCCAAATATATATATATAAACCAGATATAAAATGATTGTCCATCAAATTTTATTTTTCTATTTATTTTCAAATGTTGAGATTTAAGTTTTAATAAGGCGATTAAAATAATACTTTTTTAAAATTCTGTATCCCTTTTGACCTTTGGTATATTTTTCAAAATATATTTTGAATATTTTTATTGCTATTATTACTGTTTTGATATGTTTTTGAAAATACCTTTTGAATATTTTTGTTATTGCTATTAATGCTATGATCTAGTTAATATTCTTAGTTTACATTTCAAATTATTCTCAGACTAGTTACTATCATGCTTTTATTCTATATATAATATTCTACACACTACTGCATAGTAGGTAACATAGTTACTTTTTTGTAGTTGAATAAACATAGTAGAACATAACCTCACACTTTGTAGGGTAATTGAAATTGTCTCTGTAAATTACAGTAGCAAATAGGACAATGAAAATAATGTATGTCTTATCCTGTTCTTTGATTTTGAAGGCTTCTGCTAAGACTGTATTTTGAAAGCTTTTTGATACATGTGGCTTGGAAATATAGAGATTGCTTATATTGGAAATGATATCTATTAAAAGCACTGTTTTTAAAGTTTTACATATGTGTTGTAATTGAGTCATTATGGATGATAGTTCTGTCTGGCATAATAGTCTTGTTCCTTTATAGTTTTATAGATAGTTTAATGATATTTGAATGTCTGTGTTTAAAGTAAGAGGATTCATTAATTATTATTACCTGAAAGATTGTAAACTTCCAAAATGTACGGTTTAGCCACTGGGCCATATTTTGCTCACTTTTTGATATACATGTACAGTTGTTTCCTTGTATGAACTATGTTAAATGTTCAGGCTGGCTCATTTAGGATAATCCTTCTTTAATTTCTAGTGGCAGTCCTAAATTGCTCTCATAAACCTATTCCAATTTCATAAACTTGTCTGTTCAACTCAGCCATTTGTTTTATGCTCTTTTGGTACTTTACTGTCAAAGCTTGGTTTATGCTAATGTCACTCATAAAGGATGATTCCACTCTTGCATCTTCCCAATATATCAAGAAGTAAACTACCCTATTTATGAGCACTGGCTTTAGAATCAGAGGAACTTGGGTCAAATTATGGTTTCATTTCTTCTTCTGTAAAGTGAGGCGGCTGAATTAAATATTCTGTAAATTCCTTTCCAACAAAAAGATAATTGGTGAAGAAATGTTTGCTTGATTCAAAAGTTTTTCTCTAATTTTTCTAATTGTTTATTATGTACTCTGAAAATGTCTATCAATCAGTCCTCTTCTTCCATCTTATATCTTACAACTCTTAAGGAATTTTAATCTTTGTGTAGCTTCCTTGGGACTTCAGACCTTGTGTTTCCTTAATATTGAATTGCTTTTTGTTAAGTTATTAATCAAACCTTTTTGGTTCATTGCCAGTACTTAGCACAGTGCCTAATACAACATATGTGTTTAAAAATGCTTATTGATTGGTGAAAATGTGGGGTCACATTTATGTCAGAGTAGGAGTTGATAAAATGTTTTGTTAGTAATTGTAAGACCTGGTAAAATATTCGAGCCAATAACTGTGGATTTTATGTGGCCTTATCCTTGGTTGATTTTGTACATAAGAGTTTAACTTCTTCCTGTTATGTACCTATCCAGTTATTCATTCCATTAAATATCTAAATTTTGTGAATTGATCCAGCTTACATTTTCATTTGCTGGAATTCTTGCAACCATAAAAACTATCAGAATTTTTTTACATGCTCCTCTGATTTTGCTTTTTAAATCTCTGCCCCCCCCCCCAAAAAAAAAAAAAAAAGAAGACTTGGGTTGAACACTGAGTTGTTTTATTTTGTTCTTTGGGCTATGTAGTTAGGCACTGGATCAGAAAGACCCGAATTCAGATTCTGCCTTAGACACTTAGTTGTGTATCCTTGAGTTGTGGGTCCTTTATTAAAGCTTTTTATTTTCAAAACATATGCATAGATAATTTTTCAACGTTGACCCTTGCAAAACTTTTCATTCCAAATTTTTCCATTCCTTTCCCCTACTCCTTCCTCTAGATGGCAAGTAATCCAATATATGTTAAACGTGTTAAAATATGTTAAATCCAATATATGTGTGTGTGTGTATATATATGTATATATATATATATACATATATATATATATACAGTTATCATGCTGCACAAGAAAAATCTGATCAAAAAGGAAAAAAATCAGAAAGAAAACAAAATATAAATAAGCCATAACAAAAAGAGTGAAAATCCCATGTTGTGTTCCACATTCAGTTCCCACAATTCTTTTTGGATGCAAATGGCTCTCTTCTTCATAAGATCATTAGCCTCAATCATCTCATTGTTTGAAAAGAGCCATGTCTATCAGAACTGATCATCATATAATAATCTTGTTGCCATGTACAATGATCTCCTGGTTCTGCTCATTTAACTTAGTATCAATTCAAATAAGTCTCTCCAGGCCTCTCTGAAATCCTGATGATCACTTCTTATAGAACAGTTATATTCCATAAGATCCGTATACCATAACTTATTCAACCATTCTCCAACTGATGGGCATCCATTCAGTTTCCAGTTTTTGGCCACTACGACAAGGGCTGCCACAAACATTTTTGCACATGTGGGTCCCTTTCCTTCCTTTATAATCTTTTTCAGATATAAGTCCAGTAGAAACACTTCTGGAACAAAGAAAATGCACAGTTTGATAGCCCTTTGGGTATAGTTCTAGATACCCTCCAGAATGGTTGGATCAGTTCACATCCACCAACAATGTATTAGAGTCTCAGTTCTGTTGGAGGGGATGTGGGAAAACTGGGACACTAATACATTGTTGGTGGAGTCGTGAACTGATTCAATCTCTCTTTACCATAGTTTCCTCAAATATAAAGTGTGGATAATAATAATATCTATCCCTTTAGGTTATTATGAGGATCAAATGAGAATATATGTATAAAGTATTTAGTACATAATAGGTGTTTAATAAGTGCTCATAATAGGTGCTTAATAAATGCCTCTTTCTTGCCTTCTTTTTGACTCCTACTTATATTGCCTTAACCTTTTGCCTTTTGCTTATTAAAAGTATATAGAATTTCTGATATATCTTTGTCTTCCATTTTAATCCGATCATTACTGCTGTTTCAAATTGGAGCAGTCTATAACCCCCTGCCACTCTTGGGTTTTTTAATAGTCATGAGCAATTTAATCCTGCCATCGGACTGACCACGATGCCAAACCAGTTAATAGTAGAGGTCTTTTGGCCAGCACTTCAAAATTATTATCTGGCCTTCACAGCTACTAGAGTGTTCTTAAGGTAATAATGTTCTTACTCTTACTTAAGTACATTATCTGGACTTGAATTCCTTTAGTCAGCCAACTTCTTTCTTGCCCAGTGACAAGGATAACTTGTTGGACTTTATTAGTACTAGTAATAATTATCACAAGTATGGCAGAAACTGGGCATTGGCCCATACTTAACACCAAGATAAGGTCAAAATGGGTTCATGACCTAGGCATAAAGAATGAGATTATAAATAAATTGGAAGAACATAGGATAGTTTACCTCTCAGACCTGTGGAAGAGGAAGGAATGTATGACCAAAGAAGAATTAGAGATTATTATTGATCACAAAATGGAAAATTTTGATTATATAAAACTGAAAAGTTTTTATACGAACAAAACTAATGTAGACAAGATTAGAAGGGAAGCAACAAACTGGGAAAACATTTTCACAGTCAAAGGTTCTGATAAAGGCCTCATTTCCAAAATATATAGAGAATTGACTCTAATTTATAAGAAATCAAGCCATTCTCCAATTGATAAATGGTCAAAGGATATGAACAGACAATTCTTAGACAAAGAAATGGAAACTATTTCTAACCATATGAAAAAAATCCAAGTCGTTATTAATCAGAGAAATGCAAATTAAGACAACTCTGAGATACCACTACACACCTGTCAGATTGGCTAGGATGACGGGAAAAGATAGTGCGGAATGTTGGAGTGGATATGGGGAAACAGGGACACTGATACATTGTTGGTGGAATTGTGAATACATCCAGTCATTCTGGAGAGCAATTTGGAACTATGCTCAAAGTTATCAAACTGTGAACACCTTTTGACCCAGCAGTGTTACTACTGGGCTTATATCCCAAAGAGATTTTAAAGAAGGGAAAGGGACCTGTATGTGCAAGAATGTGGCAGCCTTCTTTGTGGTGGCCAAAAACTGGAAACTGAGTGGATGCCCATCAGTTGGAGAATGGCTGAATAAATTGTGGTATATGAATATTATGGAATATTATGGTTCGGTAAGAAATGACCAGCAGAATGGTTTCAGAAAGGCCTGGAGAGACTTACACGAACTGATGCTGAGTGAAATGAGCAGGACCAGAAGATCATTATACTTCAACAACAATACTATATGATGATCAATTCTACTGGATGTAGCTCTCTTCAACAATGAGAGGAACTAAATCAGTTTCAGAGTAGTGAGCCAGCTACACCCAGGGAAAGAACTCTGGGAGATGACTAAGAACTACTACATAGAATTCCCAATCCCTCTATTTTTGTCCACCTGCATTTTTTATTTCCTTCACAGACTAATTGTACAATATTTCAAAGTCCCACTCTTTTTATACAGCAAAATAACTGTTTGGACATGTATACATATATTGTATTTAACTTATACTTTAACATATTTAACATGTATTGGTCAACCTGCCATCTGGGGGAAGGGGTGGGGGAAGGAGGGAAAAAGTTGGGACAAAAGGATTTGCAATGGTCAATGCTGAAAAATTATTTATGCATATATCTTGTAAATAAAAAGCTACAATTTAAAAAATTATAATTATCATAAGTGCCAGGTCTGGAGTCTAAAGGACTTGAGTTCAAATCTATTATCAGACACTTAGTAGCCATGTGACTTTGAGCAAGTCATTTGCCTCAGTTCTTTATCATCTGTAAAAATGAGCTGGAGAAGGCAACTCCAATTTCTTTACCAAGAAAACCCCAAATTGAATCATGAAGAGTTGAACACAACTGGTACCACTGAACAACTAACATTCATGTTATACAGAGTTGGAAATGAGAACAGCATGTGTTTGTTTACTCATTTGCAAAATGGAATGAATATTATTTTGTGAGTTTGAGAATTGTTAGGTTAATATATATGGAAATGTTTTGAAAAGTATAAAATGTTATGTAAAATATAAATTGACATTATTAATTTAGGCTGAATGATAAAGGACAACCAAAACACTCAAATTTGGGACATGAGAAAATTGTCTAAACTAAAATTTAGGAGTAAAATTTGACTTCTCAATTGTCCATTGGTGAAATCATATCCTAGATTTAGAGCTAGAAGGAACCTGGTAGTTGATTATCTATTCCCCTTTTTGATGAGAAAACCAAGATGAAGTGGCTTGTTCAAAGTCACACAAATAGTTTCAGAGCAGGGGTTCAAAACCGACTACTCTAGTTCCAGATCCTTTCCTCTTTCTACTGTATTATCTTACCATAATAAGGCCATGACAAAGCTCAAGTTAATAGATTAATGTTCTACAGAGCCACAGACTGGGTGGTCTGTAGAATGTCCCAACTGGGACTTCATATTAAGGATGATTGAAGAGCATTATATTCAGCTGCTGTTGTTCATTCTTCATTCTCAAAGAGGACCAATGACATTATGAGGGTGATTGTCTTGACTTGTACATGGATTAGATATGATTGGGGCAGAAATGTGCAAAGCCATCGGCCTTTCTTTATTCCAGATCATTGAAGTTCAGTGTCAAGGGAAAGGTCAAGACAACCGGTGATCACCCAAGATGTACAGAAAATATTCTATAAAAAGAAGAAAAACCTCAAAGACAATTTCTACATGATCTTTAAGTCATGATTTATCATTCTGATAAAATTATTTTCAACATCTATTCTTTATCCTGTGCAATTTTTGCTAGTGAGTATTGGAAAATTCTCCAATGGGAACATAATCAAACCAACAGAGTTCTGCATATGGTTCTTTTAACATTTCATGAAAACCCTTATAAGGCTCTCTACCCTGTATTCCCTTTGCCTCTCAGTTTTCTGCTAGGCCACTACTCTTGCACTAGCTATATTTTTCCTTTTTCCTTATCTCTCCCCAAGTGTAGTAGTCCTCTCTATACCATCCACTTCTTTTTAAGTTTCCATTCTCTTTATTATATTGCTCATCTTGCCTTGGGCCAAGCTTCAGCCTTCGATGCAGGATAGAGAAAGTTGAAAAGAAAAGTTAAGAATTTTACATTGCTGAAGTTTGAAAAGACTTTAAAGGACATATATCCAACTCATTCATGTTATTTATGAAACAAATGGAGGCCTGAGAGTTAAATAACTGACCCAATACAAACATCTAATGAGTGACTAAAATCCATTTTCATTCTATCTTCACTGAGTGAATCCTGCTATGATTTATCACATAAATATTTAGCCATTTTAATGTGTATATTCTGTGTCTGATCTTTGCACGTCTGTTATGTATTGAATCAGTCTTTCTTATTTGTCTACATTGACAGCATCCACTGAAGCAGGATAAACCTCTTGAAAATAGAGACCTCATAGATTTAGAGTTGGTAGGAATCTCAGAGACACTAAACTAATTTCCTTATTTTTAAAGATGAAGAAACTGAGATCCAAAGATATTATGTCCTGCCTAAGGTAAATAGCACCGAATAAATTCAAATCCAGACTTCAATGTAAAATCCAGCATTCTTTCCACTATTCCATATGACACCATCTCTTCAGCTTTCCTTTCATTGTGCTTAAGAGAGAGCTATTATATATAAAGAAACCAGATATACTTTGGGGGGTTCATTTTTATGTTTTATAATATATGTGACCATGGGCATAGGATAGATAGATCAGGCTTTATCTTTTCTGAAAAGACATACAATAATTTATGTGACTCTTTTCCAGAGGATATCTCACTCTTCAGAGTTTGTTTGAATGAAGATTAAGGTGAGGACTAGAATTGTCTGCATCATTTTAAGCACTGATGTACAAAGGAGTTTCTAACTTAGGATTTGGATTAAGACAACCTGGATTCATATCACAAATCTTTCACTATAACTTAAAGAAAAGCTTTGGGTCTCAGTTCCTCAGATGTAAAATTAAGAATTTGGATTAGATTGGGGTTTCTAAACTCAGGGTCTATGAACCTACTTTTATTTATTTTTTTTAAATAACTTTTTATTGACAGAACCCATGTCAGGGTAATTTTTTATAACATTATCCTTTGCACTCACTTCTGTTCCGATTTTTCCCCTCCCTCCCTCCACCCTCTCCCCAATATGGCAAGCAGTCCTATACATGTTAAATAGATTACAGTAGATCTTGGATACAATATATGTGTGCAGAACCGAACAGTTTTCTTGTTGCTCAGGGAGAATTGGATTTAGAAGGTATAAATAACCTGGGAAGAAGAACAAAAATGCAAGCAGTTTACATTCATTTCCTAGTGTTCTTTCTTTGGGGTAGCTGCGTCTGTCCATCCTTGATCAATTGAAACTAAGTTAGATCTTGTCTTTGTTGAAGAAATCCACTTCCATCAGAATACATCCTCATACAGTATCGTTGTTGAGGTATATAATGATCTCCTGGGTCTGCTCATTTCACTCAGCATCAGTTCATGTAGGTCTCGCCAATCCTCTCTGTATTCGTCCTGCTGGTCATTTCTTACAGAACAATAATATTCCATAAAATTCATATACCACAATTTACTCAACCATTCTCCAATTGATGGGCATCCATTCATTTTGTGAACCTACTTTTAGACTATATTTTAATAATTGTATTTCAGTATAATTAGTTTCCTTTGTAGTTCATTTATTTTATGCAGTTAAAAATAATATCATTTTGAGAAGGGGTTCAAAGACTTCATTAGACTGCCCAAATGGTCCAAGATAAAAAAAAAATAGATTAAGAACTCCTGAATTAGATTATATCCAAAGTGACTCCCAGCTCAAAATGTATAGCCCTATGATTCTTTTAGCTAGAGGCCCACTTAGCACTGGACCAGCATTAAGGGTAAGGGTTTAGGCCAGGACAGTAAGCCTAAACCTGATTTAATTTCACTTTTTGGGATTCTAAGGATAACAGGAAATCTGAATATGTTGTGGAACTTCATATCCACACTTGATGTTCCCCATCAGGTGAAGACTGCTAGAATCAATCCTCATTGATATTCACCAAATTCTGACCTTGCCACATGCCATTTTCTAAGCCCACACTCACCAAAGGGGAATTACTCAACAGAACTTTTTCTCAATACCAAACAAGGCCCCCTCAGAAAATGAGAGGAAATGAGCTAATAATATCAGTATTTTGCCATGGTCATTTATGTCTCTATTTCTTCTTTAAAATTAAAATGAGGGGGATTCCCCAAAATATGAGAATATATGGTGAAAAGAAAGTACTTTCAAATAACTAGACTACTCCCCCAAAAGTCAACAGAAACTCAGGGTGCTGTTGGAAAGTCACCTCCTTCACTCTTTGCTTCAGATTAGTGGGTGGTCGATGAAAGGTGAGGAAACAGAATTTCTCCTCCCAATATACCTCAAAGACTAAAAAAGATTTAGCCCTTGAAGTTTTACTATACAACATACCACAGTAGGAAAGTTTGTTCCATATCTGGTTAAACCTCAAAGCTGTCTGAAATTAGTCTTCTTGTTTTTGTTTTGTTTTTTTTCTTTCCTAAACGCTTGCTGACCTGAGATGTCCTTTTGGCTGCCTTCTGGCTGCTAATTGCACACAATAGCAAATGCTCCAGATTCTAAGGTGTTGTGAGCACAGCTTGCAGTTTCAGCCCAGTACATGCAACTTCCTGCTGGGGGCCAAAGAATACGCAAATGTTCTGGGGAAGATGGAAATGTCACACCCCCTCTGCTCTCGTGGCTCTGGTGACTGTCAGCAGCTCCCAGGCCCAAGAAGTACAACTTGTTAACCTCAGTCTCCTCCCTGCTCCATCTTGTGTATCTGGGCCACCAGAATATGTTATGTCATATGCTTCTGTCCTGCGGACCATCTGACGTTTTCCACTTGGGTCCCTCTGCATGTCTAGATGAAAAGACATGAGCCAAGAAAAAAGACCTCCTTTGTGGACCTAACCTGCTTAATGGAGCTCAGTGTTTATTTGGGCTAAGAAGCAGGCATATGTCTAGCCTGCAGTATATTTCCTCTGAATGTATGTGGTCACAGCAGTAACAGAAATATAGGAAAAACTCCAGTTTCTTTGTGAAAGACTGTGGGTTTATACCTACTTTATATTTCTGGGTGCTTTTTTGTCAGTTTTTCTTTTAAACAAGACTTTCTTCAGCTTCACTAATAATAGCTTGGCTATATCTACACAGCTTCATTTTAAGTCACTGTGAACAAGCTCTTGATTTAATGCAAAGATAGATTACTTCCTGCTGCAGGCCTCAGAGCTCTTACAGGATGTAGAGGTTGTGTTGAAGATACAACCATCAAACCACCTGCTACCAGTGATCTAGGCTATGAAACAAAATGGACAATAAGTACTGTTTATTTGTTATTATGAAGTGGCTGAGCCAGAATGCTCACTGGTGTGTTGTGACTCCAAGACCAGGGTCTTTTTACTATGTGATGGGATTTCTATTTTATTAAATTTGCATCTCTCTTTCTCTTTGTTTTTTTTTCCTTCTTCTACTTTTTAATTAAAAAGGAAAGAAAAAGAAAAAATATTATCAAAATTTTCTTAGAGAAGGAAAATATCATTCAATAAATTGGTGAATGTCAATTAAAATGTTTCAATGAGTTGGCACAATAATATGATGTTTATGTGGCACATGTCCCATGATGTGAAGGTATTATACAGAGTTAGTTGTCTTAATCCTCTCACTGTATTTGTGAAATGATCAGGGTGGTAAGATAGCACAGTAGACATAGTGTGAAGCTGGAGGCACGACATTTCAAGTTCAATTCTCGCCTCAAAAACTTATTGTTTGTAACCCTGAGCAACTCCTTTAACTCTCTTTGCCTCAGTTTTCTCAGCTGTAAAATCATTTAGAGAAGGAAATGTCAAACGATTACAATATCTTTGCAAGAAAGCCCAAACTGTGTTCAAAAAGAGTTGGACCTGACTGAAAAGACTGAACAACAACAACTACAACAGCAACAATAACCACTAAATGTTCATCATATTTCTTTTTTTTTATTAAAGATTTTTATTTTTCAAAACATATGAGTGGACAATTCTTCAACATTAGCCCTTGTAAAATCCTGTATTCTAATTTCCTCTCCTTCCCCCATGCCCTCCCCTAGCTGGCAAGTAGTCTAATATATGTTAAACATGGTAGAAATATATGTTAAATCTAATATACACATACATATTTATACAATTTTTGTGCCACACAAGAAAAAAAGAGAAGCAAAAGAAAATGCAAGCAAACAATTTCAGAAAGAGTGAGAATTATATTGTGGTCCATACTCAGTTGCCACAGTCCTCTCTCTGGGTATAAATGACTCTCTTCATTACTAAGCAATTGGAACTGGTTTGAATCATCTCATTGTTGAAGAGAGCCAGGTCCATCAGAATTGATCATCATATAGTCTTGTTGTTGTGTATAATGATCTCCTGGTTCTGCTCATTTCACTTAGCATCAGTTCCTGTAAATCTTTCCAGGCCTCTTTGAAATCATCCTGCTGCTCATTTCTTACAGAACAATAATATTCCATAACATTCTTATACCATAATTTATTCAGCCATTCTTCAATTGATGGGCTTCCATTCAGTTTCCAGTTTCTAGCCACTACAAAAAGGGCTGCCACAAAGATTTTTGCACGTGTGGATCCCTTTCCTTTCTTTAAGATTTCTTTGGGATATAAGCCCAGTAGAAACACTGCTGGATCAAAGGATATGCAGTTTGATAACTTTTTGAACATAGTTCCAAATTGCTCTCCAGAACGGTTGAATCCATTCAGTTCCACCAATAATATATTAGTGTCCCACTTTTCCCACATCCCCTCTAACATTCATCATTATTTTTTCCTGTCATCTTAGCCAATCTAAGAGGTGTGTAGTGGCATCTCAGAGTTGTCTTAATTTGCATTTCTCTGATGAATAATTGTTCATATTCTTTATTTATCAATTGGAGAATGTCTTGAATTCTTATAAATTTGAGTAAATTCTCTATATATTTTGGAAATGAGACCTTTAGAATTAGAATTACATTAGAATGTAGAATTGCTACATGCTGCAGCAAGTATTATTGTTTCTTCAAAGCACATTTTTTTTTCTTTTGGAGAAAGAAACCCTGTCTCTCAAGTTCAATTATCAAAGGTTTTCTTGTAACTTGAGCCCAAGATATACTTTGGAACTTTTTGGCATCTTTTTGAACTGAGGAAGGAAAACAGTTTTTAAAGGGAGAAGCACTTAAAAGAAGTTATAGTATTTAGCCTCCTTAAACACCCTCTTAGCCACTTAACACTTAAGCTAGTAACAGGTAACATAGTTCATGGCAGAGGCTAACGCAGCCACTCCTCTACAAAGCTCTTCCGTTGTGTGTAAATGCTTTGACTGAACTTAGTAAAGGAGAATCATTGTATGAGTAGAAAGGAAAATATATTAAATATGCAAAATTTCAGTGCTATAAAAATACTCCAAGACTGAGTTGGAAATTGCATCATTTGTGCCTGTAGCACTATGGACTAGTCCCAAATTGTATAATTCTCTAATATAATAAATGGGTAATTTTTTATAGCTGCCAAGTAAATAAATGGTTAAGATGTTAAATTTTAGAAATGACAAAATTAATTATTCATTTCTAACAAACTTGAGGTTTTTTGTTCTATTTCTCTTCTTTATTTTATTTTATTTATTTATTTAATTGTTTTCATTCATATCTATCAATCCATGTGTCCAGTTATCTATTTTTCAGTAAATGGATCCTTACTTAATGAAAATTTATTCATATAAGCCTATAAAAGACACTTTGGGAATTTTCAAATTTAGTATTTTTTGAATGACTACAAAGTATATAACACTTATCTTTTTAAAAAAATTTTACTGTTATATCTTTTTATTTACAAAACATATGCATGGGTAATTTTTTCAACATTGACTCTTGCAAAACCTTCTGTTCTAAATTTTCCCCTCCTTCCCCCCACCTCCTCCCCTAGATGGCAGGTAGTCTAATACATGTTAAATATGTTAAATCCAATATATGTATACATATCTATAGTTATCTTGTTTTACAAGAAAAAATGGATCTAGAAAGAAAAAAAAAAAAACCTGAGAAGGAAAACAAAAATGCAAGCAAACAATAACAGAAAGAGTGAAAATGCTATGTTGTGGTCCACACTCAGTTCCCACAGTCCTCTCTCTGGTTGTACATGGCTCTCTTCGTTACTGGACAATTGGAAATGGTTTGAATCATCTCATTGTTGAAGGGAGCCAGGCCCATCAGAATTGATCATCATATAGTCTTCTTGTTGCCGTGTATAATGATCTCCTGGTTCTGCTCATTTCACTCAGCATCAGTTCCTGTAAATCTCCCCAGGCCTCTCTGAAATCATGCTGCTGGTCATTTCTTATGCAACAATAATATTCCATAACATTCTTATACCATAACTTATTTCAGCTATTCTCCAATTGATAGGCATCCAGTCAGTTTCCATTTTTTTGCCATTACCAAAAGGGCTGCCACAAACATTTTTGCACATGTGGGTCCCTTTCCCTCCTTTAGGATCTCTTTGGGATATAAGCCCAGTAGGAACACTGCTGGATCAAAGCATATGCACAGTTTGATAACTTTTTGAGCATAGTTCCAAATTGCTCTGCAGAATGGTTGGATCCATTCTTCCACCAACAATGTATTAGTGTCCCACTTTTCTCACATCCCCTCCAATATTCATCATTATCTTTTCCTATCATCTTAGCCATCTGACAGGTATGTAGTGGTATGTCAGAGTTGTCTTAATTTGCATTTCTCTGATCAGTAATGATTTAGAACACCTTTCCATATGACTAGAAATAGTTTCAATTTCTTTATCTGAAAATTGTTCATATTCTTTAACCATTTATCAACTGGAAAGTGGCTTGATTTCTTATAAATTTGAATAAATTCTCTATATATTTTGGAAATGAGGCCTTTATCAGAACCTTTGAATATAAAAATGTTTTCCCAGTTTATTGCTTCCCTTCTAATTTTGTCTGCATTAGTTTTATTTTTACAAAAACTTTTTAACTTAATATAATCTAAATTATCTACTTTGTGATCAGTAATGATCTCCAGTTCTTCTTTGGTCACAAATTCCTTCCTCCTCCACAGATCCAAGAGGTAAACTATCCTATGTTCTCCTAATTTGTTTATAATTTCATTCTTTATGTCTAAATCATGAACCCATCTCAACTTTATCTTGGTATATGGTATTAGGTGTGGATCAATGCCATTATAGTTTCTAATTTTCCCCACATTTTTTGTCAAATAGTGACTTCTTATCCCCAAAGCTGCGGTCTTTGGGTTTGTCAAACACTAGATTGCTATAGTTAATGATTATTTTTTTCCTGTGAACCTAACTTATTCTACTGATCAACCATTCTATTTCTTATCCAGTACCAAATGGTTTTGGGTCGTCACATTTCTAAAGGTGAGAGTCAAGGCACAGAGAAGCTAAGAAAGTTGACCAGAGCAGCAAAGCTAGAAATAGAACTTGGGGGTCCACTTCCCACACAGGTGTCTGCTTTTGCTAAACCTAGAGTTTTGTTCTCTTACCACAATTATTGTAAAAGGGGAAAACCCAAAACTTTTCACATTTTCTCAAAAAAAAAAAAAAAGATAAAGTCACGTATTTCTTCAAGATGGAAATTGTATTTTGCCATACTCTATCCTCAGTTCTTTGTTCTAGCACTGGCATTTTGTATGTACTAAAATGAAGTAAGAGAAAAAAGTAATTTTACAAGGATGGAATGACTTGCAGATTTTCCTATTGTAGCAAATGTAAGCCAGTAATACTAAAATAAAATTTGTTTTTGTGACTGTCGAATTTTGGAGTATTTGGCATCATGTTTCTGTATCAAAATATTTATATAAAATTGATGGTCCTATATTTTTACTGATGCACATACTCCTTCTAGTGGTACAAGTTGTAACTTATTAATATCTTCTCATTTTTCATGATTTTTCTCTTCATTCAAATCCAAGGGGCAGCAGGTATGGGAAGATCCACCTTTGGGACACCCTCTCCCTTGTCTTCTTTTTCTTTCACTCCATAGTGCAGACTATTTGTCAGAAAGAACTGAATGACTTTTGGTTGAATTGAGAATCACCAACTCTAATCCATCTGGTCAACTGGGGAAGCACCAGGTGCTGTGGCTGAGGCCACAACGGAGGCCACTTTCATTTTACAGAGTAAACCTTCTTATGAAACATTAAACATGCTTTAGGACTAATGGAGGTCAGAAAAGGCTAATGATTTCACAACCATGGGGAAATCCTCCCATGGATGCTCTCTTTACCCTAGCAGATTTGCAAGTCATCTGGAATTTGCAGGTTTAGAAAATCTCCTGAAAGAAAATCTCAGAGTATGAGATAGGACTCTGAAACTAGGTCTTCCTGAATGCTAAAGAAAGGAAAGGAATAAGCATTTATTAAGTGCCTACTGTGTATCAAGCACTGTGCTAAGCACTTTACAAATATGATCTCATTTGACCCTCACAACAATTCTTTGAGGTCAGTGCTATTACTGTCCACATTTTACATTTGAGGAAACAGATTAAGTTGACTTGCCCAGAGTCACACTAGCTAATAAGTATACATCTTAACTAGATTAGTACTCGGGTTTTCTCTCTCTTCCTTTATACCATTCAATCATTTCAGTTATGTCCAGTACTTTGTGACCCCATCTGGGGATTTCTTGGCAAAGATATTGGAGTGGTTTGCCAATTCCTTCTCCAGCTCATTTTACAGATGAGGAAAATGAGGCTAGCAGTGTTAAGTGACTTTACCAGGATTACACAACTAGGAAGAGACTACATTTGAATGCAGGAAGATGAATCTTCATGACTTTGGGCTAGACACTCCATCTACTGTGCCTTCCAGCTGCCAAAAACTCAAGGTCCAGTTTTTTAAAATGAAGTTTCCTTTGACTCTGCTTTATTTTAATGAAATTCACAGTTGTAGCTTTGGACAGTCTCTTGGTCTCCAAATCAAAGTCTCCTATATCTCTTTTTGAAAGGTAGTTATATATATAGGACTGCTTGCCATTTGGGGGAGGGGTGAAGGGAGGGAAGGGAAAAGTCAGAACAGAGAGTGCAAGGGATAATGTTGTAAAAAATTTCCCAGGCATGGCTTCTGCCAATAAAAAGTTATAATTATGAAAAAAAATTAAAAAAAGAAAGGTAGTTATTTGTGATTTGATCACTGACAATTTCTTGTTTGTCCCCCCCATCCCATTCTCTTTTACAGGGAAATAGAAATAGCCATGTAAATCACTGCACCTACCTGTACTATGTATGCATTTTGTATTCTGAAACTTTTCTGATTCTTTGTTTTAGATTGTGACACCTTTAGGGTAGGATAGGGGAAGAGAAAAGGAAGCGGATGCTCAGTAGGGGGTTAGAAGTTGCCCTGAAATGGCTATCATTGCATCATTGATTTTTTTATTCCAAGAGAGACAGACAGACCAGCAGAAATAAAGGAAGGAGGAGAGAGACAGATGGAGAAGGGAGAAAGAAGAATCAACAGTATCAGCACAGATATCAGTATTGTTAAGAAATTCCATTTCTCTGTGACCCTGTTATGGGTTTTCTTGGCTAAGATACTGGTATGGCTTGCTATTTCTTTCTCCAGCTCATTTTACAGATTTTACAGAAACTGAAGCAAAATGGGTTAAGTGACTTGGCCAGGGTCACAGAGTTAGTGAGTATCTGTGGCCAGAGTTTACTCTTAAATATGTATTTTTTTATTCCAAACCCAATATTCTATCTACCCTGTTACTTAGCTGAAACATCACTAATTATTAAAGCCCACTATTTGAATTCTTGTGCAGTTAGGTGGTGCAATGGGTAGAATATCTAGCCTGGAGTCATGAAGACTCATTTTCCTGACTCAGGCACATATTAACTGTGTGATTCTGGGCAAGTCATTTAACCCTGTTTGCCTCTGTTCAACTGTAAAATGAGCTAAAGAAGGAAATGGCAAATCTTTCCAGTATCTTTGTAAAAAAAAAAAAAAAAAAAAAAAGCCAAAAAGAGTCTGAAATGACAGAAAACAACTGAACACTTGAATTCTATTTGCTTATGTAATACTTCTTCCCCATGGAATTGTGTTGTCCAAGCCTGTTTTACATCTCAGAAGTGAGATAAGTGTATGTATGTACTTGGGTCACCAAATATTATCAAAAAGGTAGTAAGATTTGTTTTGGATTGCCTCGTATGCTTTGCATTTTTGTAGTAGCTCTTGACAGCTAATTGCTATCTATTAGAATTTGATACTTAAGTGGTTCATAGAGCAGCTTGTGTGAAAGAAATCAGGTTTGTTAGCATTTTGTTAATTTAGATATAATTTTCCATCTTAGAGAAAATCAGAGCAAAATCCAAAGAGATTCTTTCTCCAGTTTTAGGCAGTGGAATTCTAAATCAAAGCCCTCTATTCTACTTAGCTTACTAACCATACTACTTTGCTGCCATGGTGGCAGTGAAGGGAGGGATGGATAGCTACCTCCTTCTAGTTATGGTGCTGATCCTGGATAAAGAACTGAAAGTCTGCTGTGCCTCATTTCCTCTCTGTGGAAAATGAGGTTAATAATAATGGTAGCTCCTACTTTTTGCTATAATTCTGTGAAGTAGATAGTAAAAATATTATATCCAGTTTAAAGATGAGAAGACTTAGCCTCATATTTAAAGTATTTGTCATTTACTTACCCTCAGGGAAGATCAATAAAAAGATAAATTGTTTGTCCCACTATGGTGAGCTGTAGAAAAAGCCTTGCTGTAAATAGAATTGAGGGACCTGTCCTTATGACAAAACATTGCATAACATGATCCAGTGGTATGTTAGTCAATGTTTAGCAACTGGCTCTCTAAAATAACCCATTTTTTATTAAGAAAAATCTCAAGTCCTTCCTTTTAACTTTGGGTAATGACAGTTGAGAGGGGAGGGAGGAAGAGGAGTTGAGATTTGTAGACCACATTTTATTACATTTCTTTATATGTCAAACCAAAGAGGAAGTTGGGCCAGCAATTGTATTAGTAATAAATGTTGATTGGGGGAAAGACTTTTTTCTATCAAATGTTAAAGGGTTTCATTCTCCCTCAAAAGATGGAGAGAGTAAGTTACTCTATGCTGGGAATCCAGACTTACAGTTGAATTATATTTAGGCTCCTGTTATTTTGAGATATAAAATTCTAAATTCTAGCAAGGGTGTCTTCTTTCTTTCTTTGTGCCAATTATAACCACTCTAGCTTAGATTCATAAAAGATATCTTTAATAAAACAGAAAAAGTCAATCTAGCAAAACTAATCAGTACCAAGCCATGTGTTCCAGGAATGAATGAATGTATGAATGATAAAGCATTTCAGTGTTTTTGTTGTTCAGTCATTTCAATTTTGTCCAATATTTTGTGTTCCCATTTGGAGTTTTCTTGGGGAAAAATACTGGAGGAATTTGCCATTTCCTCTCTAGCTCATTTTATAAATTAGAAAACCGAGATAAACTAGCATTAATTGACTTGCCCAGAGTCACATAGCTACTAAGTATCAAAGGCCAAATTTGAACTCAGATCTCCCTGATTCTAAGTTTGTACTCTATCCACTGTGTGAACTCATTTACATACTTAGTATGTGCCAAACACTGTGTTATATGCTGCAGCTATAAATGGAAACATCTCTGACTTTTAAAGAGCTCCTCACACTGTAACTGGGATAGACAACACAAAATAGTTCATTTGTCAGGCTTCCTTTTACTGTAAAAAAACCAAAAAAAAACAAAAAGGAGGAAGGATCATTCTCACAGATATTCTTTAGAATAATATTTGATTATACTAAATATTCAGCCTAAATTATTTATTTTAATTTAGATTACCTAGTTATAGTCATTTTATGTGATTGTGTGAGTGTACACGTATGTGTATTTCTTCCCCCTTTGGCACTGTTCAGCTCACTTTGCATTAATTCATCTAATGCTTTTGTGTCCTACATATTCATAATTTCTTGTGGCAGTACTATTAGATATATGCATCCCAGTTTAACTGGGGAAAATAAAGAAAAACTACTTTATTGCTAGTGTTTTGCTTCGTCAAAAAGTATAAGTCAGTATTTTACTGATGCAGTGGGAGATTGTGGGATCAAAGATTTAGTTCTGGAAGGGACCTACTAGGTTATCTAGTTCAAGTTTTCAGTAATGTCCAACTCATCATGACCCCAATTTTGGTTTTCATGGCAAAGATATCAGTCTCCAGCTCATTTTGTAAAGGAAGAAACTGAGATAAATAGGGTTAAGTGACTAGACCAGGGTGCCATAGCTAGGCAGTGTCTGAGATGGAATTTGAATTCAGGTCTTCAGGCCTAGGACTCTATCCATTGCACCAACTTGCTGCCCACTTTGTCTGTTGCTATTCTAAACAAATGATATCAATGGAGAGAAAGAAAGGTGAACACTGGAATCCTTTGCTTTTCTTTCCTTTCTTTAATTTTTTATTGTATGAATTAATAAGATACCCAGTACTCCTAAGGACAAGAAGTATTATAATAGGGGCAGAACTGCTGGACAAATCCAGTCACAGCAGAATGATGAATAATTGAATTCTTAAGAGTTCAGTAAATTGAAATGTGACAATTTAGAAGGGTTAAGCAAGATATAAACCTAGAGTGAGCCTGAAAGAATTTAGTGACTCATCAGAATTTGGAACACAAACTAATCTCACAATTTCCTTAATCTAATCCTTCTTGGATTATATTCCTTTTAGAGACCAATTGTTGAAATAATTGTGCCTAACTGGGAGAACAGGGGAAGTCTCCTCATTGGAGTTCATTGCTACTTTCCTTTCATTTTCATTGGCAAATAGTGTGATAGAGCAGAGGCAATGGGTGGACAATCAATTCTTTTCCCAGGGAGGACAGATGCTCCACAGAATGACAATAGCTGTGCAACTGTCTATATCCTGGTAGTTGAAATAGCAGAGTCCTGCAAAGGTCATGGCTGAGAAAGTCAAGAGACATGAATTGCCTTCTTTTACCAACTTATCTTCATAAATATAGTTTAAATAACCTGTCTAAGACCCTGAGAACTGCAGCCAGTGCTCTGACACAGGCGCAGCTGGGGCAGCTCTCTTAGTAGTTCAGTGAAGAGATGCTGGTTTAGACTTGGAGCAGTGATTGACAGACAGGTTGGGGAGGGAGGGGAGCGATCAAGCCGATATGGGAGAGATACTGAGACAAAGAAATGAGTGCCCAGAAGTAGAGCTCTATCCTCCAGGCTCAGCTGAGAAGGTTCAGGTGCCCCAGGACCTCAATCTCCACCAGCGCCATGTGTGCCCAAAGCCCTCAGTTTTTCTAGATATGATAAAAACACAGGGCAAGTCACACATGGAAGTGCCAGGGAATATAGGAAAGAACTTAGTAATGGTGTTATTACAATGACTCGTGACTTTTTCTGATTTGTGATGAGAGGCTAAATAGACTTCTTGAATAGCAGTCATTTTTATTCTAACTTGAAAATCCATAGATATTTTGTTTAGTTTGTGATTATTTGTAATGGATACTACTTGGAAACACTTTTTTTTTTCTCAGTTTGTAGAATGAAACTTCTAAAAACACACAAACACCATGCTATTGCCTTCAAATCAAGTAAAAAATAAAACACTTGTTCTTTCATGTTTAATTCTTCATGATCTCATTAGGGTTTGTTTTTTTTTTTTTTTGGCATAGATATTGGAGTGTACTGTCACTTTTTTCTCCAGCTCATTTCAAAAATGAGGAAACTGAGGCATTTCAAAGATTAAGTGACATCCTCAGGATCATACAATAGAAATCTGAAGCTGGATTTGAACTCGGGAAAATGAGTTTTTTTGACTCCAGGCCCCACACATCTACTGTACCAATTTGCTGCCCTACAAAAAGTAATTATTTATTACCCCTTAAATTCCAAGTGCTGAGTTAATCACTTGTTACTTTGTTCTCAAGAAAGACCATTGACATCAGCAGGCTGGCATCTTGACTTGGCAATTGAAATGGATTTAAGTGAGATAGAGCTGTGCTACGTCACCAGTCTTATTCTGTCCTCCAGAGTCATCAGGGTGGTGACAGTCTCAGAGAGAAAAGGGAGAATACAAAAGAGGTTATGTTATCATTAGTAGAAGCACTATGAGAAAGCTCTGATATCTTTTTTTAAACACTCTGTCATTTTATTTTTTAAGGATCTTATTTTTTTTAAAGCGAGGGTCAAAATAGTTTGAGATGGTAGGAACTATTATTAATTTTTTTCCCTACCACATTATCACAGAAGAAAAATTAAGTCCTCTATTTAACTCTCGTTCTGGTGTTACCATAGATAGTAGAGGTATACCTACAGGTTTACTTTTAGGTTTGAATAATAATTTCATTTAATTAAGTGGCAAAAGAACCCATCAGGAGCTCAAAACAAATTTCCAAGCAGTCTTGACATAAAATAAAAAACGATTTAAATATCCAGTTGAATTTATTAAGTATTTATTAAATGAATTCCCTGAAAATAGAAAGTAGTCCTTGAAGGATCTTATGGAGGATAAGCACAGATGTGTGTGTGTGTGTGTAGACAATTAGTGAGTGATATAGCCATGGCTTTAATCAAGGCAGTTTCCCAGTTGAATTAGTGCTTTTTCTAGTATGTTCTCTTAAGCTTCTCATATTAATTGATTTCCCACTGGGTGCTGATTAAATTATGAGTGTTTCACAGCCTCAGTTATATAATGA
The DNA here is from genome assembly GCF_902635505.1 of Sarcophilus harrisii. Lineage (NCBI taxonomy): Eukaryota > Metazoa > Chordata > Mammalia > Dasyuromorphia > Dasyuridae > Sarcophilus > Sarcophilus harrisii. Next base: position 327,106,629 of record NC_045427.1, read on the forward strand.
TCAACTATGATAGACTTTGCTCTTCTCAGCAAGGTGATCCAAGACAATTCCAATAGACTTGGCATAGAAAATGCCATTTGCATCCAGAGACAACTACGGAGACTGAATGATGTATACTTTTTTTCACCTTACTTTGTTGTGATTGTTGTTTGCTTTTTCTTTCTCATGGTTTTTTTTTTTTTTTTTTCTCTTTTGTTCTGATTTTTCTTTCACACATGAGCAGGGTGGAAATGTTTTAAATGATTGTATACGTATAATGAATATTAGATTGTTTCCTGTTTTGACAAGGGGGGAAATAAGAGAGGAGGAAAAAAAATCTGGAACTTAAACTCTTACAGGAATAAATGTTGAAAATCTCTTTATATATATAATTGGAAAAATAATGTACCGTTGAGAAAAATAAAAAATTTAAAAAGCTATGAATGTTTCTCTACTTGGTAACTATATTTATCATTATCAATTAATAAAATAGTCATTCTGTTATTTTTGGTTAATGTGAATGTAACCATTACACTTTGATCACTCTTGTGAACTAATAAAATGAAGCCCTAAGCATGAGGCAGTCAGAACCAGATCTTGGAAAGGAAGCTCAACCAGTTGTGTATGTTACACACACACACACACACACACACACACACACATACACTGTTCTCTTTCCTCTACTCTTCTCCCTCAACATTCCATCATTTGCATGTTTCTCTTTAACTATTCTGAAGAGTGTGTAATATTGTGTAGTCTTAAGTCAGTAGGGGAAATTTAAAGACTTTTATAAGCTCTTGTCCTGAAAACATTCATTATGATGCTTTAATTCTGTTCCCACTTGAAATTAGATTACTCACAAATGAAAAGTGTCAGTATTAAAGGCTATTCACTTGAAATACGAATGAGTTGATGGATTAAAGATAGACAAATGCATATCTATTTTTCCTTTTCTGAAGAATCATTCCTTCTGGAAAATAGGTCAAATAATCAGATGAGATAATACAAATTTTATGATGACATATAAATGTTTATGATTTGTGGTTGTTGTGTTGTCTGAGATTCTGACAACTTCTAGTTATGGAAAAAATGTTCTGTCCTTAGCAAATTTAAACATTTTGTTAAAGTTTAGTGATCTATTTCTATACAACAAATCAGATACCACAAAAATCTACTATTCATAAGTTATTTCTATAGATTAATCAGTCACTCACAAACTTAATTTAACTGTGTCTTTTAAAATATTTTTCTTTTCCCTTTCTTGTCCCTTTAATTTTTTTTCTTGACCCCACTATACAGTCACTCTCTCTGTCTCCCATTAAGATGTCACAGGTACAGGATTTATAATGTGTCACTGCCCCCAAGAGACAAGAGTAGAAGTGTGGATGAAAAGCTTTTCAAACATCAACTTGGTGTCAGGGAATGGAGATGATTTTTATTTTTGTTCAAGTCAGAGTCACAAAAGAAACCAACACTGATCCTTGAGATGGGACTGAAGCAACTTGTTTAATAGATGTTCTATGTATATAGTTACCTAATAATGTTCAGTGGTCTTTCTGAAGATCTGGATTAAATGCAGGGAGCAGTTGATATTTTTATAGGACAGTGCTTGGCACTAGTAGGTGCTTACTAAATATTGATTGATTGATTAATTGACTGATTAACTAAATGATTGATGCCTAAGATGCTAGTCATTTTCAGCTACATTGGGATTGCTCTTACCTAGAATAGATGATGTTTCTATAGTGCTCTGAAGGTTTATAAAATATTTTCTTTATCTCCTTGGAGCTTCACAACAATCCTACAAAGTAGGCACTATGGTTATATTTTTATCTTAATTTTAAAAATGAGGAAACTGAGATTTATGTAGGTTAAGGAGTGGTCTGTATATGGTCGTTCAGTTGTGTAAGGATTAGAGATTAATTTAACTTTTTATAATTGCTATAAGCATCATATGATTTTCCCATTCAATGTTTAAACTTGTAAATCATGCAATGAAACTTTTGTATAACTGTTTTCAAAGATTGTGGTTTTTTTTAGTGTGGCTAGTGGGGAAACACTACAAGACTGTATACCAATGTTATTTTTATGGCTTTAAAGTTTGTTGACAGGAACTTTAATAATAACCATGTGATATAAACTGATAGAGCAACATTATCAGAAATTTCTGAATTTCACTCAAGAGACATTATTACTTTTATGTTACATTTTCTAAAAATCAATTAGTTGGAGAAAATGACATAATTATTCTGTTTTAGGAAGATAAAAGTTTAAGATTTAGCAAGCTACCATCCCCTTTTACAGATAAGATTAAAGAAGAAGGGAATTAATGACATGATAAGTCAGTAAGATAAAAGGTACTTTCCCTTGAAGAATGATAATGGTACAATTTTTCTAAGTGGGATTATTATTATTATTGTTATTATCATTATTAGACACCATCAACATGATAATAAATTTAATCAACAAGCATTTATTAAGTGCCTACTATGTGTGCCAGAAGCTGAGAATACAAAGAGAAAAAAATCCTTGTAGTCTATTATATTTTATGGCTTGAAGTTACAATTTGTGTTTGTTTTAAAACACATATATAGACAGGACTGAGGACAGAGGTGTTTTCTAACTTTTTACCAATTTTCTGTCAGATTTACAAGGCAAAACATCTTTCAATTTGAAATTTTGTTTATTTATAATTTAAATCATACTTTCATTTGATGGTTTAAGCTTAGGAAAAACCTACCTGAATACCTATTATTTCTGCGTCATCAGTAGCTGACAGACAGCATAATCTGTTTTGGCTTAGAGATAAAGTCGCTGAAAGTCAGAGCCAGGGCCTTCCTGCTGATGTGGCTATCATTCTTCACCTAGGTTACAATCTGCTTTTTGATAGCTCTAATAATTAATTTGGTTGTTTTCTCCTTCTTTCTTCTACTGTCCCTACCCCCACTCCCAAACTTTCTCCATGTCTGTTCACAGGTTATCTTGACGAATCAAATTACAACTCATCCGAGCAGAGACCTCACTACTCAGGCAGACCTGGTGTCTCCAGCCGATGATTTGTCCCTGTGGGGAGGTAAGAGATCTGTCCTATGGAGGCTGAAACTTGACCCTGACATATATCTCCACCTGCCTCTCAGCATCCTGTTAATAGCTAAGGGACATGGTTAGTAAATTCTGGCCAGTGAACTAAGCCAGAGCTTTGTGAATTTGTCTTCTTCATCTTGCTCTGTATTCAATACCTTTCTGGAGACTCCCTTGTTCTGTCTGAGAACTCCCTATGGTCATAAGTAAACCATATTCAAAAGATACCCACCATCTAGATTTGTATTTTATTTGGTTTTTATCTCCAGTGCTTTCCCACTATGCTTAGTGAACTGATATGATTAGCTTTTTTCTTTTACTTGAATATAGTCTTTGATCAGCTAAGTTGATTTCCATTTAGAAATTAAATAAGTTATAATGTTGGCCACTTTTGCAAATAATGTAGTCATTTATGTTAACTATACAAAAAAAAGATTTCAATAATTCTTCTATATATAAAATCTACACAATATTGTTCCATACTCAAGAAATTATATTCCAGTTGACAATAAATCTTAGTAGAGAGATGAATTAGATCAGTTTGTGGTTTGGGGATTTTAGGTGGTTCAGTGAATAGTGTTGGATTTGGAGTTGGAAAGAGCTGGATTCACATTCTGTCTCATACCCTTAAATATCTGTGTGATCCTAGGTAAGTGACTTAGCTTCTGTCTGTCTCAATTTCCTTCTTTATAAAATGGGAATAAGAAAAATACCTACTGAAAAACTCTTTACAAACATTAAAGAATTATATAAATGCTATTGTTATCATCATCGTTGTAGATCTGATTCTCTTTCAGAATAAAGGCAGTGGTTTGAGACATATTTAAGATTATTAATCATTTTTACTGTCTCTTGTTTATGTGTCCACTGCCAGTTAATTTTTAGAGGTTAGTCCTTGGATTAGCTTTTGACTTTTCTTCTGCTTCTCTACTTGGCCTCTTAATGTGTCTGCTTTACTGTGTTGCTGTTATTCAGTCTTCTCTGACTCTTTATGACCTCCTATGGAATTTTCTTGCCAAAGATATTGGTTTGCCATTTCCTTCTCCATTAAATTAAGACAAATACAGGTTAAATGACTTACCCAGGTTCACACAGTTAGTGAATGTCTGAGGCTGGAAGCCCGTTCTCTAACTGTCCTGCTTTACTATAGGGTCTGTCAAATTATTACATTCTCTGTGTTTGATTCTCTATGAGAAATTCCAGAAAGAATAGCATTTAATTCATTATTGGATAAGATGCTTATGTTGTTGTTCAGTCATTTTCAAGCATATACATCTCTTTGTGACTCCATTTAGGGCTCTCTTGGCAAAGATACTTGAGTGTTTTGTTATTTCTATAGCTTATCTTGCAGATGAGGAAACTGAGGCAAATGGGTAAGTGACTTGCCCAGGGTCACATAGCTAGCTTGAGGCCAGATTTGAAGTTAGGAAGAGAACACCATCTTGCTGCCCTTCAGATGCTTATAGACATGCTATAATTTTCATAAAACAAATAAACAAAAAGCAATTTCATTCTGAGATGCCAAAGTTCAAAACTTGCAAAAGAACTCAAAAATCCTTTGATACTTCTTTTTTCCTTATCTCTATATTTTATTTCCTTCATAATTTACATTAAACTTGTAATTAATTCCTTTTCCCCTTTTCCATTTCCCCCATTACTCTATATCTGCATTATCAAATAATTATTATGCTCCCTTAAATTATTTCTTTCATTGTAGAAACTTTCCAGTCCATCTTATATACTATCTCCCCCTTCTTCCCCACCCCCTCCGCCCCAGATTAAGTTTCCTAAACTGGTCTTTCAGAAATGTGAACAGAAATCTTCAGGGCTAACCATTGATTAATTAGCAAGCCCAACCCCCTTCACATCTGGCTATAACTTCTTTATTCAAACCTTATTGTATAAAGTCATACATTTATGTTTAGTTATTCAGTCATGTGTAATTCTTCATGACCCAGGGATAGTAGCACACCCATGATGTTGTTCATCGGGTTTTCTTCGCAGACATTGGATTGCTTTGCTATTTCCTTCTCCAGTGGATCTTTCTTCCCTGGAATGGAGAATGAGGTTGATGATTTGATGCAACTGCCACACTTAATTCCAATTCACTTACAAATCAAGATGTCATTTGTAATGTCATTTATCCTCATTGAAAAACTAAGGACAAACAACTTCAATGCAAAGAATGTTAAGTGACTTGCACAATTTGTAAGTATTGGAGGCCAAATGTGAATCTTCCTGACTCCAGTGCTTTATTTACTGAGCCATCATCATCAACTTTGTGATGGAATTTAATCCAGATTTTCTGACTTCAAGTTTTACACCCTATTCATTATACCATGCTATTTGTCCTATTATGCCCTAAAATAAAAACTCTCTCAAGGCGATACATATGCTGTACAAGGCTATGCCCAGTGTATATTTCTAAGGTTGCCAGGAAGCACAGGGGATTGAGCACTGATCTTGCAGTCAGGAGCAACTGAGTTCAAATCTGTCTTCAAACATTTATTAGATCAAGTCACTTAACTTTCATCTACCTTAGTGTTCTCATCTATAAAATAGATATCTAGTACCTAACTTCCAGAATGGTTATGAGGATTAAATGAGATGATATTTATAAAGCATAATGCCTGGCACATAGTAGGTGCTACATAAAGGCTTATTCCCTTCCCCTTTCTCTTGATCTTGGAACATTTGTCTTGAGCCTTTTCCTTTGCTAGGCAGCATGATATAGTGGCAAAAAAAAAAAAAAAAAAAAAATGCTGACCTGGATTCAAATCCTCGTCCTGCTGCTTTCAACTTGTTTTACTTTGAACAAATTATTTAAACTTTCCTTTGAAAAGGTTTCTTTGAAATAAAGAAGTTGAACTAAATAATTTGTATATCTTCTTTCAATTCAATTCTGTTTTTTTGAGGGGCAATTGAAATTAAGTGTCTTGCCCAGGATCACACAGTTATTAAGTATAAAGTGTCTGAGGCCACATTTGAAGTCAGGTACTCCTGACATCAAGGCTGATGCTCTATCCTCTATTTCACCTAGCTGCCCCTCTATTATCTTCTGATATGGAAATCAGCAAATTATGGCCCCTGCGCCAAAATCCAGACAGCCACCTATTTTTGTATACTTAATAACTACAAATGGCTTTTACATTTTAAAATAAAAGGCTTTACCAGCTGGAACATCTTCTTAGGCCCGGTGATAGATTTAACTTTGTATTTACCATTCAAGGAATAACCTAGTTAATGTCAGAGACACTCATTATCAGGTTGACTACAGGGTGATTGATTATTCCTGGCATAATATCTTTTTTAAAGTGTCTGGTAAATTGTAGGAGGGACTGGAATCTGCACTTGGAGAGGGAGAGGGAGATGAGACTGCCTCAATGAAATCCCTGAAGAACTGAAATGAGTACAGTTGGATAATGATCATGATGATGTAAAATAATATTTGTTATTATAATAATTAGCATTTAAGTAGCACTTTATGGTTTTCAAAATCCTTTATAAATAATTCCTCATGTGAACTTCATAACACCAATAAGGTAAATACTGTTATTATCCCCATTTTATAGATCAGAAAACTCGGGTAGGAAGAAATTAAATGATTCGTCCAGAGACACATATTTAGAAGGTATTTGAATCTAGATTTGAACTTACTGACTCCTGACTCCTGACTCCAGACCACATGTTCTATGCCCTCTTCAAAGAAAATGCTCTTTCTTCTACTTCATAATGATTCTACAGGAATAGGACATTGCTGATTTGAAGAAGTTATTTCTAAGAATAAATTCAATTAATTAATCAACAAACATTTATTAAATGTCTACTTAATATGACAAGTTTGTCTTTTTGAAGTGCTTATTGTGCTAAATGCTAGGGATATAAAATGAAGCAAAGACAGTCCCTGTCTTCAATGAACTCATAATCTAATGGGGAATGGAGGCAAAATATAAACAAATACCTACAAAGCAAGCTATACATAAGATAAATATGAAATAATTAATAGAGGAAAGGCACTGTTATTAAGAGGGATGAGGGAAGGCTTCCTGTAGAAAGAACTTGAAGAAGAGACTGTAATTGGAATATAAAGGAGGCCCAGAAGAGTATAGTGAGAAAACTAGAGCAAAAAAAATTTTTTTTCAGCTTGTGGAAAAGATGTCTCTTGAAACTTGTAAATGCTTTTTTTGTGTTATGAACTCCTAAAAATGGGATGAGTCCTGCTCATTGTTTTTGTAAGGCTGTGCTGTTCTTTATTCAGCAGGGCTCTCATGGAGGGCATAAAGATACATTTACCTAAAAGATTTGTGATGAAGTCACTTGCCAATGAAATTAAATGGATGAATGCCTTAGAACACTGATATCCATTTTAGGGTTATTGTTTATGGTTTTTCAGGTTACTGTAGCTTTATATGTTTGAAATATGTTTGTTAGAATTATTTTAAAGTCATTTTAACCCTATGTGTGCATTGGAATGTGGAGCATTCAATTACCAAAACTTCACAGATATGTTAGATGTCATTTATGGGGGACTGGCAACCAGTAAACAGATGTTTGGAAAAGGATATCTTTATGGGACAACATCCTAGATAAAAGGAATTTCCTCTAGCTGTCACCCACACCTGCATCCCTCTATATCCAGTTAAATCTCATTTTCTATGCGAAGCCTTTCCCTATCCCCCTTAATTCTAGTGCCTTCCCTCTGATGATTATTTCACTAATCTTGTACATAGCTTGTTGGTATATATATAGTTAGTTATTTGCATATTGTCTCTTGTATTAGAATGAGAACTTCTTGTGGGTAGGAACCTTTGCTTTTCTTTGTATTTCCTGTATTTAGCACTGTATTTGGCACACAGTAGGCACTTACTTGAATATTGCATAAGCCTAAAAAATGCCTTCTACGTGCCTCCTCCACTTCCTGCTTATTCTATCTCTCTGTCTCTGTTTCTTTCAGTTCCTTTCTGCTTCTATCTCTCTCACATGCAAACCAATAAGAAACATTAGGATGTGAGGAAGAGCAAAGGGTCAAATTAGTCTTGTTTGTTTTCTATCAAATGACAAATAATAGGTTTCAGCTGCAAAAGAGAAGATACTCCTTAAGTAGTTCTCCTTTAATAGCAATGATGAGAAGACAGAGAGAGAGAGAGTGACCAAGAGTAGCCACTGATAAAGTGATTTGAGTGGTGCTCTCTCAGCAGGGAATGGTTCAAGGAAATGAAATCACCCCTGCTGTAATGCAGAAAAGGGACTGTAAGTGACCATCCTACCTCAAGATCCTTTCCACCCCAGAAGATTCTAGGATATTAATATCTGTCAGCTGCAGGCCCAGAGCCTCCCCATGCTGAGATCAAAAGAGAGTCCCTATCTTAGCTGGAATAAGGTCATCTGCACACTGCTGTAAAGCCTTATCCCTGCTGGCTTGAAGGGAAGCTGTTGTGGGAGGAGAAGTAGGGAGATGGGAAGGCATTCTCTCAGGCTCCTTTCATCTCAGCTGACCAGCTGCTGCCTATCTGGTGTTTGTAAAGTTGAGAGTTGTCTTTGTTTTTGTGCTTTTTAAAAATTAAACTTGTTTTGTATGCTTTTGCTTGTATTTGGTAATGCTTCACTCATTGTATGACTTTATAGTCATACCAATTAAGATCGCTGTCTCAGTTCAGATTGGTCTCCTCAATGTGCTTTCATTCCACTATGGAATTGTGGGGTTCTATGCCAGAAGAATCTATACTACTTTCCTCCTGATCTGGAATTTCAAGATGACATTATACCTGACCTCTTCCTTTGCTTCAGCAGCTAGAAGAAGCTAGCTACTCTGAAGCCCAGAGTAAGGGACCAAGCATCCCTTAGCAGAAATCCTTATTCTTGATTTTGTCCATTCTTTAGGGTCTAGACATTGGTACATTGGTACAACTAAGAATGATTTGGCTTACCAAAGCCCTGGTTTTTCTGGAGTTATCAAGCTGACCTAAGAAATATATTTCTTGGTCACATTGGGAGTTCTTCCTTGTAATCTTAGAGATAACATAGAACTATAAGAATATCTCTGCCATCTTAGGAGTAGATAGTACCTCTTTCTTCCTCATGAGCTAAATTCGAACAAGTAGGGATCATATACTTACCTATATGTTACTTGGGAGATAATCAGTAAGAGAGGTAATCACTTGGGAGTGTAAGTAGTAAGGATAGACAACTGATAGTACATCTGGCCAGACAATGTAGAATAGGCTAGAGCAACATGAGATGTCAGTGGGCATAATGTAAGGTAGATGCATTGTTTGGTATAGTTGTGAGAACATAGAATCATTACATTTTAGAACTAGAATGGATCTTAGAAATCACTTAGAAATTAATCTCCTTACTTTACAGATTAGGAAACACTTCTGGAAAAGTTGTGGAAGAAATGAATGATGGAAGGAAAAAAGGAAAAGATGAAGTAAAGAAGGAAAAAAGGAAAAGAGAGGAAGGAAGAAAGAAAGGAAAGAAGGGAGGTAGGGAAAAAGGAAGCAAGTTAGGGAAAAAACAAGCAAGGAGGAAAGAAAGAAGAGAAAGAGAAATAAGAAAGAAAGAAAAAGAAAGAAAGAAGGAAGAAAGAAAGGAAGGAAAGAGAAAAAAGAAAGGTGAGAGGAAGAAAGAAAGGTGAAAGGAAGAAAGGATAAGGAAGAAGGAGAAGAAGAAAGGAAGGAAGGGAAGAGGAGAGGGAGGAAATGATCATTTATTAAGTGCCTTTTATATACCAGAAACTGTGCTAAGTAAGGGCTTTACAACTATTATCTCATTTAATTCATAACCAACCTTGGGAAGAAGGTGCTATTATTATCTCCATTATAAACTATATATATACATATATATGTATATATATGTATGTATATATATTCTTATAGCTAATAATATTTTTTTCTTTGAGATTACAGGATTATGAGGAAAAACTCTTAAACTGTAGACTTAAGAAATACATATTATAGATCAGCCATAGTTCTGGAAGTACAAGTTCTTATGCATGCTCAACAGTGGTTACATGTACTAATATCTGTTTAAAGAAACTGAAGGAGACAGAAAATTATCTTGCCCAGAGTCACATAGCTACTAAATATCTGAGGTTACATTTGAATTCAGTTTTCCTGAATCAGGCCCAGCACTATATTGTATTTTAGAAGCCACTGCTAAGGTTTTTATGAGCCTTACTTTTCTGTAATTTTTTAATGGGCTTTGAAAGCATTTTATTTAGGTCACCTTAAGTTTCCTAGTGTGGGCATTTAATTTATGTTGAATTGGATGTACAGGAAAAATTGATCTATTTGCCATTCTGAATATTCAGAGCATCCTTCATTTCTCTCACTCCCTCTCTACCTCTCTCTCTCCCTTTTCCCTTTCTCTTTAAACTGACACTCTTTTCATTCTCATTCCTGTTATTCTTTCACAGAGCATGGAAATCTAAACTAAAATAAAAATAATTGGAAAGAAAATAACTCAAGTTGGAGGAGGAGAGAAGGAAAAAGGAAGGGAAAGGGCTGGAGAAAATATCCATAAAATGAAGTAAATCTTATTTTAATGATGGAAATCTTTTTGTTCACCAAACTGCCTGTGACTGGGCATTTGACAACTGATTTCATCTGCTAAAGACAGTATTTGAGGATTTATGCTGCCTGGCCAGCCATTCTGACCAGAAGTTGGAGTCCATTTGTAAGTTTACATTGTAATATAGGACTTGCATTTACAAATCTGACCAAGCTAGAGTAGTTTAGGATGGTTGAGAGGGTGAGATGGAAGGGTTGGGAGTTGTTGGTTGTGAAAGAAAAAGACTTCAAAGTGAGCTGCACACTCTGAGAATCCAAAACTACTGTTGATTTCCAGCTGGATCGACTTGGATTTACTGCAGGATGTTTGAAAATGTGGTTCCCTGCTAATCTCAGACAGTCATTATGATCAATGGTCTTTTTTATTTCCGATTAAAAAAAAATTCCACTGGTGTTTCTGCTCAAATTGTGTATCCTGTCAGCTTTATTTTTGTAGTTGTGATTTACTATCCTCTGGTACCCAAATTTGTAATACATTAACCACAAAAGCTGGGATGGATGGGCCAGGTTAACAGAATTCTCTCACCAGTTTACCTTGGAGCCATTCCTCAGCCAAAATTCAAACCAAATGTAAATTGGTAAAAAATTGTGCAGCAGGGTGTGGTTGAAAGTGTTGTAAGGACTACTTCCTTAGAGCATCTTGAGGGTTAACAGATTAATTTGTGCTTTGACAACATAGTGCCAAGGTTAATATTACCAAGGATGAAACCATCTATCTCTTTTGCTGATGTTAGCATTTCCATAGATTTTTTAAATGCTTTAAAGTGATTAATTTCTTAATCCACCTAAAGCAACCAAAGGATAAAGAAGGGAAATGAATTGTTTCAGAGGCCACACAGTAAGTGAGTGTCAATGCCAAGAACAGAACCCAGAGTTCCTGACTTTAAATCCTAGGCTTAAATGGAGCTGCCTTAGAAAGAATGATTATCGGATGAAGGTGCATAAATGTCCTCATGGACTTCTGTTTTCAGCTCTGACGCAGCAGACATACAACACATCCACATAGAAATTGCCCCTCATATCAGAGAGTGACAAAGAACCATGAGATGCATGGCATATGGTGGGCCTATATGCTGTCCTCTGCAGCCTCTCAGGACTATGCAGATGCCAACAAAAAACCAGGACTTCATGCCCAGTAACTCTTATCAGAATGGAAATTGCCTGATTTATGGAAGAAGAATAAAAATCCCCAAATATGTGCAGCATTACCATGCAATAAATTTTGTATAATGAGTTTGAGGTAGAATCACTTGTAAAGTGGGGACAACAATAATACCTCAGAGCATTGTCGTGAGAATAAGATGAGATAATGTATATAGGGTACTATATCAATCCCAGCTATTCTTACTCTTCTTATATTTTAAATCCTGAAAGGCTATAAACATTGAAGATGAGAGAGGAAATTATGTGGTTTTCAGCAACAGGATCCAATTAAGAACTATGAGATCAAAACGAGAAAAGAAACATTAAAATTGAACACCACAACAGACTTCTTGATCTAGAGTCTGATTTGGCGAGGAATAGCGTCCCACATGGAGAAGCATTTGAAGCATGACATTTGGATGTCAAAATAGGTGAGGACTAATATGTCCTGCACAGAAAACAGTTTTTTGTTGGTTTGTGGGAGGAAAAGCCAAATGATCCAAAGTCCTTTCTTCTTGTTCTTTCCTCACAAGTATACACCCTGCCTCAGATCCTCCCTCTTTGGATTCCAGGATTCACTGGCCAGTTTTCCAGATCTGCATATGTCATTATGGATGTTTAGATGCCAAGAGTACAGACAGAGGTATAAGTAAACAAATAAACAAAATAACAAAACAAACAAACAAACAAACAAACAAACAAAAAAAAAAAAACAGTCTCTATTGAAGCTCCAGAGAGAAGGGAGTTTAAAAAAAAAAAAAAAAAAAAAGCCCACAAGAAGGGACTCCAAGAAGTTCAATAGACTCTGGAGCAATTCTGAACTATTGGTTTAGAGCAATTCAATGAGAAGGAAACTTGCATATCTCTATCTATCCATGGAATTTTACACCAAGGCTAAGAGGCCCACAAGGCAAAAAGTATTATAATGAATGAAAGAATGGCTGTCTTCTGGATTGTCCCCAGGGGACAAATTAGCTTGTCTTGTAATGTGGCATGACAGGGCTTCAGAAAACAGGTGTTATGTTTATTAGATTATTTTTTGGGGGGAGAAAGAGACGAGTTATAAATGTTATTTTGATCAGCACTTAGGCATTCAGTAAGTAGAAAGTAGTCACATTGATCTACCTTTATAAAAAGACAAATTCCTGAAAAGTAGGTATGTGTATAATATTTTTGCAGTCTTACTGAAAGAAATAACTACAATAACTAAAGGAATAACATTTGGGCTGATATATAAAAATCTGACCTTTTACATGAAGGAGGATTTTGCCTTTGCCTATCTTTATTATTTAATACTCCAACACAAAACTTGAAAGAAAAGTTAGTCAGATGGAAACTGAATTCCTGTGATCTTTATTCATAATTCAAAAGCACCCATTATTAAACCATACCACACAATTATTCTTATTGACTTCATTTGGATGAGGTTGCTCACATAAGCAATTTTGCTATGCTATTGTTCCAGACAGAAATAAATTCTTCTTAAAAGATTAGGAGAATACACAAATGAATATTCCCCTTCTCTCATCTTTGAGGAAGGTATTATCTATTTATATTTCAATATCAATCACAACAATAACTATTACCATTTTATTATGCTTTAAGGTTTGCAAACTCATTTTATCTTTACAATAACCCTGAGAGATAAATGCTTTTATTATCCCCATTTTAGAGATGGGGAAACTGAGGCAGGGAGGGTTTAGATGATGTGTCAGGGTTATGAAACTAGTAAGTCTCTGAGGCAGGATTTGAACTCAGATGTTCATTCCTTAATAGATCTGTGATTTTAGTGATGTGGGTGTTCATTATCTCACTGTAGACAACATGAGTATCTATGCTTTCTCTTGTCCTGTTTTATTGTAATCCATCTCATATTTGATTAGGAGGAAGGGGAGGGTTTGGGATGCGGGGAGCTGTGGAGGTTCAGACCTATGATTTCATTGGTATAAGGAAACTACTAATACAGAAACTCCCTATGTTCTTTCTCCATAATAAAGGAAATAAAACACATATAAAAGTAAGCCAAGGCAAAATATAAGTGTTGTGAAATATATTAACACAATTCAGTGAACTTCATAGAATAGGGACTTTAGGATAGCTTCCTGTAGGTGGCATTTGAGCTGGACAAATGGAGTAATAGGTCATTTTTCTAGTCATTCAGGTTTGATTCTTTGCTAGTGGGGAAGCATTCCAAGCCCATTGAGCAAACAGAATTAGCAAAATTAAGGATGTGGGAAAGAACAGGGCTTTGGGAGAAATGATAATTAACCTAATTTGGCTAGTGTTTAAGGTATTTGCAGAATAGTGAGAGAGATCAATCTGGAAAGGTAAGTTGGGGTCAAAACATGGCAGACCTTTAAAGGACTAAGGAATATGGAGTCAGTAAGTTAGTTACCCTTCCAGATCTATGGATTTTGATCTATGACTTTACCTTGTAGATAGTGGCAAAATTATTGAGGATTTTTAGTGAAGGGGTTATATGGTTAAGAGTTATACCTACAATTAATTGGATAGTGGTATACAGGATAAAAAGCAGCATAGTGTATCAGGAAGACTTAACCTCAAGCCCAGTCCTTGAAACATTCTGGGTTTGTGGCTAAGGATAGTTAACCACCCAGTGTCTCGGGCGACTTCTTAAGACTGTTAGTTACAAATAAGATGATGATATGCATCACAGGAGGGAGTTTCTATATCAGGGAGTTCCCCTATACCAATGAAATCATAGGTCTGGAACCCCACAGCTCCTCCATCCCAACCCCCCAACTCCCAAGCAAATGCAGCATGGATTACAAGCAGAGAGAGCAGTTAAGAGACTATTGCCATCACCTCTGAGCAAAGTGTAGTAATGAATGGCCTAAACCAGGATGATAGCAGTGAACATGGAAAGGAGGGGCCTTAAACATGTTCTGGAGGTAAAAATGCATACTATATGGTGACTGATTGTCTTTTGAGATGAAGGAAAGGGTAGTAATCAAAGATGACTGATATTTCAAGCCTGAGTAAACAGAAAAATGGTAAACTATTAACAGAAATAGGAAAGTCCAGAGAAATAGGTTGGAGGGATGGGGAGCCAGAATTTGTTTTTGTAATTTAATTGTTTTATGTGTTGCTCTTGTTGAGTGGATTCTTAAGATGGAACTCTTGGGAAAGGCAAGGTAATTCATAGGAAACTGAAATATATGCCATGTTAGATTTGTCTCTATATAAGTTGCTTCATGTCCATAATTTATACATATATGATATATATATTTTTAATATGAACTAAATAAATGTCATTCAACATCATCACTAAGGCTAGCATTTATACAGCACTTATTATGAGTCAAGTACTACACAAAGTGCTTTGTAAATATCTTTTCCATTTGATCCTTACAACAATCCTGAAAAGTAGGTGCTATTGTTATCCTCATTTTATAAATAAGGAAACTGAGGGAGAGATTAAGTGACTTGGTCAAGGTCACACAGCTAGTAAATGTCTGAGGCTGGACTTCCTTAATCTAGGCCTAGGGTTCTAACTTGTAGGCCACCTAGCTGTCTATACAGACATTTTCATATACAGATAATATAAAAAGAGATACAGATAATAGAAAAATATGACAATTTGCTTTGATTTACCTAACCTAGTCTCTTTCCCAGCCTTTGTCTTATACCTTATTTGCAAGAATTTGTCTGTCTCATGAAATTATTGATTTTTGTTTGCTGTATCCTATTTTTTCAAGGAATTCATGTCTCAAAAAAGTTTTTCTTTTATTTTAAGCTATTTCTTTTCTTTGCAGTGCTTTGCACAGTGCCTTGACACATTGTAGACGCTTAATAAATTTTAGTTGATTGACTTATTCTAATTTTTTTCCTTATAAACTCTAATTTCATTTTTGAAACTCTTGCTTCATTTCTCCTTGCCACTTTTGTGGTCTCTGGGACCATATGATTGTTTATTTTGAGGCTCTGCATGTAATTATTATGAGGTTACTGTCCTTTAACCTTTTTTACTTCCTTTATCCCATAGTTTCTTCATTTCGTCCCACATTTTCTTCTGTTTATTCATATTTTAAAAATAGTTCTTGGATTGTGACTTAGTGTTAGGTTACTTATCCCCTCCTGTATTCATAGTTGGAATGAGAAGGATATCTTTGGTGCTTTCTCCTCTGTAGTCTGTCTGCTGCTTTTGATGCAGTTCTGAATTGGGTGATCATGACCAAGTGGCCTTCCACCACAATCCCTGGCTTTTTCCCTCTATCTCCTATTGACCTAATTGGGGTGATGCTTTTTTTCTGCATTGTTTATGTTCTTCTTGACAAGCCCTGAGCAGTGGCTCTAGTCCCTGCTGCAGACCTTACAAACTCCATATCAGGGATCATGCTGAGTTCAGATCTCCTACTTTCATGGCACTAGCTGGCTATTATCTTACAGTGTGGAAATCTACCATGGGCTGATTCTATCTCATATTGAGTCCAATAGGTGAGACCATTGACTTCACCCTCATTTGCTGGTTTCTGCCCCTTAGCTTAAATCTACTCCCCAAATCCATAGGTTTCTAGCTATCTTCTTGGGTAATTCTGGGTTGGATGATTATCTCGAGCATTTTTTTCTCTCTCAATTATAATGTATTAGGGTGCTCTCCCAAGTCCCTGAGAGTATATAAGATCCTTTTCTCTCCAAAATGTTGCTGTTTTCTAGGAAATCTCTTCAGGCATTGTCCAGGAAATCCTCCTTGCTCGGTCCTCTAGTTAAGAAACTTTACCATTTTGCCATTAATGAAATCCTTAGAAAGGCAGAGCCCCATGAGAAGGCTGTTTCTCTCATCCCCTTAGAAATAGATTTCTTCTGGAGTCTTTCTAACAAGGGAGGGCTCTGCGTTTTACAGTCCCATGTAAAATGGCTGGCTCTGATCCACAAGAACCCAAGCCAATCAGTTCATCCTTAATAACTGAGGCTCACTCATCTTCACTGTGCTATGAATGTTTGACGAGTCCCTTGGGCCAGGAAAAGTCCTTAATCCTTCCAGTAAAATATCAATGGCATGCTTATGCCAGCCCCAGGAAGATGCACTTCCCAGTGACCTCAATAAGTCAATCAGTGAACTCAACACCAGGATTAGCTATTCAGAGTGGGAGGTTTCTCAGATATATTCTTTAGAGTATGCTAAGAGGAAAAGTGGCAGAGGAGTAATAGAAAGAGAAGACAATTCCCAAGGAAGGAACTCAAATAGTTGGACAGCTAATAGATATGTCAGGCAACTGCCTGACATGACAGATATGTCAGACATTTTTTCCAGATATCATAGTGGATGGATTTTGGGACTTGCTGGGGAAGTTTCTCCACAGTATACCAAAAGGAATTGAAGAGGAAACTGCCTGGCCTTGGATCCAGAGGTGTGCTGGTAAATGTTTAACAACTGGCTCTCTTTAAAGAAAATATACATACAGCACTTTTAAGTTTAATCTACATTATTGCCATTTTCTCTATCACTTTCTTAAGTCTAAACAATCAAAACAATAAATCAAGCCCCGATTTAATTATTTATAAAAATATATTTTATAATGAAAATGCTATAATCAGCTTTCACAAACTGGGATGAGCTATCCGGGAGAAAGTAAAGGTGAACCAAGTAGACCAATAACAAAATAAGTTTTTAATGTCAAAAGTTGGAAACTCGAAGAAGAGTCTGAAACTAAAAAGACAAGATGACAAGGTGAAAGAGAAGGCAAGGCAAAATGCTAGTAAGGAACATCAGGGAAGACATAAGCAGCATGTTATAGGGCAAAGCCCTAGAATTGGAATCAGAACTTATGAGTGTGCTACTACTTAAAATCATGTCTATGGAAGTCAGGAGGATCTGAGTTCAAATCTGGTCTTAGACACTTAACATTTCCTAGCTGTGTGACTCTGGGCAAGTCACTTAACACCAATTGCCTCCCCCCAAAAATTATGCTACACTAACAAACAGCTCATGGTGCTGTGGATAGAACACTGGACCTAGAGTCAGAAAGACCTGAATTCAAATTTCACCTGGTATTTAGAAACTGTATAACCCTGTGCATATCCCTTAAACTCTGTCTACCTTAGTTTCTTCATCTCTAAAATGGATACTAATAGCACTAATTTCCCAAGGTTGGGATGAGGGCTAAATGAGATTCTAAACTTTAAAGATTTATCTTTTTGCATTGCAAAACTTAAAAGAACTATATCTGCCATTACCTATCATTCATAACTACAGTGGGGCTAAATTCCTCTTTTTATGAAACCAAGGAAGTTAGCTTTTATGAACTAACTGGATAGTTCTTTCCACCTTTAAGGGCACAGATTCTAAAAGGATACTAACAAATTAAGTAACACTTCTAGCACAGCACACAGAAAAGGATAAAAGCAATATTTGATAGAGGGTGCCAAAGGAATTTAGAGAAAAGATGTGATTCCTGGGACAACTGCGTAATCTTCACATTAGATGGTCAGTTCCTACCAAGATGCCAGCTCTACCATTTAGCTTGTGCTATACTCCTGTGCCCTGGATCTCTATCACAGGCCACCTGGTGCCTGTGTGATGACCCACTCATAAAACAGCACTCTGTCAATCAGCCTGGGATTTCACAGAGAGTTTGCCAGACTGGCCAAGGTAGCGCCATGTAGCTTAGCACCTGTGGTGGGTAACTGTTTTTCTTGGCCAGCGGTTTAATGAGCACCAAATCAGATAAATTACCACTTGGCTGCACGCTTACTCCAGACACAAACAATTAAATTTATTCTTGTTGTATGGTTATGTAGGGGAAACCAAAATTCCCTAGGCAGATCACCTGGTTTATAGGTCCCCAGGGACCAGTAATGGAAAAGAAGTAGAAGCAATGTTACCTTTACCACATCTTCCTAAGAAAAACATGTTAACCCCTCAAAGTGTAACAATCTCAGGTACTTCTCTCCTACTCTTCACTCACTAAGAAACTAAAAGATGTCAAAGGCTCTAAATCTTAAATATAAAATGATTGATTTTTTTAAACAAATGGCCAAAATAAATAATATTTTATTTCTTTTCTTCTTCCTTGAGATGGGGTAAGGGATCAAAACTTGTGGGTTCTTCTGATTCTGACTGTGGCACATGACTCACCTTGTTAATTCCTCTGTGAACTCTGCTGAAATTGCATATTCTCTTTGTGAAACTCAAGGTATTAATCTAAGCACAGGAAACACCACCTAATTTGGATCTTGGCTTTGTGAGAAATTACCTCACCCAGTGAGAACACTTGGGCCACTTGAGTCTAGCATGATATGTTTGAACTTACACCCAGACATAAGTGCAGGTGAGCTGAAATTCAGTTGCCTTCCAAAAAGAAGGCTACCGTAACTAGACAATAAAGCTGAGAATTTTAATATAGTCTTTGTTACTGAGATTTCTGATGGGCAGGGAAAGGCATGTTTTTCAAGTCTTTGGGTCTGGCAATGAACATTCTTGTAAATATATGTGTGCCTTCAAATTTGTGTATTGCATATCTTTAGAAACTTATATAAAAATATTTAAGTTAATTAAACCCACTTTTCTGGGAAGTGTGCCCATGAAATTTACTTATTGACACTAATGAGATCCTGATGGAATGGGCATAGTGAAGAAGTAAGAGAATGTTCTTATATTAGGTCACTAGGGCCCACATTGTTATGCTTCAAAAAAGGAATTATTCTCTACTGACAAATAAATTATACCATCACAAAGAAGTCTAAAAAGGGGAGGAGATTAATCAGAAAGGAGTGGCTTCTTTTTATACAACAAGTTCTCAATCAGACTTATCAGTGGTGGGAAAGGAAATGCATAAACCTACCTGCCAGCTTCTGTTGATTTGGATGAAAATATTATATTCTCTTTGCTGGCTAGAGTTTGACAGGGTCAGTTCATGTCTGGGTTTTCTGTGCTTAGTACAGGGCCCTTTTGTCTTAGGAGGCGGCTGGACTGGTTTTTCCTCCAGGCAGGTGCACAGAGAGCACTTACTATAGCCTGAAACGCAAACACTGGGCTCCAAGGCCCTGATCCAAGCACTCCCCAGCACAACTCAGAAAAGTAAAGTGAACAATGTTTCTTGCAACTGGTGAGCACTGTAAATGCCACTCCTGAATGAAATATTTCTTAAAACTTGTATCTGTAACTTGATCATATCTTAAAACATAATTATATGTCAGAGAAAGCAAACCCATTGGCTCCTCCATCTGTCCAGGTTGGACAAAAGTACACAATGGAGCATATCCGATTCACAGAACTACTTAAGTAATCAGATTAATATCTCCTGAATTGAATTTACCCTTTTGATACGGAGTCTTTTAGATGCCTTGTTTCACATCTCAAATTCTGACAAAGCTCTGAGGTCTTTGAGTAATTTCCCTGAAATCTATATGCGGGAAGTCTGTGCTCTTTTGAGCATTTTTTTGGGACTTGTACCAATTAAATCTGTTTCTGGCACACTTTTAATGGCATACTTTCCCTTGAGTCAACAACTGCTCCAAAACCTGAAGTCATTTGTTTAATTTAAAAGCAAAGGTTATGGAACAACAATTTCAGGCTTTACCAGCCAAGCCTCTGTGGCTTTGAAAGTGGTGATGAAGTGGGGGGGAGAAGCTAATAAATTGAATTTCTTAGGTACAAAATAAATTAATTACTGCATTTTTGTTAAAACAGGATTAAATTTCAACCAAGTTTGCCCCCACCCTCCTCACCCACCTTGCTCTTCTTTTCTTTACAAAATCCTTAAGGTGGTTTTTTCATACTCATGGCCAAGGCCTCCTCTTGCTACTGCTGTTCCTGTAAAACAAAGACCTGGCCTGGATCTGGTCAGCTGGAATTGAAAAAACTATAAATGGTGCAGTAATTTTTTCCTCTTCTTATTAAATTTATTTATAGCAAGTCTGTAGCCAGGAAACATGTTTTTATGTTAGCATGCTTGATTGGTGGTTCTCTAGGAATGTACAATGAATGGCATTTTCCCCCCTACAATTTAAAAAAAAAAATACTGAGGGTGGTATTACATAATGCCCCCATTTGCATTTGCTTTTTTTTTCTTCTCCTTCTTTGGGACATACTACTGTCAAGAGATCTTCTATTTTATTAATCAAGCTAATATGATTTCTCCTTGACCTCCATGAGAAAAAGAAACATAATCATCAATGTTTTTCCAAGGGATTGTAGAAATTGAGAATGAGTTTCTGGTGCTTAGAACTTGGTCCATAAACATAAAAATTTCCTTTTGCCTGAAGAAAAAACTTGGATTATATCCCTCCATCTTCTATTTAAACATACTATATGGTCTTAAACTACTTAGTCTCACTGTAGCTCATTTTTCATATTTCAAATGCATATATTGCTTTTAAAGGCAATTTTATACATACTTTTAAAATGTTTTTATAGCTTCAAATGAGATAATATTGAATTCCAAAGTATTGTGGCTTTTTAAAAGTAATATATATATACATATATATAATGTAATATAATTATGTATATATATATATATAATAAATTATATAATATAAAAGTAATATATATGAAATCTGGATCAGATGAGCTCTTGAGGTCCCTTCTAATTTTAAATGTATAAAACAATGGTAGAATAGATAAAGTGTCAGGCCTGCAGCCAAGAAGACTCATCTTTCTGAATTCAAATCTGGTCGCAGATACTTACTAGCTGTGTGACTGTGGGCAAGTCATTGAACCCTATCTGACTCAGTTCCTCACCTGTAAAATGATTTGGAGAAGGAAATGACAAATTACTCCAGCATCTTTGCCAAGAAGAACTCCAAATAGCATCACAAAGATTCAGCTGCAACTGAAAAACAATACAAAAACAATAAATCCATGATATTCTAGAAGTAAATGTGATGTAAAAACCAAAGATCAGTAAGATTTTTTAAAAGGATGCACTCGGGATAGAAGGAGTAGAACTAGAATATGGTTAAACATTTAAAAAAAGAGAAAGGAAATATAATGAGATAAAAGAAAGTAAGCTCATATATCGATGGAAAGAAAATAACAAAATAGCTTCAACCTCTAGAAATAGGAATTAAATGACTATAAGAATGTACAGAGTGGTATAAACCTTATTAAATAAGGAAGTAATAAAATAAAAATTTGATCTCTTTATTTGAAAAGATGCTAATTAATAGTTTAGGACAGAAGATGAAAATTTCTAATGAGATAGTAAGCATTCTGAAAAATGTCAGAAATAAAGAAGAGACAAAAAGAACATAAAGATAGACTTAGAAATATTAAGCAATTTAAAAGTATGGAAAGAGTAGAAAGCCATTTGTGGTTTTCTTATAAAATATGAGGGAAGTTTAGAGACAATTTAGAGAGAAACTGGTTGAGATTATTTGAGTGTTATGATAGGAGTCCTATACCACTGTCTAAATCATTATGGTAAGCCCAGATTTCTCATTTGAATTAGGCAATCAAAGATGTGAACTTGAAGTGAACAAGGTCTAGGCATCACTGTTGAATCAATCAAAGGCATTTTGATTAGGTACAAAAAAGTTATTGATCAGGGAGGCTAGGTGGCACAGTGGATAGAACTCCAGCTCTGAAAGTACAGGAAGACCCGAGTTCAAATCTGGTCTCAGACACTTAACACTTCTTGGCTGTGTGACCCTGGGCAAGACACTTAACTCCAATTGCCTCAACAACAACAAAAAGTTCTTGATCAATTTGGGAGGAGTGTAGAGCAATGAAAGTGAAACAATATTGTATAAGAAGTATTTTGGGGATTCTAGTAGTATTCCAGGAGAGGGAAGTTCCACCCGGAATTGTTTGTGTGGAGAGGACAAAAGTATCTTCTCCCCTTTATTTCTCCTCAAAGGAAGAAGGCTAGATGATTTGGATTTTTTCATTAACATATTATCAATGTCTTCCAAACAGCAGTGATTGTTGGCAGTATTTTTATTAGGACCTAAAATCAAATTATACACACTGATCAGAGATAACTTTAAGATGTAAAGAAAAATTCAAAAGAAAAGCTATATCCTTTTGGAACTTCATGAGTACCCTATAAAGAGAAGAAAAGGACTTTGAGCAGCTAGGAGAGGTTTGTTACTTCTTTGCCTAATGTGGTCTATGATCTCTTTCCGTTTGATTATCTATGTTTTGTCAGAAGAATGTGTTGTAGATGTTTTTTTGAAGAAGAGGGAAAATGTTTTATTTATATCAACTATTCTTACAATAGCACCTTAGTAAAACTTTCCTTTAATAAAGCTATACAGGTTTGGCTGGCTAATTGACATCAAATCATAATCAACTGGAAAAAGTACACAGATGAGGGTTCTAGTTAGGTACCCCCAAACCCTCAGAATTAAACCACAGAACACTGAAGAGAGAAATAGTAGCAATTTGCATACCTCTTGTCAATAGAAATAGGGAGAGTAAATTCAGGTCATATATACTACTTAAAGATCATTATGTTCTCAGAGAGGAGGGAAAAAAAACAACCGTGAAACAAAGAGCTTGAATATCTTGTTTCAAGAAATAGTTCAAACAAATTACCCGCAAAAATTAGATTTAGGGGACAAATTAGACACCTACAAAGAGAAACATTAAGTTTAACTCCTCTAGACATCTTATGTATAAGTTCCAGACTTGCCAAGAGATAGTTCTCACATTAAGGAATTCCATTTTAAAATATGCAGGACTGCTTAGAAATGAAAGAAAGTACTAGAATACAATATGTTGAAAACAAAAGAAAATGGCAAAAACCCAATAATAAAGTAACCTCTAAAGCTAAGTACATTTTTACAATAATTTTTTTTTTCAACAGAATCAATCAGTCCTAGTCCTTTTTCTTGAAGAAGTGGGAAATGAGCAGTTTTTGAAATACAAACAAAGAAACTTTTAAAAGCAAACAATACATAGCATGAAAAGGCCAAATGATGACTCATTGTGTAAATTCTGCCAGAAGGTGACAAGAATATTTATCTCTTAAAAGTTTCCTCTTTTCTAAGGGTAATTGAGTGAATTAAGGGAGAACAGCTGTTATGGTATTCAGACTGAAAGAAAAGAAGGAAAGGTGAAGGAAAGAGGTAACTTATAAATTTTTGAAAGTGGGATGCCAAAGGTGAAAGTCATTCAGACAAAAAGGTGGAGGTGTAGGAAAAATAAGGTGTGAGTGTCATGAACCATACTTAACCAGTCTGAAAAAAGGAAGTGCAAAAAATATTATATCAGTAAAAGTAAAATCAAGGAATATGAGGTTGAGCTTGGCAAGTGAAGGGAAAGGTGCAGCTAAGGGCGAATCAGATTTCTTTAAGTAAAACAAGTGACAAATAATTCACACTCATTTTAAAATTCTTTCATAAAATAAATTTTATTAATATTTGGGGTTTCTAAAAAATTATCTAAATTTCTCTAAGAATCATTTTCTCTCTTCCCAAAAATTCATCTTATTTACAAAGACTATTTTAAAGGAGAAAAATAAATAGAAGAGAAAATATCAGCAAAACTGCATGAAAAGTCTAAAAATATATTCAGTATTTAGTGCCTTAGGTTCCTCTAGGATGCAAAGGAAGGGGAGAAAGTCTTCTTCTATCTCTTCTTTGGGACCATGCTAATTCTTTGTAATTTTGTGACATTTTATTTTAATTGTTTTGTAGTTATTTCTGTGTGATTATTTTTATTTATATTGCTGGGGCCATTATGCATGTTGTTTTCTTGTATCTGCATATGTCACTTCTATATCAGTTCTTTTAAGTTTTATATGATTCTCTATATTATTTTGAATAGCACAGTAGTATTTAACACCATGCATATACTATAATTTGTTTAACCATTTTTCAATTGATGTATATCTACTTTATTTCCAATTCTTTGTTACTACAAAATGGACTAATATAAAAATTTTGGTTCATGTGAGGACTTCTTACAACAACCACTTTTTTGTATATGCCTTGTAGCATAATTTCTCAATCAAAGGTTTTAGTCACACTATTAAAAGAATTCCAAATTACTTTTCAGAATGATTGTACCAATTCACAGGTTCATCAATAATAAAATAATGTGCCTTAGCTTCCCACAATTCCTCCAGAATTGATTATAGCTGTCTTTTATTATCTTTGCCATTTTTTCAGGGTGTTAGGTAAAACCTTAGGCTTGTTTTGAATTTCATTTCTCTTATTATTAGGTCTTTGTAGCAAAGGTGCCACATAAGGCCTACAACACTCCCAAGTGCTTAGATTAAAATGTAGTTCCTATGTGATTTTTTGTGTGAGGTTATATTAACAACAACAACAAAAAGAAATACAAACATAGGTTTTCTAAGTCAATATGTAGTCCACAGATTTCTTTATGTATGATTTCTTGACCCTCATTTCTGTTTGAGTTTGATATCCCTAATTTGGAGCATTCTTTTCTTATGGTTATTAATAATTTGCAGTTCTTCTTTTGAAAAATGCTTATTCATATTCCTTAGCTACATATATGTTGGGGGATGAGTTTTGATCATTTCTCTATTGTATCTTAGATACAAAATAAAAAAATAGATCTGCAGATTTTTTCTTCCATTCAGCTTACACTTTTTATTTTAGATACGTTAATATTGTTTATGCAAAAGATTTTCAGTTTCACAAAATCAAAATAATATAGTCTTTATCGTTTGTAATTTGTTTTTAAAAATCTCCTATCCATAACCATGGAAAAATGATCTTTAAATTTTTATTATTATGATCTTTATTTACGGACCATGATTTAAGATTTCATCTAAGCATAATTTCTTCCAGAATGCTTTCTAGTTTTCCCAAGAGTTCTTATCAATTTTTTTTCTTAAGTAATTTATTTTTTGGGATTCATTAAACAATGGATTATTGAGTTGTATTGTTTCTGATTGTCCATTGTCTAGTCTGTTCCACTGATCTACTTTTCTTTCTTTAAAATAAACAATTACAAGTGGTTTTGATGACTACTGACTTAAAGTAAATGCTGAGTTGTGGAAATACTATTCTCTGTTCATCCCTATCTCTTTTAGTTATTTCTCTTTTGTTTCTGTGAGTGAATTTTATAATTATTTCATACATTTTTGTAAAGTACCCATTTGATAGTTTGGTAAAACATTAAAACTGCAAAATTAACTTTAGTGGTATTATTATTTTTTAAAATCATATTATTGCTGTCCAGGTGATGGGGGAACCCTGAAACTGTCCTTGACTTTTGGGGTAAGCCCTGAAACTCTCCTGACAGGGACTCGCCCCCCCCCCCCCCCCCGGGGGTAATTTAGTGGTTTCATTAAGATTGGTCCAGGACCACTCCCTACTTAGTTCAAACTTACGTGGTCTCATTTGGCTGCAGAGCTGGATCTGATATTTCTATTGAGTAACTGGTTAAACCCTCTATTGAGTTGAAAATTAGTCTAGGACCACTCCTACTTAGCTCAGACTTAAGTGGTCTCATTCTACTGGAAATCTAGTCCTGGGGGCAGTGACAACAATGAAGTAATTTCATTCAATTGAAACTTCAGTCTCAGATTTCTTATTTAAAGGGTAATTTGGGGGCTCATTTCTTTGTAGAGGCCCAAAAGCAGGACCATACCTTGTCAAGGAACCTCTCTCAGCATAGATACCTGTCAGGACCCCTGCCCACTGAGAAGACATTCACTTCTCAGTGTTAACACCTCTGTTTATCTTTCTGCCAGGATTTCTCTGCTAGGACCTTTATCTCTCTGCCAGGATTTTGTCACTGGGAAGTCAGTCTTCTTAGCAA
Organism: Sarcophilus harrisii; assembly: GCF_902635505.1. Taxonomy (NCBI): domain Eukaryota; kingdom Metazoa; phylum Chordata; class Mammalia; order Dasyuromorphia; family Dasyuridae; genus Sarcophilus; species Sarcophilus harrisii. The sequence goes on from NC_045427.1 coordinate 327,133,104, forward strand.
AAGCTGTCTTTTGTAGTGCCAACAATAAACTTCCTTTTGTCAGTCTAATATTTTGAGTTCGTGAATTTTTTCACGTTGGACCTACACCAACCAGAGAGGGATTCCCACAACTCTCTACACTGACACTAACCTCATCACAGGCATAAGCATTGAGTGTTCCTCCAAGATTTAGATTGCTCTTTATTTCTTTAAGGATTATCTCAGCAAACCATCATGCCAAATAATTTTTATCTTTTCTTTGCCTATCATTACACCTTTAATTTCTTTCTCATATTATTTCTATTTCTAATATTTTTATAAATATGTTAAATAATATTGAAAAAAGTAGTCATTCTTGCTTTATTCTCATATTTTGGGGAATTTTTTAGAGTTTCCTCATTGTACATGATGCTTCCTTTCAGTTTTAGATACCTAATTTTCATAATATTAAATAAGGGCCACCTATGTATATATTTTGTAGGGTTTTTAAAAGCAGAAATAAATGTTTTACTTTGTCAAAGATTTTTCTACATCTGTTGAGATAATCATATAGTTTGGATATTTTTGTTTTTAATATGACTATTTTGATTTTTTTCTAGATTTTTTGCAGCCTTTTTATAAATTCAAATTGGTCATCTCTTTCACAGAGAATTATTAAAATTTTTAAAATTAATATTCATTAATTATATTTGTTTATAGTTGTCTTTTCCTTTTACTTTTCCTGATGTAAGTATAAGGGATAGAGCTGTTTCATAAAACGAATCCAGTAGAATGCTTTCTTAATTTTAGAGAACAATTTGTGTAGTGTGAGTATCTTTAAATGATTTGACAGAATTTTCCATCATGATTATTATATTCCAATGCTATCAAAACATTCCCCATCCCAGTGATTCTGAACCCTCACCTATAATTGTGCAAAACTTATTCCCTTTTTCTTCACTCAGATCTTCAATTTTTTTCTCCCCACAGTGTTTTACTCTGATCTATTTTTATTCTTACCCACCTCTATTGTACTTTTTGGAATGCTTCTTCTACAGTTTAAAAAAATTCCTTTCTTATTAAAACTTTTCCTTATCATTTTTTTCCATCTTCTGGCATTTACTGAGATCTAACTCTTTCTTGATCCTTGACCAACTTTTCCAATACTAATTGCTTTTTCACTCATAATATCTTAGACTCATCTGTAGTAGTGGGACATTTAGAATACATGCTCCTTATTCTTCATTGCCACTCTCATCCTCCGAAGTTCATTTAATACAGAATATTATTGAAGTTCTTCCTGTTGTTTCTGGTGCATACAAAATAGCCTTGTGTTATTCAAATATCCTTTTCTTTATCATTGAATGTCTTTCTTCTGATTGCTTGCAGAATTTGCCACTTGTCATTAGAATTGTTAAATTTCATCTCTGTGACTTGGAGTTTGAAATGAATCTTCTTTACTAACCCTCATTTTCCCCAGAGGAGCCCTTTGGATTTTTTGAATTGGCACTTTGTTCTTTGTATCTAGGAATTCGGTACTGTTTTCTTTTATTACTTCTTATGTGATGATGTTAACGGTTTTTTCTTTTTTTTTCCCTTGTCATGTTCTTCTGGAAAAGCTATGATTTTTAAATTTTCTCTATGTATTTTTTTATTTTAGAGCAATGCATTTTTTTATATGGATATAATGTATTCTTTTGACATTATTGCATTTTGCAGCTCTTCTTCCACTTTTGTGCTTTGGTATTCACACCTAATCAATTCCTTTAGTGGAATTGCCCCTCTGATTGAAATATTGGGGGGACGAGGAGAAAACTCCCAAATTTTTCTTTTAAAGAGGATTCAGAATCCTAAACAACTCTTTATTTCTCATTAGCTGTACTTCTGGGTTTTTTCTCCATAATCATCATGCACTCCAGCTGGATATTCTCTTCTCTTCCTACATTTCCCTCCTACTTTTCAGCTTTCTTTAAGTGTTGTCTTCCTCCATTGGATTGTAAGCTCTTTGAGGGCAGAAACTGTTTTTTTTTTTTTTTCTTACTTGTATTCCTAGTGCTTAACACATATAGTATGGCATATAGTAGGCACTTAATAAAAATATGGTATTGTATGGTATGGATTACCATAGTACTTTATTATAACTTGTCCTTAACTTCAGGATATTTGTATTTTCAATTAATTATTTTCTTTTGTGCTTTTTGGAGAGGTTCATCACCATGTATTCAAGTTTTTTTTTTATTCTGGCAATTATTAAGACATTGTACTGCCATTTTATTTCCTTTTAGATTTTACTTTCAATGTTCTTTTTTCTCTTTCTCTGCCATGTTTCTATACTCTCTTGAAAATCCATATGCCTTATCAATTTTCTTTATCTTGCAACATTTATGTATAGACTTTATACACATTTATTTTATTTCTCTTCTATTTTTCATTTATTTATTATATTTATTTAAAATATATTTATTCTCTTCTATTTTAATATATTTCTGTTTATATTATATTCCCCCATCAATCACTTTCTGATTTCTCTTTTTGATGGTAGATCCCCTAGGGTCTATACCTCCAAACTGTCTCAGCCTCTTCTTGATGAGGTGTGAGAATTCAGGATAAGAGATCCCCTAATAGCAATGAGATCCTCTTGGCAGATTGAGCAGGTTTTGTGAAAGAATTTGCAAACCCCAATAAATATAGGCATGAGGTGGCAAAGAATGGGTTTTATTTACACTAAGAAAGCAGTACACTAAGAAGACAGTTTTCTTGTCAGGCAAGGTCCTATTAGGACTTCTACAAAGATGGGTTGACACTGAGAAGAAAATATCTTCTTCAGTGGGCTAAGTCCAGCTAGGAATTTAGCAAAGATTAGGGTTTTAAAGTCGCCTTTTATTAGCCTTCTGAGGCCTGGGCCTTCTTTGATCTTTGGCCGGCCCAATTTCTGGATGAATCTGAGAGACTGATTTTCAATTCAATTCAATTCAAATTTGAATGAGATTACTGATCTGGGAGTTGTCTGGGAAGGTTGTGCTCCTCCCAGGATTTGAGAGTTAGGAGCATCCTTCCCCCCAAAGGGACACAGTTCACATCAGAGCCCTTCCAACCCTTTCCCCCAAAAGATCTCAGTTTATATCACTCTCACAATAGCAAATTCACTTTCTATTAGTGTCAGTCCTTGTGATTTCTTTTTTTTTTTAATTGAAAAGAAATATGTATTTTTTTTTATGTGAGGGTTGTCATTCAGTAGTATCTTTATTTTTTTATTTTTTTTTTTTTTAATTTAATAGCCTTTTATTTACAGGATGTGGAGGAACAGAATTGGCTCCAAATACAACCCTCAATACACACACACTGGTGTTCTCTAGTTAACTCTGGTTGACGGAGAGCTCCCTACACTTTCCTATACCTCTCCTTCCTTTACATTCGAGGAAGCAGAGTTGAGTTCTACTATTTATTGTCATAGAACAGGAGGAAGGATAGGGTGAATGTGCTGATAGAGACTTCAACAGCAGTAAAGAAATTTCTAGGTCCATTGTTTGGGTCCTAGAACACAAGTCAGTGGTGGATATCAGGAGAAAGGGTTAGCAAGTTATTAGCTTTTAATTCAAAAAGTTGATACCTTGTTAGTCATCTTGAAGAAGGGACACCGAAGCTCTAAAAGTCCTTAAAGGAGAAATTCTCCTTGGGCTCTGCCTCAGTGAGGGACTCCACCTAAGGGAAACAAGATAAACAGCTTCCTTTTATTATCTAGGTGGGGTTGGTTCAGTCCTGAGCTAAAAGAATTCCAACCCTATTCAATTAAAGATCTTCTTTATCAGCCCTCCCTTGCAACCAAAGAGCTCCTTATAAAAATGGCAATTAAAAACTCATTTCTTTGCAGGGGTTCTAGACATGCCAGCTATGCCATGTTTGCTATGCCAAGGAGGCCTCTGCCCACTGGATAATATTCTTTTCCAGTGCTACCCTTTCTTTATCTCACCTATTTCCCTAATGAGACTTTATGCCTCTCTGTCAGGATTTCTAACCTTACTTCCCAATCCCTATAATAAACCTTTTTTTTTTTTTAAATCAATCTAGGTTTTCGGATTTGTAAATTCCTTTACAAAGAATCTCTGTGCCACCAGAAGGGGGTTCTCCAAAACTCCCTACCCTTGTGCCAAATTCTAAGGGGGTATGGGGGAGCCAAACCTCTCCATTTGGTTCCCTGAACCCCGAACCTGCCACTAGACTTCATCATTTAATTCCCTGACCACCAGAAACCCTAATCTCATTTTGGTTCCCTAAATCTAGACCTTATCATTTGGTTCCCTACAAAAGGAAACGCCAAAACCTAAATCTCATCAATCTTGCTATTTCGGTTTTTGGATATGGATCCAATTGCCTTGCCTGTTACACAAATTTTTATTTGGGGGGTATTTGAGAGTTTGTGAATACCAGGAAAAAAAATGTATATTTCTCACATGATTTGGCAACTTCCAGGGTTATTATTTACTAAACTAAAAATCCAGTTTTTCAGAAAATGTGGAAAAATTGAGGCACAGAGAAAGGAAGATCCTAACTTCAGGTAGTTACAAAATCATCGAGTAAGTCTTGGACTAAATTCTCAGAGTTACAGATATTGTAGTCAGATGATCTCTAAGCAGAGTTGGGAGATCTTGGAGAGTATATTGTTGGATTACAGGATTTAACACTATAAGGAACATTAACAATTTTCTCTCTGGAAATCAGATTTTGATTTGGGTTTTTGTTAGATTTGAAGTTAAGAAGATCTGGGTTCACATACTACTTTTGTTACCAGCTGAGTCTAAATTTCCTTTATCTATAAAATAAGAATAATAACACATATGGTACCTGCTTCTCAGAATGTTTGCAAAATGATGTGTGTAAAGTACGTGACAAATTCTCCAATTGATAAATGGTCAACGGATATGAATGGACAATATTCAGATGAAGAAATTAAAACCATTTCCAGTCATATGAGAAGGTGCTCCAAATCACTATTGATCGGAGAAATGCAAATTAAGACAACTCTGAGATACCACTACACACCTGTCAGATTGACTAAGATGACAGGAAAAGATAATGATGAATTTTGGGGATGTGGGAAAAGTGAGACACTAAATACATTGTTGGTGGAGTTGTGAATGAATCCAACCTTTCTGGAGAGCAATTTGGAACTATATTCAAAAAGTTATCAAAATGTGCATATTCTTTGATCCAGCAGTGTTACTACTGAGCCTATATCCCAAAGAGATCTTAAAGGAGGGAAAGGGATACACATGTGTAAAAATGTTTGTGGCAGCTCTTTTTGTAATGGGTAGAAACTGGAAACTGAGTGGATGCCCATCATTTGGAGACTGGCTGAATAAGTTAAACTATATGAATATTATGGAATATTACTGTTCTATAAGAAACAATAAGCAGGGTGATTTTAGAGAGGCCTGAAGAAACTTACATGAACTAATACTAAGGGAAATGAGAATAATCAGGAGAACATTGTACATGGCAACAGCAAGATTATACAGTGATCAATTCTGATGGACGTGGCTCTCTTCAACAATGAGATGATTCAGGTCAGTTTCAATGATCTTGTGATGAAGAGAGCCATCTGTACCCAGAGAGAGGACTATGGGAATTGAATGTGGATTACAACATAACATTCTCAATCTTTGTTGTTGTTCTCTTGCATTGTTTTCTTACTCATTTACTTTCCATTTTGATCTCATTTTTCTTTTGCAGGAAGAGAATTGTATCAATATGTTTACATATATTGAATATAACATTTATTTTAACATGTTTTAATATATATTGGATTGCTTGCCATCTAGGGGAGAGAGTGAGAGGAAGGAGGAGAAAATCTGAAACACAAGGGTCAATGTTGACAAATTATCCATGCATATGTTTTGAAAATAAAAAGCTTTAAAAATTAAAAAACAAACAAGCAAAAGTAAAAAACTTGGCAATACTTTAAAATGCTATAGAAGTTTCTGTTATCTTTATCAATACATAAAATGAGGAAATTGTATTTTCCAGCTATATTTTATATCTCTAACCTAGGGTGTGTGTGTGTGTGTGTGTGTGTGTGTGTGTGTGTGTGTGAAAGAGAGAGAGAGAGAGAAGAAAACCCTTTGATAAGAGGGTGAAGCCTAGTTTCATGTTTCTAAATCCACAAAATAAAATATATAGAAATAAAGAAAACCAATTTAAATTTTTAAAAGAGTTATCAAAAATTTTAACAAACAATTCACATATCCAGGGTAAGAATCTCAGCTCTAAATATTCTGAAGATTGAGATTGTAATTTTTCCTCTGCCAATTACTAGTTTCATGTATCCTTTTAGGAAAATCACCTCCCTTTCTGCCTCTTTACATTCCTCCTCTAATGATTGTAATGAAATTCCTTTTTGTGGGTTAAGAAGGGGAGGTTGAAATGTGTTTAAAGTCCTTGTCATTTGCTGGAAAATGTTCCTATTGATTCAGAAATAAGGAATTGACCCACCGATAAATAGTGAATTCTAAATAGGGTTCTACTAACAAAAAAAGAAAAAGAAAAAAAATTCAAGACATTGGAATTATTGTCTCAACTGCCATTCTTATGGAATTTCAATAGATTTTAATGTACTTCATAAGCCATACCATTAGACATGCCATATTATTGCATATCCCATGCATGGTGTTTTCATTTTGTTGGAATTCATGGAAAAGTAAGATTTTGCTAAAATGCCCAAGAATTTCTGGGGTTTTGAGATGTTATTTAGGCTTATTATTTTGATGTTAGAGATTGGAGCCATCAGTAGGTGTAAGACTTATTTCACCTAGGAACCTGCCATCTCATAATTCATGTGCTAGGAACAATAAAACTGGTCTCTAAATCAACCTTGAAAATGGCTTCTGTAGTTTTAAAAAGAATGTAGTTAAGCCAGCCACATCTGCCTTAACTAAAATTGCTGGGTGCCTCTTGGCCTCCTGACTTCCTCCTGTTTTGGCACCTTCAGTCTAGTGTGGTATTGGGTGGAAATGAAATCAGATGCCCTATTTACTTTTGAGTGGAAAAGATGACATCCAAGCTGTGTGGAGGACTGTTTTCACCTCAAGCCCCAAACCTGACTTCCTCTTTTCACCTGATATTTTTTAAACTGATATTCAAATTATTAAATGCTATTTTTCTCCTTCTTTACTTGAGTATATTAGTCAGATAAAGAGAGTTTCATTCTTATTCCTTTCTCTTATCTGTTACAGTCATTTTCAAAATCAAAATTATCTCTTTTTCTCTAATGGTTGGTTTGTCAAAAAGAAACAATATTATACTTGAAGAAAATCAGCCAAATACTGGCTTATGTTACATCCTTTTCCTGTGCTTTTTCTGACTGCCTTTTGTTCTGTCTTTCTATATTTTTAATTTTCAACTTAGCAAACACCAAAGACACATTTACACAAATGTGTAGAACTGAAAAGAGTATTATACATAAATCTGCAATTCTGTACACCTTGTTTTTATTTTTGAGCATATAATACATTCATTGTGTAACTTTCAAAGCTGTCCTGCTGGTCTATGATTCCTTCTGGCCTTTCTTCTGTTCTTTCCTATTCATTAAAAAAAATCCATCAATGACCCTCTTTTATTTCTTTTCACAAAGCTATCCCTACTCTCTCCTTTTCTTTCTTCACCCTCCCCTGACAATTCCTATGAAAAAGAGGAAAATAGAACTTTTTAAACTAACATGCATAGTCAAGCTCAACAGTTTCCCACAAATGTATGTTTTATTCTACATCCTGAATCCATCACTTATCTGCCAAGAAGTGGCAAGCACACTTCGTTATTGGTCTTCTGGAGTCACAGTTGGTCATTGCATTGATTGGAGTAAGTCTTTCAAAGTTGTTTGTCTTTCTAATATTGTTGAAATTGTGTAAATTGTTCTCCTGGCCCTTAGTCATGGCACTCGGCATCAATTCATTTAAATTTCCCCATGTTTTTCTGAAACTTTTTTTTTCATCATTCTTGAAGAACAGTAACATTCCATTTCATTTATATAACAAATTGTTCAGCTGTTCCCTAGTTTAATGGACACCCATTTGGTTTCCAAGTCTTTACAATAACAACAACAAAAAGAAATACTTTAGATCTCTGTATTGCAGGCCCAATAATGGGTCGAAGGGTATGCACAGTTTAGTGTCTTTGGGGGCATAGTTCCAAATTGTTTAGAAGAATGACTAGGTCATTTTGCAACTTCAACAATATATTTAGTGTGCTTACTTTCTCAAAGTTGCTCCATGACTTATTTCCTTTTTTTTTTCTTTTTTTTCCACCTTTTCTAATCCAATCATTATAAGGCACAATCTCAGGAATGTTTTGTATATCTCTAATTATTAGCAGTTTAAGGCTTTTTTTTTTGTTGTTGTTGTTGTTGTTGTTGCTGATAGTTTGAACTTCTTTCTTTAGAATTGGCTATTTATGTCCTTTTCTCAGTTTTTTTCTTGAAAAAATAATCATTCTTACATATTTGAATGAAATCTCTGTAAATCTTAAATATAATGCTCTTATCGGAGAAACATTGCAAAGTTGTTTTTTTTCCCTTGATTATCTGTTTCTTTTCTAATTTTAGTTACATTTATTTTATTTATGTAAAAATTTTAATGTAACAAAAATGATCTATTTTTATCTTCTATGATCCTCTCTGTTTAGTGATTAACTTTTCCTCTATCCATAGTTCCAAAAAGTAATATTTTCTTTCTTCCTCAAATTTGTTTATGATAAAAACCTTGTGAACTTTCATATTTGTCACTTATTTATATAGAGTTTACCTTAGTATAAAATGTGTAATTTTCACATCTTCAGCATCTAATTTCTGCCATTAGCTCCTAGTTTTTCCAATAATTTTTGTCAAATAATTTGTTTGGAGATTTGAAAAACCCAAGGCTACTTAATTCATTTGTTTCTTTATATTAACATAATCTGTTTCATCAATCAACTTTTAAAAACAGTATCAGATTGTTTTCATGATTAGTGCTTTTGATTTTGATATTGCTTTTTATTTTGTAAAATGGTATTACAAAACTCCTTTCCTTTTTTTTTCATTATTTCTCTTAAAGCTATTGACCTTTTCTTCCTAAGATTAATTTCATTGTTATTTTTTCTAGCTTTGTAAAAAAAATAATCTTTTCACTGTTTGATTGGCATAGAATTGAATAATTAAATTAATGTAGGCAATATTGTTTTTTTAAATAAAGCACAATCTACTCATGAGCAATTACTATTATTCTGATAATTAGGTCTGTCTTTATTTTTGTAAAGATTGTTTAGTAGGAGTTCATGAAGTACTTGCATAATTTATATTTGATACATGCTATAGTTCTTTTGTGTAGAATTTCCTTCTGTTAGATTTGTTAATAATGATGATTTGAGTGGATTATTTTTTATCTTGCTCCTCTGCTAGATTTATTATTCCAATTAATTTTAGTTAGTTTTTTTTTAATGTTTCTAGAGTCATTGGCAAAAAACCCCCCAACATGTTTTTATTTTCCCTTTTGTCTATGCTTGTTCTCTCCATTTCTTTTTTCTCATATATTGCTATATTTAGCTTTTTGGAACTATGTTGAATAATAGTGAAGAGATAACCAACCTCTTTGCTTTCCCTTTGATCTTACTTACAAGGTTAGAGGTGCTTCTAACCTTTGCTATGGTGCATATAATAATGGTTCATAGTTTTGCCATTTCAAAAAAAAAGACTATAAATTCCTATGCTTCCTAGTTTATTTTAAAACAAAAATTAGATTTTTTAAAATCTTTTTCAGTATCTATTGATGTCATCATTAATTTGCATTATTTTTTGTTCTAGATATATTCTATGATGTTTATAATTTTCCTTGTGCTGAACCAAGTCTACATTGCTGGTATAACTCCAACCTGGTCATGGAGTTTAATCTTCTAAATGTTTAAGCAACTAAATGTTGTAGCCTTTTTGCTAATATTTTAATAGTTTTATATTGGTTTTCATTAGGGATAATGATTTTATAATTTTCTATATTTTATCTCTTCCTATATTAGTTATCAAGAATATATTTGTATAATAAAAAGATTTTGAAAGTATCTTTTCCTCAATCTTTTCTCAAATAGTTCCATATATTAGAATTAATTATTTTTGAATGTCTGATAGAATTCAATTTCAAATGTGTTCAACTTATTCTTGGATTTTTTTCCCTTTGGAAGTTTATTCAGTTTTATTCAATTACTTTTTTTGATATTTGAATCTTTAATTTTTACCTATTAATTTAAATATTTTATATTTTTATAAAAACATTTCATGTAGGTTATCAATTTTATTGGCATGTAATTAAGCAAAAATAATTTCCTATTATTCTCTTATTTTTAGGAGTTCTTAGCCTGGACTCCATAAACTTTTTAAAATGAATAACTTTCATCATCATTGAATTGTATTGCAAAGATACATAATTTTATTTTATGCATTTAAAAAAAACATTATTCTGAAAAGAAGGTTATGAGCTTCATCAGACTGTCAAAGAGGTCTATGACACAAAATAAATTAATAATCTTTATTTTGTTTTATCTTCAATTGTGATTTATCTTCTGGTGCCTCAGGTATAAATTGTGCATGCACTGAAAGCTTGAATAAATTGATTTTTTATCTGGCCTTATCTTCTATTATACTTTAAGCCAAGTTGTCTGTGTTCTGGTTTGGTCGTGGGAGGCTGAGGTAGACATGGGCTGCCTGAGTGCTGGATTTTGTTGTGAGTGGTGTTCAGGAGTGGTTGTTATGAATGTTCTGGGCTGTCCCTGACTCCTGTTATAGCTATGGCTCTCTGCACAGGCACTGGTTCTGCTGTGGAATTTGTTGTTTGCCTGCCAGTTACCCCATCATATGTATCGTAGGATTCTGACAGTCTTATGCACTTTGGCCCTAGTAGAGAAACTTGGCTTTTCTTTATCATTTTTCTTTCTTTTTTCTGTTTTTTGTTTTTTAGAGTGTTCCTGGGGTTTTTGTGGGTAATCTGAACTCCTCTTCATATTAACACTCCATCTCTTTCCACAGTCTTCTCTTGCCTTTTCCTTCCTGCCCTCCCAGTGGTTTGTAAGTTTTCTAACTGGTAAGGATCTTGGATTGAGAAGAATTCCATAAAGATGATGTGAAGATAGTGACTTAACATCACACAAAAACTAAATAGCAGAAACAGAATCTGAGCCCATGTTCCCAGCTCCAAAATGACTGTGTGTTCTGCTGTATCATGTGGTTTAATCAGTCCCTCTTCTTCTTTTTTTTATCATTTATTTTTCTTCCTCTTATATCTGTCCAGAATTATTACAGGGAAAGCAACAGTTCTTATTGGTTGGGTTTATTAGTTCTAGTTGTCCTAAAATGGCGCAAGCTCTTTTCCAATACTAGAACAATTTTATGATATATAAAACTGAATGTGTAGCTAGGTAATAGCATTTCCCTCTTTCCTTTTTTTCTCCATCATTCCTTGCTTTTCATTCTGGATAACCACTCTTCCCCCCCCCCCCCCTCCAGCCTTTTGTTTGACTGAAATTTGGTCTCCCTGGAAAGTTTTAAAGCGGGAATCAGAGTAAAACAACAATGTGCTATGTCCTCTTAATCACTGATTAAGGGCGACCTAACATATGCTTCAAAGGAGAAAAGTCACAAAAGAAGATATGGGCAGGTTTATTCCAAGAGACCTAAGTTTAACAAGGAAATTATTGCAGGACACTCAGGTGAATTAAGTAGCCCTTATAATAGCAAAGAATGAGCTGTTCTGAAGGCTCTGTGATTATATGTATAAGTATATGTCATCTCTCCCCCCCAATCTCTTTAAAATGGGTAACAGCTGATATCATGGTGGGGGAGGGGGTAGAGGAGGTGTTGTCATTTTTATTGTCAGGAAATCTGGTCACTGTTTTATTGAATCCATGACAAACTAAAATGACCTAGGACATCCTGCATCCTTGGTCTAATGGAGAGCTTGCAGTCTTTTTTGAAAGGGTATCCTGTTCCTTTTGCAATTTACTTATTAACTCAATTCATGACTATTTTTTTCTCTGATATTATTCCCAAAATAGCATCAATGATGTGTGCAAAGTACTGACTTTTCATGTTGACACTGCTTGAAAAAAGTAACTGGATGTAGTGGGATAAGTGGGTTGAATTCTGGAGCTATATTAAAATTTGAGAAGGAAAAAAATTCTAGAGAAAAATCGTAGAGGTATAGTAGAGTACTCTGTTTTTTACATATCTGAGTAGCTGGCTTAAAGGAACAACTTGTCATTGAAAGAGAGCTACACTTTTTCCCCCCTCTGCATTTTTTTTTTTTGAACAACATTTTCCTTATTTCAAAGGGTCTGACTTTGCCTTTGTCTTACTGTATGTTACCGGCACTTATGTCATCAATTTGAAGCTAGAAGTTTTCACTTGGTCTAATAAAATAGATATGATAGGTAACATCATGATTGTGAAGTCAAAAAAGGGATAAAACCTTATTCTACTCCCAATGGGTCAGTATTATTATCATTTTAATCTTAATTATAAAGAAGATAGTTGGTGTACTGAAGTTCAGTAATATTCCCAAAGTGACCAGGATCTGTGATACCCTAACAGAGGACCCCTGGATTCTTGGTTTTCTGTTCCTTTATGATAACCACTAGCATCCTCTGCCCATGATAATTACATCTAATTTAACTGGTTTTATATGCTATATAATGGTTCTCTCTTCCCTGATAACTCCCAGAGTTTAAAGGAACTATCTGATTCAGAAGGACTTGACTGGAATGGATTCTTTAACTCACATTAGTATTATATTCTGACCAATGAAATAAACTCTTTCACAAATAAATTGTGCAGAATGGTAGCACTTTCTAGCGACCTCCACAGCATACCTTCTACCAACTTGAATTTTTCCCTTAAGTCTGATAGGTGATTTTCTTGTCAGGCTTCCACCACAGTTTCCCAACATTTCTCAGCCATGCCTTCAAAAACAATCTGTGCCTTTTTTGTAGCACCCCTGTAGGCAAAGTCTTATTAGACTCTTATTATTAGTCTTATTATTATTCTTGAGCACAGGGGCTGTCTTGTTTGCTTAAATTTGTATCTTTACATAGTAAACATTTAACAAACGTTTTGCCTATCTATGTCTAAAATGAATTCCATATGGTATTCAGTAGATAATCCTTGGAAAGAACTTTTGTAAGCCTCTTCCTATATGTGACTTTCAGCTTGAAGAACTTTGCTCCTGGGGTAGTATGACAGATCTTCAAAGCTTTCATATATCTGTGTAGGAGTGTAGAAGGAATATATAATATAGTCTGTGGCCCAGCTAGGCTGTCCTACATGATTCAAAGTAAATGGCCATTTTATTTCAAATTAGAAGAAACAATAGTTTGGCATTAGATCTGTGACTGGGTAATAAATCTAAAGAGTATAGTTTTCTTCTGCATAAGAGATAAAGTTCCCTCTCATTGGTCAGATCAAAACAGATATTTTGGATAATCTGATGCTTGCAAAAAGACCCCATGTTAGCCCAGCCTAAAAGACTTTCCATGCATCTCTTTCTACCTTAAAAAGCAAATTTAAAACAAGTTGATGTGCGTAAATAACTCTTAGTGATAGTATTTGTGACTTTTAGATGGCTAACAAAGCAAGACTTAACTTTATTTCTGCTTTGCTTCTGAAACTTGCCGCAGTATCCTGATGTTTGAAATTCTATGGATGTTAACTACTGCTTTCTGAGTGGGTAAGGCATAAGTTTCAGTAGCATAATGGCAAGTAATTTTTTTCTTTATATGATACATTATTCAGGGAGCCAAAATATTGTGTGAATACCCTATCATTCGTTTTTTTGTTTTGTTTTGTTTTTAGCATTGTCTAAAAATTTGGGTTCCTATGCCCAAAGGGCTAATACTGATCCATCAGTGTTTCTACTGGGCTTATATCCCAAAGAGACCTTAAAGGAGGGAAAGGGAACCACATATGCAAAAATGTCTGTGGCAGCCTTTTTTATAGTGGCAAGACACTGGGAACTGAGTGGATGCCCATCAGTTGGAGAATGGCTGAATAAGTTATGGTATATGAATGTTATGGAATATTATTGTTTTATAAGAAACGACCAATAGGATGATTTCAAAGTAACCTGGAGAGATTTAACATGAGCAGATGCAGAGCCAAGAGATCATTGTACATGGCCACAAGATTATATGATAATCAATTTTGATGGACATGGCTCTTTTTGACAGTGGGATGATTTAGGTCAGTTCCAATGATCTTGCGATGAAAAGAGACAGTGGGAAGTGAGTATGGAACACAACATAGCATTTTCATTCTTTTTGTTGTTGTTTGCTTGCATTTTGTTTTCTTTCTCATTTTTTCCTGTTTGATTTGATTTTTCTTGTGCAGCAAGATAATTGTATAAATATGTATGCATATATTAGATTTAACATATATTTTTATCACGGTTTAACATATATTGTATTACTTACCATCTAGGGGAGAGGCTGGGAAGAGAGTGAGGAAAATTGGAAGGCAAGGTTTTGCAAGGGTCAATGTTGAAACATTGTTGAAACAATGTTGAAACATGCATCCATATGTTTTGAACATAAAAAGCTTTAATAAAAAAAAAAAAGAAAAAAAATTGAGTTCCAAATTCTCTCCCTCCTTCCAAGTTCTTTCACTCACCAAAAAAGCAAACAGCATGATATCAATTATACATGTGAAATCATTCAAACCTTATTTTTATATTAGTCATGCTACCAAAAAAAAAAAAAAAAAACAAGAAAAGAAAATAGAGGATTATGTACTTTGGTTTATACACAGAATTCATCAATTCTCTCGTTAGAGGTGGATTGCATTTTCAATTAGGATGAAATTGAATCATTGTATGGATCAGCATAATTAAGTCTCTCACAGTTTATCATCATTATAATATTGTTACTTTGTACAGTTATCTCCTAGTTTTACTCATTTCACCTTGCAGTTGACTTAAGTCTTCCCAGGTTTTTCTGAAACCATCCCTCTCATTGTTTCTTATATCACAATAGTATTGCATTACAATCACATACCAGAACTTATTTAGTCATTCATCAATTAATGAGCATCCCTTTAATTCCTAACTCTTTGTCAACCTAAAAATCATTGCTCTAAATACTTTTGTACATATAGGTTCTTTTCCTTTTTCTTTGATCTCTTTGGGACACAAACCTAGCTGTAATGTTGCTTGGTCAAAGGGTATGTGCAGTTTTATATCCCTTTTGTCATAATTCCAAATTGTTCTCTAGAATGGTAGGATCAATATATAGCTTCACCAACAGTACATTGGTGCATCTATTTTCTCACATCCCCTTCAGCATTTATCATTTCTGATAAATGTGAGGTGGTTCCTCAGAGTTGTTATTTGCATTTCTGTAATTAATAGTGATATAGAATATTGTTTCATAGGTTTATAGACAACTTTGATTTCTTTTTTTTGAAATTTGCCTGTTTATGTCTTTTGACTATCAATTGGGAAATAGCTCTTGTTTTTATAAATTTGACTCAGTTGCCTATATATTTCTGAAATGAAGCTTGTATCAGAGAAAATTGTTGTACAGATTTTTGATATTACTTCATTGCCTATGGTACCTGTTAGCAAAGAGTACTTTTTCCTAGATTATCTTTTTTAATTAGGTCTACTTTTGCTTTTGCTTTGAGATCATGACTGCTGACTTTGCTTTTTTTACATTTGCTAAAGTATAATACATTTTGTTCTAATTATTTTAATTCTGTTTGTGTGCCTTTTTGTTTCAAATGTGTTCTTATAAACAATTTATCGTTGGATTCTGGTTTCTAATAATTTTACTATTCACTTCTATTTTATGAGGGCATTCATCCCATTCATGTTCATCAGTATAGTATGTCTATTTTTTCCATCCTATTTTTCCTATTATTCCTTCTTTTAATTAATCTTTTTACCTTTTCTCTCCTCAAAAGTCTGATTTGATTCTGACTACTACTTTCCTTAATCCACCCTCTCTTATCATTTCTCCCTTTCTCTTATTCTCTTTCCCTTCTACTTCCCTTTTGGGCAAGATTTTGTGTGTGTGTGTGTGTGTGTGTGTGTGTTCTTCTCTCTTTGAACCAATTTTGATTAGACTCCAAGGATTTCAACTGGTTCTGCTGTTGCATACATTCCAGACCTATTCCCAATCGAGGATTATAGACCTCTCCCATTACTGCTTAAATTATCTTAGGCTAGAATAATATCTTATCTGAACCATTTGTTGGTTCTGTCACTTCAGATTTTTATTTGAGGCATTATTTTACATTTTGGAGGGAAATATTTAGTGAGTTTGATTGGGTTGCTGCCAATTATTCTGCCATCTTGTCTCTGACCCATCACTAATTTTTAATATATCCCAATGTGATTGTTTAGAGACCAATGACATTCTTTACATTTTGCATATGGAATCACTGAGTCAAAGAAAGTCTGAAGGCATTTTGCTTAGCAGTCATCTAAGTCTGAATTATATATCAAAGGAATAACATACCCAAGTGCTCATGTAGCTTTTGCCTAAAGACCTTCAAGTAAAGAATACCCATCAGCTTTCAATTTAGCTTATTCCAGTCTTGAACAGTTCTAATTGTGGTTATATTAAATCTAAACTGTCTTAGCAGCTTTTATCCATTGCTTCTGATTCCATTCTGTGGGGGAAAAAAATAGAACAAATCTAATCTTCCATAGAACAACCTTTTAAATATTTGAAAACAGCTATATTGTCCCCCATGTGTTTTCTTTTCTTCATCTTGAACATGCCTAGTTTCTCTAGGTGATCCTTCTATATCAAAGTCTCAAGGCCCTTTGATGTTTAGTTTGGGGTTTTATTTGCTGCTTTTCAATCTTTTTGTAGTTGCATACCAATTAATCTATTGGATTTTTTTGTTGTTGTTGATAATAATGTTTATAAATATTAAATTAACTTTGGTATATTTTTGACAAAATTTTTTATTTTTATGTGTTTTATTCTTGAACCAACTAATTATTTAGGACTGTTATTTAATAATAAAATAATTTTTAATTTTTTTCTGCAAAGGCCCTTTAATATATTTTTATTGTAGTGTGCTTATTGAAAAATATATTTAGCATTTTTTGCTTTTGTTTGTGAGAATTTCATGCCTTAATATGTGTTCAATTTTTGTAATCACCAGGAATCGGCTCTCTTATTTTTCTAAAATTCTATTCAGGCCCGTAACTTCTTTCTTATTTACCTTCTGTTAGATTTGTCTAAGTCTAAAAGAGGTTTATTGATGTCCCTGCAATATTGTGGTTTTCATGGACTTTCACATGTCATTGGTACCTTCTACTTCTTGCAGTGCACCCATATGTGTAAATCATCTGGGCCAAATAAGTTGAATTCATTAAATTCGTTCAGGTGTTTTCTTACTGTTTCTTTTCTTGGGTTTCTGTTTTCTCCTAGCCATTTCCTCCTGTCATTTTCAATGTAAAACTCATTCTTTTTTGCATAAAAAAGGAATAAATAAAAAATTAAGCAACTCTCCCTTTTGTTGTAGTCAGTTTCATTGCCCTAGCCATCTCTAAGTACAAGTTCTATTCCTTATTAAATTCTCCCTTCCACACTCAATATAAACATTCTTCTTTGTTATCATTAGCTTCCCTCACTAGACTCAATTTATTTTGAGTTTTAGCATTCCTGAAACTATTTTATAGGAATTTACCATGGCCTTATATTCATCTTTTATTAGATATTGTTTTGTTTGTGGTTTTTTTTAAATTTAGAATTGCAATTTCTTCTTCAAAATCTTCAATTTACTAGGGCAAATTAGCAATTGATTTGCAAAGTTGCCTGAAGCATGGACAGGTCCCACAACCAGTCTAAGTTAGAGATGGGACTTGAACATCACTCTTCCCGTCTCTGAGACTGGTTTTTTCTAGCCCCTATATCATGCTCCCTGCTAGTCTTTCCTGTTAATCACAAGGATACCAGTTTAAGAAGACAACATCAGCTCTAGATAGACAAAGCAAGATTACTGGACTTTGCTAGTCATGAATAGAAAGTGTTTGTTTTGGGGTTTTAAATCTTGTAATTCTGGAACTTAAGCTGTCCCAGGGAAAGCCAAGATGAGTGTTTCATGGGTGGTTAAGGGCACAATGAAGCTCTAGAATCAAATCCTGCTTGGTTTGGGTGACAGATATAAATGGTTCCAGTTTGCCAACATGATACATTGTATATACTCATCAAGGAGTTTTTTTTAAGTCACAAGGCAAATCCATTGTTGTTTTGACCATAACTTTCATAACTTTTAAGCAGGGTGATTTGAAACCATCCTAGAGCATTTTTTTCTGATGTGGATGCCTAGTATGAGTTCTTCATTGCTATTAATTACATTTAGCACTGGGCAAAAAATCAGGAGAAGAATTCTTTTGCTAGACCTCTTCTCTGGGTGATTAAAACGCAACATATTTTTATTAATATTTTCAAAGAACATTGGTATTACTACACTGCCTTGCCTTTATTTCTCTGAGAGATAGAATAATGGAGTTTTGATTTAGATTCACTCCAGAATTATTTATTTTTGTTGACCTGGTTGAGCTGGGATTAATGCGCCTTCTAATTAATTAATTACATTGCAGCAGCTTTGTTACCATTGTAGACCTGGAAGGTTAAATGCAAAATTAAATTCTTTTTTTCTCATTGATGGGTAAAATATTTTGAAACCATGAAGTGTTTCACATATTCAACGTTATAGTGGCAGTTAGATTGTAGATCAAATAAAGATTCAGAATGGAAGCAGGACTAGCGAAGTTCTTAATGTTCCTAGTGCAGTAGAGACTGTGATGTTTTTCCTTGAAAATATTTGCTCTTTGAGATCAGTAACAATATTTTTGATCACTCCACAATGACCTGAGAGAGAATTTGCCCCCAGGACTTGATTAATAATTTTTTCAGTAAACCGTAGGTAAAATCATTGTCAATTAATATTCATATAAGGCCAAATACCTTACAAAAACATTAAGGGATGTGGGTAAAGAAGGCAGTGTGTGTGGGTGCTGCTTTCGAAAAGAACAATGAATAAAGGAAACAACCTCTATGGACTATCAGAGAGGCCTCTGATGTCACTGTTGTGTGGATATTCCGATATAGAAACTCTACCCACTGAGGCAGATCAACAACTCATCTGTAACTTTGAGATTTAAAAAGTCACCTAAGTCCTTACTCTTTGTGATCCCATTCAGAGTTTTCCTGACAAAGATACTGGAATGGTTTGCCATTTCCTTTTCCAGTCCATTTTATATATAGATGAGGAATTGATGCAAACAGGCTTTAGTGACTTGTTTAAGGTCACAAAGCCAGCAAGTGTTAAGACTGGATTTGAATTCAGGAGGATGACTCTTCCTGACTTTAAGCTCAGAACTGTACCTGGTCTTTTTCTACCTCCACAACATCTCTTATATCACTCTCCTTTCCATCATATGGACATCGCCTTAGTCCAGGCGTACCCCTCTGCCCTACTTCTCACCTGGACTATGGCAGTAGTTTCCTAATTGGTCTCCTTGCCTTAAGACTCCCCTCTTTAGCTTATCATTAACACAACTTCTTAAGTGATTTTCCTATTATTTCTAGAGTCAAATAAAAATTTCTTTACTGGGTTCTTTACAATCTAGCTCCAAACTTTTTTTTATCCTTATTACATCTCACTCCTTTCTACAGACTTACTCACAAAACAGTCCCTCCCCTTGTTGAGGTGTATGCCATCCAAACAAATGTTAGGGTTCCCAGTCAGTGTCACAAATCTGGCAAACAAATCCACAGAGTCAATTTGTCTGCAAATTAAGGGGCAGAGATTTATTACATCACTAACAGCAGGCTAAACTTCTGAAGAAGTTAGCAAAGAACCAGGGGCAAAAAGATAAATTTAGAGGAAGAAGTTAAGAGAAACCAGGTGCTTCATGTTACTAACATGCTAATTTTATGGCTTAGAGGTGGAGTTGAGGAGTGGTCTGGTTCTGACTTTGTGGGCAAGTACAATACACACAATTCTCTGGGCAGAGCTGGAAGTAAGGGGGGGAGCCCTCTGGAGGTGTGTTTTTAGGCCTGAAACATCACTGGGTCAAGGGAAGAACAACCAACTTTGTTTTTCACCTGAATCAACTTTAAGTACATCATTATTGTTGCTCATTAGTCTCAGAAACTTTATTATCACTGACCAACAGGCTGTTATCTGACAGCCAGCAATATTTGTAGCCATAGCATCCAGGTTTTATACAGTAATCTAGGTCGGGATAACCTATGGGAAGAAATTCATCATTTCCAACTACATCACTTCCAAGGCCAGGTGGCCTGAGGTCATGCTCCATCTCCTCACATTCCTCTTTTC
Source organism: Sarcophilus harrisii (assembly GCF_902635505.1). Lineage (NCBI taxonomy): Eukaryota > Metazoa > Chordata > Mammalia > Dasyuromorphia > Dasyuridae > Sarcophilus > Sarcophilus harrisii. The sequence continues at coordinate 327,153,424 of NC_045427.1, forward strand.
AGTTGCCTTTGCACAGGCAGGCCTCCCCACCTGGTATACATTCTTTCATCGCTTCCTCCCCTTAGAATGCACACTTTCCTTCAAAACTCAAAGCACCATCTCCTAAGTAAAGCGTCCCAGAAGTCAGCAAATTGTCCAGCATTTATCTATTTACGTTGTGTGTATTTCAAAGGTACATGTCTCCCTTGATAGAATATAAAATTATTTCATTTTTTTCTCTTTGTATCTCCAAAAAGTAGCACAGTATTTGATACATAGTAACTTCTTAATAATGGATTGACATCGAGGGTCTCACTTGATCACTTAAACCAAGTATCTTACTCTGGATCTACAGCTAATATTTGTCAAAGGTGGGACTTGAATCAAGGTTTTCTTGACTTAAAATTGGCCTTCTATTCACTCTACTGAGATCTAATATGCTTATCTCTGTTCCAGTCATGTCAGAGGAAGAATATTTCCTTGAATTGGGACTGGAAATAAATAATTATTTTTCTTCTACTTTAATCAAGGAAGATTTCATCTGTGTCTCAAACAAAACCTTATCCCGGAGAACATGAAGATCTCTTTGCCTCCTCAGCCCCTTTTCCCCTGTCTCTCTTTTATTACTGCATATTGTTTAGTTGTTTATTATGGATCCTTCTTGAAGATTTGAAGAAATCATATTTTTGTAGCCTTGGGATTTAGAAATATTAATCTGTTGGTTCTGTGAGTATGTATTAGAGAAATGAAGAATACTGACTAAAAGAAAATAATTAGAAGGTTCTTGCAGTATTTGGTAACTGAATTGGAAGCACGAGAAAGGATGGAGGAAACATTTGGAAGTTCTACATTGTTAGAACTATAACTTGTGGACTTCTGGTGCCATGATGGCAGAATGAAGAAAGATCCCTTTGAAGCCCTTCCAAATTACCCCTCCAAAATTAGAAAACCACCTCAGAACTGACCTAGAGTAAGGAAGTATTTTTACCAGCCTGGCAAGAAAATTCTGTCTGGAATGTGAGTGGATCTAGATTTAAGAGCAACAACAGTAGCCAGCCTGAAAGCAAGGGGCTTGCTTCAAGACTTCAAACCTGGGACAAATCTACCAGTGAGGCTCCACCTTCTTGCAAAGCAGCAGCCCCCTAGGCAAGCAAAGCAGTCTGTGCTACACACCAAGACATCACCCCGGTGAAACCACCAGCTATCTATAGCCTTATGAAAAACTGCTCTAAATCACCATTGATGAGAGAAATGCAAATTGAAACAACTCTGAGATACTACCCCATACCTATCAGCTAATATGACAAAAAAGAAAAATGTTGGATATTTGAGGGGATATTTGAGGGGAAAACCAGGACACCAATGAATTATTGGAGTTGTAAACTGATTCAGCTATTTTAAAGAGCAATTTGGAGCTATGCCTAAAGGGCTATAAGAATATGTATACCTTTTGGTCCGGCACTGTTGATCTATATCTCAAAGACATCCAAAATAAGGGAAAAGGAACTATTTGTACAATGATATTTGTAGCAGGTTTTTTAGTGGTAGCTAAAAATTGGAAATCAATGGGATGCACATTAGTTGTGAAATGGCTAAATAAGCTGTGGCTTATGATAGCAGTGGAAAGTTATTGTGCTATAATAAATGACAAGCAGGATGGTTTCAGAAAAATTTGCCAAGACTTACATGAACTGATGCCTACTAAAAATCAGGAGAACTTTGTATACAAAGTAACAGCAGTACTATTCAGTGAAGAATTGTGAATCATTTATTCGTTCTCAGTAACAGCAATCCAAAACAATCCTAAAGGACTAATAGTGAAGCATATTATCCACCTCTAAAGAAAGAACTAATATTGTTTGAATATAGACTGAAACATGATATTTTTCACTCTATTTCATTTTTTCTTTTATTTGAGTTTTCTACCAAAAAAAAACTAATATGGAAATATTTTACATAATTGTATATATATAACCTATAACTGATTGCTTACCATCTTCGAAAGGGGTAAAGAAAAGGACAAAGGGATAGAATTTAGTAATCAAATCTTTAAATAAAAAAATATTTTTAAAAAGGAAGCATGGGTTGTGATTTCATAAATGTTCCCTATCTCTGAATATTCCCTTTATGTATAATCTTCATGTGCGATCCCTAGGTAAATCCATTCTTTCCACTGATGATTTGTATATTGTAGGAGGATATGTCACAGGTTTATGATATTTCTTTTCTTAATATGCTATTTTATTGAAAGCTTTTACTTTGAATTAATGATCTCTTCTCATTGAATAGAAAAAAATTTAATATATCAGTATGGACTGATGTAGGTATTACAGACCACCTGAAATAACCAAAACACAAAATGAGAGAGAGAGAGAGGGAGAAAGAGGGAGAGAGAAAATATTCCCAGGGTCCTGAAAATCTATAAAAATTAGTCACAACAAAAAGAGAGACGACTATAATCTAGATGAATTATAAGTAAAGAACATAATCTTCAAAGTAGACCTCTGCCTAAATCTGAAATGAAGTCAACTACAAGACCATGGACTTGTAAAAGAAAAAGAAAAAAGAAAAAAAAAAACCGATTTTGTTATAGTCTTTCTTGCTTGCTTACTTGCTTTCTTTCTTGCTTTTCTCACTTTCTTTCTTTTTCTTTCCTTTTCTTTTTTCGGACATTCCATCTCCTGTCATTATCCATCTGGCATTTATTGTGAGGGTCATCATGAATATCCAAAGAGTAGCTGTGGCCACATAGACATTGATATTCATTGTTGACCAGTGCCCTTTGGCCAGATTACATCTTCATTTAAGGTATTCAATGACAAAGAATATTAAGTATCACAGAAAATAATGCTACATTATTTTGGAAAGCATATATTTTCTAACGAATAAGAAGACTATTTGAATTAGTATTGCTTAGCTTAGTGACCTTATGTGACAAACATAATAAAAAGGTCAATGCTTTGATAGTTCTACAAGCAACATCTTCTTAAATGCCAATCTATTAAAAATTATTCAAATGCCACCCAAAGGGAAGTTCCCTTCCATTACTGTTTTTTAAATTTAGATTGGAGACCTTTTAAAATCCCTTTAGTGGGAAATATTAATGAAGGTGTTTTGTGCATATATATGTGTGTATGTTTTTATTTTGTCTGATAATTTACATATGTGAGGGTAAATGACTGTGCTGGAAAATGACGCTATATTTTCCAGTGACATGCTCATTATAGGAGATTAAATTTATGTTGTTTTCTACATTTTAGAAAGAATTATTTCCATGTATCTTGTCCCTGGTTTATACAAGATCTGTGATTATAAAGTTGTAGGTAAGAATTCAACTTTATGAAATTATTTAGTAAAGTAAATATCTATGCCACTGAAACTCTTTTCCATATAGTTACCAAACAGAGGTCAAATTAATTTGGTTTTGCATCTCCAAGTCAGTTATATAGTAGTAAAAAGCTTTATTCCAAATTCCTTCCTCTTGTGCTTAATATATAATAAATTGGATTTAGGCAGCCAGGATAGAAAGAAAATGAGGATAGGCACCTCATTCTTGACTTGTAGAGACTAATCTCCTTAGATCTGATCCTTTAGTCCTTCAGACAGGTTGAAAGTCCATATCAAGCCTTGGTGTCCCAGGCTAAACCCCACAGACATGGCTTTCCTAAGAGCTCCAAGCCAACCACCCCAAGTTGCTGTAGTATTTTTTCAACTCTATGTTGGGCCTGCCAGCACCTCCAGAGGAGGGATGTGACTGGACAAGCCTCTGGAAATGTGGCCCAATAGTCTTTGTTCTTCCTTTCCTTCAGAATTTGGCTTGCTGTTAGAACAACCTTTTTCTATATCGTACCTTCCTAGCTGGAAATTATTAAAGCTTTTGATACCTAAAAATTTCCATAAGCAGTCACTGAATGTTTTGTCTCATGCAGCTTTGCAAATGACATGGAAATCTGGGAGTTGAAAGAAATTAGTACCGGCAGTTTCCTATTTTCTATGAAAAATGATTCAACCAAGGTGGGGGGCTCTATTACCACATTTTAAAATGTGTCAGCATTTTAATATTCTTAAGAAAGCCCTGATGGGATCTAGAAAATGAGAGAATTTGGAGAGTTGCATTGCAAATAACTAAAAGCTACATCATGGGACAGTCAGTTTCCATATGAATCACATGATTATTTCAAAATAAAATTGGCCAGATGCACAACTTACAGAATTATTGTAATGTCCAGCTAATCGTATAATAGAATCCATACTGCTCTTTTCCCTCTACTCTTTCCCTGTAATGAAATAAAACCTATCAGCCTTGTGTATTTTTTTTACCAGTTCAATCTCTCTCTCCATTTCTCCCTCCCTTCCCTCACTTTATCTAAAATGTTTTGTATAAAGTGAATGCTTATTGGCATAAATAGGGCTGGGATACATCTCCACCCACAATATAACACCTTATGAATCTTACCTAAGCCTATGGATTCTTTCTTACTCTCTAGATTGACTCACTCAAACCTGCTCTCTTACAGCCAAGTCTGGTTCCATTTTTCTTAACATCTTAGGAATAACTCTGTAGAGGAAGAATAGACTCCTTCTTCTTACCTCTTTATTTTTTGAGTCCTCATCAATCCATTTTTATTTATACAAACCAGCCACTCACAAAGATGACACTTTTATCTCAAACATAACTATTTACTTAACATTGCAGGGATTGGGGGAGGGGGAAGATAGTATTATCACAGGAATTTATATAGTAAATCAAATGTAGAGATAATATATATTAAAATCCATACATAAAGCTTGTGATGGCCTCATTAGCACCCTGGATACTTTAGAATCAGCCAGAGTCAGGATAAGTAAAAGTCCTTGATCTTTATTCTTTGTCGAAGGGAGAGGAGAGAGTGTGGATACAGAAATCTCCTCTTTCTTCTACCCCCCCCCCCCCAATCATACTCGCTTGTCCTGCTCCATCCTCTAATCCCTCCTTCCAATCTCACTATACGCCAATAGATTGAGTTAGCATAGAGTAGTGAGCAGGGCCATTCTTTCTCCAAGCATATGATAATAGATTATTGTCCAATTGGTAATTAGCCGTAAGTGCTCGGACCTCAGTGCATCAACTCAGTTTCAGCCCATTACAAAAGCTAGGTCATACTTTTCTACCAGTGAATTTAGGGTTGGGGGGAGAGGGACCACGTATTTATAGAAACATGGTGGGAAGTTAAGTTAGTAAGGAATAACAGTGTTGTGTGGACTCACAGCTTTTTACTGGTTTAATCAATAACAATTGCAATAAACAAAGCTACTTCTATGTTGACTGCTTTTCTGATGGCCCTCAGCAAATCCTCTTCTTTTTTTTTTTTTATGCTCACATAATGGAGCCTTTAAAGTAATGGATTTAAAATCAGGAAGGCCTGAATTTAAAAGACTGCTTCAAATGCCTACTAGCCAAGTGATCCTGGGCAATTCAGTTAAAATCACTGCACCTCAGTTTTCTCATCTGTAAAATGGGAATGTTGGACTTAATAGACTCTAAGGTGCCTTCCATCCTTTCATCAACTTAGATTTGCTCTTAAAAGGGCATTGACAAAGTTTACCCTAATGGATCTTTTTCAGTCTGAGAATTGTAGGAATTTATTAGCTTGGCTAATATTAGGCTATTGCCAGTTATTGACTCTCCAGGATGCTCTATTGTCCATTCAATTTAAAGTTCATGACAAATGGCTTAGAATGGCTCACTAAGCAAGACAAATTAGTCTTGTCAGCTGTTCATTCACCCTGTATAATGCAATTGAAACTCAGCATCAATAAAGTAGCTACAAAAACCTATCTGTTTTAACTCTGTCCAATTCTTCATAGCCCCACAAATGCCCATTGGGTTTTCTTGGCAAAGATACTGGAGTGGTTTGCCATTTTCTCCTCCAGTAGAGTAAAGAGAGCTTAAGTGACTTGCCCTAATTCACATACCCAAGTAAGTGTCTGAGACCAAATTTGAACTCGGGTCTTCCTGACTCCAGGAAGCTGAGCCATCTAGCTACCTCTTCTTGACCCTATTTGGGGCTTTTCTAGTAAGGATACTGAAGTGGTTTACCATTTCCTTCTCTATCCTATTTTATAGACAAGGAAAATGAGGCAAACAAGATTAAGTGATTTGCCCAGAGTCACACAATTAGTCTGAAGCTACCCATTGAGCCATCTAGCTGCCCCAAGCCATAGGGAAATAGCAAAGAGTAATACTTATTGCTAAGAGGCTTCAATCTCTCTTCATCTCTAGAAGACAGTCAAGAATATTAGCTGGAACCCTAACTCTAATCCAGTGAGATTGAGCTTCTCCTCAACCAATTAAGACTCAAGGGATTGATATTACTAAATTGTTCAAACAATTCCAACAAGGCTGCTTTTCCCTCTCTGAAAAACTAACTTAAAGTTGAACATCCTATAGAATAATATTGTTCCATAAGAAACAGCCAACAGAATGATTTCAGAAAGGTTTGAAGAGACTTTCATGAATTGATGCTGAGTAAAGTGAGTAAAGAGAACACAGGAACAACAATACTATGTGATAATCAACTCTGATGGATGTGGCTCTTTTCAGTAACGAGATGATTCTGGCCAATTCCAATAGATTTGTGATCGAGAGCCATCTGCATCCAGAAAGGACTGAATGTGGATCACAATATATTTTTACCTTTTTGTTGTTGTTTGCCTGCTTTTTGTTTTATTTCTCATTTTTTCCCTTTTTGATCTGATTTTTTTTGTTCAGTATGATAAATGTGGAAATATGCATAGAAGAATTGTACATGTTTAACATATATTGTATTACTTGCTGTATAGATGGGGGTGGGGGAAGGGAGAGAAAAAAATTTGGAACACAAGGTTTTGCAAGGGTAAATGTTGAAAACTATCTTTGCATGTTTTGAAAATTAAAAGTTATTATTTTTAAAAACAGCTTAACATCAAAGAAACTAAGATCTTGGCAACTGGTCCCATCATTTCCTGGCACATAGAGAAGAAATAGAAGCAATATTAGACATTATACTCTTGACCTCAAAGATCACACAGATGGCAACTGTAGTCATGAAATTAAACGACTCTTCTTCCTTGGAAGGAAAGCTATGACAAATCTGGGACAGCATGCTAAAAAGCAGAGATATCACCTTGCTTACAAAAGTCCCTATAGTTAAAACTATGGTTTTTCCAGTAGCAATGTAGACATTTGCACTATAAGGAAACATGAATGCTGCAGAATCAATACTTTCTAATTGTGATGTTTGAGAAGGCTTTTGAGAGTCCCTTGGAGAGCAAGGAGATCAAATCAGTCAATAGTTAAAGAAATTCAGACTATTCATGTGAGGTCAAATACTGAAGCTGAAGCTTAAATATTTTGGCCAAACAATGAGAAAACAGGATTCATTGAACAAGGTCCTGATGTTGGGAAAAAATGAAGGGAAAAGAAAAAGGAAACAGCAAAGGATGAGATGGAAATAATGATGGAAATATTGAACTTGGACAGACTTTGAGAGATGTTGGAGGCTAGAAGAGCCATGGGGTCATGAAGACTTGGATATGACTAAAGGACTGAGCAAGAATAAACAAGTCTCTTTGAGTTCTCTATCATTTATTTTCTATATTATTTTCCCCAATGGCTTAAATCAGAATTTTATTGATTGTTTTTTCACTTAGAATGTAACAACTCACAGAATTTCCTTTAGGAAACCAGCAATCCTTTTTAATCATACTCCAAATTCCAACTGCTTATATGAATTCTCATTTTTATTTAGTTTTACTCTCTAAAGTCTTAAAACATGCATGGGCAGATGAGTTGCAGGACCAGAATGTCCTGCAACATTAGATTTCCAATAAAGCCCTCCATCTTTTTTTGTGTCCTTGAAACTGTTTCTTCACAGTCTTTGTTTTTTTTTTTTCAGTAAATAAAATTCTTTGTCATTTTTAAACCATCAGACATTTGACATAAAAATATAGTGCCAACCTACATTTTTTAAATAAGTGATTTTATATCATGAATTTTTTGGTCCAAAATTGTTCGGATCCCATCTGAAAACAATTTTTTTATACATAAATTAAACCAAAGTCATTTTCCTACTCTTTTAAGACATCAAAATGTTAACCTACAATGGAGGCAATGGTTTATATCCTTTACTACTTAATGTAATGATTTTTTTCTTCACACAAAAGCATTTTGCATTATTATTCAGTCATTTCAGGCTGTGTTTGGCTTCTTGTGGTTTTCTTGGCAAAGATGCTAGAATAGCTTGCCATTTCCTTCTACAGCTCATTTTACAGATGAGAAACTGAGGCAAACAGGGTAAATCACCCAGCTACTGAGTATCTGAGGCTAGATTTTAACTCAGGGATATGAGTCTTCTTAACTCCAGGACTGATACCCTACTCTATTGGCTGTACCACTTAGCTATACTTTTACAATTGTAAACTGCTCCACTTTGCAATAGGCTGCCTGCCCCAAGTCTTTCCCTATTCCATTCCAACCTCCATTCAACATCCAATATTTTTCTAAAGCACAGGTCTGACCATATCATCTCTCTCCCCCATCCCCAACACATATAATAAATTGCTATGATTCTATTGCCTCAATTGTCAAATACAAAATCCTCTCTTTGGTGTTCAAAAACCTTCATAATCTAGTGCTATAGCTGGTCTTCTCCTACCTTTCTAATCTTCTTATACTTTACTACCCTCCAGGTACTCTTTAATGATAGCATTACTATTCCATGAATCCCATTTCTCAAATCTGGACATGTTCTCTGGCTGCCCCCATGCCAGGGAATGCTCTCCCTCCTTCTCCTCTCTGTGTCCTGGCTTTTTTGGAGTCCTAAAATTTCATGTTCCACAGGAAATCTTTCCCAATCTCTCTTAATTCTAGTGCCTTCTCTCTGTTAATTATTTCCTACTTATTCAATAGTTTGTTTGTACATATTTGCTTTTTGTCTAAAATGAAGCCATGAGCTCTTTGAGATTAGGGATTGTCTTTTGCCTTTCTTTATATGCCTATTTAAACATATTGCCTGGCACAAAGTAGATACTTAATGAATTTTTTTAAAGAAGCAGTACTTCAAAGCACAGTATCAAACATCAGCACTTTTTCAAACTCATAAAGAAAAAAAAAAAATTTTTTGCCCCTCTGGGAGAAGCATTCCATTCTCCTCTCTAAACAGTGCTATTCAGTATGAAATACTTAATACACACCCCTTAAGGTGTGGTCTAACATGCTAAAAGAATGTTTCTCAAACTGAGAATAGGTCATGACCCTCAGAGGTCTGGAAGAATTTCAGAAGGTCATATAAGAACACTTAGTCCACCTCAATTTATTTTTTCCTTCTCTTCTCCCTCTCCTTTTTTTAATCGCTAGAGCAGGGTCAGAGCTACTGAGAAAAAGCCTATGGTAGGAAGAAAGTTCTTCTGTGGCTACAGAGGATTGAGACTATAGTCATATAATGAAGGAATTCCAACTGGCCTCTTTTTTTCTCTTCATTTATTTTTGGGATGTCTCTATATCCCTCATTCCCTCTGACTTTTGATACTGATTGTGCTTTTTTTTTTTTTTTTTTTTTCTTTTATTTTCTTTGTTCCTCTAACTCCTAGGTTTAGCTTCTTATGGTATAGAGGGGGAAATGCTATTATTTTTAAGTAGCACAGATATCAAGTAGTGTTTATTCTAATTTCCCTGTGTAAGTGGCTCCCTATCACTGAATTAAACACATACTTATCAAGGCTAAAGAAGCCCAAATAGTAAATGGATAGACTGATTAATTTCACATTCACTTTAAGGAGACACAGGGGACAGGAAGCATGGTTGGCCAAAGGACGGCTTTTTTTTTAAATCTGAAATGACTTCTTAAATTTCTTATTTTATATAATTGAACTCTTGTTCAACCTCTTCTTCCCCATATATTAAGGTCGCATATTAATAGTTATATTGAGTTTATTGATCTTTGCTAATTCAACTCTCTGTATTTTTTAGGGCATCATGAAGCTACTCTTAACTAGATCTAATATTCCAAGCTGTTGGAATGGTTTGGAAAAGTTAGAGTTATCAACCTTCTATTTATCTGAGAACTTGTAAATTCTGTGGCTACATGAAAAGTGCCAGTCTGCTCTGCTGTGAGGTGGGAATGTCCTTCAAGTCTCCCAATCCTGTATTTTAAAAAGCAAGACTTTCTGCATAAGTACTGCCAAAATTAAATGGTGTTATGAGTTTAGTTCATTCTATCAAAATGATTGTTCATATCCTGAGGGAGATTTCTAAATGAAAGGAAATGGGATTCAGTGCTGAGACACAGCTATTAATGCCAACATGGGCTATTTAGTACTGGTCTTACTATCTATCCTTATTTTCCACAGACAGAACGGATATTTCTAATCACTAAGTCAAGAGGTTTTCCAAATTCCCCTTTTTTCTCTTGTTTAGATTATCCCATTAAAGTGACTAAGAGTGGATGCCACTAGCCTGAGGATAATTTCCTGACCTGATCATCAAAGATAATGATAGCTAGAGCTTAACAGGCATAGCCAGAAAGTTTGGACAAAATCAGTCAATACACTTTTAATTCTGAAACATTTTTAGGAGGGACGTGTTTATGTGCCCATGTTAAATATTAATCTAGGTCTCAGGAGGCATTAGATAACCTGAGAAATATTGTTTATTCTTCATTCCCTATCTTGAGGAGTCTATGGAAAAAGCCATGAGGTCTGGAATTTTTTCCTTCAGTCTCAGAGGGGCACTGGACTAGGCTTATTAGCTATCAGTCCTCCTAAATAGTATTGGTCTAGGGGCACAATTTTGATTCAAAGCAAAATCCACTTCCATGTTTGCTAACCCTTTGACTTTAAGGATAACTAGGTGGTGCAGTGTGGAGAAAGTGCTGACTCTCAATTCAGGAAGCCTCATCTTCCTGAATTCATATCTGAACTCAGATACTTAACATGTTGTATGAAACCCTGTGTGCCTCAGTTTCTTCATCTGTAAAATGAGTTGGAGACAGAAATGTCAAACCACCTTGCTAAGAAAACCCCAAATGGATTCACAAAGAGCCAGATATGATTGACATAACTTAAGGACAAAAGTCTTTAACTATTTACACTCTCCAGTTTGACTCCTTCCACCTAAATAAAATGGCCTTCCAATGGCCATGGAAACAAACTGTTTTTATCCACCCATCCTGGTAAGGGAAGTATTCACATGCTTTGGGTAGACATCCCCTAACTCACTGATGGAATAGAGATCTGTCAGTTACCCTCAATCTGATTTAGCCTATATGCCGAGATAGTAACTGCTATACAGGCTCTAACTACCCCAAGTAAGAGTTCAGCAAAGGTGGATACCAAAGGTGCATAGCAGCTCAGAAAGGGCTTGGAAAGCTCTCAGACTAGAGGTAATAGTCCTAAAAATGAAGCTAAAACCTAAATTGTTATGTTTTCTTTCTTTCTTTCTTTTTTTAGAATGCCAGTTGGTTAGATATTTTTCAACTTATTCTCGCCCTGTTCTCACCTAAGAGGAAATTTCTTAAAATATCTAAAGAGAAATCTGGAAGTCAGGGACATGATGATGAGCTAGCTAGCTTTTCCTATATGTTTGCAACTTCCAAAGTCTTTCATTCTTTTTCCCTGTGTAAACAGAATAAATCCCGAAGAAAGTCTAGAAGTATAGTTTTCTTAAGGAGTAAAGGTCATTATCCAAAAGAAGAATATCTCTGATCTTCACATAAATACAAAGCCTCACATCAGCATTCTTCCCACAATTTGGATTCTCCTTCTGCAAACATAGCAACATTCAAACTTCTCCAGGCTTATCTGAAAACCAGTTATACAGATAATATCAATACTATATTAGTTTTTACTTTTTAGGGTGGAGCAGAACCATAAAACCTCAAGGCTAAATATGAAGCCAATTATCTTATCCTATAGTCCTACTCAACTTTCCTTATAGCTCCTCAAGTATGTAATATATAGCAAAGGAATAGTGGCAGAAAAGGAGAGGTAACACTTGAATCACATGGATGCTATAATTGTCAAAATCATCTTTAATCTATGAATTTATCAGGCTCTCACTTTATTGTATGAAGGGGAGAAATGTAGAGAGACTCCCTGTCATCTGAGTAATCACTATGAGAATAGCCAGGGATAAAGTCCAAATTTTTTATTATCTTCTTCACAATCTGTCTCCTTCACTTGGGGCCTGGCTAGCTTCTGGAGGGCCTTGGTCTCAGTGGAGAAATGAAGGAGAGCCACCAGGAGCCTGATCAAAGATGAAATGTCTCTCGTCCAGTCCTTGTTGGCTCTTATATACTCTATTATAATTACATCATCATAGGTGTCAATCTTGTAGAACTATATTAAGTACTAAGTATATGTACTGAACTAGAGAACTATTAATCATTATGCTGAACTAGATAACCACCTTGTTTCAAGTGTGCTTCTCCAGAATTCTAGAATAGAAAAAACAGTGAGACTTTGAATGCCCAAGACAAGATTCTGCATTTGATTCTAGAGGTGACATTGTGAGACCTTCACAAGTTAATGCTTCACAAAGATCCCTTTAATGACTGAATATAAGGTGGACCAGCGTGGGGAGAGTTTTAGAGCAGACAGAACATATTGCAAAAGTAAAGGCTTGAGGTGATGAGGGCCTCCGCAGAAGAGAAAAGGGCACGTGTTTAAGAAATTTTGCAAAGGTAAAATTGACAGCCTTGGCAACCGATTGGACATGGGACATATGAGAAATCAGGAGGGTTCAAGAATGAGACCTTGGTTGCAAGTCTGAGGAACTAGAAAGATGTGGAGCTGTCCCTTAATGACAGCAGGAACATTTGAAAGTGGTGAAGGTTTATGGAGAAAGATAATGAGTTAGACATTTTGAATTGAAGATGTCTTTTTGATATTCAGTTTGAGGTATCTAAAAGGCATCTGAAGATACAAGACTAGAGGACAGCAGACAAATTAGAACGAGGTAGGTAAATTTGTGAATCATTTACATAGAAATGACTAATAAATGAGAGGTGATGACATCTACAGATGATGCAGTGTTATTGTTTGTTCTTTGCTCTTGAAGACTACGATAACATCAGGGAGGACATGCAAGTGAAATGAATTTTAGCAAGGGAGGGCTGTGCAAGGCCACTTGCCTCATGTTCCCCTCCAGAGATATAAAGGTAGGAAGAAAGATTGTTTGAGGCAGAGCCCTGTTAGGACACTCACAGTTTGTGGGTATTTCCTGAGTGAATATGTAGCAAAAAAAGACTGAGAAGGAGGAAACCCAGAGAGAAAGATGTCCCAGAAATCCAAATAGATGAGAAAAGGGTGATCAATAGTGTCAAAAGCACAATGGGGTCAAGAAAAATAAAAATTGAGAAAAGGCCATTGGATTTGACAGTTAGGAAATCATTGTTAATTTTCTATGGAGTATTTTTGTTGAAATGATTCACTTGGAAGTCAGGGTATAGAAAATTAAGAAGAGTGTAAGAGAAGAGAAAATCAAGGCACCTATTTTAGATGACCTCAAAAAACTAAAGAAATATAAGACTATAGTAGGAATGAAAGGATCGAGAGAAGTTGTTTGAAAATGAGGGAGACATGCTTATGTTTGTAGGTAATAGGGAAGGTACCAATAATCAGGGAAAGATTTAAGATAAGTGAGAGGACAACAAAGATAGAGGGGGAAATCTACTGGAGGAGACAAGAAGGAATTGGATAGCTTATGCAGGTAGAGGAATTTGCCTGGGCAAGGATTATGACTACATCTTTATATGAAGTAGGAGTTAAGGAGGAGATAATGGAATAATTGTTTGAGTGATATGGGATGAAGAAGAGGGGAGAAGTGGGAGTTCTTGGTGAATGGCCTCAATTTTTTTCCAGGAAAAAATGAGGCAAGATTTCATCTAAAAGGGTGGAGATATGAGGAGCCAAAGGGGATAGTAAATGGATATGGGAGGAGTAGAAAAATTGCCTAGCTACATAAAGGTCCCAGGCGAGATTGTGTAATATAAATTTGTAATGAACCCAGTCAGAACGATTGCATGATTTTTCTCCATTTTTATTTAGCAAAATTAATGTGGGAGTGAAAGCAACAGGTGATAGGAGTGCTACAAAGCTATGGTTCGGCAGAGTACAATAGTTGATATGATAAGGGAGCAACCTTTCAAGAGTAGAGAACAGTATAGGATTGAACTGGTTCAGCAAGACACCAAGATGGGGAAAGAGAGTATTGCTAATGCAGGGATGATAGCTTAGGAGAGAACTGAGGAGGTCAAAAAATTGGAAATCGTTACTTATTGAGGAGGTAGAAAACCAAAAGATTTTGGTCAGATTAAAGAGTTCTTGAATAGGAGGTGGTGCCCTTGTGGGTAATAATGGGTTCAAGGGTTGACCATCTTTGTGTGTGGCTAAGGTTGATTATAGGAGTGAGTCATGAGAGTTGGGTAGATTGAGGAAATGAATGGTTAATGTTGGAAGAAGTATCATTGTGTTTGTTGAAGTCCTCTATAATGTCGGCAAGGATTGAGGGGAAAAATTGTGAACTCATTGATGAAGGAAGGGGAGTATCCTGGACATCTCTAGAAAATGACTACCAGGATTTTGAGTAGGTAGAAGATACAGACTCTATGAACATCAAAGAAGAGGTTATTGAGTGGTAAGGGGAGAAGCTAGAAGTAGAGGGGGAAGAGCAAGGGAGTACTCAACTCCCCACCTTAAACATTAAGTCAGAGAGAATGAAAGTACAGGCAATGCTACAAGTGGTCAAGGAGTCTATCATTAATGATTACAATACATTTTAAAAATAAATAATAGTTTATTTTTATATATTTGTTTTTATTTCATTTATTTGCTTTTATTTGTTTTAACATTTATTTTACTTAAACCATCCAGAATTTGTGAGTAGTCAATGCAGAGCATATTAGACATTCAGAGAAGAAAATATAAGACATGAAAGCACTCATATTCTTAGGACAGAGAGCCTGCTACTAATATCAGTATTTAAAAATCAATATTCGGAAACTGAATGTAATATATTTGTTCTTAATCCCAAAATGCATGTAATTTGAACAAAATAATATGTTTACATTCAGCAAAGATGTTTTGGTATTTACTTCAGGTCAGAAAATTAGAATATTACAATCAGTAGTGATCATAACAAAATTTTTGATTGAGACTGACTGCTGACTGACAAGGATCAAAAGTCACCTTGCATTTCTTCTATATACTATATTAATATCTTTAACATGGGGCAGCTGAAGTCAGGAAGGCTTGAGTTCAAATGTGGCCTCAGAAATTATTAGCTGTGAAACCCTGAGTAAGTGTTTGCCTCAGTTTGTTTCAGTTTACCACATTCTCTTTTAGGCCTCCATTTCCTAACATATTAAATGAAGGTCTAAGGTCCCTTGTAACTACAGCCAAAGTCATCTCTAAACAATTGGAAAACTATTAAGTGCTCTTGGATAGGTTGAGCGAATATAATAAAGATAATATAGTTAAATTAACTAGATAATTTATAGTAATATAATTAACTAACTACAGCTTATGATCTTGTTATATATAATAGCTCTCCTAATCTTTTTCTTCTCTTCAAAAAAAAGGACTATATATCTGGAGCTGGAAGATTCCTCTCTTTTTACATGTAAAAATAGAGATTGATCAAGAGAATAAACTTAAAAAACCAGCTGAAACTATAAAAACTTTAGCAGAGTTGCAGGATATAAAATAAACTCATATAAATCATCAATATTTTATTTACTATCAACAACATCCAAGAGAAAAAATAGAAAGAGAAATTCATTTGAAATAACAGTGAAAATATAAAAATACTTGAAATTCCACCTGCCACGACAAACCAAAGGACTATTTTCATACAAATAAAGAAAGATGTAAAAAACTGGAGAAATATCAATTGTTTGTGGGTAGGCTAAATCAATATAATAAAAATTAGAATCTTACCTGAGTTAATTTACTTATTTAGTGCCATACCAATCATACCAATTTATTTTTTTATAGAGCTAGAAAAAAATAACAGCAACTTTAATCTGAAAGTACAAAATGTCAAGAATATCAAGGGAATCAATTTTTTTAAATGTGAAGAAAGATAGACTAGCAGCACCAGATTTCAAACTATATTACAAATTGATTATGATCAAAATAATCTGGTACTGGTTAAGAAATAGATTAGTGGAGCAGTGGACTAGATTAGGTATGTAACAATTATAAAAGAACACAATAATCTAAGCTTTGGGGGGGGGGGGGTAAGAGTTCACCATTTCACAAAAAGTCCTTGGAAAACAGTTTGACAGAAACTAGGCATCTCATACCGTATACCAAGATAAGATGAAAATGGGTACATATTTTAGATATAAAAAGTGATTTCGTAAATTGATTAAAGGAGCATAGGAAAATATCCATAGACCAAGAGTTTATAAAAAAAAAAAAAACAAAGTAGAGAACATTACAGGTAGTAAAATAATACTTTGGATTGCATGAAATTAATAATCTTTTTCACAAATAAAACTAATTCATCCAAAACTAGAAGGAAAACAGCAAATTGCAGGAAAAAATTACAGCAAATTTCTCTGATAAAGGCCTATTTCTTGAATATATAGGAAACTGAGCCAGTCTCTACTGATTAGAGACATGAAAATTAAACAACTCTGAAATACCATCTCATATCTAGCAGATTGACTAGCCTGATAGAAGAAGAAAATAACAAAAGCAGAAGTGGAGGAAATCAAAAAATTAGGCCATGAATGCATTGTTAGTGGAGTTGTGAATTAATCTAATCATTATGGAGAACAATTTGGAACTATGCCCAAAAGGCTATTAAATTGTAGGGGAAATGATTTATTTCTACAATAATATTTATGGCAGCCCTTCTCTTATGGTGACAAAGAATTGAAAATCGAGAGGGTGTCCATCAATTGGGATTAGCTGGATAAATTGTGATATGTGATTGTGATGGAATACTGTTGTATAATAAGAAATGACAAGCAAGATGGTTTCAGAAACACTTGGCAAGATTTATATGATTTCATGTAAAGTGAAATGAGCAGAACCAGAAGAAGATTGTACATAGTAACAGGAATGTTTTAAGGATTCTAAACTGTGACAGGCTTAGCTATTTTGATAAAGACAATGATCCAAGACATTCCAGGATGAAAAATACTATCCACTTCCAGAAGAATTGATGAATTCTGAATACAGAGTGGAGTATGCTTTAAAATTTTTTCCTTATTTTTTCGTTTTATTTTTGTCTGCCATTTTTTTGCAACATGGATAATATAGAAATATGTATTTCATGACTTCACATGTATACTTTATATAAAATTCTTGTCAAGGAGGGAGGGAAGACTGGGGGACAGAATTTAGAATTCAAATTTTTTTCTAAATGAATGTTTAATCTTTTGTTTGTAATTGAGAAATATTTAATGAAATAAATAAAAATCTATTTTAAAAAACTAAGTACAACCAATTCCTGGATATCTTCCTGGGTACAACAAGAGCTTGATGGTGACTTGGGAGAACTTTGTAGCACCAGGCAATTGCTTTGGAACTGGGAATTCAAGAGTTTAACAATATAAAGGAAGGAATTAGGACTTCAAGAACTTAGCTAGAAGGCATCAGATAGAAGGAGACAGAAGGAGAAAGAAAGAATAGAATAGAATCATAGCAGAGAAGGGGAAATTTGAGGAGCAAAATATTCAGGTAGAATTTGCCATTTGTTCCCACCTCCTCTGGGTCTGAAAAATGTTCCAAGAAAAGATTTACCTTTGTTTAAAATTCATATCCCAGTGCCTGTCTATTTGCAGAGACTGTAACATATTTTGGACTATATTCCAAAACAATTATCTAAAGGGGGAGGGCTACTTGAAGCAAGAGGTGCCCATAAGTTAAATACTGGGGAGAGGGGTAAGGGGAAAAGGAAAGAGAAAAGTATAATATAGAGAGAATAAGATGGTAAGGAATACAGAATTAATAGGTTTTTTAATAACTTTTTGTTGACAGTACATATGCATGCATTTTTAAATAACATTATCTCTTGCACTCAATTCTGTTCTGACTTTTTCCTTCCCTCTCTCTACCCCCTCCCCTAGATGGCAGGCAGTCTTATACATGTTAAATATGTCACAGTATATCCTAGATACAATATATGTGTGCAGAACTAAACAGTTCTCTTGTTGCACAGGAAGAATTGTCTACAGAAGGTAAAAATAACCTGAGAAGAAAAGCAAAAAATGCGAACAGTTCACACTCATTTCCCAGTGGTCCTTCTCTGGGTGTAGTTGACTCTGTCTATCATCTTTCAATTGGAACTGAATTAGATCTTCTCTTTGTTGAAGATATCCACTTCCATCAGAATACATCTTCATACAATATTGTTGTTGAAGTGTGTAATGATCTCCTGGTTCTGCTCATTTCACTCAGCATCAGTTCATGTAAGTCTTTCCAAGTCTCTGTATTCATCATACTGGTCATTTCTTACAGAAAAATGCTATTCCATAACATTCATATACCACAATTTATTCAACCATTCTCCAGTTGATGGGCATTCATTCAGTTTCCAGTTTCTAGTCACCACAAAAAGGGCTGCCACAAACATTTTGACACATACAGGTCCCTTCCCTTCTTTAGTATCTCTTTGGGATATAAGCCCAGAAGTAGCACTGTTGGATCAAAGGGTATGCACAGATTGATAACTTTTTGGGCATAATTCCAGATTGCTCTCCAGAATGGTTGGATTCATTCACAACTCCACCAACAATGCATCAGTGTCCCAGTTTTCCCGCAGCCCCTCCAATATTCATCATTATTTTTTCCTGTCATCTTAGCCAATCTGACAGGTGTGTAGTGGTATCTCAGAGTTGTCTTAATTTGCATTTCTCTGATCAATAGTGATTTGGAACACTCTTTCATATGAGTGGAAATAGTTTTAATTTCATCATCTGAAAATTGTTGATATCCTTTGACCATTTATCAATTGGAGAATAGCTTGGTTTCTTATAAATTAGAGTCAATTTTCTATATAATTTGGAAAGGAGGTCTTTATCAGAACCTTTAGCTGTAAAAATGTTTTCCCAGTTTGTTGCTTCCCTTCTTACCTTGTATGCACTTGTTTATTTGTACAAAGGCTTTTTAATTTGATATAATCAAAATTTTCTATTTTGTGATCAGTAATGATCTCTAGTTTGTCTTTGATCACAAATTCCTTCCTCCTCCACAAGTCTGAGAGGTAAACTATCCTACTATGTTCCATCTATGTTTTCCCTGGGAAAAGATGCTCATTTTGGCTGGGTAAGTTATTTTTAGCTGCATACCAAGTTCCTTAGCCTTTTGGAATATCATATTCCAGGCCCTTCGATCCTTTCACTCACTTGATCCCTTCACTCACTTTTTTTGTATCTTTTTCTAATTGTACAATTGAGTTTTTAAGTGAGTTGTTTTGTTCTATGGAATTTTTTTCCATTTCACCAATTTTATTTTTTAAAGAGCTGTTTTCTTTTTCCAACTCACTAATTCTGTTTTTCAAGGATTTGATTTCTTTATCCACTCTATCTTTAAATAAGTGGGATAACTTATCCAGACTCTTGCCAAGCTTCCCTTTCCTGTTCCCATTTTTCTTCTAGCTCTCTTGTGAGAACCTTTTTAATTTTTTCTATGAGGGTCTTGTGTGTTGAGGATCAGATCATATCCCCATTTGGGGATTCACCTAGAGACAGTCTGTTTTTAGTCTCCTCAGAGTTTAAAGTCTGCTCTCTATCCATATAGAAACTATCAATAGTTAGAATCCGTTTTAATATTTTGCTCATTTTGTCAAAGAAGAATCAAAGAAAACAAACTAACAGGAAAAACAAATGCAGTCTGCTTTTTTTGGGTGAGGAGGCTGGATGGTATTACCAAGCTTCCTCTACAGACTTCAGGGGACTGCAGTGAGGCACTAGCAGAACAGCAATGGCTGGGCTGATATCTGTGCTCTGAAACTCTGAGAGCGTTCTGAGATACTGTGGGTGGGTGTGGCCAGGTCCCAAGAGACCCTAGCTTTTTGGGGTTATAGTCTTTACCCCATGTGTTTGCAGCTTTTCTGCTGGTCTGCTGGCTTGCTGCCAAGGCAAAGTAGCCAACACTGTAGTAATGCTCTCGCCGTAGAAACGGCTGAGATCAAACCCCATCCCGCTCTGGTCTGCTCAGCTGTGAGCTGCCTGCCTTTCTCTGTCTGTTGTGCTGCTGCTGTCTGCCTTCAGTTTGTGTCCTATCTAACTGTCCTCACCCAAGAACAAAAACAAACCTTTTCTGGTGAATTTCGAGGATATCTTCTCTTTGTAATTATTTGTGTTTTTTTTTTTCTTCAGTAAAGGACTAATTCTGAGGCTTGTCATGAAATAAATTATTCTGAGAGAAAAGACAGAGGTTAAGTAGATGTGTGTGTCCTCTCTGCCATCTTGGCTGGAAGTCCCAGAGTTAGTAGTTTTAACCATAAATGTGAATGGGGTGAACTCTCCCATAAAGTGGAGGTGGATAGCAGACTGGATTAAAAGAATCCTACAATATGTTGTTTACAGGAAACACATTTAAAGCAGGGTAATACATCCAGAATAAAGGTAAAAGGCTGGAGCAGACGCTATTATGATTCAAGTGAAGTAAAAATAAGCAGGGGTAGCCATCCTGATCTCAGATCAAGCAAAAGCAAAAATTGATCTAATTAAAAGAGATAAGGAAGGAAACTATATATTGCTAAAGAGGTAGCATAGATAATGAAGCAATATCAATATTAAACATATAGGTACCAAGTAGTATAGCATCTAAATTCCTAATGGAGAAGTTAAGAGAGCTGCAAGAAGAAATAGCAAGATCTCAACCTTGCACTCTCAGAACTAGATAAATCAAACCACAAAATAAATGAGGAAGAAGTTAAAAAGGTAAATAGAATACTAGAAAAGCTAGGTATAATAGATCTTTGGAGAAAATTGAATGGAGAACATAAAGGAGTACACTTTCTTCTTGGCAGTTCATGGAACCTATAAAAAATTAATCATGTATTAAGACATAAAAGACCTCAAAATCAAATGCAATAAGGCAGAAATAGAAAATGCATTCTTTTCAGATCATAATGCAATAAAAACTACATTCAATAAAAAGTCAGGGGGAAATAGACCAAAAAGTAATTGGAAACTAAATAATCTCATCCTAAAGAATGAATGGCTGAAACAGCCAATCATAGACACAATAATTTCATTGAAGAGAAGGATAATAATGAGACAGCATACCAAAATTTGTGGGATGCAGACAAGGTGGTAAGGGAAAATAAGGGAAAATTTTATATCTCTAGAGGCTAACTTGCATAAAATAGAGAAATAAAAGATCAGTGAATTGGGCTTGCAACTAAAAAAAGCCAGAAAAAGAGCATATTAAACTCCCCCAATCAAATACTAAACTTGAAATTCTAAAAATAAAAGGAAAAATTAATAAAATTGAAGGTTAAAAAACTATTGAATTAGTAAATAAAACTAAGAATTGGTTTTATGAAAAAAACAACAAAATAGATAAATCTTTGATAAATTTGATTAGAAAAAGAAAGAGGAAAATCAAATTGTTAGTCTTAAAAATGAAAAGGGAGAACTTTCCACTAATGAAGAGGAAATTACAGCAATAATTAGGAATTACTTTACCCAACTTTATGGCATTAAATTTGATAACCTAACTAAAATAGAGGAATACCTACAAAAATATAGGTTGTCCAGATGAATAGAGGAGGAAGTAAATTGCTTAAATAGTCCCATTTATAAAAAGAACTAGAACAAGCTATTAATCAACTCCCTAAGAAAAAATCCCCAAGACCAGATGGATTTACATGTGAATTCTACCAAACATTTAAAGAACAATTAACTCCAATATTATATAAACCGTTTGAAAAAATAGAGAATGAAGGACTTCTCCCAAATTCCTGTTATGACACAGACATGGTACTGATACCTAAACCAGGTAGCACAGAAACAGAGAAAGAAAATTATAGACCAATCTCCCTAATGGATATTGATGCAAAAATCTTAAATAAAATATTAGCAAAGAGATTACAGAAAATCATCCCCTGGATAATACACCATGACCAAGTAGGATTTTTACCAGGAATCTGTAGGGCTGATTCAATATTAGGAAAACTATTAGCATAATTGACTATATCTAAACCAAATTAACAAAAACCATATGATCATCTCAATAGATGCAGAAAAAGCATTTGATAAAATCCAATACCCATTCCTATTAAAAACACTAGAGTATAGGAATAAATGGACTCTTCCTTAAAATAGCCAGTAGCATCTATCTAAAACCATCAGTAAGCATCGTATGTAATGGGATAAACTGGAAACATTCCCAATAAGATCAGGAGTGAAACAAGGTTGCCCACTATCATCATTACTATTCAATATTGTATTAGAAATACTAGCTTTGACAATAAGAGATGAAAAAGAGATTAAAGAAGTTAGAGTAGAGTAGGTAATGAGGAAACCAAATTGTCACTCTTTGCAGATGATATCATGGTATACTTAGAGTAACCCAGAGAATATATTAAAAAGCTATTAGAAATAATCTACAATTTTAGCAAAGTTGCAGGATACAAAATAAATCCAAACAAATCCTCAGCATTTTTATACATCTCTTACAAAATCCAACCACAAGAGATACAAAGAGAAATTCCATTTAAAATAACTGCCAATAGTATAAAATATTTGTAATTCTATCTGCCAAGAGAAAGTTATCAACTATATGAGCAAAACTATAAAACACTTTCCACACAAATGAAGTCAGAGCTAAACAAATGGAAAAATATTAAGTGCTCTTGGATAGGTTGAATGAATATAATAAAGATAACAATACTACCTAAACTAATTTATCTATTTAATGTTATACCAATCAAACTCCCAAGAAACTATTTTACTAACCTAGAAATAACAACAAAATTCATCTGGAAGAACAAAAGGTCAAGAATTTCAAGGGAACTAATGGAAAAAAATCAAATGAAAGTTGCCTAGCTGTACCAGATCTAAAACTATATTATAAAGCAGCGATCATCAAAACCATCTGGTACTAGCTAAGAAATAAACTTGTTGATCAATGGAACAGGTTAGATTCACAGGACAAAATAGTCAATAACTATAGGATAAGAATTCATTATTTGATTAAAACTGCTGGGAAAATTGGAAAGTAGATCAGCAGAAACTAGGTATTGACCCACACTTAGCACCATATAAGGTCAAAATGGATTCATGATTTAGACATAAAGAATGAGATTATAAATAAATTAGAAGAACATAGGATAGTTTGCCTCTCAGACTTGTAGAGGAGGAAGGAATTTGTGATCAAAGAAGAACTAGAGATCATTATTGATCACAAAATAGATCGTTTTGATTATATTAAGTTAAAAAGTTTTTGCACAAACAAAACTAATGCAGATAAGATTAGAAGGAAAGCAATAAACTGGGAAAACATTTTTACATTCAAAGGTTCTGATAAAGGCCTCATTTCCAAATTATATAGAGAATTGACTCAAATTTATAAGAAATCAAGCCATTCTCCAACTGATAAATAGTCAAAGGATATGAACAGACAATTTTCAGATGAAGAAATTGAAACTATTTCTAGTCATATGAAAAGGTGCTTCAAATCACTATTGATCAAAGAAATGCAAATTAAGACAACTCTGACATACCACTACATACCTGTCAGATTGGCCAATATGACAGGATAAGATAATGATGAATGTTGGACAGGATGTGGGAAAACTGGGACACTGATACATTGTCGGTGGAACTGTGAATGGATCCAGCCATTCTGGAGAGCAATTTGGAACTGTGCTCAAAAAGTTATCAAACTGTGCATACCTTGAATGTTATGGAATATTATTGTTCTGTAAGAAATGATCAGCAGGATGAATACAGAAAGGTTTGGAGAGACTTACATGAACTGATGCTAAGTGAAATGAGCAGAACCAGGAGATCATTATATACCTCAACAATGATACTGTATGAAGATGTATTCTGATGGAAGTGGATTTCTTTGACAAAGAGATCTAATTCAGTTTCAGTTGATCAAGCAGCTACACCCAAAGAAAGAACACTGGGAAATGAATGCAAGCTCTGCATTTTTGTTTTTCTTCCTGGGTTATTTTTACCTTCTGAATCCAATTCTCCCTGTGCAACAAGAGAACTGTTTGGTTCTGCACACATATATTGTATCTAGTATATACTATGACATAGTCAACATATATAGGACTGTTTGCCATCCAGGGGAGGGGGTGGAGGGAGAGAGGGGAAAAATCAGAACAGAAGTGAGTGCAAGGGATAATGTTGTAAAAAATTACCCTGGCATGGGTTCTGTCAATAAAAAGTTATTATATATTAAAAAAAACTGTGCATACCCTTTGACCTAGCAGTGTTCCTAACTAGACTTATATCCCAAACAGATCTTAAAAGGGGGAAAGGGAGCCACATGTGCAGAAATGTTTGTGGCAGCCCTTTTTGTGGTGACTAGAAACTGGAAACTGAGTGAATGTCCATCAATTGAAGAATGGTTGAATAAATTATGGTATGTGAATGTGATGGAATATTATTGTTCTATAAGAAATGACCAGCAGGATGATTTCAGAGAGTCCTGAAGAGACTTTGATTGATGCTGCATTGATGTTGAGTGAAATGAGCAAAACCAGGAGATAATTATACATGACAATAACAAAATTATACAATGATCAACTTTGATGGACGTAGCTCTCTTCAATAATGAGATGATTCAAACGTGTTCCAATTGTTCAGTAAGGAAGAGAGCCAGCTACACCCAGAGAGGGAACTGTGGGAAGTGAGTGTGGATCACAACATAGCATTTCCACTCTTTCTGTCTTGTTTGCTTGCATTTTTGTTTTCCTTCTCAGGTTTTTTCTTTCTAGATTTGATTTTTCTTGTGTAGCAAGATAACTGTATAGATATGTTTGCATATATTGGATTCAACATCTACTTTAACATATTTAATGTGTATTAAACTGCCTGTCATCTAGGGGAGGGATTGAGGGGAAGAAGGAGAAAAATTGGAATGGAAGGTTTTGCAAGGGTCAGTGTTGAAAAATTACCCATGCATATGTTTTGTAAATAAAAAGGTATAATAATAATAATACAATAAATAAATAAATTCCAAAACAATTTAGCAAAGAGCCAGGAGCAAGAAGGTAAATTTATAGGGAAAAGTAAGAGAAATCAGGTGCTTCATGTAACTTATATATTATTAATCTTTTGAGTTAGAGGTGGAATTGAAGAGTGGTCTGGTTCTGACTTTTTGTGCAGATGCACTGCCCTTTGGAAGTATGTTTTTAGACCTGAAATGTCACTAGGTTAAGTAGTGGACAGTGAATTTTGTTCTGCATCTGTGTTAACTTTAAGCATCTCATTACTGTTGCTCATTAATCTCAGAAACCCTATTATCATTGACCAACAGATTGTTATATGACAGCCAGCAATCTTGTGGGCTCAGTATCCTGGCTATATAAAGTAAACTAAGGCAAGATAACCTAAAGGAAGAAATACATCATTCAATACATCATTCCTAAGGCCAGCTAGCCTTGAGGTTATTCCTAAGGGCTGAACCACACCAATGACAATATTTCCTCCATCCTTCAATAATTTTCCTTTTATCTTTCCATTAATGCTGTCATCTCATCTCTTTTCTTCCTTTTCTGACAAAACTCACTATGTACTACTGTAAGTTCCTCCACTTCTCTCTCTTTCTTTAGAATTAGAGTCAATTCTCTATATATTTTGGAAAGGAGGTTAAGGAGCATTTTCTAATTCTCTCTTTGTATATACAGCACTTAGCGATGTCTAACATAGTTAATGGAGTTTGCTTTTCGTTTTGTTTTTTTGATTTTTTGGTGAGGCATTTTGTGTTAAGTGACTTGCTTACACAAAGGTGACACAGCTATGAAGTGGCAAGTGTCTGAGATTGAATTTGAACTCAAGTCCTCCTGACTTCAGGGCTGGTGCTCTATCCACAGTGTCATCTAGTACCTCTCATAATAGGTGCTTAATAACTGTTGCTTGATTTTATATCTTGAGTATGCCTTAGTAAAAAGCTTCTTAAACTGTGAGTAGTAATTGAATGTAGAGGTTGCAAAAAATTTGCAAAAATAAAAGGTTTTTTAACATATGACAAAAAAGTAATTAAAACTGAAGTATAATGAATCTAAGGTGTTTCTGGCAGTCCTTGTCTATGTTGCATTGCACGATTTCACTGGAGCCTTGGTTCTGAAGGCTTTGTACTGTGCATGAACAAAGAGTTCCAGAAACACCTTGGCTTAGATTCAAGACTGGTTTGTGTTAAAATTTCTAGGGCAAATAGGAGTCATATTAGAAAAAGTTTAAGAAACCCTGTCTTAATAAATTGATTCTAACATACTTTATGCATTGTACTACTTTCTCAATCCTCAGTCCTGAAAGTAGTGTAACATACCTATCTGTTCTTTTTTTTTTTCTTTTCACACCTTGAGGGGCAGGAATAATTAATCTTTGTCTTTTTTGTCTCATTTTGTAACGTAATATTTTATACCTTAGAGGTGCTTACTAAATGCTTGTTCAGCAAATGAAATAATTATAACATTTTCATGGCATTAGGGATTAATCAAGTCCAGTTTTTTTCCAATAGAAAAGTTATCAGGATATTCTGAGAATTATTCATGCTTTTCTAATCAACCATATGAGTCAATATAACTCTGCAATAATGGCATATAATATTGGGAGACTAATCCAGAATTAGGATACTTTTAAATGAATTTTGTGTTAGATTTCCATGTCCAAGTTTTTTTTTGGTTTTTTTTTTTTTTGTTTGTTTGTTTGTTTTTTGTATTTTAAAGAGGATGTTCCAAGCAATGAAAATGGTGAAAAGCATGGAAATTAAGATCTATGACTAAAAGTTAAAGAAAACTTATCTTTTAATTTAAAAAAAAAGATAATGGGGGGTGATATTAAGGGCTTGCAAAGAGGAAAATCAAATGGATTCCACTAAGGAAGCTAAACTTAGGTAATCTATTTGAAAAAAGAAAGAATTTTTTTTTAATTATAAAGATTTCCTCACCGAATGGGAAATTGGTCACACTAACTATTAGGGTCCTTTTTTGAATCTATGATCCTGTTGACTGTCATATAGTAGAACTAGTCAAGAAATACTTATGAAATCCTTCAATTGGATCTTTTAAAGATAGCCGTCTGTCAAGGGTAGTTTGCCTTCTTTTCTTCCTAGGAACAAGGGCCTGGATTAAATGATTAAGTTACTTCCAGTTCTAAGATGTCATAATTTTTATATTCATCATACCCTAGATTAAGTAGAAATCCTTTTATTTGGGCCAAGTAAAGGAAAGAATAGTAAACTCATTTGAGCGAGTGATAGTAAGTCATAAAATCAAGGATTTCTGATTTCCTCCTCTTTCAATTTAACCATTGTACCATGATTCAGAGTTTCTGCAATAACCATCAAGATGATGAAAGTCATGGGATATCTAAGTATTAATGCCAGCACTTTAAGAGTATAGAAGTAAATGTATGACTTCCATATTAAATCATGACACTGCATATTGGGTTCAGTTGTTGGCCATTTCAATAAGTATTTGGCGGATTTCCTATGGGGAGTTGTGGCTAATTTGGGATTCAGAGACTTCAAACTAAGATGTTGGAAAATGTATTCTTTTCAGGAAACCATTTTTAGGTTTTATGTATGGAAAAGTCATAATAAAAAACAATAGCCTTGGCATTGCACATCTAAGCTTGTTTTAAAGTTTAAAAGCCAGATGTTGCTTCACTAAACTGGGTTTATTTGACATTTTTCTATACTACCTGGATTATTGAAGAGTTCTTCATGGAAACTAAGCACATTTTGTACAAGGTAAAAATTCTTTTGCTCATAGTGTTCATGAAATCTCTCCATTCACTAATTAGCACCATAATTGAGTTCTGCAATTTCCTTGGTCACTCAGCTCAGATGCTGGAGTTTCTGAATGTTATGCACTAGCAATCATTTCCCTTTAATGGAGCCTACGTAGTGACTTTAAATTAATTTGTCCAGGATACTTTCCAGTCATTTAGAAAAGCTACTAATGAGCAGAGACTGAATGGCTTCAAAATCAATTTATTCTAATTATATCCTAACAGTAATTTCCAGGTTTGCAGGTTTCAAGAGAAAGTTTTAATGAATAGAGGTGATAGGGGATGGAAGAGAAGGAGAATGTTAGTATACTGATCATGGAAAAAAGAGGAACTGGGATATATAATGGTAGTTATAGTGGCCATTTTTACCTCATTTTCAACCACTTCTTCCCATGTTAATTGTACAGCTGAGGAAGTCCAGTTGAAGGGGGAACGTTATATAAATGTCTTAAATGCCATGTCTGTGTTTAATATTTTCATTGATCTAGAAAAAAGAGCTAGTCTCTGAGTTTATTGTCTTGACCTCTTTCCCTTTTGACAAAAAATTTAGAATATAAAATTCTCTTCCATAATTTTCATTTAACAGAATTTACTATAATTTCCTTCCAACATAAATGGCTGAAATAGGTGTATCTTTCTCTCCCTATATAGACACAAAAACACACTCTTATTGACACATACACACACATAGAGAAAATATAGATATAAATGCAAAATATAAATGTTTTTAACAGAATATCTCATTAATCAAAATCAAATCCATTTTGAATATTATAGGCTTGATATAAAGTTATTATTTCAGGAATACTTCAGTAGAATAAGTGATTTTTTCACTTTGTATTTTCCTGTGAAAGATCTTCAGTTTTCATGGCTCTTTACCTTTGATGACTATTTGGGACCAAACAAAGAGATAGTGCTTGCTGTCCAATGGGAAAAACAATAATAAACAAATAATTTTAAATGATTGAAATATCAGGAGGTATCAATTCTCAAAAAAGTCTGGCTAGATAGTTTATCTTGGGCAAGAAAGCACATTTCTCTTGCTTTATGAAGGGAAAGATTTTGCTAGTGTAATAGTCAATAGTAAATATTAGTCACCTACTACTTGCCAGCCACTATACTAGGAATATAAAAATAGCCAAAAGTTAGTCCCTGCCCTGAAAGAGCTTATAATCTAATATGGGAAGACAGGGCATACAAAGAACCTGAAAAATGAGGAGGACTCATGGGAAATGATGAAATCCTTACCCTAAGTCTCCTCTTTAAATAGAGGATCCAAAAGGAGTTCTCTAGTGTCTATTCTCCATCCTTTCCAATTAGAGAGAGGAAGAAGCACAAAAGGCAGAGCTATTGAAGGGATGTGAGTTTCAAAGGAAACTAAAGAGTTGCTGGACATAATAGAGAAGTTCTATAAAGCAGTCCTGTGAGAAGTGATGTTATTATATTTCTTTTAGTCCCAGATCTTCTGTAGTTGACCCAGCATAAATTATTTTATCTGTTTCCATTTCATTTTTGTCTTGCCTCTCACTCTCTTTTAACATTTTACTGACTAAAAAGAAATATATGAAATCCTCCTTTAAGGAACTCATAAAAACTTTGACTTTCTATCTCCTTATTTCTCTAATCCCTCCCTTCTTCCCACATGACATAAATGCTACAGATGCTTTTGTAATACTATAGATAGAGTAATAGAACAAGCATTAAGCATTATAGGAATTGATCTTATTCAAAAATGGAGGTCAAGTCAGTAGGCATTTATTGAGCACCTACTACGTGCCAGGTATTGTGTTAAGTGCTGAGGATATAAAGAAAGATTTTCAAGGAGCTCATAGATTACTAGGGAAGCTGAAATATAAACACATGTACTAACAAGATAAATATAGAATATATAGGATAAGTTGGAGAGATACTTATATAAGTTCTTGAAGAAATTAATTCAGGCTATTCATCAGGACTGAAGCAGAATCTTAAATACCTTGACCACATTCTCCATACCACCATAATTCATTGAAAAAGACTCTAATGTTGGGAAAAATCGAAGGCAAAAGGCAAAGTAACTGGCAGAGGATGAGATGGATAGCTACTGTCATGGAAATAAAAAAATATGATCTTAGATGACTTCAAGAGATAATGGAGAACAGAAGGGCCTGACATGTCATGGTCCATGGAGTCACAAGAACTGGGACATCACTGAATGACTGAACAACTTATTTTGTGGAAGGAAACTCAGAAATCTTCTTATCATTTTAGAAATGGGAAACACTGAGGGTTGAAGTAGTAAGATGACTTGCCCAATATAATATTCTTCTCTAAAATATAGTCTCTGAAGCAGGCTTCTAGGGGGGCTTCTAGAGGCAGCCAGTAATCACCACAAGTGCAGCTAGGGATTAAAGTCCAAATCCTGTATTTTCTCTCCAAGTCTTGTCTCCTTTCCTGGGACCTGGATAGCTTTTAAAAGAGGCCTTGGTTCCGAGAGCTCCTGCCACTAGTCCTTTACCTCTGCCAGCTTCTGCCTCTAGCTCCCTCTGAATGAGCTTCTAGTGGGCTTGTCCTCTACTGGGCTTATCCTTCCTGGCCCTGAGACCTCCTCCACAATGAGTATACACCAATCATTATATCACTAGGAAGCCATTATTTGTTGTAGGATTAAATCAATTCTAAACTAGATTTAACCATTGTCTCCTCAATTCCACTTAGTACCTTGTTTCAAGTTCTGGCCCATAACATCTCCTTGAAGAATCAGATCAATCATACTGAACCATGCTAAATGAGATAATTATTGTCTCTATCAATTCCACTGTCTTAGCACATTGTAAGAATCCTAACAGCCCAAGATAACCTAAGTTATTAATGACAAGATGAGTATTTAAACCCAGGTCCTATCATTCTCATACTGGTTGTCTTTATAACAAACTGTCTTCCCTAACTCTCATTCTAGTATTCTAAGAGACTTAACCTTAAAGCTTTGAATAGTCACTGAAGATTGTAGTTTCTTACATTGGTGTAGCATTACTTCTTTATTCATCAGTCCCCAGGGTGAGCCTTGGAATTTAGTGCAAGTCTACACCCTTTCAGAGCACATAGAATATGTCAACTCTGCTACCATTCCAGCAAATAGATCAGGTGATTTTGGGGTCTATTCTGGACCAGACAATGACTTCCAAATATTGTTAAAGCATTATGAAGTACCAATCTTAAGACACTGGTCATCCATGCAATTGAATAGCATCATCAAAGTATTTTGTTCATAATGTATTTCCTCATCTGTCCCTTTTTTTGCTCTTTGCTTCATCTGGAAGCATGAT
The DNA here is from genome assembly GCF_902635505.1 of Sarcophilus harrisii. NCBI lineage: Eukaryota > Metazoa > Chordata > Mammalia > Dasyuromorphia > Dasyuridae > Sarcophilus > Sarcophilus harrisii. The sequence continues at coordinate 327,184,664 of NC_045427.1, forward strand.
TAATTTTCAGTCACATTATAAAAACTGTTTAGGCTGCATTGAGGCTCAATCATCTGCCCAGAGCAGGCTGATAGTGATGATGGGGCCTATAAGGTGGGAGAAAGGGTCTGAGAGCTACAAGGGACCAAAATCAAGCCATTTCACAACCAATTACAGTATCAGGTAGAAGTGAGGTCAAAAGTAGGAATTATAACAGGCCAAGAAAGGTTTAACAAGGGAGTGAGATTTAGGATTCCACCTGCAATAGTTTATAGCTGTGTATACAGCAAAGCTGTTGGACCAGACAAAGAGTAATCAGCATTTACAATACCTGCTTTGTGAGTAGGTAGTTTTTTTCCTACATTGGGGTTTGTGAAGTCATCCTAACCCTCTAATCTCTGCTCAATTTCTGAATCTGCTTCTTCGAAATCTAAAGGACAACTATCAGGATCTTACTCTCATGAAATAGTTAATGCAATCCTATGATTATCAGTGTCTCTCTGTCCCCCAAACAGCTTTCTAATATATATTATCCATAGGCATTGCTTTAGGAGGGAATTTCCTCATCGTGAACCCACATAAATGAAATCACAGTTTCAGGTCAAAAGGAAGAGATGGGGAAATAATATTGTCAAATACAAGGTAATGTGGAGTTCTACATACAATTCTGGCTTTTGAGTCAGGGACCCGAACTTAAGTCTTGTCTCTTGAGGTATGCTAGACTCTCTGAATCACAGATGAATTTACAGTGTTCTTCATCAAAGGGAATTTCAGTAGAAATCATCATACCAAAGAATTCAAAGGTTCAGACCAAGACAAAAAAGATTATCATGAAGACAGCCAAATGTGAAAGTGTCCTTTCCTACCACATCCTACCACATATGGAATAGACATGTTGAAGAGAATGGGGAAAGCACAAAAGATGTCAAGCATACAGTGCTTGATGATTGGCAAGTCATCATTGTCCATCTTTGGGGGTATTCTGTGCCTTATAGAATAGGGTAATGGATGAGGCTTTCCACAGAATATACACTAGTTTAGGGAACAAGAATATAGACATATAAAGAAAACTACCCACTTCATCAGATTTCCTAGACATGAACTAATTTTTCATCATGAAACCTGAAACCTCTTAGCAGGTTGTCTTGTTTTTCTTCCTTTAAGTGTTATATATTTCAATTCCACAAAATAATATGACAACCAAAATATTTAAAAATTCAGCCTGATTCTACTGATACATTTGAAAGAATTTAAATTATGAACCATAAGCACTAGTTTTGCATCTCAGCTCTTTTGGATCATTAAACATCCAGAGCTCCTATGGATGTCAGTTCTTCATCTGTAAAATGAAGGAAGTAGGGAGTACAGACTACATGAGTTTTAGGTACCTTTCAGTCCTATAATGCCTTCTACATATATTCTCAAAGTAAGAATGATGCTAGTGTCTTTGCTAGAGCAAGAGAAATGCTGTCTCCCTGCTATAGAGGTCAACTCCCTGCTATAGAGGCCTTCACAATTGTGGTAACATTTTGTTGTTTAGTCATTTTTCAGTCATGTCATGAGCCTATTTGGGGTTTTCTTGGCAAAGATATTGGAATAGTTTGCCATTTCCTTCTCCAACTGGTAACATAGATTATATTTTAAAATTTTTAAATAGAGAAATACTATCTCCCCCATCCTATTTCAGTTCAAGAAACTTGTATTAGGTTTGGATCAAGGTACAAAGGTTAGGCAAGACATAACCTTCTCTGAAACCCCATGAACCCCCTTCATTTTCAAGGACTTTAAAAAATAAATGTCACTTTTTCCCTTAATATAGATCAGAAGTCTGACTCTTGCCATATTTGAATCAATTATGCAGGAAAACTTTCCAAATCTAAATCAGAAACTACTGGTTTCTTGAAATTTATATCAGTGTACACTAATCCTGAAATCATCACTTTATCAGTTAGTGAATTCATTATTAGTATTTCCAAAAGAACTGACTTCATCTTTATTCTTCTAATTCTTTCTAATAAATAAGTAGAGTGAAACTGAATTTTTAGCTAAGTTTTTTTGGCTGTTAAACTGTAACATTGCAAGGAGAGAAAGTAGGAAAATCTAAGAGATTCATGATGGTAGAAGCAATTCTAGGAGTCTGATTAGTTGGATAATTTTCCTTATGTGTCTCTATTTATCACAAGTAATATATTTCTCCAACTTGGGGAGTTAGAGAGGAATTACTAGAATATTATTCATTTCCTTTTTAGGATTATTATATTTTTTTACTTGTGGTATAGTATAAAGAGTGCTAAATTTGAACCAAGAGGACCTGGATTTAATTCTTGTCTGGCAATGGGATACTTGACCTTTTTAAGCTAAAATCTTCAACAGATCTCAGTCTGACTGAGTCAATATTCAAGTAATGATTAAGGAATAGGTAAGAAATGAGGCAAAAATGTTCTCTTTTACCAAAAAAATCACTCTAGGAGGGGAAAACTCTCAGGATTTCTGGCTAAAACAGAAACAATTGCTATTTACATTCACTCTGAGCCAATTGGGCCCAAATAACTACCAAATGGAGCTTGTTGTTTGTCATTCAATGATAACTAGAGTGATTTGGATTTAAGACATGTCCTTAAGAATGAAATCTAATCCTTACACTCCCAAGTTTCAGCAATCAAAATTTACATTCCTTGAGCAGAGTGCTTGTAGGTAAGAGTATGATACCCTATGTGGAGGGAAGGGAAAGAATAAAGAAAAGAAAAGAGAAAAAAGAGAGGGAGAGAGGAAAGAAGGAAGGAAAGAAGAAAGGAATGAAAGAAAGAAGAAAGGAAGGAAGGAAAGAAGGGAGGGAAGGAGGGACAAAGAAAGGGAGAGATGGAGGAAAAGAAAGGAATTAAAAGAAGGAAAGAAGGAAAAAAAAGAGAAAGGAAGAAGAAAGGAAAGGAAGGAATAAGAAAGAAAGGAAAAGAAGGGAGGGAGGAAAGAAGGAGGAAGCTGTATTGTTCAACTGGACAGTTACAGTTGGGTCCCCAGTGGGGCAGCTCCTACTACCACTCACAGAGGTTGTTGTTTCTCCTTCATTCTGGAAGAGGACCACAGCATCAGGGAGATGATACCATGACATGCAAATAAAATGGATTTGAGTGATAGAGAGTTGTGCAAGGCTACCAGCCTTCCTTTCTCCTCTGTAACCATCTAGTTCCAGTGTCCAAATATAAATCAAGACAACTGGAGATGACCTTGGATGCAGTGAGGGACCTTGGTACTATTACTTACTACCTATGAGACCAAGTCATTTACAACCTCTGAGCCTCAGATTCACATCTAGTAGAACTAGATGAAAATGGCTTCAAGCTCTAAACCTGTGATACTGCATTTGCAGTGGATGGGATTCTGTCCCATCCACTTCGAAAAAGAATTTATTCTCTAAATTTGGAGCAATTTCCTTTGTTAATTTAATAAACTGTTGTTATTTTTTAAATGTTTGTGTGTGTTTGGGTAAGCTGTGGGGGAGATTTCACTTTTATATTTACTTACTAATTTCTCTCTAATTTGGGTGCTAATCTTGCCCTTGGATGAATACAATCATCTTTTGATATCAATTTCCTTCCTGACCAGAGAAGAATTTTATACAAAATTCCTATCTAATTGCCTCTTTTTGCACATACCCTCTGTTTATTTTCATTTAATGCCTACCCCAGTCCATCACAACCTATAATTGTCTACCTAAATAATATTTTTAAGATTTAGTGCTCCCAGACCCCAAAATGATTTAGATTAAAAACTGTAGGAGATGGTTTAGTGATCTGTGACTCAAGCCTGAAATACTTAGACCTCTTGGCACCATAAAACTTCTGATGCTTTCCATTCTTCCAGGCCGAATGAATAAAGTAGATTACAGTTTGCTAGATTTGGAGAGAATCCGATTAAATATTGAATAGAAACTTTATTTGGCTGTTGTGAAACCTAATCATTCTTTAGGATTAATCGTGATCCTAACACCCACCCACTGTCCCCTTAACCAGTTCTTTTTCTTTTGTTTCCTGTTCTATGTACTTGAATACCTATAGTTAGTAACTTCCAGCCCCAAGCTGATGGCGTGCTATAGCTGGGCCTATAGTCAGAAAGACCTGAATTCAAATTCAGCTCCATAATACTCACTATCTCTGTGATCCTGAGCAAGTCACTTAACATATGATAGTTAACATATTGTTCACAAACTGTTAGGAAACTGCTGTTTAGTTTCCTTAGCTATGAAATGGAAACAATAATAGTACTTATGACTCAGGGTTGTTATAAGAATCAAATGCGAAAATATTTATAAAATGTTTAGCCTGGTTTCTTACATAATGTGAATGCTTGTTTCTCTCCTTTCCTACCTGTCATTCCCCAAATGACTGGGTCTCAACAATATTTAAGTGTTACATGTATATATTAAATGTCTCAGGGTAAAAGTTAGATTACTTCTGTGTCTAATCAGCTCTCCCTTCTTCTCACCTGAAATAATCTGAATATTAACATTTTTAAAAGTTTCACAAAAAAATCTATTTTCAGAATATAAGAAAAATTGAGAAAGAGTTCAACAAGACAGCAACTGAGTGTTTATTTCTACTTCTGTAATATGTGCATTCCTAGTGCAGTAATAGTTATTCTTTCTAATTAGTATCTCTCCTTCCTATCATTGTTAGCACTCTTTCCTTCTTGAAAAGTACTTTGTACTTATTTGTGGTTTCTTTGCATTTACTTGTACATACATTGTGTTCCATCATTAGAATGAAAGCTCATCAAGAGCCGGAACTGTTTCATGTTTGGCCTCTATATAACCTCATCCCTTTTTGGAGCTTTATTAGTTCTGCCGGACTTGGTGCCTTAGGGAAGTTTCTCAATGATTTACACAAGAGGAGAATGTGAGTGATCTTAAATCATGGCTAGATTCTATTGGTGTGGCCGATTCCTTCATTCACTACTTCTGTAGCCCTTGAGAGATGGAAATGTATCAGTGGCAACCTAAGCCAAGATTAGTTACAGCCTTTCCAGTTTTATCTCATATGACTCCCCTTCATATATTCAACATTCCCGGCAAACTCAGTGACTTTCTAATTTCCCTCTCCCATTCCCCATCATTCCCTTCTTGTCTTCTCTCATCTCCATACTTTAAGCTCCCCATCTCTTTTCCTGTCTTTATGTGCTTAAATTCCATTCTTCCTTAAGCCAAGTCATTCATTATTTTCCTTTATTGCCCAGCAAATTTTTCATAATACTTTTCTGGGTTATCCAATAACTTCTGTTGTAGTTATTTATGTACATGATGCATATTCCTTCTCCCTCCCAACTATTTGAGAAAAGAGTATGTTCCATCTATCTTTTATTACCCAATGTCAGTTGCTGTGTCAAATTTGTATAGATATTTAAATCAGCAAATCCATAGCAAACTCTGTTAAGTACTGAGATAAACAATACTGAGAATCCAGAGAAAAAGCAGTCTCTTCAAACAAGGATATTCTAATGGGGAGATAATAAACACAAATCAATACATTATAGAAAAATACAGAGTAAATGAAAGATATTTTAGAGGGACCATGACACCAGCAGATGACAGGGCCAGAAAGGTTGTTGGTATCTTAAAGGAAATCAAGGATTCTCAGAATCAGAGATTGGGAAGGAGGGTTTTCAGGTAATAGAGCAAAGGTATGGAGATGTGTGTGAAGAAGAGCAGGTATATGTATATATATATATATATATATATATATATATATATATATATATATACCTAGTTATCTATCTATTATTTCCCTTATTCAAATATGATCTCTTTGAGGTCAAGAACTTTTTTTTTCTTTTCTTTGTATCTCTTTATATTCTTTGTATGTAGCTTAACACATAATAAATGCTTATTAACTCACCAGCTGACCATGATTTTAAGAAACAACCTTTAACCAACAACATGAATTATAAACAATACCTCCAATTGCATATTTAAGTAGTCCAACTCAACAAGTATTTGTTAACTATCTACTGTATGAAAGAGACAACATTTTATTTTTGTGTACTATAGAAAGGACCCATGGTTGTAAATTGGCCCCTTCCAGCACAGTTAGTCAATGATATATCTCAGTAAAATCAGCTTTAGAGGCAAAGAACGGTAGCATATATGAGAAGGATTCTTCAAAAAGAGCAGGGATATTCATTAAATTTGAATTTGAAATTTGAGTACTCATTCATTTGAGATTAAAAATGATTCAGCCTGGAAGTTGGATGAAGAATTAAATATATCTCAGAGGTCCATTGTCACACTGTGTGTGTAAATGTGTTTGTGTGTATGTATGAGAAATGACAGAGAGGGAGGAAAGAGGGCTAGAGGGAAGTAGAGATGGAGGAAAGGAAGGAAGAGTGAGGAAATTCATTAAATAGTAATCTCCAAATTAAAAGATTTTTTTTATCAGCATATCTAACAAATTATCATCTAGAACTTGCTTGAAGACTTCCAGTGAGGGGGAACATGCTAAGGTAGCTGACTTTATTTGACCCTTCACCATTCAGACTGCCCTCTTCCAAATGTTTCCTAGCTTATCAATGTTCTTCTTAATCTATGGTTCCCAGAATTGAATGTAGACCTCCAAATGTGGTCTGACCAGAATTATTATCTCCTTCCTCTTGAAAGTCATGACTCTCCAAAAATATTGTTAATAACTTAAGACAAATAAAATTAGTTTATCTATTAAAAATAGCATGTGAACACTAGTTTTTTAGCTGAAAAGCAATTTTGAGGAGACAAATTTCATCTAATCTCATTTTCCAGATAAAGGAACTGAGGCAGACAAGATAAATCCAGGAATTATATGAATACAATTACAAAACACTTTTCACACAAAGTCAGATCTAGTCAATTGGAAAAATATCAATCGATCATGGCAAAGATAGTAAAATATATAATATAAATACATATGTACAATAAAAATAACTATTTTACCTAAATTAGTCTACTTATTCAATACTATACCAATCAAATCATTGCAAAAAATAATTTATTGAGCTAGGAAAAATAACAAAATTCATCTGAAAAAGAAAAGACAAGAATATCAAGGGAATTAATGAACTAAAAAAAATGCAAAGGAAGTTCGCCTAGCATTACCAGATCTAAAACTATTTTATAAAGCAGCAGTTATCAAAATCATTTGATACTGGTTAAGAAACAGAGTGGTGGACCAGTAGAGAATAGGTTAAGTACATAAGACACAAAATCAATGATTATAGTAATCTTGTTTTGATAAAGTCAAAGCTTCCAGCTTCTAGAATAAGAACTCACTATTTGAGTAAAATTGCTGAGAACACTGGAAAATAGTATGTCAGAAATTTGGCACAGATCAATATCAAAAACCCTATAACAAGATAAGGTCAAAATTAGTGCATGATTTAGACATAAAGGGTGATACTATTAGTAAATTAGGAGAGCAAAGGATTGTTTATCTGTGGGTCTTTGGAGAAAGGAGAAATTTATGACCAAACAAAAAACAGGGAACATTATGAAATGCAAAATGGATCATTTTGATTACCTTTAATTAAAAAGTTTTTGCACAACCAAAATCATTGCAACCAAGATTAGAAAGAAATCAGAAAGCTAAGAAACAATTTTTACAGCCAGTGTTTCTGATAAAGACCTCATTTCTAAATTATATAGGGAACTGAATCAAATTCATAAGAATATAAGTCATGCCCCAATTGATAAAACAGTCAAAGGATATGAAAAACTTTTCAGATGAAGAAATTAAAGCTATCTATAGTCATATAAAATATGCCATAAATCACAATTGATTAGAAAAATGCACATTAAAACAACTCTGAGCCACTACCTGTAAGATTGGTTAATTTGGCAGAAAGGAAAATGATACATTTTGTAGAAGATGTGGAAAAATTGGAATATTAATGCACTGTTGGTAAAGTTGTGAACTAACCTAACCATTCTGAAGAGAAATTTGGAACTATGCCAAAGGGCTATAAAAATGTGCATACCCTTTGATCCAGCAGGACTTTACAGGATCTGTATCCCAAAGAGATCATAAAAAAAGGAAAACGACCCACATGTGCAAGAATATTTGCAGCAGTTCAATTTGTGATGGCAAAGAATTGGAAATTGAGTTGATGTCCATTAATTGGGGAATGGCTAAATAAGTTATAGTATATGAAAGTTATGGAATATTATTGTTCTGTAAGAAATGATGAATAGGATGATTGCAGAAAAGCTTGGAAAGACTTATATGAACTAATATTGAGTGAAGCAAGTAGAACCAGAACATTGTACACAGCAGCAGCAAGATTATGTGATGATCAACCATGATAGACTTTGCTCTTTGCAACAACTCATTGATCCAAGGTAATTCCAATCAACTTTGGATGAAAATACCATCCACATCCAGAGAGAGAACTATGGAGACCAAATGCAGATCAAGGCATACTGTTTTCATCTTTTTGTTTGTTTTTTTTCTCCTGGTTTTTCTTTTTTGTTCTGATTTTTCTTTTTCAACATGACTTAAATGGAAATATGTTAGAAATGAATGTACATGTATAACCTAAAAAAAGAAAAAGAGAGAAAATGAGGCAGAAAGGGTCAATACAGTGGATAAATATGTGGTTACATCAGGTTTAAAACTTTTGTCTCCTGATTCTCAGGCCAAGGTGCTTTCTACCTTTGCTTTAGAAAACAATATGTGCAAAAGACATGCCCATGGTTACACTAGGGGGTTAAATTTGAACTCAGGTTTTTTTGTGTCCCACTCTATATCAATTGCATGATCATGCTTCTCTCTCTTTCTCCCTCTTCCTCTGTCCATATATATGTATATATGTTTATGGATATGGATATATATTTATATACCATATATGTGATATATATTCATATACATATATACAATACTCATATAAGTATGTATACTTAAACATGTATATACATATATATAAATACTATTTATATATGGATGTATACATGCATATATGTATTTAGGGATGTACAATATTTATATATGGATGTGTTGATATTTATTGCCACATAGGTGATTGTAACAAGACAGGGAGATACATAAGGGGAACATATTTTGTTAATTATGTGAAATTATAAGCTGCCTTGTAAAATACAAGTAATTTACACCAACATGTTAATGAAACAAGTGCTAGGGTTAAATTCTCACTTTCTTCAAATGCACTAATAGCTTCAGAAGGTTGAAACTGCCTGGAATGGTTGAAAACTGATGCGGCTGTGATATGCTAATGGATTTTAATGGTTTATGTGCAAATTTCTGAGTGTTTGAGAAAACTCCACTAGTACTTTAGTGGATAATTGCCCTCTTCTATAAACAGAGCCAAATGGATACTACCACATGGTAAGGCTTCAGGGCCCCCAGGTTTTGGTTTGTGAAATGAGTAGAGATAAACGTTTATTACCTAAGCTGATGATAAACTTTTCACTTGGGTCTGGCTTTGTTTTTTGACCAAAAGAACATGTGAAGTCTTGGGCTTATTGGTTCAGACTGTTGACTTGTCCGAGGCCAAAGCAGGAAGTAAGGATTAGCTGTTGTTTTCTGTGTGAAACAATTCCTGTTCTTTCCCCAGTTTTCTTCTCCTTGAAGGTGGAGAAGTGGGTATACAGACCTATGATTTGATCAATGTAGGGAATTACAAGTGTAGAACTTCCTCCACTGAAGCATATTAAAAACTCATTTATAATACCAAGAAAGAGTTGTTGTTGTTTTTTTGAGACACTAAGAGTATAAATTATTTGCCTGCAATCCTATGGTTTGTATATAGTGCTAGGATATGATCTCATGAGTGCAAGACTAGACCTTAACTAGTAAAATGGATATAACATTGGATCTGGAGTCAGGGCTTGAGTTCAAAAGCAACCTCAGGCTCTCCCCAAGTTGGTTAACCTCTTTCAGCTTCTATTTTCTCCTCTGTAAAACTCCTCAGGTTGTAAGGGTAAAATGAAATGATCCTTGTAAATTACTTTACAAACTTTAAAATACTATGTAAATGATAGTAATGCTAGCTATTCCTGATTCCATGCTAGACTTTTTTCTCCTACTGTACCCTACCTATAATCAAACGTGATAGATTTAATGCCTTTCTAAGCAAAAGACAGTCCCATTGCATAAATATACTTTTAAAACTCCCTGAAAATCCTCTAGGGTTTAAAACAAAATCATGAACTCATAAATCTGGAAGAAACTTTAAAGATCAATTAGTCAACTACCTTCATATTACACATGGAGAAACTGAGGTCTTCAGCGGTTAAGTGACTTTCTTCTTGTGACTTGAAACTATATTAATTTCATTTAGCTAGAACTAGAATCAGTCTTGTGTTCTTGGTAGGAAGATGTAGCACTTGAGCATCTGTAGTCCAGACTCACTCGTGAATAGAAAAGGCAGAATAAAATCTATTAATTGCATAGGTAAAAAGAAATCTCTGTAAAAGCATCTTGTATGTAAGTGTGGGTATATTTTGCAGCTCAAAATATAGTCAGAAAAAAAAAGTAAAGAAAAGGAAAAAAACACATGCATTTGCACTGGGAGGAAACCAATGTCTTTGAAATTGAATACCCCTGCTATTGGCATATCCATGCCTGAAACCCAACTGCAGCTATTAGCTTCTACCTCATGTTTACATTGGAAATCTCTCTGTGCGCATATAGAGTTTGTTCTCTTATGAAATCATGTCTCTAGGGAAGGATAATTTAAAGCCATTTCCGTTTGTTATGTCTGAGCTGAATGAGACTATTAGGGCTTGTTAACGCTGGATAAACTTGAGCCCTGTAACTACCTTCATCTGTGGATTAGTGCATCTGTCCAACAAATTGCATTCTGATGTTTGCAGAGTGAGGGCTAAGCAAGGGAGAGCCTTTTAAAATTAGTATTCTATCACCATGATTGAGCCAGGAATCAGTCTTGAGTTTCATCTCTCCTTGGTATACTAGAAAAGATTTGACTCTTGGAGGAGTCAGTTCCAGATGTAAATGACACAGAATCCACATCTGTCTGTTATATGACACTTTGGCAAAGCATTCAATGCCCATCACTTGGGAAACTGCTGGCTAAGCATTTTTGAAAGGGCTAGGGGGTTAGTATAATTCACTATTGCACTGAATATGAAATAACCTGTGTGGTCCTTATTTATGAAGAATTTTATTTCAAAACTATGCTGTTATATGGTAACCCTATGACAAGTGGATAAAATAAAATAATTTTCTGTCATATCATATATTGTCAAGTGAACATAATTAAATGAAGATGTATGCCTTCCCCAACTAATTAAAGGACAATAATAATCATAACAGTTACATTTCTTTAATTGCTTAACATTTACAATGTACTTTCTTCATAGCACTGTGAGAGGTAACTTTTGCCAGCATTTTTATGTTTATTTAAAATATAAAGAAACTGAGGCATATTTATGTACTCATGTTTACATAACGATTAGTTGTTCAATGATATGGACCCCAGACAAGGATAGATTGGTAAATGTTAGAAACATTTTTTCATCACTTTTAAGTCTATAGAATAAAAAAATAATAAATTGAACAATGATTTATGCTATTTGTCAATTTCCAAGGTTTAAATTTTCATGCTGAAAATTTAATAATCTCTTTGGGAACTAAATCCATTTGAGTTGACTCCAGCACACACTGAACCCAGGTTGGCTGCTTGGGCTCCAAATCAATGCTTTTGTCAGCATCCCACATTGTTCTTTCAATTGCTTTAAACTATATAGTTGTTCCAATCCCATTTCAAAATCACTTCCATATTGAATCTATTCAACCTTTTATTTATCCATAATATCAATATGTAATTTCTGTAATTATTTTTGTACTTGTTCATATTCTTCTACAAAACACATTAGCCAACACTTATTAAGGCCTTACTATATATATGGAAACATGTTAGGTTCTGGAAATAAAAAGAAAAAATGAAATCATCTCAGTCTTAAAGAAGCTTACATTTATAACAATGTCTGCTATTTTGTTATTTTCTTTTTTTTTTTTGGATTTTAGATGTCAGAAAGACAAGAACTAGATCTACTTAGGTTTCTATAGTGAACTAGCACAGCCCTACTTGCTTAATCAGTTCTAGGATGCTATTCTATAACTTTTGAAGCCATGTGAATTAAAGAACAAGAAACAGCAATTGCATTTAGAGCAGGATTGCCTTTCTTCATACTTCTTGTATTACTAGTCATATGTTTTACCAAAACTTATAGCAGTCAATTCTTTAAAAAAAAAAAGTTTATCCATGATGGACTTGTCAAACATTAATAAACATAAACATTTCCATATTAAATTAGAAAAAAATAGAAAAAAGAGAATTGTAAGTGAAACTGTGAATCTATTTCATATAATTTGCTTTGTTAAGTATCAATCACATTTAACACTGGTAGTATCTACATTGCCATGCTTGTCTGAATTATTTTCTATACTTTATTTAGTTTTCTCTTACTTGTTTTTTAAATGTGGCACTAATACTTTTTTCTTTTCTTCTTTTTTCATATCATTATCACTAACTCTCAACTCTTTGCTCCCCACCTGCCAAATCCCTTCTCTCTTCTAAACAGAATGAAAGCCCTCTTATAGTCTCATTTTGTAACCTGTTTAAAACTTGCAGGTACATAATTGTTTACATATTGTTTCTTTTATAGTCTTCTATAAGACTATGAACCCTGGAGAGCAAAGAATGTCTTTGAACTTAATAAATGTTTATTGACTGACAACCTACAGTCCATCACCTGTCTGCAAAGGGAGGTGAAGTGTGATTCATTAGTGTCTGGAAGTTTTGATTATACATTACACTGATCAGGGCTTTTAAGTTATTTTCTTCTGCAATATAGCAGTCATATAAATTGTTTTCCTATTTCTGATCATTTTCCTCTGAATCTATTCATACAAGTCTTATCCAGTTTTTCTGAATCCATCTATCAACAGATCAAAGCCTCTCTTCAGCTTATACCATAATTTGTTCAGCCATTTCCCAAGTAATGAACACCCACTTTGCTTCCATTTTATTGCCACAGCAAAGAAGAGCTGCTGTAAATACTTGTGTCCATACAAGTCTTTTCAGTTTATCTTTGAACTCTGTGGGGTATTAAACTAGTAGTAATATATTGGGACTAAAGAGAAAGGTATAGCTCCAAATTGTTTTCCAGAATAGTTGGACCATATCAAAGCTTTACCAACAGTACACTAACATTTCTATCTTCTCACAGCCCCCCCCAACAATTGTCATTTTCTCTTTTTTTGGTCATCTTTTTCAATCTGATGAGTGTGAGATAGGACCTTAGAGTTGTTTTAATTTGCATTACAGTTATAAGTGATATCACTCACATTACTTTTCGGTATTTCAGTAGAGAGAGTTTTGTGGTTCTATTCATAGAATTCCTTTATGTATCTTGGTAAGTATACTCCCAGATATTTTCTATATTTTAAAATTATTTTGAATTTAATTTCATTTTCTACCTCTTATTACTAGCCTTTGCTGGTAGTATATAGTTTGTTGATTTTCTGGGGTTATTTTATATCCCACTACATTATTTTGAAATTATTGTATTTTTTTCAATTTTATATCATTAATTATCAGGAATATCCTAGATATTAGGAATCTCTAAATCATTATTTAATCTACTTAAGCAATAATTTTATTTCTTCTTTGCCTATGTTTATTCTTTCCTTTTTTTTTTTTTTTTTTTTTTTTTTTTTTTTTTTTTTTTTTTTTTTGCTTGTCTTAGTTTGCTTGTTAGTAAGGCTAACATTTTAGGACACTTTTTAAAGGGCTGCTAGGTTTCATTTGCTGCTTTCATCAAATTAATCTAAAGTGCAAATCTCCAACTATATGAATGCCTCTGTTTGGCAGTTATCTGGCTTCTTCCTACTTTCTAGTGTTCTTAAGCAGGTTTCTGCCTTACCTATATCTTCTATACCCATAATGCTAATGGTTTCTGGTCTTCTTGGATCGTTCCACATGAAGGCTCATTAACTGGGGCTTGGACTGGCTTCTGCCTTTCTTATAATGACTCCTTTTTCAGCATCCTCAGGCTTCTGTTTATCCTTGTTAACCACCCTGCACTAGATGGACGAAGTTATTTCTATTTTCTTTGGCTTTCTTGATCATTATTTTTTATCATTATTCACATCTGGTATGCTTCCTAGATCTTTGCTGGAGTAAATTTAGGAAAGCTACACTTCTTTATGACATTTTTCAGCATTATCTTAATCCCAAGATGCCTAAAGTCAACTCAATCATTTCTGAATAATCACTAAATATAACCACATGGTTATAGAATTCCTAAATTTCAGATTAAGAAGGCTACTTAAGAGTAAAGTCCAGTATTTCTCAACCCAAACCAGACTGGAAACTGCTAAAATTGCTAAATTTTCTAATACTTCCTCTAGCTTCAGTATATCAGAATAGGATGAGGCAGAATCTGGGATGATCAGAAAATGGATACCAATTCAAGTCAACATTTAAATTGATTTAAATTGATATAGTAAAAAAAAAAAAAAAAAAAAAAAGCAGAGTGGGAGCAGATTTAAGTTTTGTTCATCTAAACATTTTAACATTTAGTCCTACCCCAGCTTAAAGCATGAAACTGATCAACAACATCAACAGTGTTATCAATAAATATTTATGAAGCACCTGCTATATTCAAGGCACTGTATTGAGTCCCAGGAATAAAAAGACAAAATACAATATAGCGCCTGCCTTCAAGGAGTTTATATTCTGTGAGATTTTGACAAGTAATAATCTAGCTCAGTTCTCCTCACCCATGGACTTTTACTCTATTTTGATTCCTACTCCCTTAGAAACTATTTAATTCTACAAGATAGTGAAAAAGTTTTTGTTTCATAGTTTCTGTGCTAAATTACTTTTTTCTTGTCTATATTTCTTTCCCTTTGGTTTTGTGGTCTTTAAGATATAATCAAAGGATCAAAAAGCTGGAGGGGACCTTAGAAATTGTCAAATATAATTTTCTTGTTTTACAAAGAAGTCAAGGTTCCAAAAGGTTAAGTGATGTATTCAGAGTTACATAACTAATAAGTATCTGAAGTTTCAAAACCAGATCTTTATGTCTCCAAATCTAATACCCTATCAACTATATACTAGTCTCTTTTTCTTAGGAAAATAGAACATCAAATTATTAATAGTTATAGAACCCAAAGAATTTTTTTCTTTTTTCATTGAAAAAACAAAACCTAGAAAAATTACTTTCAAAATGAAAAATGGTTATTAAGGTCAGGTATGACTCCTCCATGGTATTTCCGTTAAGTAGTTGCTACTCTTGAATAAGATCATCTGTGCAATAATCTTGTAATTTCAGGCAATTTCCTTATTTTTTTTTCAAAGGGGAAGGACATGAATCCTTTCTGTCCAAACTTTCCTATAGGTCATGCTTTAGATTTAGACATAAATGTGCTCCTTAACTATAAACACTGATTCCATTTTCTTATAAGAAAAGCCTGCCTTCTTTCTTAAATGGCACACATCCCAGGAGCAGATTTTAACTTTTGGTAGTGGTATCATCCATTCCCTTTCAGTGAGGTACTGGAAATGTTTTCTTTTCCTTTTCCTTTGTGCTCTTCTCTTAATAAGTCACCGAGGATCTCACCTAAATTGAAGAAGTTCATTAGATACATCATCTCAGAAAGTGATGGAAAGAACACTAGACTGAGAATCTGGAGTCCTAAGTTTTAGCCATAGCTCTGCACTAATTTAGAGTACAAGCATAGGATAGTGACATAAATTCTGGAGAGTTTTAGTTTGATTTGTAAAACTAAAGAGTTAGATGATTTGTCTCTATGTTCTCTTCTAGCTTTAAAATTCTATATCCATATTCCTTCCATTATAGTGACTACTATTTACAGATTTGCATGTGCTTGATAAATAGAATTTAAGAACAATACCTGATTTTTGTTTAGTTGTTTCTAAAATCTATTTCTGTAAAAGACATCGTGACATAAACATCCTTCCCATACCACTCCCAAATTTGTGTCGTGGCATCTGGACGGGGTAGAAAAAACTAAAAGAACATATTTTTAGTAGATGGAAACGTATTCAATTATTTTGACAATCTTAACATTCAGTATGAATTGAGAATCATTCAGCCGTGGTTATCAGTGTTTCATTTGAAAATAGGCTGTCTTCTGTGCTGTGGTTAAGTTTGATGACTTCCTAAAGACACAGTTTAAAAAGAAAAAGCCATAGATTCATAGAGCTGAAATGAACCCAGAAAAGTCTATCAGACTTCCTCCTTGCCTATATATATATATATATATATATATATATATATATATATATATATATATATATTTCAAACTATCTGCATTTTTAAAAGAACTTGAATACATTCTCATTATCGATTTCATAAAATGAATCCTAGAATATTTGGATCAATTGATTAATATACATATTTTTGGAAATTCACTGTGAATATAAAACAAAAAATTTAGAAAAGGAAACATAGGCTGGCCTACCTTATAATATCTCTCAGTTCTGACCCCTTCTTTCTATTTACACAACTACCACTTCAGTTGAAGCTCTCATCACCTCTTATCTGAACTACTGGCCTCCTAATTGGTCTCCCTGTCTCAAATCTTTCCCCAATACAATGCATCCTTCACACGGTGGTTGTTTTAAGCACAGGTTTAATCACCCTGCACTCCTATACTCATATCTAATAAACTCCAGTAGCTCCCTATTGACTCTAGGATAGAATATCAATTCCATCATTTGGATTTTAAAGCCCATCAAACTTGGCCCCACTCTATTTTTTCATCCACATTATACTTTGCCACCCTTTTCACACTGTGTTGTTCAGCCAAATTTACTTTTTCCCTGTTCTTCACAGTGCCAAGTTTACAAATTCAACTACAAATTCACCATGGTCAGGGAATACTAATATGAATGCAGACACCTTGTCCCAAAGGCCATGTGACTCCAAGGCTACAGTAAAAATAAAAGAGGAATAAAGACTACATGTCATACCCAAACTGCTGTATTAAAATCAGATTACAGTATAGCTGAGAGTAATCATATCTGCCAGATTAGATAATCTGTGCCTAAAGCACATGTGAATTTTATTTCATTGAACTGGTTAACCTTCTCTGAGTTGTCTGTAGATCACTGGCAACGAAAGCACCCGGCTGATGAAAGACTATGAGAACTGAGATAAGTCAAGAAGTGACACAATGGTAGAGAATTCACTTTCCAGTTTTCTGAAAGTATCCAACTTTTGAGTTAGTGGCAGAGATGGAGTTGTGCTATGGAGTCCTGGAATGGACTGATCCAATGGCATCAGAAAATACTTGATGCTGAGCATATGGGTCAAGAGAGGACTCTAGACTTAGTATGGAGCCTATTTTGCTGGTCCCAAATAGCCACAGATGTCACTAGGGTTATGCTTGTAGGCAAAGAAAAGCACTACCAACTCATGCTTCATATTTGGAAGCTATTCTAATAATCCACAAAAGAAATGATGGGGGGAAAAGTCTGAACCAGTGGGGCAGCCATGTGAATAGAGAAGATGGATGCAAAAGATGTTCTGGTAGTAGAACTGACTTGACTTGATCCCACTGATTGGGTAAGTGGTGAAATGGAGATTGTAAAATCAAGGATGACTCCAGTCTTGCATATCTAAGTGACTAAAAGGATGATGGAACCCTCAAAAGAAATAAGAAAATTAGGAAGAAAGATGGATTTGGTTGGGATTGGTGGGGAGTTGTGTGTTATAGAGTGGGGATAAGAAGACAGATAGTGAGGTCCAGGCACATTGAGTTTGCCTGGGGGGCATCTAATTCAAAATGTCCAATAGGTAACTTGATGCAGCACTGGAGTTCAGGAGAAATACCAAGCTTGGATTGATATATAAATCTGGGAGTTGTCTGCATAGAGATATTTATTGAATTGCTGGGAACTGACAAGATTATCAAGAGAGAATACATAGATAGAAGGCATATGTATCTTCAATATCTAAGTGTCTGAAGTAAACACTGTAATGGAAAATAGTCATTGATTCAAAGGCCAAAAACAAACAAAACCACATTAGAATGGACTAGATAGTAATTAATCAATAAAATGCTAGTCCTTTTATATTAAAGCTTTTTATTTTCAAAACATATGCATAGATAATTTTCAACATTTACCTTGCATTCCAAAATTTTTTTCATCATTCCCCCCATCCCCTTCCCAGATGACAAATCTAATCCAACCCATATGTATGTTAAATCCAATATATATTAAACATGTACAGTTCTTCTATATGTATTTCCACAATTATCATGCTGCACAAGAAAAATAAGATCAAAAATGGAAAAAAAAAAAGAGCAAACAACAAAAAAAGTGAAAATACTATGTTGTGATCCATATTTAATCCCCACAATCCTCTCTCTGGGTACAGATGGCTCTCTCCATCACAAGACCATTGGAAGTGGCCTGAATCACCTCACTGCTGAAAAGAACCACATCTATCAGAACTGATTATTGTATAATCTTGTTGCTGTATACAATGTTCTTCTGGTTTACTCACTTTTCTTAGCATCAGTTCATGCAAGTCTCTCCAGGATTCTCTGAAATCATCTTATTGGTCATTTCTTATAGAACAGTAATATTGCATGCCATTCATAAGCCATAATTTATTCAGCCATTCTCCAATTGATGGGCATCCACTTGATTTCTAGTTTCTTGCCACTACAAAAAGGGCTGCCACAAACATAAATTGATAGTCCTTAATGAAACTTTAAAGCTTTTGTTCTGCCTTCTTTTCTTTGGTATCTTCTTTTTTGTTTCTGGCTTTGCTAAAAGTGTGTTTCTATATTTTCTATGCCCATTAAGACTAAAAACAGTAGAAGGTAAGGGGTAAGGTAAGAGATAGTATCTCATAGATGCAGAATATTATAGCTGAAAGAAATCTTAGAAATCACCTACATAAGACTTTTTTCCTGGAATTTGCAGATGGAGAAACTGAGGCTTAGTGAAATTAAGTGACACAGTCAGCCTTATGGCAAATTAGTAGAAATATTGCCTAACTCAAGATTCTCTTTTCTTTCTACTCTTTTTTTTACATACATATTAGTGTTATGTTTATGCCAAAAATACTTTTTCCCATACTTTTTTTTTCTCTGTAGGAAATGTTGGTACAAAAACCAAGATTAGCCAAAGTGAGAAGCCAGTCTGATACAAAAATATTTTCAGTACAAAATGGATTTATATTCCTACACTTGTCTACCAGAGACTTTTTTGTAGTTTTCCCTTAGGAAACACTGAATTTCACAAGCTATGAGGGAACAGTAACCTCCCATATAACACAAAAAATGTTATGTTTTGTGGGACCACAGAAACCCCGGATTACTTCATAGAAAGGGTTACTCAGGGATCAAAATGTGAATTCCAGGTCATCCTGCTTGGCATAAAAGCTTCTGAGGGGATCTGTAGGTTCCTTTGGAAGGATTGAAGGAGGATGATTATCATGCTATGTGACTACCAAAAAAAGAATCAATCCATTTAATAACAAATGCATTTCTCACAATAGCAAGCATTATGGAAAGAGTTCCAAAGAGAATCATAAGACCTGAGTTTTATTCGTGGTTCTAGCTGTAGAATGTGATGTTGGACAGGTCAGTGAGGAGCATAGGTTTAGAGCTGCATAAAATCTCAGAGGCCATTAATTTATTCATTTTGCAGATGTGAAAACTGAGGCCAGGGAAAAGTTGAGTTACTTGCTCAAGGTCATACAAGTAGAAAGTGTCAAGGTTTAGAACTGTGACCTCCACAAAGAATCAGCATTCTTTTTACTCTATGCTGACTTCTTTATATTCTTGAGCCTCATCTGTAAAATGAGATAACGTTAAATTATAGTATCATATATTTTAATTCTGGAAGAGACCTTGAGTATCAATTAATTCAATCCTTTATTTTAGAGATGAATAAACTGATCATCTCTATGATATATTTCAGCTTTAATGTTCTAATCTGCTAGGGTACTGTTTTTGTACAAACTTGACAATGATAAATGGGGTTTTATCAAGTTCTTATTGGGACAATGGTCCAATGACTAGTTACTGACTACAAAGGGAAGGGAAAACATTGAGAAATTTTCATTGCACTCACTCCGCCTCCTTATTCTGAAAACTATCCTAAGAACTCAATGGAAAATCCAGAGCTTTGAACCAACATTTTAGAAAAAAATTTCTTCCTTTTTGTTAATCCAAAATGATTCTCTAGAGGAGTTGGGCATCTTTGCATAGCAAGTATTAACAGGCAAATAGAAATTTGACAACTTTAATGATCTCAGAAAATTTTCTGCCTCACACATTACTATGTACATAAGAAGTATCCTTTTAAATGGTTGATTAAGAAATATGCAAAATTTACCTTGACCTCCTGGCTTCCTTCAAGTCCTAACTAAATTCTACCTTCTACAGAAAGTCTTTTTTACTCCTCTTTTTATGACCACATAACAGGCACTTAGTAATGATTATTGACTAATTCTACCAAGTAAGAAGATCAAAAGCAACAATTATGTTGAGATATTATGGGATATTATTATTCAATTTTTTCCATGCTTATACCATATAAATTCACAGTTCCTCTTTAACCTCCCTCTCAGAATATATCATTAGCCTGGAAAGGTCATTCCTCCAGAATAATTATAGTAAAGTGATAGTGGGTTGTGGACTCTTTGAACATTATATATGATGAAATTTAAATAAAAATGATGACAATATTACCCTCTAGCTAATACACTGTTTTCCTCCTTTCTTTGCCATTGATTGACCCCCAGATGTCCTTCACCTTAGTGCTTTTTGGTTATCTGGAAAATGAGAATAACCTCAATAGCCACTGATCTATATTGCAGAGATCTGGTAAGATGAGATGAGATGACTTGAGGATATGAAAGACTTGGTCATAAATACACATAACCCCCAAATTTTTCATTGCAAAAATATGCATTTACTCAATTGGTTGATTTACACACTTTTTATAGTATATGTTCCCACTTCTCTTATACTAATTTGAACAGTCATTCGTTCCCCTTGTTCATTTACTTCTGCAACTCGAACCGTTTCACATACACATGCTTTTCTTTTTTAACTCATTCTCCCCCTTTCTTTTGCTGTCCTCATTTCACTTGTTTTATTTGTCCTTTCCAACCCTCCTATGCAATATCTTTATTGCTCTCTTATTCTTCAAGCCCTATCTTTATTCCCTTCTTTCTGGTATTAGTGAATACTCACCCATGTTAAGAAACTCCTTAAATAGAATGAGATACTAGCAATCATTGGAATACTTTGCAGGACTAACCAATTAGAGTGCCTTGACTAGGGTGAGCTTTGGGACATCCAAAAGGACCGCTTTGCTTTTGGGGAGCAGGAATTTAATCCTGTTACTGGCTGGATTGAGTCTCCCAGGGCAATTGCAAAGGGGACAGAGGCATACAAGACACATTCCCTGCTGTGCTTGGGGGGGATATCATTGGAAGAGAGAACAGTGGCAGCTCTGGCTCTGCTGCAACTCCCCTCCCTCCTTCCCCCCAAGCCCCTCGTTTCTCTTTTCTTTTGCAGTGACACACACTGTAGTGGCTCTGAGGTCATTTGTTTCCCACAGCTTCACAGAGCGCTGTGGCAACAACAGGGACAATGATCTCTCACAGCTATGATGGGAAGCCCTGTTTAGCCTTAAATAAGCCCCTTCAAGGGAGCAGTAAGAACTGCTGGATGTTTTTCAGAGAATCCTCTTGCATATAGTTCTAGTTTGACGTACTCAGCCAATTTCATCTGACATAAAGAATCCTATGTGTGTGAATTTAACTTCATTTTTATTGCTATGTTGAGACCAGAAATGTGTTTTCAACTCTAGCCGTTAACCGTTTTTTCTTTCTCTTTTCACATTTTCTAGAATCCACAGCAATTGGCAGGTTTGGGGAAAGCAGCCCCCTCATCCATAGTGCCGTGTGCATACACACATACACACACACACACACACACACACACACACACACACACTATCCTGACATCTGGCTGTCCTTGGAGTTTGGGAGAAAGAGAGAAAACTTACATGGATATAATGATTTTTCAGATTTCCCATCTCATCCTAGATCTAAGAAAGGTCGTTGAAACTGAAAATCTAGTCGACATTAGTATCAGAATGAATATGATGATTTATACAGACTTTGAATTCAATGGAAAGGAATGTCCTAAAAATATCCAATAGATTATGACAGTCAGGACTTCAGTGGGATATACAGTAAGAAGAAGGATTAAACAAAGAAGAAATTGAGCTTTTTTGAAGGATTATTTAAACTTCTTGATGGCTAAACTCTGTTAATGCTGTTAGAAGACTTCTAGAAGAACTGACTTGTTTACCGTATTTCTTTTTGTAGTGTTTTATATCTACAAATATTTAAAAAAAGTAATCCTCAAAGCATGTCACTGAACAGGAATATTAATATTAGCATATTATAATGGATGACTAGTGCTTATATCTCATCATCCTTCTTTTCCATTGAAAGAAACTGAGGCAATGAGAAATGAAACATTCTGCCCTAGGGCACATAGCAAATTAACTATGGATCTCTGAAAATTAAAATCCAAGCCTTTTCATTTCCAACTGAGCATTTTGTTGGCATGAATCCATTTCCCATAGATCAGCTCCCCTCATTCTGACTAAATCAAGATATTGTTTTCCAATTTGATTAAGGCATAGTTAGAAAAAAATCTAACAATATAAAACCATATGGGAAAATAGTTTTCTAGACTATATTTTAATCTTTTAAAGTTATTTATGAAAGTTTAATTCTGAAGAATTTATTAGCCTAAGAAAAATCTAGTTTTTTCCTGAATAATAGAGCTTAATAATTTTTCTCTTATCTTTTACTTTTCTATCCTTTCTTCAGTGTTAATTTTCATGAAAAACTTGTCTTTCTTCATTAAATATAAAGGCAAATATATGAGTTTTTTTCCAGATGTTTTTGTTAATGAGGCCTTCAAGAATACACCAAAGAAATTAAAAGAATGCCAGAGTTCCTTAGTTAATTAGAAGGGGAAATAAAAAATACCCAGATTAGTAGAATAAGAAATAGAGAATTTAAATCTCCCAATCTTAGAAACAGATATTGAGTAAGCTATAAATAAACTCTCAAAGGAAAATATCCAGATGAACTTATAGGTGAATTATAACAAGCATTCAAAAATAAGTAACTTCTACTTTACATAAATTATTTTCCAAAATAGAGAAAGCTCCAAGGTGATTTACCAAGTTCCTACAAGATAAATATGGTTTTGAAACCTAAAATAGGGAGAGGTAAATCAGAGAAAGAATATTAGAGAACATTATTACTAATGAACATAGATATTAAAATATTGACTAAGATATTAACAAAACAGATATAGTATCAAAAGATTAACAGATTATACAATATGATCAAGTTGGTTTTATGCTGAGAATGAATGGGTGGTTCAAAGTGAGAAAAGTTATAGACAATATTAATAATAAATAAAAGATTATATGCTTATATCAAGAAATGCAAAAATGTTTGGGAAAATGCAGCTCTCATTAACATAAAAAAACACTAAAAAGCACGAGGAAAAAGCCAGCATTTCTTTAATAGGATAAACAATGACTATCCAAAACCAAGAACTAGCCTTATTTGTAATGGAGAAACACTTAGAGCCTTTTCCTTGTGATCAGGAGTAAAGCAAAGATATCCATTATCCCAGCTATTAATTGACATAGTTCTAAAAATTCTGGCTATAGAAGTAGTAAATGTCGACAAAATTATGTCTAATTTCAAATGATGTCATGGTTTGTATCAGCAATTCTGGTGATTCAATAAAAAAATCAATTAGTGATCTCAGTAAGTAGCAAACTAGCAAAGTAAAAATGCATAAATCCTCAAAATTTTCATATTAAAGCTTTTCAGAACATAGAAAAAGAAAATAATTTTAAAATAGCTACAAAATGCAAAAAAACATTTGGTTATCAATCTGTTATATCACAGTCAAGATTCATTAATAATACAATTATATTACACTTCACACAAATTAAAGAAAACAAAAAAGTTAAGAGAGATATATGTATTGTTCACATTTGGGTCATAGCAATATAATTTTTAAATGATTATATTAATTAAATTATTTCATAAGCTTAATATCATACTTATCAAACCATCAAAGGTATTTTTTAGATTTAGACAAAAAAATAGCAAAAGTCATCTAGCAATATAAAAGGTAAAAAGTCTCAAAAGAAGTAATTTTTTAAAAGGAAATATAAACAGAATTTGGCATCCAATGAATTAGTGTTCCTCAAAACTATTCAGTAATAGATAAAAACAGAAAAGTTTTTTGATGCAGAGGTTAGATAGAAAACCAAAAACAATTGGTACCTAATAAACCCAGGGACACCAACCACAGGATTCTGTAACAAAAGAACCTAAGAAAATTAAAAGTAGTTTGGCAGAAATTAATTTTAGACCAACAGTTTATATCATACACTATAAGAAGCTCTTGATGTATACATGACCCAATTATAAAAGGTTCTTTCATTTATTAAAACTAGAGGATAATGGAAGGAAGTACTTTGTGCAAGGGGGAAATTCTTAATTTAACAAAACACAGAGGGAATTATAGATAACATAATGGATAATTTTGGTTTCATAAAATTGAAAGACTTTTTCTTTTATAAAATTAGTGCAGCTAATGAAGAAGGCATATTTTTCAATAATTATTAACAAAAGGTCTGATAACCAAGATATATGGGAAATTGATGCAAATGTATAAATACAAAAGCTAATCACCAGTAGAAAAGTGGTTGAAGTTTATGAATGGGAAGTTTTCAGTAGAGAAAATTTAAACTACTAATAACCAATCAACAAACAATTATCTAATAAATAACACCTATGGGACAGGTATAATACTAGGCTCTAGGTATGCAACGAGAAAATAAAAAGAATCATTGCTCTCTAGAGGTTTAGCTTTTTTTCAGGGAGATATGTACATATAGGGGAATTCATGGGGATCAAGAAAGGTTTAATGTAGATGATAGTGAATAGTGTACTATAGGGTTGAATGCAGAAGTCAAAGAGACAGTAAATGTATTAGGAACACAGAGAGATCACTTTGGCTAGCTGGAAGAGGGGTAGTGTAAAATGAGGCTGGAAAAATATATTGAGATTATATCATAGAAAACTTACCAAAAAAAAAAAAAAAACCCGAAGAGTTTCTATTTCATCTTAAAAGCAATTGGGAGCTGTTAAGTTTTTTGAATAGTAATATGACATGGTGAGTCTTGCACAATGATGACGTATTGGAGAAAGAATTGTAATGGGGTGAGACTTGAGGCAGAAAACCAATGAGGTGGCAATTACCATAACCCAGGTAGAAAGATGATTAGATCCTGATTAGACTCAGAAGGTGGTTGTCAGAGTAATAAGGAAGGTACAAATGTAAGAGACAATGTGGAGACAGAAATAACAGCATTTGGCAACTGATTTTATGTTTTGTGTATGTGTATGTATAAATATATATACACACACATCTATAGATCTATATAGATCTATAGATGTATGTGTGTATTTATAGATAGAAAAGATGCATAGATATAGTGTTGGGATAGTGAGGAGTCCAGTTTGGGAAACTGGAAAGCTGGTAGTGTCCCTGACAGAAATAGGACAGTTCAGGTAGGAGTGTGTGTGTTTGTGTATGTGTGTGTATATGTGTGTGTGTGTGTGCACACGCGCGTGTGCATACATGCATTCATGTGGATTTTATTTCGAGGGAAAAGGTAATGAATTGTTTTGATTTGAGCTTGAGAGTTCTATGATATACAAGGTCTTATTCTATATTCTTCAGATTTTCAAAAATGACAAAAGATAAAATGGGAAGATGGGAATACTGATGCTATAGGTTATTAAATGCTTGTATTTGCTTTATAAATTATTAATATCATTTTAGTAATCAGTAAACCTCATCTAGAAACCCTGGGAGTGTTTGATAAATGAATTTCAAATTGTTTGTTTGTTTGTTTGTTTGCCCTGAACTACTGTTAAATGATTTATTTTTAAATTTTATTAGTGTTTTTTTTAAATAATGGTGTTTTTAATTTAAAGTTTATATGAAATGTTATTCTGTGGGTACAAGTAACACATATTCCAGTGTGCATTCCAGCAGATATTCTGTGTCACCAATAATAGCACAGTATAGGCCAGATTATTTTCTTTTTAGTCAATGATAAAAGTATGCCTTTCTTGATTGACACTGATTAAATAAGGAATTCCATTTCATGGAGTGGGGTAGATTGGAAGACCTATCTGAAGTAGAAAAACATTCACTAATAGGAGACCTATAAAGGTCAGGAAGACTAATGACAAAACTGTAGTCATTCTCATATGCTCCTTACTATGTTGATTTCAGAGATTTTGCTCAAAGGGAACATGAAATGTCACTGTTTTGCTTGTCTGTGGACCCGCCAGGCACTTTCCAGGGATGCCCTGAGAATCTCCCCAGAGGTCATTCACTGATGATAAATCCCTACCCATTTCTTCCAAAGGCACAGAAGAGCATTTGACTCAATCCAAAATGGTGACCAAAATTGTTGAACAGCAGAAAACCGGCTTTGGGAGCTGGTAAATAAATAACAGGCTTGTTGTCCCACACCCTAGTTTAATGCTCTCAAGAGGTTCTTATGTTGCTTGTATTTAGCAGGCATGTAAATGAAACCCCTGTTGGCCTTGGCAGATATTGGCCTCTTCAGTGACCTTGTTTGATGGAAACAAAAAGTCATTGGTGGAACAAAAATTCAGAGCTCTGAACTTGGTTGAAAGAAAAGGGCAATTCTCTGAATTGGGTAATTGGATCACTCTCCCAAGTGCCCTAGGGCTTATATCAAACATATAAGAAGGGGATTAATAACATCAGTGTATAAATGAGCTTCAAGTAGCCTACAACTGTAACATTTCACTCTCAGGAGCTATGTAAGACATGAAAACAGATTTTTAAAAAATTTTTATTTTTTCCCCTCTGACCATTTGAAGTGCTTTTTATGGAAAGGCTGTCGAAACATATTTTGGAACCTTTATAATTGTGTAGAGTCTGAGAAACTATAAATCAAAAATCTTCTGAAAAAAAATGCCTGCTTGTTTATCAAGGCTTTATGCCTCCTCCCATGAAAAGTATAGGAGTGTAATTTTAGAGCTGGAAGGGACTAGAGATACCATCTAGTCTAATCCCTTTAATTTACAAATGAGAAAATCAAGGCCTAGAACATTCAATGACTTACCAGCTGTCATACAGTAAGTATCTGAGGCAGGAATTCAACCCAGGTCAACACTCTATCACACTTTCCATATATATGCTGCTTGCGCAAAAGGCATTATGATTATATTATCTTTTAAAGTATATCCTGCATTTACTTCCTGGTAAATTAGGTACACCAACTGGCAGAATAAACGGTTTTTTATATCATATTGGTTAATTTTGTATATTCCTCAGACCTAAATCAAACCAATGTGCTGAAGTATTATTATGACATGGATATATAGAATGATAGATTAGTCCACCTACTAGTGGAGAAGATAAAATGACTGGAAACTACAACTCTCTACAATTTATCATAGGAAATGAAAGGAATATTAATAAAAAAAGATGAAGTGCTTAAGGGAGGAAGAGAGAGGGAAAAAGGAAGGAAGGAAGGAAAGAAGGAAGGAAGGGATAGAAAGAAGGCAAAGAAAGAAAGAAGAAAGAAAAAGAAAAAAAGAAAGATGGAAGGAGGGAGGAAGGAAGGGAGAAAGAGAGGGAGGCAAGGGAAAAGAAAAAAAGAAAGGAATGAGGTAGGAAAGAAGGGAAGGGAAGGAAAATAAAGAAAAGAAAGAAAAAGAGGAAGGCAGGAAAGAAGAAAAAGAACATTATTATACAAGGAAGGAAGGGAAAATGCATCACATAGGAGCTATTTAATTAGGTCATGAGTTCTTTCAGGAAAGAAGAGAGATGGATTATCTCAGAAGGGACAGAATGGAAGAGGAACCTGGATTTGGAGTCAAAGAACCATTTCAGATCCCTGCCATTGATTACCTTGTATAGACTTGAGCAAGTTGCTTCACTTCTAAGCCTCAAGTTTCCTCCCTGTAAAATGAGAGAACTATTTTAGAGGACCTTCATGTTTACCTTCCAGCTCTAAATCTATGATCTCCTAGTTCCATTAACATGAGCTGTTGAAAGATAACTGAGAAGGTGAGAATACTGCTTTCTATTAAGCATGAGGGAATGTTATGGGCCAAGTGGGTACCATGTTTGTTCCATACAAAAGATGTAGTTCAAGTGCTCAATTCATTCTCATTCTCCTTGAGCAAAAGAACAATTAAGAGATGGTCCTGTTACCAGGAGATCATTATATACTTCAACAACAATACTATATGATGACCAATTCTGATGGACCTGGCCATCCTCAGCAATGAGATGAACCAATTCAGTTCCAATGGAGCAGTAATGAACTGAACCAGCTACGCCCAGAGAAAGAACTCTGGGAGATGACTAAGAACTATTACATTGAATTCCCAATCCCTATATTTATGCCCACCTGCATTTTTGATTTCCTTCACAAGCTAATTGTACAATATTTCAGAGTCTGATTCTTTTTGTACAGCAAAATAATGTTTTGGTCATGTATACTTCTTGTGTATCTAATTTATATTTTAATGTATTTAACATCTACTGGTCATCCTGCCATCTGGGGGAGGGGGTGGGGGGTAAGAGGTGAAAAATTGGAACAAGAAGTTTGGCAATTGTTAATGCTATAAAGTTACCCTTACATATAACCTGTAAATAAAAGGCTATTAAATAAAAAAAAGAAAAGAAAAAGAAAGTAAGAAAAAAAAAAGAGATGGTCCTGTTGACTTCTAAGAATGCTAAGTACTGTTTGTAACTTGCAGAGAATTGTGTGACTTGTAGTATAACATAGTATAAAGAATAGAGAAAGAAAAGAAATATTTGTGAAGGTACCAAGTGGAATGTCTCCAGTGACATTCATTCTATCTCTTCTAACAGTAACTCAAAAATAGTTAAAGAAGAAAGGAACTACATTTGGAGGAGAGTTCAAGAAATGACCCATGTCCTAAAATAGTACTACTGTGGTTTTGTTAAAGATAACTAGTAGCCTTCTGCAATTTATTTATGGTATAATTCAAATTACTAAAAGAAAAATTACAAGTCACATTAATAAGCCTTTATTGTGGGTGGTGTATTAAGTACATGTAAAGTGGAAGCAGAACTACCAATAAATACCCCAAATCAACTTCAGATCAGTGAACATGTGCCATGTTGAAATGGTAGTTTGTTAAAATTAAAAATCTAATAGCACTTTTATTAGCATTAATATTAATTAAATAAATTAAAATTGATATCTGATCATTTACAGGTTTTATATATTCCTGAAAGAGAAAGATTATTTCAATTCATCAATGGTTTAGGTTCCTGAAAATAAATACAGATTATCCTGTTTCTTCAATTCTTATTAAATTACTTAATGGAGGAAGCAGCAAAGTCCTTGGAAGTTCTGGACTGGGGAACCCAGATTGCATTCACCATCTAAGAAAATGTTGCTTACCAACTAAAGAAATCAAGAGAGCAAATAAAAACCTGAGATGTATAATAAGGAATGGCATGAAGAGCTTGGAGGAGAGTATGCCTAAAAGTGAGACAGACAAAATAAGGTGCAAACTAAATATGTCTTGAGCTCAAGCTAGCTTTCTGAAACCTATTTTTTTTTGCTTTTGTTTTTCTGCATGTGCAATGGGATAGCAACTGCAAAGAACGTCTTTCCTTAGTTCCCTGACTATATAATTCATCCAGTCTCCAGCTTTCCTCTCTTTAACTATCACTTGCTTGTCCTGAAGAGGCCGTGTGATTCATCTCTCTTGGGATATGAAACATGGTTTTGTGTTGATATCATCTATGAATGTGGATCATCCTTTGGGCACATCATTCCAATCTTTAGACTCTCAGAGACAGTGTAGTGTTTGATACACATTTCCAGAGAAGTCATTTAAGGGGAATGACTTCAGTACAGATGGTTTGGGCTGTTAAGGAAATTTGGAAACCCAACTGCAAGTGTTGAAAATTACAAAAAGATGTTTTCTTTTTTTCTTTTTTTTTTTTTACTTAATAGTATTTTATTTTTTCCAATTACATGTAAAGATAGTTTTTAACACTCATTTTGTAAGATTTTGACTTCCAAACTTTTCTCTCTTCTTCCCTTTCTTCCACCCTCCCCAAGACATCAAGGAATCTGATATAGACTATACATGTACAGTCATATTAAACATACTTCCACATTAGTCATGTTATGAAAGAATGAGAACGAAAGAAAAAAAAAACATGAGAAAGAAAAAAAAGTGAAAATACTATCTTGCAGTCTGCATTCAAACTCCACAGTTCTTCCTCTGGATGTGGATAGCATTTTCCATCACAAGTCAAAAAGATGTTTTTTCAAAGTTGCAGTCAGGATTCTTGGACAGTACATATCCATGATATCTTGAACAGGCATCTGTTGAGTCCTCCTGTAAAAAACCTTTATATAAGAGAATCACAATAAAGTGTGGAGTGGGCAGGCCAGGACTTTGTTTTCCCCCAAATTCCACTAGTACAGTTCACTGCTATCTCTAGGAAGAGCTATCAAGTGTAAAGTCTAATCATAAGTCCTTGTGACAAATTTCTCAAGGTCAAATATGCTATATCCTGGGATCTGAATTCTGGTGTTACATGGTCAGTGATGTTGTTCAACTTCCATGAATTGCTCTTGTTCTTTAAATGCATTCAACCGCCTTTATTTTCCCATTCTGAGATGTCATACATTAAGACAGCTGCCCTGTTCCATTTCAGAGATTATTGCACTCAAGTGGAAGAAGGAACTACCTCCATAGACAATCCTTTCAGCATTTCAAAATGGGATGCATTGGTAGAATGATTACTTTAGGTCATCCAGATGTTACTTCTGCCCAAGACAGGCTTTATTTAATGTATATTTTTACATGATCTTAGGCCTTTTATGCTACAAAAACAAATTTACAGCTGACAGTCATCCCACAGGATATGGAAATGTCCTAGGATTATGTTCAAGCCAGCTGTTCCTTCCTGCACATCTTTTTTGGGGTCAGGGGGTTTACATGTCAGCTAAATTATGGCATGAAAAATTATTAGAATGAAAGGCCCTATCCCTTATACAGTACACACTGTATTCACATGCAATTCACATGCAATAATTGAGGCCAGAATTGAAAGGTCCTATTCCCCATTGAGTACCCCCTGCCTAATTAACATTCAGAAGAGAAATTTAGTAAGAACAAACATTTTCTGGTTCTACATTATAAGAAAAATAACAATAGGCCATCAAGTGCATCTACAAGTAATCCGGATAATCTGAGAACTATGTGGTCAAATCTGATGTTTAGATTTAAATGTACCTCATTGATCTCATCAATACGAATGGTCCCTCCAAAGAAGGAAATTGAAATCTATCTGTATATCCACATTTTATGTGTGATTCTTATCCATGTTCTCCTCAAAATAGGGGCAGGGGGAATCCCAGAAACAGATTTTGTAGGTCAAGGGATTTGGTTGTTGCTGGTAGTGTCAATGATGGAAGAATGTTATAAAAGAACAATGTGAAGAGTGGAAAGTACATTGAAATGGGGGTCACAAATACTTGCTTTCCCAGTCTTAGGTCTGCCACTAATTTACATATGATCTTGGATAAGTCACACTTTTCTCATTACAAATTTACAAAATAAAGGGTGTTTGAATTGATAATTTTTTAAGATTTTATAAAAAAAAATTCTAAAATTCTATGTTCCAAAAGCCAGTGGTCTTAACTTCACTCTTCTTGATTTTCCCATTGCCTTTACTACAACTCAAACTACCTATTTCTCTTTCTCTTGCTCCTCCTCCTCCTCTTCCTCCTACTTCTTCTTCTCCTTCTCCATATCACCAGATAACTTGAAATTGTGTTCTCCCTTGGCCTCCTACTTTCCATGGTTCTCTTTTAATTTCTATATTCTCTGAATCATTCTCCATCTATTCATTAAATATAAAATATTCCCTAGAACTTTATTATTGATTCCCTATTTTTTCAGTACTCCATCCCTTGGTTATTTCACATATTCATCCAGATTAACTATTTGTTGTTTAGTACTTTCAGTCATGTCTGACTCTTTGTGATTCCTTTTGAGCCTTTTCTTGACAGAGATACTAGCATGGCTTGTCATTTCCTTCTCCAGTTAATATTTTACAGATGAGGAAACTAAGGCAAATAGGGTTAAATGACTTTCTCCGTTCGAGTAGCTAAGTGTCTGAGGCTGAATTTGAACTCAGGTCTTCCTGAGTAGAAGCCTCTCTCCACTGCCCCACCTAGTTGCCCAGATTAATGTTTCTGTGTAAAGGAATCCTAGGTCAAAATCTATAATCCCAACTTTTCTCTTGTGCTTCTCCCGATAGTGTCACTATCTCCTAGAAGTAACAACAATAATTATTATCTGAGTTAGCATTTATGTAACACTCACCTAATTTGTACTTGAGGATTGTGTCTCAAAGGATGACAATTCTCAAGAACTCACAAGCCTTCATTGGTGTGTTTTGCATGAACAATCAACCAATAAATTCAACTCTCATTAAAAGTATTTACTAAAAGTGGTATGGTAAGAACAGTTGGCATAAAATATTTCCTTTGAAAACCCAGGGCACACTCTCCTACATGTATATACACCATCCATAGGGTTAATGGGTTCATATATAGTGTATATTGGTAATAATGCATACATATTTGATATACATGTGACAAAAGGTAGTGCAAAGTTTATACTACTGTGTTATCTTGAAGTTCTTTTTTATATAGACCTCACACAGCATCCCTTAGTTTTAGATCTGTAAGTCTTTACTGGGTTTCTAGGTTCAGCTTTTTTCTTGATACCATTACCAGTACTCCTTTTTGTCCCAAAGGGTCTTATACCATGAAGCTACTTTCTCCTTCAGTTGTCTTTCTATCTCAGTATCCACACTGTCTTCAGATGTATTTATCTTTGCCCCCAGCTGGATGTAGTTTCTCATCTTAGTCCACTATTCAGACTATGTTGGTCAATGATGGGAGGCAGAAGAAAAAATCTCCTTATATTCTCCAACCAGGGGTCTTCCCACAAAGCTTCTCACAAGTCTAGATTCCTCAACTTTCAGACTGCTACTTAAAGCTCCCAGAGATAGAGCTAGCTAGCTTGTTTACTTGTCCAATTGCACCAGTTAAAGAGGTTCATAACTCAGAAGGGATCATAAGGTATAGATAAATATTATTTACATAAGCTTCATTATGTGTGACTGAATACATTCAACTGAATTGAAAGGGGTGAGGAACCACATCCTCCTTCATTTACATTTATATAACACCTTCACATACTATCTAATCATCTACCAGGATCATTTCCTTGCTATCTGCTTTGTTGCTTTTCCAGATTACCCCAGCAGCCATGTCCTGGTTGATTTAATCACTTAGGAAATGACTCTTTGTTTATTCCATGAACATCCCCATCATCTTACTTTCTCTCCTCTACCCCTTTACTTTTGATATCCTCTCTCTCTATCTAAAATTCTCCTTTAATCCTCTAGCTCTGGTTATCTAATTCCTACATCTCTCTCAAGATCTTTCTCAAATTCTTTCTCCTTCATAATGTTTTCTTAGATCATCCTAGGGAGAAGTAAATTCTCCCTTCTTGGAACTAACAGAGCATTCTCTTACTACAGTTTTCATTTGTATGAATTAAGATCATGGGAAATTGTGGGAAGAGAAGTTTTTAAAATATTTAAAATTTATCTTATTGATATATTTTGTTTTTATATCACCTATGATTCCAAATGTTTTGTTCCTCTCCCCTTTCTCAGATAGCTGTATTTTATAATTAAAAATAAAAAAGGAAAGGGAAAAAGTTCAGAAAGACTAATTGATATATCAAAAGGGACCATGTTGTATTTTATACCCATCGTCCTTTACCTCTTCAAAGAAGGTAGGGGAAAAGCTTTCCCATTTCTCTTCTCTTCAAACTTTTTTATTATAGTTTTGTATTATTCAGTTCTGATTATTTTGTTGTTGTTCTTTTCATTATTGTACTCATTGAGTTCATTCTTACTTCCCTTCACATCCTTTTATATAAGTCAGCAAAGTGATTTTAAAATCAAATACTTTTTTTTTCCTTAAGCCATCTGAAGATATGAGAAATGAAAGTCACATGAAATCCTTGTTACTCAACCCCAAATTATGAGGTGGATTTAGTCTGTTCTTTATCAGATTTATTGGTGTGCAGACTTCCCATTGAGAAAAATCCCTCTATCAATGAAGAACTATCCCTATTTTGCAATTTAAAATATAAGAAAAGTATCTCTCTTTTTTAAAAATTTTAAAAGCTTTTTATTTACAAGTTACATGCATGGGTAATTTTTCAGCATTGACAATTGCCAAACCTTTTTTCAAATTTTTCCCCTTCTTCCCCCTACCCCCTTCCCTAGATGGCAGGATGACCAATACATGTTAAATATATTAGAGTATAAATTAAATACAAAATAATTATACATGTCCAAACCATTATTTTGCTGTACAAAAAGAATTGGACTCTGAAATATTATACAATTATACAATTATACAATTATACAATTAGGAAATCAAAAATGCAGGCAGGCAAAAAATATAGGGATTGGGAATTCTATGTAGTGGTTCTTAGTCATCTCCCAGAGTTCTTTCGCTGGGCGTAGCTGGTTCAGTTCATTACTGCTCCATTGGAACTGATTTGGTTCATCTCATTGCTGAGGATGGCCAGGTCCATCAGAACTGGTCATCATATAGTATTGTTGTTGAAGTATATAATGATCTCTTGGCCCTGCTTGTTTCACTCAGCATCAGTTCATGTAAGTCTCTCCAGGCCTTTCTGAAATCATCCTGCTGGTCATTTCTTACCAAACAATAATATCCCATAATATTCATATACTACAATTTATTCAGCCATTCTCCAATTGATGGGCATCTACTCAGTTTCCAGTTTCTGGCCACTGCAAAGAGGGCTGCCACAAACATTCGTGCACATACAAGTCCCTTTCCCTTCTTTAGTATCTCTTTGGGAGAAAGGAATCTCTTAATAGGTAAATATTAAACTGCTAGATTAAATGTCTTTCCAGGTTCACATAACTAGTTTGTGTCAAAGATAAGACTTAATTTAACTGACTACTCATAAAATTAGTCTACATTCAAACATTCTTCTTGTCTAATACTACCATCTAATCCCATACATCTCCCCCTAAAAGTTTTCATACTCAGATTCTCACAATAGCTGTTGTAGGTGCTTCAAAAGGAGATGATCACCAGAGGACTGAGAGAGACCCTGGGGAAAATAATCAAGCTTGAAGAATATTTTTGCAGCAATCTTTTTTATGATAGAGAAGTGCTGGGAAAATTAAACATGAGTTTAATGCTTTGATCCTTTGATCCTATCATCCCATTTTGGAAGAAAAAAATAGATCGAGAAAAACAACATTTGATTCATTCTTTGTCTTAATAATAAACACACAATTATGATAACAAATTTTCTTCTCTACAATGCTAAATATTTTTCTTAATATTTAGTTTCATTTTTTAAGTAAATTCAAAATAAAATCCCCATGAAATCTTTTTCTTCATTGTCTATAAAGTATTCGTCCTTGTTTTATATGAATTAACTTTGTTACTTTTTTTTCCAGAACCAATTATTCTGGGATGTTAAGGAACTCCAGCATATTTGTACTTTTCTTCTTAATCTCTTTAGTGAAAATGAAAGATCTCCTTTCTTACATTTTTTATTTCACTTAAGTGAAAATCCTTGCTCTTCCATGAATCTCAATGTGTAGTGAACTCTACTCTTAGTGAGTTCTTATGGTAATAGTTAATATTTCTTTTTTCTTTTCTCTGAATTCTAATTGAAAAACATGCAAAATTTAAATATGACTTCAACACATAGCTCTCTTGGAGCGAGCCAAATAGCATTTTCCTCCTTTCACAGCAAAGCCCTTATGGGACTAAGTGATGCTCAATCAGTTGCCTATAGTAAATCATGCTTTATGGCTAAATAATTTGCATTTGTGAAATGCACACTTTTCATGTGAAAGCATTCTATGAACATCATCTCAATAATTTTCTAGAAGGAACTAAATGATGCAGTCAATTCTTTAAGTCAGGAAAAATTGAGTTCAAATCTTGCCTCAGACACTTTCTAGCAAATGACCCAAGACAAGTCAGTAAATCCGTCTCTCAGTTTCCTAATCTCTAAAATAGGGATAATATAGTAGCTCTTTTTATGGTGGCAAAGAATTGGAAATTGAGGGGATGCCTATCAATTGGGGGATGGCTAAACAAGTTATGGCATATGATTGTAATGGAATACAGTTGTATTGTAAGAAATGAGCAGGATGATTTCAAAAAAAATCTGGAAATACTTAACATGAACTGATGAAAAATGAAGTGAGCAGAACCAGGATAACATTATAATTAGTTAATAATAATCCATTATAACAACAATCAATTGTATGATGCACAGATGTGAATGACTTAGCTATTCACAGCAATACAATGATCCAACACAGTTCTGAAGAACTTATGATTAAAAATGCTATTTGCCTCCAGAGAAAGAAATGATAGGGCCTGAATGCAGATTGAAGTGCTCTATTTTTCACTTTTTTTTACCTTTGTTGTGTGTACTTTTGAAATCTGTTTTTTTCATAACATAACTAATATGAAAATATATTTTTGCATGATTGCATATGTGTAACCTATATCAAATTATTTACCGTCTCAGGGAGGAAGGAAGAAAGAAAGAAAAGGAAGGAGAGAATTTGGAACTCAAAATCTCTAATATTAAAAATGATTTTTACATATAGTTGGGGGAAAAAGAAAGTATTATTCATAAAAAATAAAAATAAAATAGGGATAATAATAGCACATACTTCCCAGTGTTGTTCTGAGGATAAAATGAGAAAATATTTGTAAAACTTTGTGTAAA
The DNA here is from genome assembly GCF_902635505.1 of Sarcophilus harrisii. Classification (NCBI taxonomy): domain Eukaryota; kingdom Metazoa; phylum Chordata; class Mammalia; order Dasyuromorphia; family Dasyuridae; genus Sarcophilus; species Sarcophilus harrisii. Next base: position 327,221,703 of record NC_045427.1, read on the forward strand.
CCTTAAAGTTCTATATAAATGCTATTATTAACTTGACCAGTATCTTAGTAATATCAAAACTTGGCAGGTGATAAGATTTCAGTTCTTTTAGTATTTTGTTTTTCCAAATACATACAAAGATGGTTTTAAACATTTGCCTTTGCAAATTTTTCTCCCTTCCTCCCTCCCCCAGGGATTGCAGTTCCTTAGAAAAGAAGGACAGAAGTTGACTCAAAGACCTCATAAATCAATAGAAGGTTTGGTAGTAGAATCTGGGCCTTCTGATTGCCTTCCTACAAGCATAACCACTGAACATTGCTGAAATCTTGTTAAGGCTGTAGCTCTCCATAAATCTGGTACTTAATCATTTAAGGACATGGTAATTTGTCTTAAATACTCTCCTATAATGGATGTTGTGACACGCTTAGCACAGATGGCTTTAGTTCGTTTTTTCTGGCTTCTCTTACCCTAACTGTGTCTAGTAAGTTAAATGTCAATATTAGCTTTACTGTTTTTAGGCAACCTTGGTATGCTTCTCGTTAGTTAGACTGTAAAGAACTCAGTTTTACCTGCGCCAAGGGATCGCTAAATTCCTGTTGGCATCTGACGATGCAATCCTGTGTTGAAAGTGAGGTCATGTTTCCCCCGGATTGTTCTTCTATCTGATGAGCTTGGGCTGGCGTGAATCCGAGACAATGAAATAATCACACCCATTAGCTCACTGGGGCTCTATTAAGATGTGACCTGGCTTTCCATCCATTTCTCTTGTTGGAAAAATTGACATAGTTGCAGCTTGTGTAAGTTAGCATGGATGGAGCTTTTTCAGCAACCCAAATTCAATGTATTCCAACCCCTGGGTGACATTTTGGCCACCAGTGCTGAAGGTGATTCACTTCTAAATCTCCAGGCGACATTGACTTGATAGCCTGGGCCCAAGGGTGATTTTTCACCTCCTCCTCCTGGTCTTGGGATCGGATTTTCACAACATGCCCCAATTCAGATCTTATTAGCATACCTTGGTTGTCATGATAATGTGTCAGTCAAACACAGAATCCCAAGTAGCCGCCTGCTGTCTCTTTAGTGGGCATAACACAGAGCCATGCTATGCCAGTTTGCAAAAACTGACCGTGTCACTCAAGTTTTCTGTATCGGCATCTGTTAAGGTATTGGAAGCTAAACCAAATTGAACCTTCTCTTTGTCTTATTTTCCCCCACCTATCTAACTTTCCCCCATTCCACTAACCTGAATCATACAGTGGAATGGATCACAAAAGCCAGCCCATCAATCAATTAGCAAGTATCTTCTAAGACATGTATCACTAGAATCTTAATTAGATTACATTTTTGTCTTCCCTTGAACTTTCTACATTCTTCTGATTAAGGTAATTGGGTACATTGACTTTGAAGAAGCTTAGTTTCTATAGTAAAGCATCAAATGAACTGATAACATTTTCCAGCCCTTCACATTGTTCTGACATCCTCCTGTGCGGGCTGCAATATTTGGTAGGCATCAGAAATTTCTTAGAAAAGTCATAGTACCTGCCAGCACTTCTGAAAGTGTTTCTCTTGGGCAATGACTCACTTGGGTTGACTCTGAGACTTTGCATTCAAAGACCACCTAGTACCAGAAGTTTGCTTAGTCCAGATCACTGGGGAATGTCAGGAAAGCAAGCCCAGTCAGTTCTCTTGTGAGATTGCAATCAAAAGTGGCTTGATAAATCAGCAAAGGCTGCAAATGTTCTTGGCAGGTTAAGCAGGGCACTGGTAAGAGAATGCTCTCTCTAACTACAATGAATTCATTATCCCAGAGCCAAAAGTGACCAGAATCCTTGATTGGCTAATTATAAGTAACACAAGGGTCATAATACTTCAGTCATTATGTGGGAATATTCATAATGAACTTGGATCCAGTTGTAATAAGGGGGAGGGGGAATCCACCCAGGGAAATTGCAGGGTAAAGGTCTGGGAATGTAGATAGTATAGGATGTTACTGGTTGGAAATGGAAGGGTTTAATGTATCCTTGGTTTTGTGTAGCCAGAGTCCTGGAAAACAGATTCTTTCAGTCTTTCTGACTTTCAGATGAGATATAAAACTAGAGGTTTATCCTTTACTTGTGGTTGTCTGAGAACCCACCCTACCTTTCATATGAACTGAAGTGATTGCCCCAGCATTTTGGCTAGGTTCCCACTTTGTACAGGGTGGCCCATTTAAAACAGACCCATGAATGCCTTGGTGTATTCGAAGGGGCCTGTTGTAAAGTACCACATGTATGTGGGTATTTAATAAATACTAGCTGATTAAATTGGCCACCCTGAAAAACATCATACCTTCTGCATTTTCTAGTTTATAACTAGAGATGGCATTCTAATATCTTCCTTTTCTTTTCTCTTTATACTATCATCTATATTATATCATGTTATATCATGTTTATCAATATAATATCAGTATTGTTAATAATATTAAAATATTCTACTACAAAGTTTTCTGCATTTCAGTGGAGAGAAAGGAACAAAATAATCTAGTCATATAAACAAATTTCCAAATCAGTATGGCCTCAAAATTTTTATTTTTCATTGACTATTCTTGTTCTTTTTCATGGGTCCCCTCCATGGGTCTCCTCCTCTGTCACTGTTAGTTACTTTGATAATGCTTTCTGCCTCTTCTACTTAAACTGTTGATTCTCCTTACAAGTTTTTCCTCTGAAGCTCTCGTTTTTTCCCCAAATTATTTAATGTAACACCTTCATTTAATTTCTACAATAATTTAAACTCCTTTTAAAATTTTTGCTTTATTTCTTCCAAAGATTCTAGTTGATCTAATATCTGAGCTGTGTGCAGCTTTGCTTATAGATATTTTAGAGTTTCTTTCTCTTCTAGGTTTGTGTCTTTGGTGTCCCTAGCACTACAATAACTTTTTATCATGGGAGTTGTTTTTTTGTTTTGTTTTTTGTTTGTTTACTCATTCTTGGAGCCTTACTTCCCAGATCAGGACTTTGTGTTAGGATCTGGCTTTTTTACATTTCTAGAGGGAATATCTGGGCTTTATTTGATCCTGATTAATATTATCTGGTATCTTGCTGCTTATTTCTCTGGAAGTTTCAAATATTTTAGGGGAGGTCAGTTCTAGAGAATGGCAAACTTTTGGTGTGTTTAAAATTGTCAGTTCTATGGTGAAGGCTGAATTACTGCCCTCTGGTTTGCATTTTTAAAGTTCCTGATCCCAATTTGTGTGTAAGCAATACAACAAGAAGCTTGCCTCTAGATAGAATTTGAGGAGACTATTATAGGTCCCAGCACAGGACACCTTAGCTGGAAGGTTCTGCATATTCAGACCAGCAAAATGCAGGGGGTTTTTTCGGTCTCTGCTCCCTGCCCCAATCAGTCAACTACAAGCCTTAGTCTAGGTAAATAGGTGAAATTCATGGCCTTGGTACTACTCACTTATATTCCTGTTTCTTTCCCGACACAAAGCTTCAGGCCTGGAGTCAAAGATCACAATCACTCTTTGGCCTGGTCAGCAGAATTTAGACCCAGCACTCTTCAAGTGTAAGTGGATACAGGATCCTGCTCTGCAGTCTGAACCGCTGCTGCAGACTGCCACATTCCTACTCCTTGCACAGCGTCAAGTCCCTTTCCTGTGGAATCTCCCATTTTTCCTTGTCCTAATCATTATAGGCCCCAGGTCAGTCCTACTAGTGCTGGGAGGCTCTGTGTGGGGCCTTTCTGACCCCTCCCCAGTCCCTTCTAGCCTCTGTCTCCCTGTGCTGACCTAAGTTGGAAATATGACTCACTGTGTTTTTGGTTTTGTGTTTTTGTGGTTTTTTTGTTAGATATCCTGATCACTATTCAGTCTGGTATTCTTTCTAGTTCAGTTGGAATAGTAATGGGGAGAACTAGACTCCTTCCTACTCTGCTATCTTTTCCTATTTCTGCCCTTTTATGTATCTGTTAATGAGGTTAATTATTCATTTTTTTGCAAAGATGACATACATAGCCAAGAAATGTGTATATTTCTTTCTATTTCCTTTCAGCAATTGCCAGCAATGATCAAATCTTTCTAAAATTCTATTCTTCTTTCTTCTTTTATCTTTTTGTTAGATTTGTCTAAGTCTGATGGGAGCATAGTGAGGTCTCTAATGAAATTCCTAGTTACTATCTATTTCTCCCTCATATTTGATTAACTTTTAATGTTATACCATCCCTTTTTTTTCTCTTGAAAACAGCAAAACAAAACAAAACTACACTCCTATGTTTATATATTACTTAGTTCCCTCTGTCTAGCTCTTTAAGACAGATTCTGAAGGGAGATATGTTTTCTTCCCCCAATTTGAAGGCATATATACTTCAGCATTGATAGGTTCTCCCATTCACACAAATGGCCACTGCTTCTGGTATGAGGGCTTGCCAAGCCTTTGGTGTCTACCTATCACCCAGCTTTCACCTATGTCTCCAAAAAGCTGTAGTGTATAAAGTGGCCAGACTCCAATTAAACCATCTTGACAGACAGACTAAATCAGGTTAATAATCTACACACATTAAATCTGTTAGCAAGACAGGGAGATGCCTCCCCCAAGCATGTGAAGACTACCCCTGGCAGAATAAGCAAATGAGAATAATCTGCTCTAGAGACCATGAAGGCAGCTAAAGTTGGTGCTATGGGGGTCTTAGAGCTTTCTCAGACATTGAAGATGCCAGGGCCATGACTGCGCTGTGGGACATCTCCTATTGTCTTGACTTATGTCTTGCCACTACGTTTTGGTAACGTTGGAAGAGAGAGAGAGGCTGATGGCTTTATGCAAGTTTGCCTCACTTGAATCCAATTCACACTCAGCACTTCATCCTCTGATGTCATTAGCCCTCTTCAAAAACAAAGCATTAGCATCAGTTACCTTTCTAGATTTCTCTGGACCACTGTGTTTGCATTTTAAAGTTTCTACTTAACTCTGACATTTTTCATCAGGAATGCTTGAACATCATCTTTTTAATTAAGTCTATTTTTCTCTTTGTAGGAATATACTTAGTTTGTTGGGCCAGTTATAGTTAGCAACTAAGTTGTACTAAGCTCAAATGGTTAACCATTGTTGGAGCTAAGTCAGGAATACATGGGGTCAGATCTTTCCTCTGGAGATTACTTATGTGACTAGATTCTCGGCAAAATTTTAACATAACTGAGCCTCAGTTTCCTCATCTGAAAATAGGGATATTATTCTTATTATTGGGGATATTATTGGGGATCACAGGACTGTCATGAGGATCAAATGAGATAATATATGTAAATTATTTTGCTAAGCAAGGTGATACAGTGAATAGAGCACAGGACCTGGAGTCCAAAAAAACCTCCATTCAAATCTGGTTTCAGAGACTTACTAGCTTTGTCACTCTGGACAAGTCACTTAACCCTGTTTGCCTCAATTTTCTTTTCTGTAAAATGAGCTAGAGAAGGAAATAGCAAACCACTCTAGAATACTTGCCAAGAAAACTCCAAAAGGGGTCATGAAGAATTAAACATGGCTGAAATGAGTAACAACAATTATGATGATCATCATAATTTTTTTTATCTTTTTACTATTTTTTAATATCATATTCCAAGAATAACTTAAAATGATCCTGACTATGATTTGTAGCCTTTCAACTCATTCTCTTTGGCCTGCTATATTATTTTTTTAGATTTTGACTACTATGATCCTATTTTCAGTTTGGGGTTTCTTTCAGGAGATGATCAGTGAATTCTATTTTTGCTTTCTTTCTGGTTCTATTTCATTTGGACAGTTTCCTTTCATGATTTCTTGAAATATGGTAAACAGGTTTTTAGGTTAGTCATATTTTTCAGAGAGTCTGATGATTCTTTAAAAAAAAAAACCTCATGATTCTTTTTTTTTTAAATAATAGCTTTTTATGTTCACAACATTCACCCTTGCAAAACTTTGTGCTCCAATTTTTTCTTCTTCCCTTCCTCCCACCCCTCCCCTAGACAGGAAGTAATCTAATATATGTTAAACATGTACAATTTTCTATACATATTTCCATATTTATCATGCTACGCAATAAAAATCAGAACAAAAAGGAAAGAAAAATGAGAAAGAGAACAAAAAGCAAGCAAACAACAAGAAAGGTGAAAATACTAGGTTGTGATCCACACTCAGTCTTGACAGCCCTCTTTCTGGATGCCAGATGGCTCTCTCCATCACAAGACCATTGGAATTAGCCTGAATCACCTCATTGTTGAAAAGAGCCACGTCCCTCAGAATTGATCATCACATAATCTTGTTGTTACTGTGTACAATGTTCTCCTTCCTAGTTCTGCTTCATTTCACTCAGCATCAGTTCATACAAGTCTCTCCTTTCCGAAATCACTCTGCTGATCATTTCTTATAGAACAATAATATACCATAACATTTGAATAATATAACTTATTCGGCCATTTTCCAATTGATGGGCATCCATTCAAGTTTCCAGTTCCTTGCCACTACAAAAAGGGCTGCTACAAATATTTTTACAAATGTAGGTCCTTTTTGCTTTTTTATTTATTTATTTTTTTGGAATACAGACCCAGTAGAAACACTGTGGGATCAAATTTTATGCACAGTTTTGGGCATAGTTTCAAATTGCTCTCCAGAATGATTGAATCAGTTCACAACTCTACCAACAATATATTAGTGCCCCAGTTTTCCCACATCCCTTTCAACATTTATCATTCTCTTTTCTTGTCACCTTAGCCAATCTGAGAGTTGTATGGACTAATGATTCTTAAATTAATTCCTCAGTTTGTTTTTGAGGTCTGTTATTTTCGATAGGAATAACATAGAATTTTCTCCTTTTCCAAAAAACCTTTTGATTTAGTTCTAATAATTCTCATTGTCTCATTGAGTCATTGAGGTCTCATTGCTCCATTATTTTTCCCAGGGAGTACAGTGTTTGGGTGCTTTCTGTTCAAAGCTATTATACTCCTTCCAGCTTGTTTTTTCCTATGGAGCTCTTATTTCATTCTAATTTCATTTTTTAAAAATTGTCTTACATCATTTCTTCCAGCTTTCTTTTCCTTTTTAGTCTCTATTTGTACTTATTGTGGAGTTGCATATTTTGGAGTAACCTCTTGAGCTTCTCTTCAACATTTGGTTTTTTCTTCTGTTTATGTTTTCCTTTACATAACCCTTTTAGCATTCAGGTCTGTTTGCTGTTTTTAACTAAGTTAAACAGCTTTTTTTCTGTAGTTTTCTTTTGGTTGTTGCCTCTATGATCTTCATAAGATCTTTGCTAGGATGTGCATAGAAGAACTGATCTCCACTGGAAATATGACAAAAATGTGTGTTACTCACAGTCCTTATTGGGTGTTGTTATGTGGAAAAGGCCAAAAGACTGGGCCTAGGTCACCCAAATGATTCTGTGCAGACATGATACATGGTGTTAGGAAGACAGTCCACTGAGCTTTCTATGTTCCCGCATTGACTTTTCTGGAGTAGAAGCGAGAGCAAGTAGCCCTCTATCCTGGGTTCTTTCTGATTTCTTCCTGTGCAGGTTGTGAAAGAGGTACCCTTCACCATAAATTCTTCCCTGATGAATGAAGGAGAAAGTTTGGAGAACTGAATATTGAAGATCTCTGCAGAGAAAAAGAACTTATTCATAATGTGGTCATGACCTGGCTGTTGCTTCATTGACATCAAAATTATTTTTATTCACCCTATAGCAACTTGCACACTGGTTAAGCCTAGAAACAGAGACCTTTGGAAAAAGAGATTTAAAAAAAAACTTGAAATAGATCAGGTGATAAATACCTTGTAAAATTTGTTACCATGCTCTAGAATGAGGATGCAGAGACCACAAACTCAGGATCCAGAAAGTGGAGTACAAAGAAACTATTAAATCATTAGCTATCTAGGAAGACCTGCTCTTTTTTTTTTCTTTAAAAAGAATGTGGCAGCTGGGGGTGGAGAATTTCCTGCTGGGAAGAGTAGAGGATGCTTAGTCTAACCAAGACTCTGAAGACAATAAGGCAAGAAAACCCAAGAGAAGGCTTGTGGATGATCCTGGTCAAGGTTTTCTACCATTTTCTAAAAGAATTATAACAGGTAAAAGTAAATAGACCTAAAAGATTATGGCAGTGACCTGAAGATGAGATCAAGGATTTCAACTGAACCAGGTACTGGAGACAGTGAAACAGAATCCCCTGAGCAGCGTTAAGCAAGAGCAGAAAGTAGCAGACACTGCAAGAACCAGTTGGGACATACCTGAAGGAAGCACTCCTTGGACAAAATAAGATGTTAGTGTTAGAGCACTGAGTTGCTGCTCTGTATGTTACCTACATATTATGTGCATTTTCTGGATGCATTTTTTTTGCATGTATATCTCTCTGAAAATTTTTACCACATATACCTACTCTTTTTCTGCTGAAATTCAATATATTTTGGGGAGAATATGCCCTAGTTTTGTGTTCTCTGACTAACCGTTAAAAGTAAATAGCAAACATTTAATCAATTATGTCTTAATTACTTACTATATGCCAGGAAAGAGGTAGATGATACATTGGAAAAAGCACTGACTTGGAAATAAGATCAGGATTCAAATCACTACTTGTATACTCTTGGACAGCTTCAACCTTTACATGAATATAAAATGAAGAAATTGGATTAGATAGCCCACAAAATCCCTTCACTGCTAGGAGGCAATATGGCAAAGTGGATAGAGAATTGTTCTCAGAACCAGGAAAACTTGAGTTCATATCTTGCTTTGGCACATGCTAGCTGTATGACTCTGGTTAAGCCACTGAAGCTCTCACTGTTCCAGACAACCATCTATAAATTGCAGAAAATTGCCTACAGGCATTGGTAGAGGGACTTTGCTCTTGCCTGTACAGCTATCCCTTCCACATCTTGACTTTCCCTGTCACAGTTACAATATATCCTGGGTCTGCATAAGAAATCAAATACGAATTTGGGGGCAATTTTGTGGAAGCCACAGATGACATCAAAGGTCAGCAGGTGACACAGAAAAATTCAAAATACATAAAAATATATGTAGAATATAGTATCATAACAACCCAAAATTTACAACAAATTACTGTAAAGATCCCATAAAAGAAAAAGAAAAAAATTCAGACTTTTCTAGAATGAAAGGAAGGCCAAAAAATTTTAGGCAGATTTTCTAGCTCTCCAGGGTGTCACACTCTCAAGCCCCACAGTGTGGAAGGGATAACTGTATTAATAGAGTCAAAGATCTAGTCCCAATGTCTATTTAGTAGTCTATATGCTAAGTTAGGAATAAAAAGATAAAAAGGAAATGTCAAAGATGAGGAACCAATTTTTGGCTTTTCCTAGTTCTAATTCATGTGAAGACAGTGAACCTTCTGGGCATTATTGATTGATTAATTGATTGATAACATACTTGAGGAATCCTTCCCCAAAATTCAGAGCATATGCAAGAATACTGTTTTCTTATTAATTTTTTAAAAAGAGTCTCTTAATTGTCTACTGAGCCAGAACAGAGTATGCAGATAAAAGGTTCAAACAGATATTCTGTAGCTATGAAGCTCCTGGTAAGGAGAGCAAGGCTACCTCTCTCCCACCTAGACACTATATGTCCATGAACTCATAGTTCTTGTTGTTATCTTGTTATCTCTTGTATTTATCTTTCCTGATCATAGGGAATTGAGAATTGAGAAGTAGAATTGACCAGATTATGACCTTTTGGGCTGAGAAAGGTCAAAAGAATCCTTCAGAAACTGGCTTCCATGGCAGAGACCTTAGGAGCCAGTATCAGTGCTAGCTATTCAATGAAGAGTCAGTCTTGAGGAGTAATGATAGTGTCTAACATTTATTTAGTGCTTTACTATGAGCCAAGTACCATGCAAAGTTCTTTATGATGATCTTATTTGAGTCTCACAACACACATTTCCTGAAAGGTAAGTACTGTTGTTAGTCCCATTTTACAGGTAAGGAAACTGAAGCACATAGTGGTTAAATGATTTGCCCTAAATCATATAGCCAGATGAGGCTCAGTTCTTCCTGAATTTAGGCCCAGTACTCCAGATACCTAGCTTCCCCTCGATTTGGTTCAGATTTGAACTCAGGAAGATGAATCTTCTTGACTTGAGGCCCAGCACTCTATTCACTATACCACCTAACTGCCCCAGTACTGCATATATTAACAGACATTTAAATAATGTGTGTTGAATTGCATTTATTTGAAATTGAAGCTTCCTGAGCTCTAAACTCCTTGCACCCCAAAATGAATACTAATGAATCTCTCTCACTATCACAAATATGAGATTGGTAGGAAGTTGCAGAAACTTCACTTACTTAATAAACATTTATTAAATACCAATTGAATGGCAGCACTGTACTGGGGCTACAAAAATAGATAAAAGACAATCCTTTCGCTGGAGGAACTTACAGTCTATTGGAAAAGGTCATACTTCCTAGAAGATCTAAAAATTTGACCACATTAAGCAGCAAAATATTCAATCCTGTGCAAAATCCTAATGAGAAGCTTAAATACAAGATCGCATTTTTTATTATTCTCTGGCATCTCCTGTTCTGAGGGAAAAACATCAACATAAAAATATATGTGGCTCACAGGTTAAGGACACGAGTTTGGGAGGAGAGGAAAAAAATGACCAGATGCTGAATTTCTTGAGAAAAAAGGAGAATGACCTGAAGAACAGTAATCAACAACCACCATGATCTATTTAATGAGGTGTGACCTTAAAAGAATGAGATCATGGAACAATGTTAGTAAAGGGAGAATCTATAAAAGGTGGGAGGGGGAGCAGAGCAACAAGTATTCTTTTTCCCCTTTGAAGACCAATATGATGTGAGCTAGAAGAAAAAGATATAGTCAGTGGTGGAGAGGATGGCTAAGGATGCATTGACTTCTGAAAGAAGCTAGGTCTTTATAAGGGAAAATAGATGGAAGGGATATGAGAGGAATAAGTCCCTTATGAAGAGAGGTCTATTCATTGTGGAATGGGAATTTCAAGAGGCACAATGGCAGGCAGAATTAGAATGGAGCATATTCAGAATGAGGTTGAGGAGCACAGATAGGAGAGAATAGGAGATGGAGATTTGTGATATATATTTTAGGATATAGGGACCCCACAGAATACCTTAAACTGGTCATAAACATTTTCTGGAGGACTCATTTTGTGAATTGAGAATACTGTCAGGTATTATATATTTGTAATTTTTAAATTAGCATACAATAACCAGAACTCAATAAAAATCAGTTTGTTTCCTTGCCAGAATGAGGAATTTGTTATCTAATAGATTAATAGGAATCCTTCTACTCTTTGCCAAAAATGTAGACTATTCTGACTTCAGCAAATTACTGTATTCTTGTTATTTTATTGTAATTTCTTTTTATGCAGGCTGGTATATGTAATCATGAACATGTTTAATGGAAAGAAAGCAATAGAGAGAATTTAGAATGGAGGCAATTGAAAAGTTTGCAGCCCGTACATGGTGTAAGCCGAGGGGAGGGTTAAATTACCACAATCACCATCTGTCTCTATTTTGCTAACCTACTTGCTGGGACACCACATTGTGTTAGTTCCCATTTCCTCTCACAGTGAACCTGAGCCAAACCTAAAGGGAAGAGTATCAGTATCTCTGGATAAACAGACCATTCGGTCTGTCTCTATATCAGCTGGGCTACTGTCCTTTTGCTTGCCAGCTGTGCCATCCTGGGCTGTTTGCTATGGGAGGGAGATCAACTCTCCCCATTGAGATGAAGCCCTCCCTTTCCCCCCTCCACCTTCCCTCCATTCCAGGAATGGAAATCTACAGGTTCAGTCCAGTTTCTATGATCATCTTAAAGGATCCTTCCTGGCATTGTGCTGCACTTAAGATTTTAACTACCCCAATCCTGTCTCTGACAAGTTTCAACTGGCCCTAATAGTCCTTTCATTACAGGGTGGTTTTATTGAAGCATTCCTCAGATCTGACTCAAGAATGAACCATTTCTAACCTCATTTGTGAATTCTGATAAATTCTTTTCTATAAGTTCTAGGAACAGCCCTCTTCTCCTACATGTCCCTAAACGGTGCCTCTCAGGACAGAAGCTGCCAGAGAGCAATTAAAAAATAGGTTCTTATATATAAACTTCTCTCTCAGATTTTACCCAGGATTGCCTATTTTGCCACTTAATGTGATTGAATTTTTAGATCTTCTGGTGATTGTGACTTTCTCCAATGAGCTATAAGGTCTTTGAGGGCAAAGCCTTTTTTTTTGTCTATTTTTGCCTCCTTAGCACAGTGCTGGCACATGATAAGTATTTAATAAATGTTTACTAACGGAGTGAAGATTCTGCAACTTCATACCCATTTCATATCTATGATAGAAAGGTTCATTGGCATCCATTGTTTGAGAAATGAATTTAGAGTTAAGTGAGCCTCAATTTCAAATCAAAAATTCAATTCAACACATTATTAAATGTCTGTTATATGAAGTACTGGGGCAGCTAGTTGGTATAGTGAATAGAGCACTGGGCCTCTTTCCTGAGTTCAAATATGACTTCTAACCCTTGCTAGTTGTATGACCCTGGGCAAGTCAGTTAATCCTGTTTGCCTCAGTTTCCTCATTTGTAAAATGAACTTAAAAAGGAAGTGACAAAATCGCTCCAGTATCTTTGCCAAGAAAACCCCAAGTGGGGTCACAAAGAATCTGATACAACTGAAAAAAAGACTGAGCAACAACATATGTAGTACATATGCTGAAGATACAAAGATGAAATAAGATATAGTACCTGTCCTCAAGGAGCTTACATTCTCAGACATGTTTATTTAACTTATAGTGGATTACCTGCTACTTGGGGGCGGGGGGGGGGGAGGGAAGAAGAAAAATTCATAATCAAGGTTTTGCAAAGGTGAATGTTGAAAACTATCTTTGCCTGTATTTGTAAAAATAAAAACTATTGTTTAAAAAGGAGCTTATGTATTATGTATTAAGTACAAAGTCCAAAAATATGACAAATTCAAGGAGGGAGAAATCATTTCCAGCAGGGAGAAGAAAAAGGATCAGAAAAGACTGGAGAAGGTAGAAAGGAAATACTTTCCATGTATAGTGGACAACATGTGCAGATGGATGGAGGTGAGAGAAAATATAACAAAATTGCAGAATGCTTAGTAGTCCAGTTTTTCTGAAATTGTATTAAGGAAATATGGATGAAATAAGACTGAAAGGATATATAGGAACCAGATCCTTGAAAAGCAGGATAAGGAATTTGTATTTTATTCTATAAGCAAAGGGGAATTCCTGAAAATCTCTGGGTAAAGAAGTAGTGTGATCACACTGGTACATGAGATCAGCTATGCAAAGGATGATTTGGAGAGGGAAGAGACTAGAGGAAGAAAAACTAATTAGGAGTTTGCTAGAATAGTTAATGTAGAAATGTGATGAGATCCGAAACAAGAATTGTGGCAGTGGAAATATAGAAGAAGAAATTATAAAAACTAAAGATTTTGGAGATGTAGAACAAATAGGATTTGACAACTGCTTAGATGTGGGAAGAGTGATATCTCCAAGGTTTTGAACTGAATGGATGGTAAATATAGTTGTGGCATCAACAGAGATATGGAAATTAGGAGAGAGAGCAGATGGAGGATGGGGGGAATGATTGTTTCAGTTTTGGACAAGTTAAACTTGATGGTAGAGACATCCAGATGTCCAGCTAATAAGTTAGAAATGAAGGGCTGGCATTTAAAAGAAAAAAATTAGGAGAAAAGATATAAATTTGAGTATTTCCCCATCTATAAAATGGTTGGTTGTAATAGCTGATCTCTAATGATCCAGTCCAACTCTTCCAAATATTAAAAGTTTTGGGTGTAGGACCAAGTTTGCAATAGTCCCTTGGCAATATAATATTTTTCTGCTGCCCCAGCACCTCCTTCCAAGAGTTTTAGGCTTTTCACGAATGTTCTCATTAATTTTTGTGGCAGTTTTCCCCCTTTTATAAGTGGAAATGTTGACATGGAAGAATGATTTACAGAAGGTTACTCTGAAGTAATTGGCAGAACCCAAGAGGACCAATTCCCAATTCATTTCCTAATCCTTTCTCTCAAAGTTACGATAAGCAGAAAACTTAAAATGCTGGGTGAGTTCTCTAGTCTGTTTAACCCTTTCAACAAGGACACAGAAAAAAATTACCATGTTAGTTTTCTGAGCTACTGTATGATTTGTGAAGAATACAAAGTCATTTATGAGCTTATGACTAATGGAAATGAAAGGAATTAAAGTTTTCCTTACTCCACTTCTAGCAGAATACCACACACCTCTCTGGATGGCAAAGTTACAGCCAGTTCTTCAGAATGGTATTCCTGCAGCTTCCCTCACAGACCACACACTGATGTGCATGGCATCTATGAGCTTTGACTATAGAAGATGGACATATCAGAGCCCTCCCGCTGAGGGGATGTCTCCCTGACCTTGGTCACCTGGTCTCCTGCAAGCTAGTCCTTGCTGTTTGCTCATACTTCATTGTTCCATTTGGGGTTCTGAAAATAGTTACCATAGATTGCAGCACACTCATGCCCCACTCCTACATGCCTTTAAACTCCAGAAAATGTTTTATTACCAATTTGCCTCTTGAGAATGACATTGTTAAGAGGCAACTACATGGCATAGTGGATAAAGTACTGGCCCTGCGGTCAGGAGGACCTAAGTTCAAATCAGCCTGAGAGGACTGAATTTGAAGTCGAGAGACCTGTTTTAAAATCTTGACTATTTCATTTATTGGACTAGTCATTTAACATTTCTAGACCCCAGTTCCCTCATCTGCAGAACAGAAATCACCAGCCTCACAGGGTTGTAATAAGGACCAAATAAGATGTTTATTGAGTGTCTTGTAAACAAATGTGATATAAATGTTACTTATTATTTTAGTAAAAGAGTTCACATTTATATAAAGTATGATGGATAATACATTGCTTTAGGTACAATATTTCACTTGAACCTTGCAATACGTGAGGTAGGTAATGCAAGTATTAGTTCCATTTATCAGATAAGAAAACTGAGTCAAAACGATTAAATAAATGATTTGCTTAATAAGATCACACAGCAAATAAAGAGCCAATCTTCTGACTAGCATTCTTTTCACCTTCATCATTCACTTAGTCCTAGCCTTTTCCCTTAAGTTTTTAACAGAAGGAACAAGTATATTAAATACCTACTATGTGCCAAACACTGTGTTAGCCCTTTACAAATTCTTTCTCCTTTGAATTTCACAACAATCCTGTGAGGGATGTTATTTTGATCCCCATTTTATAGCAGGAACAGACAGAAGTTATTGCCAGGAATAGCATGGAAGTAGTTTTCTATATTGGTGATGGTAGTTTTAAGAACCCCTTTAAGAAGGGATTTTTGTTGTTGTTGTTTTTTGAAATATGATCTTAAAATGGGATGAAGTTACAACTAGAAGATGTTGGGACAAAACTTTTATTAAATAATTTTAAAAGTATTTCCAAACTCTGATGTCCTATGATTTAGAGGAGCATTAATTCTGGAGCTAGTAAATAGTTACCAGTTTTGTGACCTTAGCCAATTCACTCTGTTTGCCTCAGTTTCCACAATTGTAAAATGGGGATGATAATAATAGCACTTAACAACCAGGGTTGTTGTGAGTATCAATTGAGAGAATATTTGTAAAGCATTTAGTATGGTCCCTAACACATAATAGGTACTATATAAATGCAAATATTACTATTGTACCTGATAAGAAACTAAAATCCAAAACTTGTTTTGAAGGGGCTTACAGTCTAGTTGTTGCTGACCTTAGATGAAGTCAAGTGGCACCTTTCTGTCCTACCCTGTAATTCTATGGTTAACTAAATACATGCAGGGGGAAAAAGGTTTTTGTATATTGACAAGAAGACAAGCCTTGAGCTAAAATAGGGAGGGCACTGGCTGATAGAAGAGCTATTATTTTAATCTGTTTTCAATGCAGCAGTTTCTGGTCCATAGGATCTCTGTAACTTGTAGTGTTTGCACCTTGTTAAACTCCTGTTTGAGTCAGAATTTACAGGGCTGAAGCCCCTGGAATATTTCAAGCTAGTGTAATTTCAGCACAAAAAAGGAAATGGAAGGGCCAGCTTGGGATTAGAGATACAAATCATCATGGAGTCTAAAGCAAAACACAAGGAACCTTCTGTCCTAAGTAGAGGGCATGTTCTGATTAGTGACTTCATTCCATGTTTACATCCTTTTTTTTTTTCAAAGTCCAACATCCTCTTTTCTTCTCTAAATGTTCTACCTTCCTGATTATATAGTTTAAGTTCCTCTTCCAAAGCCTCTCCTTCCCTCTTCCCTTTTCTAAGATAGCAACATAACATGTTCTATAAGTAGCTGGGATGACTGGTCCAAACAAGAGCATGAACTTCTCCCTTATTGGTTGACAAGCAGTTTGTCAGTGTATTTACAAGTGGCTCATGATGGTAAAGCAAGCTTGTCTAAAAAGTGGTTTTCCATACAACTTATGATCTGTGCTATATGTCTTTGTGTTCCCTAGTCTCATGGATCTCCTTATTTTAGCCTTTGAACCTTTTGGTCTTTGTTCATGATCAGTCCATTTATTCCCTAGGTCCCTTTTGTGTCTTTGGGATCCTGGTAGGAAAAGTTACCCTCAATCTGGTTTAGCCCATCTGCCAAAATGGTTTACTAGGGTGTGGCTGCTTAGTTAATATAAAGATGCAATTTTTTCTCCAATCTAAATTTGCTGACCCCCTGAAATCTATGCATCAGCTCCTTAGGGGCCCGGAGACCCCAGGTTAAGGCCTTTTTATGTAAACCATAGCTTTATTTTCTTACTCCCAATTTATTTGTGGTGTTTGTTTGTTTTTTAAATTTGAATCCCTAGTACTTAGCACAATCATTGGCATATGCTTCATAAATATTTATTATTTATTATATTTATTGTATAGTAGCCCTCAATTAGAAAATAAGCTCCTTGAGAGCAGAGACTGTCAAACTTTTACATTTGTAACCCTAGCATCTAACATAGTAGTTGATATGTAAAATGCGCTTAATACTTATTGATTGGTTTAGAAATATTACTTTGGAAACTGTGAAATATAGAGTGGTGAGGAGAGAGACTTTGGGCAAAAAGATTATTTATATATGTATATATATATACACATATACACACACAGATATACATACATACATATATATGTATTTATATAATTTCAAGAAAATATATAAGCTGGAGATTTACCTTTCTTGGTTGGTTGATTGTTGTCCTTCATTCTCAAAGAGAATCAAAATGACATTACTATGTTAGAGTTGAGTTACACTGTGTCTTATGGCCGATCAGACCAATACGAGCCTGGAATGTTTTCACAGGTCAGGAACAAATAGATCCATGAACATTTGGGGTGAACTCTCTAACTTTGTGCATCTCATGTTTCTTCTGGGCTAATTCAATTCTTCTTTGCTCATGGAGCACAGCCTTGTCTGATGAAGGGCACGCCATGCTGGGTGGTCCTGTGCCAGTGTCTCCCATGTCATGCAATCAATTCTAAAATTCTTAAGAGAGACCTTGAGAGTGTCCTTGTATCACTTTTTCTATCTTGTGAGTGCTTACCCTATATTAGTTCTCCATAATATAATCTTTTTTGAGGTACAAGTGTGTCGGGGGAGACTAGCACCTCTGGGGTAAGGATGCTGAGCCCTTTACACAGGGCTACTTTCCATCTTCAATGTCCACCTGAAAGGTAGATGGATCAGGTGGACACATATCAACTACTATATTAAATGCTAGGGTTACAAATGTAAAAGTTTGACAGTCTCTGCTCTCAAGGAGCTTACTTTCTAATTGAGGAATACTATGCAATAAATATAATAAATAATAAGTATTTATTAAGCATATGCCAGTGATTGTGCTAAGTACTAGGGATTCAAATTTAAAAAACAAACAAAGAAACACCACAAATAAATTGGGAGTAAGAAAATAAAGCTATGGTTTACATAAAAAGGCCTTAACCTGGAGTCTCCAGGCCCTTAAGGAGCTGATGGATAGATTTCAGGGGGTCAGCAAATTTAGATTGGAGAAAATTGCATCTTTATATTAACTAAGCTCTAACTGAAATTTTGCATTATTGCCTTCCAGAGCAAGAAAAAAAGTTAGGAAGGGAGTGGTAGGGAGTATATATTGTACAGCAAGGCATATGGCTGGGTGTCCCCTCTGGAAAGGCCCTGGTGATCTAATAACGGGCTTGGGTATTGAAAACTTGCTTATGTTTGCCAGATTCAGGAAAGTTCCATTTATATGGACTCTAGTGGAGGCAAACTTGACTACCTCTAAAATTAACTAGTCAATCTCCTGTTCCAATCCTATTTAACCTAATCTAAGGGAAATTTTTGTTTCTTTGTTTTGTTTTTTGCTTTTTAACATGACTGAGGAGATGGCTTTAACTTAGACCTGGGACTTCTATCTCTGACCTTGGCAGACTTATTCCCCTGGTTAGTTACTACCTGCACCATTACATCAGGAGAGTTCCAATTGAAGCACTGTTTCCAGTGACTTATATGGCCAAATTCTGGAAGGCTAAGATCTCCAACTAGATTCTTTTTTAGTAATCCCTATATTATTTATGTTCCCTTTTTATAAATGAATGAATTAATGAACAAAAGAAAAAAATGTTTGTTAAATACTTTCTATGTACAAAGCACTGCCCTAAACCATGAGTATTCAAATAGAAAATCAGCCCCTCTTCTCAAGGAGCTTGTATTCTTACTGGAGAGACTACATAGTTAGGAAGTTACATAAAGTTCAGGGTTCTTCTTCCATCACAGTCATTCAGTTTGGTCTTCCTTATCTTTGAAGCTTCATGGTGCAGTGGATAGAGTTCTGGACCTGAAGTCAGGAAGACCAGAGGTTAAATCCAGCTTCAGATACTTCCTAGCTTTGTGTCCCTGAACAAAACACTTAATTTCTCTCTGCCTCAGTTTTCTCTTCTGTAAAATGAAGATACTTTCCCACTTCCCAAAGTTGTTGTGAGGATTAAAGTGATATAACATTTGTACAATGCTTTGGAAACCTTTAAGCCCTATATAAATAGGCAGCTCAGAATGTCAGACCTAGAGTCCGAAAGAACAGTTTAAATCTGACCTTAGATACTTACTAGTGTGTGACTAGCAAATCACTTTACCCTGTTTGCCTCAGTTTCCTCATCTGTAAAATGAACTGGAGAAGGAAATAGCAAACCACTCCAGTATCTTTGCCAAGAAAACCCCAGATGAAGCCACCCAGCCAGACATGATTGAAAGGACTGAACAACAACAAATGCTAATTAAGCCCAAGCCCTTCCTCTTCCTATTTAGAGAAGCATCCTTTTATATAGTCCTCAATTATGGGTTCTAAATCTCTAAATATGCTAAGCCTTTAAATTTTCTTAAATCCTCTCAAAATACTTCCATTAGCATTTCTTCCATCCCAACTTGACTCTCAGTTTGCAGAATTAATTCATATAGGATATTAAAGTTGATCCTAGTTGAGTGGCTAGCATGGAAGTCACCAGAGACCTTTTGCAATGAGGGAACCTCTTCAAATGGTTAAAATCTCAGCCTTAAAATATAGTGGTAGAGAAAGTTGTTCTATCCAAGGAGCTGCCTAATCTAGAAATCCTCTCTCCCCCCACAAAAAAATTTGACCTTTTAACATCCTTGCCAAATCTATTGAAAAGAACCATAGAACAGTATAAACTGCAAAATGGATAATTTTGATTAGATTAAATTAAACAAATCTGCACAAACAAAACCAAGGCATCCAAGATTAGAAGCAGAAAGCTGGGAAACATTTTTATAGCCTATGTATCCAATTTCTTATTTCTTCTTATTTCTAAAATATATAGAAAATGGACTCAAATTTATAAGAATGCAAGTCATTCCCTAATTGATAAATGGTCAAAAGATATGAATATACAATTATCAGATGAAGAAATTAAAGTCATTTATAGTAATATGAAAAAAATGCTCTAACTCACTAATGATTAGAGAAATTCAAATTGAGACAGTTCTGAGGTACCCCTTCACACCTCTCAGATTGGCAAAGATGACAGGAAAATATAATGATGAATGGTGAGGGGATGTGGGAAAACTGGGACACATACATTGTTGGTGGAGTTGTGAACTGATTCAACCATTTTGGAGAGCAGTTTGGAACATGCCCAAAGGGCTATCAAATTGTGCATAGCATTCCATTACTGGATCTGTTTCCCAAAGAGATCATAAAAGAGGGAGAAAAAGAACCATAGACTGTATCCTAAAGACCAACTGATGGTGGCTTATGAAAATCCCTCAACTGTGGGTGAGAGAAGTAGTGTGTCTATTGAAGGAAAGCTTCAGGGCTCCTGCAGCTGGGGCTGCTCCTAAAGGTGTTACCGTTTGCATATAAGGGGAGAGTTCTATGGCATCCAAGCTAATCAGCTATCTTTTATAGTTTCTGCAACTGTTTTGCCAGTTTATGGATAATCTTCAGACTTATGGTGGGGATGGAGTAATATCCCTAATGATTATGTTACTTATTTATAGCCTGGGATCATTGACACAGACATGTCCCTCATTCCATTGCTGTGTTTTGTTCCTAAGACCTCCAACAGTTAAAAAATAAAAGACTACTGTCTGAGGCTTTTCCCAGGAGCACACATACCACAGGGGAACATATTAAATAAAGGCATATATAGAAAGTCACCTGGGTATCCAGATCCCTCAAAAGTACATTGACCTACTCCAATGAGGTGGTATCTTGCTGTTATGAACTTTACAATCACAGCTTTATAATCACAGAGTAAGCACCAGAATAAGGGACACTAGTCTATAGCCCTGTCTTTTTTTCTCCTTTTCTAAATTTCCTAGAAGAAGCCTCAGAATAGAAAAGAAGCAGTGCCCTTATATTGACCATTGCCAGCAGCTACTATCATGCTACCTTTAAGGCTTTAAATGCCTTGCCTCCCAATTATGGTAACAGCAGCACTGTTTCTGCAATTTGCTTCAATGGTAGTTATGTCTGCAGGGAGTGTCCCTCTAATAGTGTCTGCTTCTGGCCACGACCATTAGCCTTCTCAGTCAATCCTGGGTGTGGATTAAATAAAAGAACATTCACCTTAAATCATCTTAAATAAATGTGAACTTTCCCAGAGGAGATGTGAATGATACTAGCACTTAAGGGGCTATGAGATAAACCCCTTCCTACACTGACTTAAATCTATGTTGTTGCTGCCAAATCTTGTGCAGAATCGGGTCCAAGACCCTGTTTATCAAAAATGGGTACTTTGGACAATCCTCTTCCTTCTCTAAGGAATTATTTTTATGGAAAATATATTACAACAATCATGGGGGGGGGGAACAGCCTTAAAAATAAATACCAATTTGCAAACAAATTCCCAGGATGCTGTAGTTTAAAGATACAGAGAAGATAAAGTCTTTCATGCATGATTCTGGTGTAAAAATTTGGGTTTCACTCAGCATTTGACATATGTGAGTACTGTTCTGATTGTACTTTACAAATA
This sequence comes from Sarcophilus harrisii, assembly GCF_902635505.1. Classification (NCBI taxonomy): domain Eukaryota; kingdom Metazoa; phylum Chordata; class Mammalia; order Dasyuromorphia; family Dasyuridae; genus Sarcophilus; species Sarcophilus harrisii. The sequence goes on from NC_045427.1 coordinate 327,243,172, forward strand.
GTGGCCCCAAGTATCCACAGCTGAAAAATAGCAGACCAAAGCGTTCCCCATCCCTGCTCCTGTCTAACAAGATTAGTCTAAATTGAAATGGATAGGTACAATACAGATCTGAAAAAAAAGGAGGAAGGGTTGAGGAGGAAGAGGTGAGTTAGATGTTAACATCAATCAGGGAGCATCCATTGTGATAATTTGAGTCATCTTTGAGTCTCCAAAATTGGCCCAACCTGATCAGGGAAGATTAGAATAAAGATAATGGATTTATGCCATAAGCATGTAGGCAGTGTGCCCTATCACAGACTCATAGAGTGGTAGAGCTGAAGGTAACTTTGTTACTGTTGTTTTCAGTCCTTTCCAACAGGATTTTAGGATTTTCTTGGCAGAGATACTGCAATGGTTTGCCATTTCCTTCTCCAGCTCATTTTATGGATGAGTTATTGAGGCAAACAGGGTTAATGACTTGTCCAGGGTCACACATCTAGTATCTGAGGCCAGATCTTAACCCAAGAAGATGAATCTTCCTGATTTCAAGTTCAGTACTCTATCAACCACCTAGCTACCCAAAGGTGACCTTGGAGATCATCAAATGCTTATCTGCTTCTCATTTTATTGATGTACTGGGCTTTGGCCAGACCCCACTTACAAATCCACTGTGTCTTAATTGCTATACCTTATGTGGAATTAAAATGAGGAAGTCCTTCTGGGACAGTAGGCTTAATAAAAATTTAATTATGATGGAGCAGCCATACAAAATGGGGCCAGGATTGGTTGTGTGGCAGAGTTTGTGGGGGGGTGGCGTAGTGAGGAAGTCTGGAAAAGCAAGATTAGAAAGTTAAACCTCTTCTGGGGGAGGGAAAAGGAAGGAGAAAAATTTGGAGCACAGGGTTTTTCAGGAGTGAATGTCGAAAACTATCTTTGCATATATTTTGAAAATAAAAAGCTCTTATTTAAAAAAAAAAAGTTGAGCCTCTCACCATTGATACATTGATATTGGAACCTAGGATGAGTTTCTGTAAGTACTCAGAAAGGTAGCCACAAGCATCTGCAACTGCTATTAGTTCTGATTTCTCAGCCAGTACTTAATCAATAATGCTCCTGTATCATTAGATTATCTTAGTAAAAACATTCTTTTTACTCTACAATCTGAGTGCTTTTTCTTTGCAGAGGTAAGAACTCATGGTATCTCAGAGTAATTTAAGATGTCAAGGAACCAATGGCCCTTTCATATCAACTGATCAAGAAACTAAAATTTCCATGAGTATAATATGTTGGGCATTATCAGAATTACCAGAATCATTCAGAGAAAGTGCAGAGATGTTTTTTAAAAATTCATTTAAAAAGGAGTAAAAAAAATCTATAATCTTTACACATCTCCTAATTCCTAGTATTTTGTTCTTTCTAATTAAAATAAAAAAGAACTATATACAGTATGTAAAGAGTAGGTAGATCTTGGAATGAAGAGGACCTGACTTCAGGTTCTTCCTTTGACATATGGAGTTTATAGGGTGGGAATTCTCTAAAGAAATCACAGATCTGGCTCTTCCCCTCAAAAAAAAATATGTTATTGAAGATAAAGGAAATATTTAACTCTTCTTGGAGGAAGTTAGGTGGTTTAGTGGATAGAGCACTGGGCTTAGAGTTAGGAAGGACCTGAGTTCAAATGCAGCTCTGGAACCTTGGGCAAAAGTCACTTAACCTCTCTCTCAGTTTCCTCATTTGTAAAATGGGGATAATAATAGCACCTACCCTCCAGGATTGATGTTAGGATTAAATGAAATGAGAATCATAGAGTACTCAATGCTTGACACATAATAATCATTATATATATATATATGTGTATATATATATATATATATATATGCCATTGCTTTTAATTATTATTATTTGAGGGAGGAAAGGTTATTAAATCCTGGATTTTTTACTCCTTTTTTAGTGAATTTTTTTAACATCTTAACATCTGAATGATTCTGGTTCTGATGATGCTCAACATATTATATGCATGAAATTTTTAGTCTCCTGATTGGTATCTTAAGCTTATTTTCAAGTTTTGGCACCTTTCCTGACTTATTTTATAGCTTGAAGCAAATCTCTTTATATTGCTTATTCGTAAAGAAAGACTGTCTTTATTTCTGGTAAAGATCTCTATCTTAGGATCTTTATTTTAAAAGTCTGTGAAGTTTTATTGTGGTCTTAACATGTCCTAGAATCAAAGAATGATAGAGCTGGAAGGGGCCGTAAAATTCAACTAATACAATCCCTGAAAATATCCCCATGGGACAAAAGTCTGGACTGAAATGGTAATTAGTTGTAGAGCTAAACTTAAAACTGAGGTCCTCTGACTTCAAATCCTGTGTCCTTTTACAGGTTTGTTCAAGGTTATATATGTTGTTGTTATTATTCAGTTGTACGTAGATTTTGTCCCTCAGTCTTTCAAGAAAAAAATACTGGAATGATTTGCCATTTCTTTCTCCAGTGTGTCCCCATTTTACAGATGAGGAACTGAGGCAAATAGGCATCACACAGTTACTAATTTTCTGAGGCCAGACTTGAACTCAAATCTTCCTGCCTCCAGGACAGTGCTCTGACCACTGCACCACTTAATGATCTCAGTCATGCAGGTAGTCAGTGGCTATTGGCACTGGGTTCAGATATGTGGGGTATAATGGCTCGGCTGTGTCATAACTAGACAAAATCTTTGAGCAATGGAAAATCTAGCCCAAGGCTCTGAAGTATTAATACTCTTACTAGAAAAATTTCATTACTTCCTTTCTATTGTCTCTGGGAAGTTAAAGTGTTATTCATTGTCTGTTTATGTACGTATTTTCCAATTTTTGGTCACCATCAATAGCAATTCTGAATCATACTCATTCTGGTAAAGTTTATTACATTATAGGAGTCTTATCAGCTGTTTTTCTGAAGTTGTTTTCACAATATAGGGTTGGTGGAAGCAAACATGTCTGTTTGTCAATTGAGCTTGAAAATAAGATTTTATGACTCATTGGTGACCCTGGAAGTGTCATAGGCTCTGGAGAACCAAAGGAGAGAGTTGGAGAGAGCCAACTGTAGTTTTAGTGACTAGAGGAGACAGTATAGCTGAATAGCTCAGAATTTTAACTCTGCAAGAGACCTTAAAGACTATTTTAGAGAAGAGGGAACTAAGACCCAGAGAGATTAAACAAATCACCCAAGATTACACAGAACCAGAATTAGGATGCAGATTTCCTAACTCTAATTGCCATGCTCTTCCCACTCATTACACCACACTGGCTCAGAGGACTGAAAACATGTTCACAAACACCGCTTTACTCCCATTGGACAAAGTGTAGAAAAAACAAATCCATCCCCTTCCTTATGGTCACTTAGGGTTAGCTTTGTTTCAAGATAGTATGTGCTAAAGGTATTATCCTTTCCCTGAATTCCTCCTTACCTCCCCAAACAACCAAATCCTACTTTTCCTACTTGGGTGCTAATTTAGTAAGACTTTACCCAGAAGAATTTAATTCAATTTGAATAAGGTCATTGGCAATTTGACCTTTTGTATATGTTTGGATCAGAGGATTTAATACCTATCTGGAAGATTTCTTTTCTTCAGATTAGAAAGTTTGGATTTCTCGACCATAATTGAGGGGAACAATTCTTGTGGAGAAAGGAGTCATCATTCCTCCTATTACCAATACTGTTAATCAATTGCCACCAATAGATCGGGCTGGCAGATTAGGTAAAACATCAGGACATCCTGAGGCATATATGTGAGGGAGAATGGACCTTAATAAGTTCTGCCATCACTTTAAAAAAAAGAAAAGAAAAAAATTTGCCTCTTCAGAGATCTAGGGTGTCAATAACTTTCTTTTCTGGGTCTCTGAAGGAGCAAATGGTTCAATATCACAAATGGATATGAATTTATGAATGGAAGTGATATTAAAAAAGGTTTGCTGGGGTCTTTCCATCTGACTTGTTACTGTATATTATTTCCCTCATTAGTAGGTAAATTTTTTACTTTCCCATTTGAATCTTCAAAGCTTATCAAATCCCATTTGATAAGCGCTTAATAAATACTTGATTCATTCACGTTTTTGGTTAACTTCTGATAAATTCTATTAAAACACATATTATTTATGTCTTTTGTATTTATTTTTACTTAACAGTAATTTCCCAGTATGTTTTCTATTCCTGATGAACCCTCCCATGTACTAAAGAAAATAGTTAAGTAAAACTGACCAGAATATCAAACTTGTATGATAGCAAATATTATTATGTCCCTGTAATACCTCACATTTCTACTGAGAAGAGTTTAGAGTGTTTCTTCTGATGAACTCTCCGTTTTTAGGGTTCCAAATCCAGTTGAATTAATGTGTTACAGAACTTTTCCTTCCTCCCCTCCCACCTCCCATATATAAAATGGTGATGAGCCAAGGCTTCAGTCTCGGGGTCTTTCCCTCTGGTCATGAGGAAAACAGAAAATTTCCAAGTCATTGCATACCACTTTGGCCTTGAGCAGCTGAGGGATCTGAATCACCACTTCAGTGGGGCCCTTGCAGTCTGTCACAGTTGGCAAGCTCAGGCCCTGGGCTAAGCCTGGAAACCAGTTGACCTCCCAGACAGAAGGTTCCACTTGGTCAGCAAGAAGATCATTGAGAAGGAAAGGAAGGGAAAGCTTAGATCAGCTGCCTCCCAACATCCCTTGAGATTAATAAATCTACATGAGTTCTTCAGGCTGTTACTCTTTTCACCCTAAAAAGAATACTTACCTGCCTTTTACTTTCTTTTGCCAGCATATATGAAAAGCATTTTTAATGCATCTCAAAAACATAACAAAAATTGAAAGAAATTAAAAACAAATAAACCAAAAAATGTGTCTTAGTTACTAGATGGGAAGCAAGCAAATTTGTTAACTCATTTCCCATGGTGAATGCATAGAAGAATAGAGCAATAGAAATAGTTCAGATATTACAAAAATGTCTTTCTTCCTGGCAGCAGCATAGTGAGGTCTTTATATTCAGCCCTGTAATCTGTCCTATCACTCAAAGCTCACTCTGAGAGCATTATTCTCTATGCGGGGGTTGATTCTTCCTTTAAACAAATATTGATTTTTTTACCCAGTGTCCTCCCCCTCCAGTTTTCATCATATCAAAAGATTTCTTATCTCCCTCTACCAAAAGAGGCAGCAAGGTAGTACAGTGGATAGAGCACTGGGCCTAAAATTAGAAAGACTTGAATTCAAATCCAGCCTCAAATACATATTAGCTGTGTAATCCTGGGCAAGTCCCCAAATCTTTATTTTCCTTCAGTTCCTTGACTGCAAAATGGGGGTAATAATACTACATATCTCTGAGGATTGTTGTGAGGAGCAATAAGATATTTATAAAGTGCTTAGCATTGTGCTTGCCACAGAATAAGCACTTAATACTTGTTTCTTTTTTCCTTCCTTTCTTCTTTTCTTTCTGTCTTCCTTCCTTCTTCTCTCTTTCCTCTTTCCCTTCCTTCTTCTTCTCCCCTCCTCCTTTCCTTCTTCTGTCTTTTTCTCCTCCCTCCCCTTCCTCTTTCCCTCCCTCTTCCTTTCTTCATTCCTTCCTTCCTCTCTTTCTTCCTTCTTTCCTTCCTTCTTCCCTTTCTTCCTTTCTTTCCTCCTTCCTTCCCTGCTTCCTTCCTTTCTCTTCCCTCCCTTCCTTCCTTTTTTTTCCTTCCAAAAGTATGACTTAAAAGAAGAAAGCAGAAAATGTTAAAGACAAAGCATTATAGATTTTCTCAATACCTTGACCTAAACATGCAAGAAAACAGATGTGATTTAGGGTCAAGCTCATGAAATCAAAACTGAAATAAACAAGCCTGATATAAGAACAATAAGGAATTTCTTCAACTGACTATAGCCAGCTTTCTTCTTTGTATGCACCAGTTTTGTGGCAAAGACATTCTCTTTTTAAAACTTACTGAAGCTGGACAGCTCCTTCCACTGCCATCTTCACTGTTCTACATTGGCACTGGTCATTTTCCAAACTTACCATTTCCATCTAATAGAAGCAATAAAGGCCACAGCTTAAATCCTGTTTTGCTAAATTTTGAAGGGCCATCAAAATATATTTTTTAAAAATTTGACATATTTAAATGGCAATGTATTGCTATAGGATAATCTAGGGGAGTATTTAATTAGTATTTTGGAGTTGTTTAAATAGAGCAGGTATCTTAATGTACCCTGTATTTTTTATAATAATAGCTTTTTCTTTTTCAAGTTACATGCAAAGATAATTTTCAACATTCACCCTTGCAAAACCTTGTGTTGCAAATTTTTCTCCCTCGCTCCCCACATCCTCCTTACTTGGACAGCAAGTAATTCAGTATAATTGCAAACCTTCTAAACATATTTCCACATTTATCATGCTGTAAAAGAAAAATCATATTACAAAGGGAAAAATGAAAAAGAAAAACAGGCAATCAAACAATAACAAAAAAGGTAAAAAAAAAAAAAAAAAAAAGGTACCATATTGTGATCCATATTCAATCCCAATAGACTGCTCTCTGGATGCCGATAGCTTTCTCCATCACAAATCCATTGGAATTAACTTCATTGTTGAAAAGAGCCAAATCCATCACAGTTGATCATCACATAATCATGTTATTGATGTGTACAATGTATTCTTGGTTCTTTGCACTTCATTTAGCTTAGTTCATATAAATCTCTCCATTTCTTTCTGAAATCATCCTGCTGAGCATTTTTTTTGACAGAGCATAGAGCTTATTTACTTATTTCTTTATTTTTATTATAGCTTTTTATTTATAAAACATATGCATGGTTTGGTATTGGCTAAGGAATAGATTAGTTGATCAGTGGAATAGGTTAGGTTCAAGGGATAAAACAGTCAACAAATATAGCAACCTAGTCTTTGACAAACCCAAAGACCCCAGCTTTTGGGATAAGAACTTACTGTTTGATAAAAATTGCTGGGAAAATTGGAAACTAATATGGCAGAAACTAGGCATTGACCCACACTTAACACCGTACACCAAGATAAGGTCAAAATGGGTTCATGACCTAGGCATAAAGAATGAAATTATTAATAAATTAGAGGAACACAGGATAGTTTACCTCTCAGACCTGTGGAAGGGGAAGGACTTTATAACCAAAGAAGAACTAGAGATCATTACTGATCACAAAATAGAAAATTTCGATTATACCAAACTGAAAAGTTTTTGTACAAACAAAACTAATGCAGACAAGATTAGAAGGGAAGCAATAAACTGGGAAAATATTTTTACAGTCAAAGGTTCTGATAAAGGCCTCATTTCCAAAATATATAGAGAATTAACTCTAATTTATAAAAAATCAAGCCATTCTCCAATTGAAAAATGGTCAAAGGATATGAACAGACAACTCAGATGAAGAAATTGAAACTATTTCTAGTCATATGAAAAGATGCTCCAAGTCATTATTAATCAGAGAAATGCAAATTAAGACAACTCTAAGATACCACTACACACCTGTCAGATTGGCTAAGATGACAGGAAAAAATAATGATGATTGTTGGAGGGGATGCGGGAAAACTGGGACATTGATGCATTGTTGGTGGAGTTGTGAACGAATCCAACCATTTTGGAGAGTAGTTTGGAACTATGCTCAAAAAGTTATCAAACTGTGCATACCCTTTGATCCAGCAGTGTTACTTCTGGGCTTATATCCCAAAGAGATTAAAAAGAAGGGAAAGGGACCTGTATGTGCACGAATGTTTGTGGCAGCCCTTTTTGTAGTGGCTAGAAACTGGAAACTGAATGGATGTCCATCAGTTGGAGAATGGCTGAATAAATTGTGGTATATGAATATTATGGAATATTACTGTTCTGTAAGAAATGACCAACAGGATGATTTCAGAAAGGCCTGGAGAGACTTACACGAACTGATGCTGAGTGAAATGAGCAGGACCAGGAGATCATTATATACTTCAACAACAATACTAGATGATGACCAGTTCTGATGGACCTGGCCATCCTCAGCAATGAGATCAACCAAATCATTTCCAATGGAGCAGTAATGAACTGAACCAGCTACGCCCAGAGAAAGAACTCTGGGAGATGACTAAGAACCATTACATTGAATTCCCAATCCCTATATTTATGGCCACCTGCATTTTTTATTTCCTTCACAGGCTAATTGTACAATATTTCAGAGTCTGATTCTTTTTGTATAGCAAAATAACAGTTTGGTCATGTATACTTATTGTGTATCTAATTTATATTTTAATATATTTAACATCTAATGGTCATCCTGCCATCTGGGGGAAGGGGTGGGGGGGTAAGAGGTGAAAAATTGGAACAAGAGGTTTGGCAATTGTTAATGCTGTAAAGTTACCCATGCATATAACCTGTAAATAAAAGGCTATAAAAAAAACATATGCATGGGCAATTTTTTTAACATTGACCCTTGCAAAACCTTCTGTTCCAAATTTTCCCCACCTTCCCCCCATCCCATCCCCTAGATGGCAGGTGATCCAATACATGTTAAATATGTTAAAGTATATGTTAAATCCAATATATGTATACATATTTATACAGTTATCTTGCTGCACAAGAAAAATTGGATCTAGAAAGAAAGAAAAAATACCTGAGAAGGAAAACAAAAATGCAAGCAAACAACAACAGAAAGAGTGGAAATGCTATGTTGTGGTCCACACTCAATTTCCACAGTCCTCTCTCTGGGTGTAGATGGCTTTCTTCATTACTGAACAATTGGAACTGGTTTGAATCGTCTCATTGGTGAAGACAGCCATGTTCATCAGAATTGATCATCATATAATCTTATTGTCGTGTACAATGATCTCCTGGTCCTGCTCATTTCACTCAGCATCAGTTCATGTAAGGCTCTCCAGACCTCTCTGTAGTCATCCTCCTGGTCATTTCTTATAGAACAACAATATCCATAACATTCATATACCACAATTTATTCTGCCATTCTTCAATTGATGAGCATCCATTCAATATCCAGTTTCTGGACACTACAAAAAGGGCTGCCACAAACATTTTTGCACATGTGGGTCCTTTTCCTTGCTTTAAGATGTTTTTGGGATATAGGCTCATTAGAAATACTGCTGGATCAAAGGGTATGCACAGTTTGATAACTTTTGAGCATAGTTCCAAATTGCTCTTCCAGAATGGCTGGATTTGTTCACAGTTTCACCAGCAATATCTGATCATTTCTTATAGAACAATAATATTCTGTTACATTTATATACCATAATTTATTCAGCCATTCTCCAACTAATGGGCATCCAATCAGTTTCCAGTTCTTTTGGATGAAATTATTGATTGTTTCTATGGTTTGTTGTTTCACCCACTCATTCTTTAGGATTAGATTACTTGGTTTCCAGTTAATTTTTGGTCTATTTTTCTATGGACCTTTATTACATGCAATTTTTATTGTATCATGATCAGAAATGGATGCATTTGCTGTTTCTGCTTTTCTGCATTTGATTGTGAAATTTTTATGCCCTCATATATGATCATCTTTTGTATAAGTTCCATAATGTATCCAGAATTTTTTAAAAAAAGAAAAATGCCCTATTGTTTGAGGGGATTTTAATCACTTGGGAAACCTTTCTCGGGCTTTTTAGAATTCAGAGAGTAGTATAGGTTGTAGCTCAGAACCAAACAAATCTTTTTCTACTTTTATCTTTATCCTGTGGAGCTTCAGTGGTATCTTCACTCTCTATCTGCTTCACTTTCTTGCTGCTTCAAGACCATGACAAAAGTGTTGGGCCCTGCTCTCATTTCTTCCATCTATATTCTTCAATTTGTATCTTTCCTCTTGCAGAATGAAGCGTAAAAATAGGATTTCAGTAAAAGTCAAGTAGGCTGAAACTTTTAACAAATGAGGAGTAAAAAATGACATCAGGGTAATTAATAATAGAAAAAAATCTTTTGCTCATATGACAAGGATGAGGAATGATGAATGGACAGATAACCAAGGTACTCTTTCTGACATGATTGTGCTATTAAAAGAAAATGAGGAAGGCTTCCTGGATTCCTGTATGCAGAGCTTTAAGGGAGGACATGAACAAAAGTTTCATGGGATGAACAACCATGCAATCTGCACTATTGGAGAGAATATTTGAATTTGAGTGCAATGAAAAGCAAAATTACTGAAACAAAACTACATTGGAACAATGTAAAACTACATTCTAATGAGATAAGATAACACACTCTGAAAAGGGTAGAAAGGGAGGGGGTATCTAAGGGACAAAGTGTCCAAATCTGGAATGAAGTTTGGTCCATCTGTATCCCTCCCAAAATGGAGGCCCTGAGATGAACATATTAAATAGTTTAATTTAAAAATTAATTTTGTTCCCTTTAAAAGTGGTTCTCACTTATTTTATGAGGCCCAAACCCATCTATTAAGAGAGAATGAAATTTCATTATAAACATGACAGGATCATAATATCCTAAATTCAGAGCTGGAAGGGATTTGAAGGTTATCTGGTCCAGCCTCCTCATTTTATAGATGAGAAAATTGAGACTAGAATGATACTAAGTGATTTGCCCAAAGTCTAAAAATAGTAAGCTTGACTACAAATGCAAGACTCTTGTTCTACAGTCATCATGGCGAAGTAAAGCAAACAGTGGACTATTTAAAGCACACCACAACACTGTAGTAATAAGTGCTCCCAGTTAAAGAAACAAGATGGGGACAATAATAAAGTGACCTAGAAAAAAACTTAAGATCATCTTTTATGACTCTTAAATCAGTAATCTTCTAATTTGTACCATTTACCACTTCTTAAAAGAAGAAAGACTAGAAAGGACTTAGAGATTTCCTTGTTTTATTCAGGCTTAGAAATGAAGCGATTTGTTTTGGACTTTTTTCTCTTTTTACTTTATACTATTTCATTTAGCAATTTCATTAGCTCCCATGGACTCAATTATCTTCTCTTTGAAGGTAATTCATATATGTGTGTATGTTTGTATGTATATGTACACATGCATTTATATATATTAATCCTGAAGATGATTCATATACATATAAATGTATATACAAACACATGCATGCATATATGCATACATATGTATATACGTATACATACACATTTATCTCCCTTGAAGTTCAGTCTTATATTACCAACTGAATTTTGTACATCTCTATCTAGATGTCTTGGAGGTATCCCAAACTCATACCTTTGATCTTGTAATGACCCATAGGTGAACCACTTCCATGTTTATGAACTCTGAAATTCCCTAATTTGTTATTATTCTGTTATTATTCACCTCCAAGACATTTTAAATGGTATTTTATTTTTCCAAATACATGCAACATTTCTTTTCACAAAACCTTACGTTACAAATTTTTCTCCCTTTCCTCCCTCTTCCCCTCCTCCCCAAGACATCAGGAAATCTGATAGAGGCTAACGGTGCAGATTTCTTTTAAAGATATTTCCATATTCGTAATGTTGAGCTAAAAAAAAATCATATCAAAAGGGAAAGCAACACAAGAAGAAAAAAACAGGCAAACAACAACAACAACAAAAATTGAAAATACTATGCTTTGATAGACATTCAGTCTCCATAGTTCTCTCTCTGGATATGGATAGTACTTTCCATAACAAGTCTATTAGAATTACCTCATTGTTGAAAAGAGCCACGTCCATCACAGTTGATCATCACATAATTTTGTTGTTGCTGTGTGCAATGTTCTCTTCTTGGTTTTGCTCACTTCACTCGGCATTAGTTCATGTAAATCTTTCCAGGCTTTTCTGAGATCAGCTTGCTCATCATTTTTTACAGAACAATAATATTCCATTACATTCATATACTATGATTTATTTCAGCCATCCCCTAACTGATAGGGGATCCACTTATTTTCCAGTTCCTTGCCACTACTGAAAGGGCTGCCACAAACATTTTTTGTGCCAAGATATATTAAACTCAACATGTTCCAAACTGAATTCATAATCTTTTCCCCCAAGCTCTCTCCTCAAGAGTACCATTATTTTCCTAGTAGTAACTCAGGTTTGAAACCTAAGTGTAATCCTTGACTCATCACTCTCTTGCACACATCCCATAAACAATCTGTTGCCAAGTCATGACAATTTTAGCATTTTCCATGTATCCCTACCCCTTCTTTCCTCTGACATTGCCATCATCCTAGTACAGATCCTTGTTACCTGACACCTGGATTGTTGAAATAGCCTGATGATTGGTCTCTAAGCCTCAAATTTCTACACTCTGGTCCATCTTCCATTCAGTTATGAAAATGATCTTTCTAAGTCACATATCTGACCACGTCATCTCCTATTAAATAAATTTCAGTGGTTCCCTATTATCTTCAGAATCCACTATAAAATCCTTTTTAAGAAAATTTTATAATCTCTTCCTAGCCTGGCCTTTTCCTAAGTTTCCAGCCTTCCCACCTTACTTAAACTGTACCCTCCTAAATCCTCACTTTCACTGATTTTTGTACCCTGGACTTCCTTGCTGTTCTTCACAGAAGGCACTCCATTCCCTGACTCTGAGCATTTTTCCTGAGCATCCCCTCATGCTTGCAATGCTCTCCCTCCTCATCTCTGCCTCCTGGCTTCCTTTAAGTCCAGGTAAAAATTTACCTTCTACAGAAGCTTTTCATATTTCCCTTTTCTTTTGTATATTATTTCTACTTTATCCTGCACATTTTTTAAACATAGTTGTTTTTGTGTTGTCTTTCCCCATTGCACTGAGCTACTTGGGAACAGGATTTGGTTTTTTTGTTTGTTTGTTTGTTTTGTTTTGTTTTTTGTCTTTCTTTTTATTCCTAATGCTTAGCACTGTGGCACATAGTAGGCACTTAATGAATGCTTACTGATAAAGATTGACTCAGCTAGTCCTAAATATAATTCTATCTCATCCTTTTCCAAACCCTCTTCTTTTCTAAACTTCCTTCTTACTATTAAAGGCACCACTTTCCTTTGGGTCACTCATGCTTGGCACTTCTTCCTCTCATTCATCCCATATAACCTAAGTCATTACTGCATCTTGTTTCCAACTTCACTATATTTCTCATAAAATTCCTCTTCTTTCTGTGTACACAGCTACCACCAAAGACAAATCCTCCATACCTCTCACATGGAATATTGGAATAGCTTCCTAATTGATTTCTTTGCTTCTGTTTCTCCCCATTCTAATCCATTTTTCACTCAATTGCTAAAGTTGTTTCCCCAAAGCATAGATCTAACCATATCACACTCTCCTCTCTCTCCAATTCATTAAACTCTAAATAAATTCAATAAATAGTTTCTTGTTACCTTCAGATAAAATATAAACTCTTCTAATGGCATTTAAAACCCTTTACTACCTGGCCCCTTTCAATCTTTCCAGTCTTCCTCTATTGTACTGTATTCCAGCAACTACAACACTCTCCCCTCCTGACCTCTGTCACTTAGTTTCTCTGAAATTTCATGACAAGTTCAAATTCCTCCTTTTGCAGGAGGCCTTTTTCTATCCTACCAATGCTTGTGACCTCCCCTCTCAGGTTACCTTTCATCAATTCTGTATATATCTTGCATGCACCTTGTTATTTATATGTCATCTCTCCCTATTAGAATAAACAATCTTTGAAGGCAGGGACCTATTGCCTTTTTTTGTACTTCCCTTACCTGGCATGTAGTAAGTGCTTAATAAATGCTTGTTGAATGACTGAACAATTTTCCCAGAGCCACAAAATTAACTGGTACAGAGCTGGATTCTTGTAAGTCTTCTGATTCACATTTAGGGTTTTTCCAAGACAATCTCACATTGGTTCTTGTTTATGGACCTACTGATTACAAACATTCTACAAGCTACAAAGTCTTAGTCTGTCAGTGAGATATCTTCATTACCTGGTGTATGACTTACAGATTGGTAGTCAGGAAAATCTCTAGATTTTTATATATCCCCTTTTGCCTTTTAATCTGTTGGCTCGGGTAAGTGCTTTTTCCTCTCATCTTGTTTTTTCTGCTTGCCAGGAGAGAATAATGGTCCCTATTACCTCTCAGGCTTTCATGGGGCTTTTGAAGAATAATGAAGTGATGTTTGTAAAGAGCTTTGAGCTTCTGGGGCTGAGAGGAGAGGAAAGGGGAAAATAGTGTTTGATTAGTTTAAAAAATTATTCATTAGAAATGCTCATCAATTGAAATGTTTATCAATTATTCTGAGTAAGAATAAATCAAATATGCATTTAAGCAATGACATGTGTTTGAATATAAAAATGATTATCAGACCTAATAGATGTTTTATTTCTCTAACATGTTCAGAAAAATATCAAGCCAAGAAAGGGAAGCACCCTTTTCTGTCTCTAATTTTCTAACTATGCTGGAGTTTCAGTAAAAGTGTCAGAGTCTGACTGACTTCTTTCTGTTCCTGTGTAGTTACAGATGTTAAACAGGCTATTTCCCCAGCAAAAGACTGCCTGTAGGAGGCTAAAAGTGATTAATATGCATTAATTACAGTTATGAGGTTGATCAGTAAAGTTTCTAAATTTAGGGACCAATTTGGATGAAAGAAAATAAAAGAAAAGATTTTATCAAAAGTTAGATCCTTTTTTAACTTGAATTTGGGGATTTTCTCAGTGATCCTCAATGTAGAACACAATACATAGTGCCTGAGCTCTATTATTGCATCTTCCCTCATGTTGAAAAGATGGCCTACTCTTGGATGAAGATGAATGCCTGCAGAGATCAGTGAGTGTATTTACATAAAGCAGCCCCCCTTTTTTTTTAAACATCCACTGTTCCCACAGAAAGCTAAGGCAGCTTTAGATGATAGATGTGGGTCATTTAACTATGCCTGGAACATGGGGGAATGTTCACGAAGGTACCTGTCCCAAAATTTGAAATACAATCCCTGAAGTAGAGTCTATTATACCATTTTGTGAGATCTTCAAGTCCTCGATATTTCACTTTTGTAGAGGCCAAAGAAAGTAAGGGTATGAGAGACATTTAGTGCTTATGTAACTGAGCTGTGGATAGATTTATTAGTAGTGATCCAGGATGGGTATACAACACTTTGGAGTATTCTAGGAGGAGGGACATATTCTTTTGTAAACGGGAATGTCAAGAGGTTATCTGAAAGATTATTTTGTAGAACAGTCATATTAAGGCAATTGCACTGATTGCATCTTAGCCATATAAAATTTATAAGCCCCTTTAGAATCCTTTCTTCCCTAGGCCTGGGAATGTGTGTGAATCCATCTGCAAGAACTGGCATTCACCTCCCAAACAGGCTGTAACATCAGTTAGCCAGAGGTCCAAAATACTATTTTTTAATGATTTGTGAGTCACTAATTAAAAAAAAAGAAACTCTTAAATGTTGTGCAACTAGAAATAATTGGCCCCCAAACAGTCTCCATGTGCCTATTTTATATACATAAATATGTACTGTCTATCAAGACAGATTTGCTTTCAGCACCCTCTGTTTATTTGGCTATCCTGAGTGCTTTCTGGCTACTCAAATGCTCAATCTGTGATAGAACCTTCATGGGAAAGCCATTTTTTTCTTTTATTGTTTGTGTTGTCACAGACAAGTTAGTTCTCTGCTCTGGGCCTCTGGTGGGCGAGGGCATGGTATTTATTTGGTAAAGTGCTTGAAACTTCTCAAACATGAATGTTATCAAATTAATGGGGTCATAGCAGTCATTTCATCCTTTCCTCAGCCCTTTCTCCAGCATTGACTACTCTTGTCCTTGGAGTTTATAGGTGCTATTAACATCTTTTCAATCCTTATCTCATCCTTCCTCCCAAAGTGTTTCATTTCAGAAATCTCTCTATGGAGTGGAGAGGAAACAGAGATTTTTATCTTCCACCCATGGTGCTGTTTCTCTCCCTATGGATTACATGATGATTAGAAATATCAAGTCAAAAGCTTGACTGCAAGCAACTGTCCTTTTCTTCACCTCTGTGTGGGGCAAAGATCCTTCCACAGAACCCGGGTCTGAAAAGAAGGATGTGAAAGGCTACAAACCATCTCCCCAAAGCTGGACTCTGTGACCAGAGAAAGGCAGCTGTTTCAGCTTTTCTGGGAGATTGCTATTGATCCCTTCCCCCACCCCCTCTCCATCTTCCTCCTTGGATTGGGCCAGTGTCAGGCTCCTTGCCACATCTGTTTGTTTCTCTCTCCCTCTGCTATGGTGATGTTCTCAGAGAATCACTGGGAACAGAGATTTCTCCCTTGGCTTGGCCTCCCCTTTCCACATCAGAACATTGAGGCTTGAATGGGAAACAGCAAGATCTGTCAACATTGCCCTTTTTTTCAGAGCATTGAGGGCCACTTTCTCCACAGCCATCTGTTCCTTTTCACCCTTTTGGACAATGTTGCTTTTTTTAATATACCATAGAATCTTAGGACTTTATCCCCTCCTCTTTTTCTCTTCCCCTTTCCACATCACTCCACCACTTTGCTTATCAGCAAAGTGCCTCTCCTTCTATATCTTTTCCTTCCTTCCTTCCTTCCTCCTCCTGCTCCTTCTTCTTCTTCTTCTTCTTCTTCTTCTTCTTCTTCCTCCTCCTCCTTCTCTCTTTTACTTCCCAACCTCTCATCCCTTCTTTCTCTTTCCCCTTTTTCCTTCCTCCATATCTCCCTCCCTCCTCTCTGTCTCTATCTTTCTCCATTCCTCCTTCTCTTTCTCTCTCTCTGTTTCCCTCTCCTATCTTCTCTCCCCCCTCATCTCTAGCTTTCTCTCTCAGATGAAACTTGCCCAGAAATTGTTTGTAATAACCATATTATTTGAAATATTTAAGTTGAGAGTTTCTTTTTTTACAAATGCTTGATGGGTGTGTGTGTGTGTGTGTGTGTGTGTGTGTGTGTGTGTGTAGAAGAAGAAAATTGCTTTTAAGTTTAAAAAAAATGCAGAATAGATGACCATCCTCTGCTTTATGCTATTAGGTATTTTTCTTCCCTTAGGGGCTGGCTTAAAGAAATTCTTGATGCCCTAGAGATATTTCACTCATTTTTATTGTTTTATTAATTTAGAACTAAGGGTGCTGTCAAGCAGGTAGAGTAGGAATCATTACCATAAATAGTTGTTTGTGGTTCCTTCCCAGCAGCCCCTGGGATTGATTAAGGAGCCAACAGCACCAGAACCTGCAGAAGGAGGGAAGTATTTCTGTGTTCCATTGTTGTCCCTGGTGACTCACTGTATGATCTTAAAGTAAATTATTTTGCTTCTCTTTACTTCAGTTTCCTATTAATAATATTGACATTTTCCCAAAGGAAATGAAGAAGCTTAATTTAAAAAGGTTTATCTTTTCATAGTGTTCCATACCAGACTCATTAATTAGTTTACTCAGTTTTCATCATTCAGATGAATCTGTAGCAATTTCATAATAACTTTATGGATTAATGTCTACAGTTCCACTTTCTGAATTATCACCAAAGTATAAACAAGTATTGACACATCCTCTATATTATCAAAAGGAGCACATAGTACCAAGAAAGAAAAATTGCAAAGATGAATCTTATCTTTACTCTGATCCAATACTCTGGACACTGGACCAAGTCTTGATTTCAGTTCAGATATAAGCTTATGTTGATTGGCATGACTATTTCAATGAACAAAGATCTACAATGTTGCAAATGTTTACCACAGTTTGAAATTACTGACTTTCCTAATAGTCATTTCTGTTTTAAAACATATGGTCTTGGCCATGGTCACATGACTGACAAAATGGCACAGTGAATATTTTCCCCAAACCTTTCCATCACCCAAACCTCAGAAAGCATTATGAACCAATTACAGAGTGACTAAAGTTGAACCCACAAGGTAAAACAGAAGAACTGCACGAGGTAAAAATCTCAAAGAAATAAGATAATAGAATTTATAGCTTAGTAAACATCTTTACCTCACCTCAAATCCTTCAATGTGGTAAACACAAGCAAACTTTCAGGTTTCTGCCTCGGGATCTGGCTGAGGCGGGGAGGGTCTCTACCTCCCTCACAACAACCAACTTAATCTGGAACTCCTCTTCCTTTTCCCCTCGGCCTCAGACAGACAGTGATTCTGCCCAGCCATGTGAAGGAAAGAGAAAGCTGGAGGAGTGAGTTGCACAGGACAAGGGAATCATAGAGCCAACTATATCATAGAGATGGGGAATTGGAAACTCAGCTGGGTCAATTTTTGCTACCTGCAGTTTATTGTGAACAGGGACCTGGGGTAATCCTTCAACCCCCTTCTTGTGCCCCCCCAACCTCCAAGGCCAGGAAAGCTGAAAATGCCCAGTTTTAAAGAAAACCAGTAACTCAAGAATACAAAACAAAGACTGAAAGATCAAGGAGGAATCTTAGGTCAGGAGTTAATGAACAAAGAGCCTTATAAAGATAGAAGCAAGAATGTGCAAATTCTTAAAGAAAAGACAGAAAAGTATTTAAAAAGTCATACCCTGAAACAAAGTAATTTCAAACACCTTGATCAAAAAAGACAATTATGAAGACTAATTAAAACAGGAACAAAAACTCCAGAATGTCAAAAAAAAGTGAAATAAAAATTTTAGAAGAAACTTTAGAAATTAAATTAGGCCAGAAACAAAAACTCTCAACACAAAATTTAAAAATATAAAGTACTTGCAGAACTTAAAATATAACAGATTATATCTTCAAACCAAAATACTTTGAGAGAGGTTAGAGTTGTAATGCGAGAACCCAGAAAAGAAAGAACATTTGACAGAAGAGAAGGTAAGATTGACAGTTTAAAAATAGCATCTGACTTGGAAACTGAAATGTAAGGAACTGTAAGTCTCCCAGAAGACAAATAAAATAGCCTTAATGCTATACTGAATACTAACATCCAAGACAACCAATTAGAACTTTGGGAAAGAGACAACAAAGCACTGATCCAGCTAATTGTTAGCTCTCAGCAAGAGGAAAAAGTCTCCTGGTTAAAACTCCAAGGTATATTATGGTTAAATTTCATGATTTCATTAACAAAAAATTTTGTGACAGGAGAAAACCTTGAAATGATCAATTCAGTAACTCAGAATCATTCCACAGTCATTAAAAAATTGAAAAGAAAATAGAAAGCTTCTGTCTATTGACAGTGACATAGTAAGTCACACAGGATCCCAATTCTTACTTTTACTTCAGCAATAATATAAAAACAGAACTAGATTGAATGATGAGCAAGAAATTCAAAGCGTAAGCTCCTTTATCCAGACCAGGACTATACAAAAACATAGCCAAAAGAACACCAAGCAGAGAAATGTCAGAGAATCTAGCATGAATTGTAGACTTGAAACCTGTGATGGTGCCAGAAATGGGGAAACCTATGACAAAAAGATCTGAGTGTGGAAGCCCCAGGGGATACTGAAACCACTACTCTACCAATTGAAATAACCTCAGGAGGGGAGTAACAAAAGCAGCTTGAACCCAGAACAAGGAAGTCCCAGGGAGTAACCAAAGACCATCCAACAGCCTGAAGAACCACTTCCCCCCTCCCCCACCCCGAGAAAAAACTATTGTGTCCCATGAACAAGGAAGCCTCAGTGGGGACAAAATACCACCTACCCCCTTATCAGAAAGCTGGAGTGGAGAGAAGGGGAACAAACCAAACCCTGATCAAAAAGGGACAGACTATCTGGTGCCCTCATCAGAGCAAGCCAGTTGCAGAATTATGGCTGGGCACATTGAAGGCTTCCAATGCTCTGAAAGGACCCGTCATCAGGAACCCAGAAAAATAAGGTCCAAACTAGGAGATGATTTAGATGGTCATGAGACAAACAAGCAAAGGACTCCAAATTTTCTTTGATCCTTCAGAACTATCAAAACTCCCCAATATAAGAATTACGCACAAAAGTTAAGGTGAATGTAGCTGGCTCCACAAGTGAAGACACCAAGGACCCCAAAAAGGTAACAATATGAGGATATAGCAGAGAAGGCTAACATGCTCATTCAGCTTTGCCTCACCCACCCGCTCCCACATTCTAGAAGGACTCCCCAAGAGGGCCTCCAGACTTCTACTCTGGGATCCACTTGCTGCTTCTGCAGAATCTGTCAGAAAACCCCGTACTGCCCTCATCCCATCATTTTGTGGAAACAAGAAGCATTCAGTGCCCTCCCCCCTGTTTGGATGAGGTGAACATACAAGAAAGCAGAAGCTTATTTAGCCAGAGAATTAGGAATACAGGGAACTAGGGTGAGGGGCCAGTGGTGTGTGTGTGTGTGTGTGTGTGTATGTGTGTGTGTGTGATTATACCACACCTGAAATAAAGGAGACCGACATCCAAGGTTAAGGCCAGTAACAAGTAAATTCCCCAATATGAAAGGAGACTAAGACAGCTTTGAGGTCTAGCCCTCACAGAGACCATCATCAAAGAGGAAATATAAAGGGAAAACACTGAAATTACTAAAGATTTCAGGAGGGAGAAAACTCAGTTAAGAACTTTGAGCACAAGCAGATAAACTAATAGGAAGGCTATTGATAGCAGACAAAATGAAATCAGGACATCTAAATTAGTCCAAACATTTCTGAATAAAGATGACAAAACAAAGAAAAATATATCAAGATCTGAGGAAGCAGAAGACCTACCTTGTGGATTCCTAAGAGAACATGAAACTACAATAGATTATTCCTGAGTGATTTAATAGAGAATTAACAATTGTGAAAGCAGGGTTTATGGCCTACATAATAGGAAAAAATTGGCAGATTAGAAAAATTCAAATTCAAGATAGTAGCTTCACTAAAGAAACAAATACACAGAAATGAGGCAATCTTGAAGAAGAAAAGCAAAAATCAATGATTTTAAAAGAAAAGATGATGTCTAAGTAAATAAAACATATTGACTCAGGAAACAGGATGCACAAAAATAGCTTAAAATCTCCCCAGAAGAACACAAGTCAAGAAAACCTGAACTCTATAAGCATGAAATAAGAGTGGAAAACTGGCCAGAACATCTTTACACAGAAAGCAAAATACAAATCAAAAGAATCGACAGATCACTTCTAGTAAAACAAAAACAAAAACAAACTTTGTGGCTCATACTCCAATGGTTACATTTAATAGTTATAATGACAAATAACAAATTCTGTAAACAATAAGAAGAAAAATCATGAAACATAAATGAGAGGAAGTTCAAATAATATAAGATTTAATGAAATATGTTCCAAAGAATAAGGGAGCTCAAGATATACTCAAAGTGACATCCTATATAAGTATACCTAATAATCAATGAAAAAATAAAAGAAAAACAAAGCAGAAGAAAGCTTACATGTGAGTTAATATTAGGATAAGATCTCTACACCACCCCTTTACTTTCAACCTATATAAGATTGAGATTCAGTATTTTTTAAAAAGTCAAAAATAATTAACATACATTTACAAATCATAATGCAATAAAAATAACAATCACTTCAGAGAACACAAAAATACATATAAACATGGGTAGTTAAGAGTAAAATTCTAAATAATGAATGGGTCAAAATCACAGTCATTTCAAAAAATCAATCACAAAAACAATTAATAATTATGTGAACAAAACTGACAATGAGGAGGGACAGCTAGGTGGCACAGTGGATAGAGCACCAGCCCTGAAGTCAGGAGAATCTGAGATCAAATCTGATCTCAGATACTTAACACTTCCTAGCTATGTGACATTAGGCAAGTCACTTAACTTCATTTGCTTCAGGGAGAAAAAATTGACAATGAGGAACCAAAATACCCAAATTTCTGGAATTCTAATGTCTTTGGGGTAAAAAAAATGCTTAAAATTATGCATAAACAAAATAAAAAGGAAATGATTAATTAATTGACTATGTATCTTTAAAAATTAAAAAGCTAACAAATATATTCAAAATAAACATAAAAGAGGAGGTATTGAAAATTAGAGGAGAAATAAAATGGTAACCAAAAGGACTATAATGGAAATGATACATAAACATTTCTTTCAGCAGACTAACAAACTTGATAACCCTTTATCCAATCTGGTTAAGAGAAGAGGGCATAAAAGTCAAAACAATAAAATAGAAAATTAACAAAGTGACATCACAACAAAACCAGAAGAAAAATAATTTTCTAAATATATTTTGTAGACAAAACTGAGATCATGAAATAAAGGAATATCCTAAAAATGTAAAACATTCAAACTGATTTTTTAAAAACCCACTGAAATAGAGAAATGATCCAACTTCAGAAAAGTAAACAGAACAACCTCTATAGGAACTATCAAAGGAGGAGAGGGGGAAAAACTTGTTCCTACAGGATTCACAGGAGAATTTTATCAAAGTATTCAAGAGTAATTAGTATTACTGGGCTTATATCCCAAAGAGATTATAAAGAAGGGAAAGGGACCTGTATGTGCACGAATGTTTGTGGCAGCCCTCTTTGTAGTGGCTAGAAACTGGAAACTGAATGGATGCCCATCAGTTGGAGAATCGCTGAATAAATTGTGGTATATGAATATTATGGAATATTATTGTTCTGTAAGAAATGACCAACAGGATGATTTCAGAAAGGCCTGGAGAGACTTACACGAACTGATGCTGAGTGAAATGAGCAGGACCAGGAGATCATTATATACTTCAACAACAATACTATATGATGACCAGTTCTGATGGACCTGGCCATCCTCAGTAATGAGATCAACCAAATCCTTTCCAATGGAGCAGTAATGAACTGAACCAGCTACGCCCAGAAAAAGAACTCTGGGTGATGACTAAAAACCATTACATTGAATTCCCAATCCCTATATTTATGCCCACCTGCATTTTTGATTTCCTTCACAAGCTAATTGTACAATATTTCAGAGTCCGATTCTTTTTGTACAGCAAAATAACATTTTGGTCATGTATACTTATTGTGTATCTAATTTATATTTTAATATATTTAACATCTACTGGTCATCCTGCCATCTGAGGGAGGGGGTGGGGGGTAATTGCCAAACCTCTTGTTCCAATTTTTCACAAGAGGTTTGGCAATTGTTAATGCTGTAAAGTTACCCATGCATATAACCTGTAAATAAAAGGCTATTAAATAAAAAAAAAGAGTAATTAGTATTAGCATGACAAAAATTATTCTCAGAAACTGGGAAAGTACTAAAGTCCTCCTAAAAGACAAATACAGTCCTAATAGCTAAAGAGGGCTAATGCAAAGAAGAAAAATTATGTATAGACCATTATCATTGATTCAAAAATTTAAATGAGATCTGGTTAGACAGATTATAATAAACCACACAAGAAATCATTTATTATGATCAAATTGATGCCAGGGATGCAAAAATGATTCAACATTAGGAAAACAATCAATGTAATTAATCATGCTAAAGACAAAAACATCCAAATCTACATAATTGTCTCAATATGTACAGAAAAAAGCCTTTAACCAAAGGCTTTGGGAGGAAAAATGCAATAAAAGGATCTATAAATGAGTCTTGAACCCTAATTCCAAAGTCTTTAAAATCTAGTGATTCTAAAAGGCAAGGGAAGGAGGAAATGCATTCTAGTCATCTCTCAATAATTGCCTATCAATCAGACATTTTGAAGTGGATATCATGGAAACATCTCTAATTCCGGATGTCTAAAACTGAATTTGTTCTCTTTTCTCCAACTTTTCTCCCTTTTAAAATTTCCATATTTTGCGTCAAAAGCACTACCATTCTTCCAATCTTCTAGTTTCATACTTTTAGTATTCTCAATTTTATTTTCTCTCATAACATATAGCCAATCTACTAAATATCTTGTATCTGACTTCTTTTCTCTATCCATAAAGTCATCACCTTAGTTCAACCACTTATTACCCTTTAGCTAGATGATTGCATCCGCCTTCTAATTGATCTCCCTGTCTAGAATCCCTTGCTACTTTAATCCATCCTTCATTCTGCTGCCACAGTGATTTTCTTTTCCTTTCTTAAAAAGAATAATGATAGCTTTTTAGTTTTCAAAATACATGCAAAAATAGTTTTTAGCATTCACTCTTGCAAAATTTTGTGTTCATTTTTTCTCTTTCCCTTCCCCCTTCTCCTCTTCTCTAGAGATCAAGGAATCCAGTATAGTTAATCATATGCAATTCTTCTAAACATATTTCCACATTTGCATATGCTATGCAAGAAAAATCAGATCAAAGGAGGAAAAAATGAGAAAAAAAAACCCAAGCAAACACACAACAACAATAACAAAGGAGAAAGTACTATGCTTTGATGCACATTCAATTTCCATAGTTCTCTTTCTGGATGTGATTGGCATTTTCCATCACAAATCTCTTGGAATTGCCTTGAATCACCTCACTGCTGAAAAGAGCCAAGTCCATCACAGTTGATCACAAAGTGATTTTCTTAAAGCAGAGATCTAACTATGTCATTCCCTTTTTCCACCAAGTCCCACCAAACTCTTCTGTTTAACTTGAAAGCCCTTCATAACTGGACTCCAATCTACCTTTTCATCATCACTGTATATTATTTTCCCTCCTGCATTTTGTGATCCAGCCAAACTGATCTATAGGTTTCTCATACACAATAAATTTCATCTCTCATCTCAGTGTCTTTTCCCTGATTTCCTCCCATGCCTGGAACATAGTGATCTCTATCTTATAAAGTAGTGAGGTAGTAGGGAAAGGATGGGAATTTGAGTTGGGAAGTTTGTTGTTCAATTATCTTCAGTCATTCTTCTTGACCCCATTTGTGGTTTTCTTGGCAAGATACTGGAATAGTTTGTCATTTCCTTCTCTAGGTCATTTTTACAGATGGGGAAATTAAGACCAATAGGTTTAAGTGACTTGCCCAGAGGCACATTTCTAGTAAGTATCTGAAGCCAGATTTGAACTCAGGAAGATGAGACTTTCTGACTCTGGGTCCAACACTCTACCTACTGCATCACCTAGCTGTTCCAGAGTCAGGAGGACCTAAATTCAAACTGAGCCTCTGACATTTACTAGCTAGTTTTTACCTGGCATGTTACCCATTTACTATAGTGAAGTCACTTAACTTCTGCTTGCCTCAGTTTCCTCAATTGTAAAATGAAAATAATAATTATACTTACCTCACAGGGTTCTTGTGAAGATTAAGTGAGATAATATTGGTAAATTGGTATTTGGAATAGTACTTGTCAAATACACACACATTATCTCATATGTTAGAATATAAGCTCTTTGTGAGTAAGGAGCATTTCATTATTTGTTCTTATTTTCCCAGTGACTAGCATAATTCCTCCCTCCCTTCTTCCCTTCCTCCCTTCTTCCTTCCCTCCCTTCCTTCCTTCCTTCTTTCCTTCCTTCCATGAAGCAATTGGGATTAAGTAACTTGCCCTGAGTCACACAACTAGTAAATGTTAAGTGTTTGAAGCTGAACTTGAATTCCTGACTCCAGGACTGGTACTCTACTACTGTGCCATCTAGCTGTCCCCTAAGCATAGTTCTTGACACATGGTAGGCCTTTAATAAATGCTCATTCATTCGTCTTAGAAATAATAGAGTGTCACTAAAAAAATTTTATCCTTTAAATAACTATGTTAATATCTGCACTTTTTTCAGTTCTACAAATATTCAGTAAATGTTTACCATGTGAAAGTCTTCCCTTCCAAAAGACCAGAGAGATTGAATTACTATGAATAAATATGAAGCAAAGTAGGTACTTAATAAATGCTTGTTGCTCAAGCAACAAGTGATTAATTAACTCTGCCTAAATTTGCTAGTGATAAGCTACTCCTTCCCGAAGATCTACACCAGATTCACACTATAACCAGAAATCTGAAGTGTGCTTGTACTTTCAATAATTTGTTTTCCTGTGTATTCTTTCTGGGTTTTGATTCCCTACTTCATTCCAAGAATGGTTTTTAGTACAGTGACCATTAAGTATCTTGAATGACAAGGGCATCTCAGTGGTGCATAGCTAGAGCATCGCAGCTTCTCTTGTTTTTCATTCAGGAAATGCCAAATCCAAATGTCTGGGAAGCTTGATAAAACATAACAGCTGAGTACCAAGAAAAACCTTTCACTATGTAGATCTGAACTCTGTTTGTTAAGAAGTCTTTTTAACCTCCTTAATTGAGCTGGTCTAAATTTCTTTTTTGTTGTTGTTCTCAAAACCCTTGGGGTATATGTAATAGGTAATTTTTGCATTGTTCCCTCCCACCTCCCAAAATATTCTGATCATATCACAATTACTCTGATTCCCTACAGGGAAGCAGGCTAGGAAGGAAGAATAACAATAAATCTTAACACCATAGGTAAGGTGTTAATTAAAAACATTCTCCAGATCTTTCTGTTTTCTATTGCCAAAAGCAGGCCTCATGGATGTCAGGATTTCCTAATAGGATGGTGAACTATATGTCCTGAGTACATGCAGACTAGACAAGTACCTTTTAGTTGAATGCCCCCAGTTTTTACAGATCCATACCCAGAGCTTCTATGTCTTTTCTTCTCTCTTCTTCTTAAGTCTAATTTTTTTTAAAAGGATGCTTGAACAATGGAGGCTGATTAGTGTATAAATAAAAGTGAAAGTTAAGAAATTTGAAATATCTCTCTAAACTATGAATCTATGCATAGTCACCCAACTTGGCTCACTTCATATGTCATGTAGCTGTCAGTAGTTCCCCACATACATTGAATGTATTCCCTCAGGGTCTTGAGTGGATGCTTTGGAAGCAGCTTAAACTTGCTGGTTTCTCACATTTCTAAACAGCACTTCCATTTCTCTTCTCCATCCATGTTCTCTCCCCCCCTTTTCCCCAAGGGATTCAAGTCAGTAGACAAGAACCTTTCAAATTTGACTAGAATGGCTTCCCCCCAAAACATGGATTTCAACAGTATCTCTCTAGCACTAGGTTTGGAGATTTCCAAAAGCAAATGTGTTCATTTCGATGGATGGACTATTTGCTAATAAATAACATTGCCCTGTCTCCTCTTTCATTCTCTCTTGATTGCAAGGAGAGCATGACCTTCTATAGGAGTGATCAGAGGTTCAAAAGTAACTCTGACCTAATGGTCAAGTGTGGGCTAAAGAGTGAGGAATCCCTGACTTCTGAGTCTGGTCTTCTCCATAATCATATTGATTGGCGAAAACACATATTGTATTAATCAAGTTGGTTTCCTTTTCTGTGGATAGTTTCCAGACAAATGTGGGCAAAGGGAATAGCCCCCTGTCTTCCACTGAGAATGTTTTATGCGTATGTCTTTGAATGTAAGATACTACCAAATCCCATCTTGTGCTTGATTCAGCTGCTTGTGAAACTCTCTGGTGTAGGTGATGTCTTTATTACAGTTATGACTTTCCCAGCCCCCTCCAAATCCCCTTACCTTAACTAACATATCTGATGATTTTTTCAAGTAATCAAGCCCAGAAACCAGATCTGGGATTAGAGAAGGCAGCTGTGCTCCTTCTTTCTCAGACAGCTTTGTCTATAACAAATATCATATGGGTAAAAAGTGAATACAGATTAAATCAATAATAAGTATTTATTAGATACCTACTATGTGTCATAGATTATAGATCTAGACGTGGAAAGGATCTTAGAGAAAGGATTCTACCCTTTAAGGTTTTATAGATGAAGAAGTAACTGTTCAACATAGAGGCAGGTCGCCAGCTTCTCTCAGTTTATAAACTGTACCTTGCTGTCTCCTAATGAGGATGCCTCTGTGGTCAGTGCTTGAGTTAGCATAGAATTTGCTGCTACTGTCTCACCATTGCTTTCACCTCTGCATCATGAATAGAAATGTATAGTGTAGATCAATAGCACTGGCCAGAATAATCTAAAAATCTTAAGAAAGGTGGTGGTGGGGAAGAATTATTACCTAATGAAAGCTGGAATCAAGTAGAGGAGTAAATGGTACAGAATAGAGAATTGGGACTAGAGTCAGGAAGTTCTGAATTCAATTCCAGCCTCAGATACTTACTAGGTTTGTGATACTAGGCAAGTCACTTAACCCCTATTTGCCTCAATTCCTCATCTGTAAAATGGAAACATGCTGGAGAAGAAAATGGCAAACCACTTCATTATCTTTGCCAAGAAAACTACATAAACAAAAAGTCTCTGGGGTCACATAGAGTCAGATACAACTAAACAACTAATCAAGAAGAAGCTTCTTTGGGTATCCTTTAAAATTATAGTGTTTTTAAGAAAAATATTGTCATTTAAAGAGTCTCCATAAAAATTTTTAAAACTTTTTTCTTTATTTCTTTTTTCTCCCTTCCTTATTTCCTCTCTTCCTTTCTTCCTTTCTCCCTCTCTTCCTTCCTCTCTTGCTCTCTCCTTCTCTCTCTTTTTGCCCTCCTCTCTCTTTCCCTCTTTCTTTCTCCCTCTCTCTCTCCTTCCTTTTCTCTTTACCTCCCTTCTTTCCTCCCTCTCCCTCCCTTCCTCTCTCTTTTAATCTCTTTTCTTCCCTTCTTTCCTTCCTTCCTTTCTTCCTTCCTTCCTTCCTTCCTTCCCTTCTTCCTTTCTTCTTCCCTCTTTCCCTCTCTCCCTCTCTTCTTCCCTCCCTCCCCCCCTTCCTTCCTCTCTTCCTTTTCTCTAACAAATATTTTCCAAAAAAGATGGGGATTCAAATGTAGTTTAGGTCTTAGTCATTGATGGGCCTAGTTTACAAAAAGTAGCAGCCACTAAAGATGTGTTTCCCCAGACTTTTGGCAGCCAAAAAGAGTGCAACATGGTGATATAATACATATATGCTGGGGGCATGTTCTCCTTAGAGTATGAAGTCAGAGTTCTATTCTAGAGTTACAGGCATATTCTTTTCCTTTCACTTATGCTTACTAACCCAGTTGTTTTTCTAACTTTCTTTGAGGCCCCTGATTCCTGTCATTCCATAAGGTGGGGAAGCCCTGCGCTGGGGACCCCCAGTAAGGCTGTCACAAGGAAAAATATGGTGCTTTCCAAATTTAGCATTTTCTGGCTTCAAGTTGGTCCTGGAAATTCCTTTAATGATGTTTTGGGAAACTTAAGGTATTTGATCCCTTATGGTATTTATTCCCTATTAACTATCTATAGAACTAATCTCAATGTGTTAATGAACAGTACTTTATTGTAGTACAAAGGCAATGTCCTAACCTAGTATGTAGCTCTTTTCCTCCTTCAGCTGGAGTGAATCAATAATTCCCTTCTGCTCTTCTATACCAATGGGAAGACATAAGAAAAAGTCTTAGCTGCCACCCTCCTTTTTTTCTGCTCTTTGTTCCTGCCCCTCCAAATCTCTTAGTGAGACTTGGATAGGTTTCTCTTAGAAAAGAGTATGAATTGCATTTATGTTGCTAACCTTGTACCAAAAGGGCCTTCTAACCCAAAAGGAAAAACAATCTTCGTTCTTCATTAAACAGGAACAATATGACTTTAGTCAAGTAATTTATTTCACTGTTACATGCTGCAGTTTCTTCATAAGCAAAATGGGGAAAATATTAACAGAATGGGAATTATTTTGAGTTTCTTTAAATTCCAAATACTATATATAGCTCAATTTTTTTCACTGTTAAAATGGCAGCAAAGGTACTGTGACTACCCAATTAAGAGATAGCGTGTGTTTTCTGGGCCATTTACAACATGATGGGTTTTTCCAGTGCTCTATTTATAGAGATAGGTCAAAAATATCATTTCCTTTGGTCATAGACCTAAAGTCATATGTCACTTCTGGAGACCTGGTTAAGTATAGCTCACATAAAACACAGCTGGCTTCCAGGTTCAGCCAGTGAACCACAAGCCCCTAAGGAAACTCATTCTACTAGAAGATAGATTTTTGAGCTTATCCCAGTGGCCTCATTTGTTAAAATTTCAACTCTGGCCTTATGGAACTTGGGTTCATCACAGTGTACCTTTCTCTCTACCAGGCATTCTCCAAATCAGACTCCCATCTATGACAGGCTTTCAGTACATTACTTCTCTTTTACTTTGAATGTCAGCTATTTAAACTTAGATTTTAAAGGAGTTGATTTTTTTTCTGTTTTAAATACAAAAGTGACTTTGAAATTATTTGAATGGCTTTCCTTAAATTTCTGAGAATATTATATCCATCAGTGTTTCCATCGTTATAGTAATGGAGACTGGATCGGAAAAAAAGATTAAATATAACCTAACTTAATCCAAGTGAGACATCAATGAGCATTGCAGTAAACATAACTCATTTCTCCGATTCTAGCTATTTCTCTTTCTGTGTGTGTCTCTCTCTTTGTATCTCTCTATCTATGTCTCTGTTTCTCTGTGCTTCTCTATCTCTGTCTCAACATGTCTATCTCTCCATGTGACCTTCTCTGTCTTCGTGTCTCTCTCTCTCTCTCTCTCTCTCTCTCTCTCTCTCTCTCTCTCTCTCTCTCCCCATAGGCCTGACCCATAGGAGATAACTTGGGGGGGAAGGGCAGGGTGGAAAGAATGGGCTGGTTCATTCTCAAGGATTCAAGGCAGACCCTTACACTCCTTTATCCACAAAATAGGAAACAAAATCTACCTAGAAGACCAAAACACATGAGCAACTGAAACCATTTGCATATCAGTTTTTTTGTTTGTTTTGTTTTTTACAAATGGCCAGGAAAAGGTATCCAAACATTATTTCTAGAGGAGATCTTCTTGTCAATCCCTTCCCATCTAAAATAGATTGCCAGACAAATAACATGTTATTTTTTTCTTCCAAACATACTGGATTTTAACTGACAGTCAGAATTCAATTCTGTTTAATTCAATTTTGTGAGCATTTATTAAGCATATTGCAATGTCCAAAACACTCTGCTAGAGTTGAAGGCTATGGAAATATAAATGAAATAGACCTTTCTCTTAAAGAGTTTGAAATCTAATAGAGAGAAAATAAAATGTACCCAAATAATTTCTTATCTTTATGCTTTTGTTATATCCTAGAATTATGTTTGTTTCATTCACTAATAGTAAATGTTTACATGGTAACAGTATTACATAGCTAAAAAGAGAAGAGGGGAGGGAGACAATGAGAGAGAGAGAGAGAGAGAGAGAGAGAAAGAGAGAGAGAGAGAGAGAGAGATAAAGAGAGAGAGAACAGACACTATAGGAAGTGGGAGAAGCAATGGAAATAATAGTGTGGCAGTAACAAATCAGGAGACAATGCTTTATATTTTTCCTCTCTTACTTTTAAGGAAAGAACTAAGTATAATTTTCAGGCAATTTGAAAAGATTGGAGGCAGGTAATTCTAAAAGGTTTTGTGATGTAAAGCATTATTAACTCGGAGAGCTAACATTTTTATTAACTTTTAATTTTAATTAAATTTTCTGATGTAAAGTATTATTAACTCCTTGGGAGTAGAGGGAGCAGGGTAATAGACTAAGAACCAGAATAAAAAAATTTCAAAGAACTAGAAAATGATAGAACAGCTCAATGACACAGAGGATTGAGTACCAGGCCTGGAGTCATGAAGACTCAACTTTTGCTGTTGTTCAGTTGTTTTTTAGCTTATTCATGGTTTTCTTAGCACAAATACCAGAGTATCTTTGGCCAGATTTGAACTCAGGAAGATGGCTAGATGGGGTGATAGAGGGAACATTCATCTTCCTGAGTTCAAATCTGACCTCAGACACTTAGAATCTGTGTGACCCCGGGCAGGTCACTTAATCCTGTTTACCTCAGCCTCTTCATCTATAAAAGTTGGAGAAGGAAATGCCAAACCACTCTAGTTTGTTTACCAAGAAAACGAAAAGTTGAAAAAAACTGAGCATGAACAGAGAATGTCAGTGTTTGAAGGGACCTAGATGTACTCTAACCTCCTGATTTTGTAGATGAGGAAGCTGAGTCAGTGTTAAGCTAAGTGACTTACTTAATCAAGATCAGTTAGCTGGCTAATGATAATAGAATCTGGACTAATAGTGTCTCCTCATTTGTCCTGCCACACTATTATTCCCATTACTCCTCCCACTTATAATGTGTGTTCTCTGTCTGTCTGTCTGTCTGTCTCTTTCTCCCTTCTACCCTCTCTCCCTCACCGACTCTGTGTATCTCTCTCTATGTGTCTCTCTCCCCCCTCTCTCTTTCTCTTTTACCCCCTTTTCTCTGTCTCTATCTGTTTTTTTTTTCTCTATTGCTGTCTTTTCCTCCCTTCCTCCTTCTCTGTCTGTGTGTATGTATATTTCTCTGTGTCTCTCTGTCCCTCCCTCCCTCTTTTCCTTTCTCTCCTCCCTTTTCCTCTTTCTCTTTCACCCCCTCTCTTTTTCACTCCCTTTTCTCATTGTCTCTCTCTCTCTCTATTTCTGTCTCTCCATCTTTCCCTCCCTCCCTCCCTCCCTCTACATGTGTATGTGTATTTTTCTGTGTCAGTGTCTCCCTGTCCCTCTCTCTCTCTTTCCTTCTTTTCCTTTCTCTCCTCCCTCTCCCTTTCTCTTTTATCCCTTTTTCTGTCTCTCTGTATGTCTCTCTTCTCCCCTGCTTTCTGTCTTTGTCCCTTTCTCTGTTTTTCTCTGACCTTCTCTCTCTCACACTCCCACCGACACCCCAGTAACAGAGTCAAAAACAGAGCCTAACCCAGAGTCAGTCCATACGTTATTATCCATTAAATAGAACCCTCAAATATTGTTCACTCTGGTTAAGAAAAAACAAAACAAAGTTTATTCCATGAATTCATTTAAGTCCAGATAGCATTTGTAGGAATTTTCATTCAATTTCTTGACATTTCCTCTTTCCTAGTCTTGATAATTTTTTTTTCAATTTGGAGTGAAAGGATATCCAACTGTATTTGGCCTTGAACCTATGTCTCATTGTGCTTGAGAGTCCATGGTTTGTTTTCACATTTGCTGTTCCAAAATGTAAGAATTTGTCTTTTAGAGTGGAGACTCTGCTAAAAATTATCTTTGCTCTCTGAAAACTGTCTTGTACCATAGCCATAAATTGAAATATTTTCAGAGGAGATTTCCCATTAGAGATTGGCCTCCCTCTCCTACAGGCTCCTATTCAAGTTCCTTTCAAATGCTGACACAACCTAGTGTAAGTAGGTTTATGATTTCGGGAAACCAAGTATATACACTAGTGATGATCCTGATTGCTCAAGGATCCAACCAAAGTCAGCATATTTGTAAATTGGGATAGCCCTTTGGCTTAAATAAAAGATTGGCTTTCCTGCCCAGGTCTTACCCCTACTCCCACTTATTCTCCTCTCTTTGCTCCCCAGCAAAATATGCACTTAATATCAAAGATACCTGTACTGAAAGATGCTCCTGCAACCCAAATTTTTAGTTTTAATTCCACCAATGCAATGACCAAACTTGTCTTTTCTAGTTTCATATTCATACTCATCACCATCATCACTTTTGTGTATCTAGTCATCTTCATCTAAAAGGTTACCAAGGACCTTTTCTTACCTCGAGGCAAATATTAAAATTTACAGATGGAAAAACCATCACAGAGCTAGTTATATGATTTACCAAAGGTCCCTAAAAGAGACACAAGATAGCAATTACAGTCAGATGCTGCTAAGTAAAAAAAAAAAAAAAACAAACAAACCCTGGTTAATGGAAAGATTTTTTAAGCTCCAGATCATTTATTTTTAGCAATACGGGGCACAATAAAATACTAAAATATGCTTTGGGCAGTTTAAAACCCTCAGCCATAAAGAATTATAACCTTGGTTTTGCAACTTTAGTTTGGTTTAGGAGGACATATTCACAGGTTCGAAGGAGTACAATGGAAGGGCTTTGGAGATCATCTAGTCTAACTTCTTTCCTCCCTTTTTTATTATAGATGAAGAGGCTAAGATTTAAAGTAACTGTTAAGTGATTTGTCCAATGTTATACTAGTTGCAAGCAAAGGAACAAGCATCCAAATTCAAATCCTGTGACTTTCAAGTTTAGCACTCTCCCCACTGGCCATAAGAGCTTCAGTTTTATATTTCACAGTCAGGTCAACTAGGTCATTGACAAAGAACATTGTATTGCTCAATTCACTGTTTTAATTCTGGATTAAATTTTTTTCCAAAAAATAAACAAATAAATTCCTCCTTGCATCAATTTCTTCCATGGAAAATGAAGATGATTTCTATTACTTTTTATAGAAATATTTGGAATTCAAAAGGGCAAAAATAATTTTTAAAAAATCATTTAGTTTCCTGGTTGGAAGAGTATTAGACAAAAGATGTTACTTTTATAACATCTGTTTATATACTGTTTATAATATACTGTTAAAATATACTGTTTATAACAGTATCTGAGGGGATTCAACTTCACATATTTGCTTATATGATTTTGTTGAGTGTTACTAAGTTTATAATTGAGCCGTTATTTTTCAAAAAAATGAAATATTATATCTGTCTTCTCTTTCCCTATTTTCTGTCTTCAATTGACCTCAACCAACCCCTCCTCATCTTTCAACAATTTCCCAATGTTTTCTTAAAATTCAAGTCACTGTTACACAAGGTCAAATCAGAAACATCCTTCCTCTCAGTTCTGTCCAGCGTTGTCAATCATATATCCAGGGACTATTCAGTTCCAAGCCACCTGGTTTTTGTGAGGGCCAGCTGAAAAGGCCTTGCTGAATCAGGTTAAGCAGCTTGCCAAACCAGGACACGTATTGCATTTGTGGAAACCCTTTGCCCTTGGTTATCGGTGTACATCAGAACAGAGGAAGCTAAACACTTGCCTGAGGGATGTGAAGACTTCAGATGTTTGATAAGATGCTGACATCATCCCCTTAGTCAGTGTCTTTCCAAAGACTCATCATCCATAAAAATTTTCAGTCTTCCTTGGGGCCTAATATTAGCTGAGAAAGCAGAACAAGAGACTTAGTTAATTTGAGCGATGGCTTTGTCATTTTTTTAAAGAATCTGTCATCCTGACTTTTTTGGTAAGAGAATATTTTTAAGCTGTAAGGGGCAATGGAATGAGTAGAACTGTTTCCTCATCTGTGAAATGAATGAGTTAAATTAAAGTTTAACATTACAAAAATCTCTTCTACTTATAAGCCTATAACTCTATGACCTTATGATTTGGGGATATGATTTCTATCAATAAAAAGTAACTTCATCCTTCTGTCCCATGGGATTAAGAGACTTATACATTACTATTACCTTTCTCCCCTCCCTGAAAATTCCTGATCAACTAATTTAAGTTTCCCAGCAAATTAGAGTCAGAGGAAAAAACAAGTGAATAAAGAAGCAAAGAATAAAGAATATTTCCAGGCTATTTATAGATAGTATGGGCAGCTCTTTGAGCAAGTCCATGATTGCATAAATCAGATGAAGCTAAGCTTAGAATTGGTTCCTTATGGATTAGAGACAGATCTATAGGGGGTTACTCCAAGTCCTAATTTATAGAAAGCTTTTTTGAGGCCTCACAAAGTTAAGGGTTCTTTTTTTTGACTAGTCTAATTACATAGGTATAATTACAATAAGGTAAAAGTTACTTCAGCCACAAACATAATCATAAGCATTGTAGTATATTTGAGAGAAGAACAGGTCTTGAAATCAGCATGATCATGATTTGGCTTAAAATCCTTCAATACTTCAATGCTTATTAGCTGTGTGAGTATGGGCAACTTACTTAACTTCTTTGAGCCTCAGTTTCCTCATTTATAAAATGGGACTCATAATAGCTGGAGCATTTATTGAATTTTGAGGACTGGAAGAGAGGATATGCTTAAAGTTCTTAAGAACCTCTAAAAGTGCCAGTAGTGATTGTCATTTCTCAAATGGGTAGAAGTGTTCTTTATTGTGCTTGGTGTTCATTAGGCTATTCCCCAACAGACTGGTTTGGCTATTGGAGCAACTGTGCCTTAATTGTAAAAGCCCAACTTTGAAAGGCTTTGCTGAAAACATTCCAGCTGCTCTGGATTGATGTTAGAGGGCAGAAAGGAGAGTCTTTCTCAGGAAACCCACTGTACTTAGCATAGTTGCAAATTGGTGCTCTAATAAATGCTTTCTAATGCTGATGATAGGACTTTATATGTCAAACAGAGCACACAGAATGGCATCCAGGACAGAATACCGAGTACTGTGGGCTGCAGAAGAGCCAGAGGAGCCCAGGAAAGTGACTCTCTTTTTCCTCCTCTGGTACAACTTGTTCATTCACACCTCTATACCATCATACTTTCCTTTCTGACCTACAATGCATGCATTATTTTCCCATCAATCTAAGAGTTATTTCTGATTCAGAAGATAAATAAATAAGACCAACTAAAAATGTAAAGGGATTGGAACTGAGGTAAAGGAAAAGGATTATTCTGGTTTCTGAAACTTAAAAAATCTCAAGGAACTTCAAATAGATGCACTATCTGTCTACACTCATATGGAGAATCATATTAATTTATTTCACTAGGGACATATTTATGCAAAATTAATTCAATAAGCACTTATTAGTCATGTATTAGGGGCAAGGCACTATGTGAGACACTAAAGATATGGGGAGGAAACATGAAAAACAATCCCTGCCTTCAAGGAACTTGCATTCTTTTGTGGAGATACAGCATGATAATTTGACAAAGAAGAAAGCATTAACAATTAGAAGAATTAGGAGTTCCAGGCCTGAAGTCATAAAGACCTGAATTCAAATTTAACCTGAAAAAATTTCTAGCTCTTTGACCCCAGAGAAGTCACTGACCCTCTATTTGCCACAGTTTCCTTATCTGTAAAACGTGGATAATAATAGCACCTCCCTCTCAAATAGGAGGATTAAATGAGATAATAATTGTAAAGTGCTTAGAACCTGGCATATATAGTAAACATTATATAAATGTTAGCCTAGGTCATCATTGCTATTAATTAGGAAAATTTGACCATTAGAAAACTACATGTGAAGGGAACCATAATCTTGAACTTTTTTCCATGAGTTGTTGTGCCATAGTGCCAAAATAGTGCTTTTACAAAGTTGTAGAGGAGATTGATCGTGATAGTGGTTTTAAGTATAGACTCCTGGATAGTGATTAGGAGATATATTTAACATTCATTTAATTGCTTTTATGGTGACTAAACTCAGAACTTACAGTATTTACTTTCAGTCTAGGCAGTGGGATGCTATCATGGTTAGAAGGTAAGCTTTGAAATAAGGAAAACTTGGGTTCAAGTTCTGACATTAATTTTAAGATCTTAGACAAGTCACTGACTTGTGCAATACTATAATAAGTGACAGATGAGTTGCTCATTTGCTTTGATGGAAGAAGTTTCCATATTTTGAGTTTCCTTATGCTGCTGAAATTACCAGTCTGAATATCCCCCTTCCAAAAAATATTCTTGAACTCACTAACTTTGTATATAACCCCCAGAAGTACTTTCTAGGCAATGAATAAAAACTAGACTTATGTCTATACAGTACACATGCTTAATTTCAGGTGCTTCTGGATCCAGTTGTGTGATGGCTGCTCTGGGGAACACTTGGAGTCACAGTGTCAACACCAGATTGATTCTTCGGTATCTTGACTCAAAGAGAAGACAGGTAAGTCATTTGTCTATATCTTGTATTCATTCCCCCATTTATATTTCCATTTCCCCAATGCTAGAACAGGTCCTGTGTCCTAATCAGACTCTTTACCTCTAATTTCTACTCCTTCCCCCACAATACTATCTCACCAAACTTGCTGATATACATAAACTGCCACTCAAAGAGCCCATTGATGCCTCATTAATAATAGTTAAGTAGCATTTACTATGTGCCAGATACTGTGCTAAAGACTTTATAATTATTATCTCATTTGATCCTTGAGAGGTAGGTGCTATTATTACCACCATTTTACAGATGAGGAAACTGAAGCAAACAGTGGTTTAGTGACTTGTCTGAGGCTGGATTTGAACTCAGGTCCTACTGACTCCAAGTCTGGCACAAAAATCCAACTAGTTACCTAAGAAATAAAGTCCAAATGGAGCCTTCCAAAATATGGTTGCAATCTATCTTTCCACAATCATTTCTTTTAAAACAAGGGCAGAAAGGGGAAGGTAATAAACATTTATTAATCACTTACTCTGTGCCAGGTAACTAGAGAAGGAGGACAGTAGCAGTTGAGGGGATGAGGAAAGTCTTCCTTTTGAAGGAAGAGAGGGATTTTCTAAGATGGAGGTGAGTAAGGAGCCCCTTCTATGCTTGTTTTCATTCCTCATTTCTTGCTTACTCTCCACCCCTTGCAATCTGTCTTCAGATTCCATCACTCAACAAAGTGCTCCCTATAATTTTACCAGTGATCTCTTAATTTCCAAATCCTAGGAACTTTTCCAATCCTCATCCTTCTTAATTACCAGTCACTTTCAGCACCTTTGACCACACCTACCTTTTTTTCTTTCCCCCTTTAACATTTATGATGCTTCTGGTTCTCCTGGATTCTCCTCCTGCCTATTTGAAAGCTTTTTCACAGGATCATCATTCATTTCCACCTCCTAAGAGTGGGTAGCTCCAGGGCTGAGCCAGCTCTTCTCTTCCTTCCCTAGATTCCTTCATTTGATGATTCCATTAGCATCCCAGATAACTCCCAAAGGATGAAAAGGCTGAAGCATTTATTAATGCTGGGCAGTGTGCTAAGAATGGGGAGTATGTGTGTGTTAGGGAGGGGGCAATGTAAATGTAAA
The DNA here is from genome assembly GCF_902635505.1 of Sarcophilus harrisii. Taxonomy (NCBI): domain Eukaryota; kingdom Metazoa; phylum Chordata; class Mammalia; order Dasyuromorphia; family Dasyuridae; genus Sarcophilus; species Sarcophilus harrisii. Next base: position 327,281,538 of record NC_045427.1, read on the forward strand.
TGCATGAGACAGTAATTGTAGTCAAAGACCTTGCCTTCTACAAGGGGAAGAGAACATATAAATAGAAGAACTATGGATTAGAAGGAAGGGAGGAATGTGTACAGCAACATTATGATTTGGAAACAATAAGTGAAATGGAGACTTGGGTAATGGGTGAGATAAGTTGAAAACTGACCTATCAGAGCCCAGTATGTGAGGTTCAGGTGGAAGGAGGATGAAGAAGAGAAGAATAAGAAACACAGTACAAAGATTATGGTTTGGAAATGACCTTTTCTTTTGCCCTACATCATCAAATGCTGGACATTCATTTTTATCATCTCAATCACAAATTTATATGGTCCATTTAAGCTCCACCTATTCCTCTACCTTTCCAAACTCCCCTATGTGGTAATATATTTTCTTTTTTTCCAGTTACCAAGGTTTCCAGGATGGTAATCATCCTGGACTCGCTTTTCCTTTATTTCCCCTACCCAGTTAGTTGCTAAAATTTGTTGATTCTCTCACCTGGATTTTGATTATTACAATACCCTCCCAACTGCTCTCCTTCTTCTAATGAATCCTTCATGAAACTGCCACAGAGACCTTCCTGAAACATGGATCTGACCACATCACTCTTCTGCACAACTGCCTTTGGAATAACCTGCATATTTCCTTATTTGGCCTTCAAAGCAGTCTACAATCTGCAACCCCTCTCCATACACCCCCAACTTTCCAAACTAATAGCACATTCTACTTTCAGTTCAAGGTAGACTGCTTGCTCTTCCTTGAACATTATATTCCATTTTCCAACTTTATGCCTTTGAAAAGTTTATCCTCCCCACACCCAGAATGTACTTCTCTGCCATATTTAAGTTTCTTCAAGTCTCTGCTTAGGTTACAGTTCCAATACAAGAGCTTTCCTGAATAGGGCTGCCGCTGCTACCCCCCCCCCCACCCTTTCTCAGTTAATGCTCTTTCATCTACATCCCCAGAAATGATTTTGAATTTATTTTACATATAGTTTGTATGTAACTTTTCTTTCATCTGTAACAGGTTGCCCTCTTTCTCTAGGTTCTCTTCCCCCTGCCCCAGTAGTCTGTAACCTTCTTTAAAGCAGGAACTAGTTTTCATTTTTTCTTTAATGTAATAGGATCTCAATGAATACTTGGTAAACTGTGTTGAATACTGCACAATTTTCTGAGCATCTGATCAGAGACATACACAGTATTACACACTCAAATCTAGAGCATTTTTAATAGGCAAAGACACCTATATACTCATTTTCAATATTCATTTTTTTCTTCATTCAGTCTCATAGATGCAAAGTGGTAGCCAGGCTAAAGGGATTTTTTTATTCATTTGGTTTAGAAAAAAGAAAGTGGGGGAGAAGAAAGTAGAGACTTCAGGGAACAGCTAGGAAGACAAAGAAATTATCCAGGTTTGACTTTTTTATTAATGATGATGATAGCAGCTTAGATGGAAAGAGAATTTCAGGAGACACCACTCCAACACCTTTCAGTAGTTGCCCCCTCTCATCTGCCACCATCACTTCACACACACATACAAACACCTTTTCTCTTTTAAGGTCAAGAATGATACGTGCTATATTCAACTGCTCAGCTTTCCCAAGTCCCACTTTCTACAGGCCAGTCACCTGGAAATACACTGTGTGTGAGGGCAGGAGAAGGGTTCTCTTCTAAACATTCCCTTGAAAACTTAATTAGAATATGTTCCTGGAAAGGGGCCTGATTTCTAGATTCAAATAATGCAATCTGAGGGAGGGTTCCATTAGTTGTTTTGAGTGGGAGTAGGAGAGGAACCTTTGACTGGTAGATAGAGAAACATTGCCTCTCTTTCCATTACAATTCAAGGTATTCTATGATGAAGGGAACAATACTTGTATATGTCTTGTCTTATACTAACTGGGGTGGATTAGTATAAAATTTCGTGTTTTTGGTTAAAGAAGAAATTAAATCTTCTTCCATCATTTCTAGGTTAACAGAGGGTACATCCTTTTTCTCTTATTTCCTCCCTCCACAGAAAGAACTATAACAGTAGAACAGATGATTTCTCTGTTTCTCTCACTTTTTTGTCCTTGGCCCTCTTCTTTCCAAAAGGGGATTCAGTATCAATTGTTTTGACTTACATATAAATCCCCTTATCCTTATAAAAATTCATACAAGTCATAATGTTTTGTGCTTCATCTTTCCAATATTCCCAGCAAGCAGGGAATTATTTTAGTCATGGTAGGAGCTCATCTAAGAAGAAGTTTGATTATGTGGCAGGAAAATTCAGGGGAGGAAGAATCCTTTATTTAAGTATAACGCTCTGAAGTAATAGCAGAGGGAACACAGAATTCGAGCCAAGTACATTGCTTTGGTTATAAATGTTCTCTACCTTTTCAGAGTTGCTCATGTGTGAAATCTAACCCCCTGGCCTCCCCTTCTCCTCTTCCCTCCTCCACACTCCTACAGTCAAAGCATCCCCAAGAGAGGGTAACTAGATTAGAAACATGGAAAAAAGGGACAGATAGAATGTTAACTCTAAAATAATTTTTTTCAGGACATCAGTCAAAAGTGGTGGGATGAATTCACCAAGGCACAATATCTGAACAATGTAGCCCAGGCAATTTAGCTTGCCAAAAAATTGCAGAATTTAAGTTTGAATGAATAAATATGGTGAAAATATTCCATGCAGAACATGTAGACGTGTACCATCCTTACTAGATTCCTATTTTTACCTTTGCATTTAGAAAAAAAAATTTTAATGATGATTCCCAAAATACTTCTTGGACAATAAAGTGGTGCAGTGGATAGAGTACTGGATCCAAAGTCCAAAAGACCTGAGTTCAAATTTGAACTCAGACAATTATTAGCTGTGTAATCCTGCGAGCAAATCATGTTTGCCTCAATTTTCTCATCTGTAAAATGAGCTAGAGAAGGAAATGGCAAACCACTCTAGTATCTTTGCCAAGAAAACCCCAAATGGAATCACAAAGAATTGAACACAACTAAATAACAACAGAATGCTTCTTGAGACACTGTTTTCAAATTACCTAGTAAATCATCGCTTTTCAATGTCCTGAATTAGGATATATCCAGGAAGGGACTTTAATTAGAACTTCCCAAATAAAAATTAATTTGCACAGTTGCCCCATGGTCTTAATTGGAAGTATCACTTCAAACCCCCCCCCCATTTCCTGCTGCTATAATGTATGCCTCCTACACAGAAAAAGGGTCTTTCTAAGAAATCTAACATAGAGAAGTGGGAGCCACATAGCCTACCCATCTTCCACTTCTGTGATGACTTCTAAACATCAGAGGCTCAAAGGTTAATACTAGGGTATACTCCCAAAGGGATTAGATGATGTCTATTTTAATTAGCCACCAATTATGTCAGGGCTTTCTTTAATTCTCTAACTGGATTGGTTCTGTTTTTATACGTAGTATCTCTGGAGAACAGTTTCTTTGGGCAATGATCCTTTCTGTTCCCAACAGCTAAATAGCCTGGAAAAAATCAATTTTAATTCCATCAGTATTTAGTAACTCCTATATGCAAAGGACTGTGCAAAGCAGAAATAAGACAGTCTCTGCCATAGAGAACTTATTTAGGGGGGTAGGGTGGATTAAATACAATATGTACACAATAAGTAAATAAAAGATATTTTGAGGAAGAAAGAACATTAACAACTGGAGGGGACCAAGAAAGACTTCTTGTAAGAAATGGTAATTGGGCTGAGCTTTGAAGGAAGCTGTAAAAAGTCATAGAATGTCAAGTTTAGGAAACAGCCAGTGGATAGAGCTCTGTATTGGAATCAGGAAGATTTGAATTCAAATGAGGCTGCCTTTTACTTGCTAGCTGTCTGACTCTGGACACAGCACTTAAATTCCATCTATCTCTGTCTCCTCATCTTTAAAATGGGGTACTTCTCAGAGTTATGTGAGGACCAAATAAGATAATATTTGTAAAATATTTCACAAACCATAAAGTGGTATAAAAATGCTAGCTAGTATGAAGTAAATATAGAGAGGTAGGTCACTTATTTTTTCTCAGCAGTCTTCAGGACTTTCTCCATGGTATCTTAAAGAGAATATTCTTGATAACAAAATTCTTTTCACCACAAAGGTTTAAAACAATTGTCACACTTATCAATTTTGCCTTGTTTGTTAGCATCATGCTATTAGCACCTAATAAACATCCTGGAAACAATGCAGATCTATTGATTTGTGAGTAGGGTAACAACATGGTTATATTTATATTATTGGGATATGATTAATTTAATAATTTTGTGGACTAAAAAATGAAGACTAGAAGCAAGTAGCAGTTGCAATAATCTATACAAGAAATAATAGGGTACCTAACCAAAGTGCCATCCAAGTGAGTTGGGAGAAGAAGGTGTGAAATAGGTAATGCAGGTATTATCAGTAAATTTATCAAGTAATTAGACATGGAATATAAGGAAAAAGAAAAAATCAAGGATGATTTCAAGGTTGCAAACCTGGGAACCTAGAAGGATAGTGGAAGACTTAAAAAATAAGGAAGTTTGGAAGAAGAGTAATTTTAGGAAGAAAAAATATTAACCCTTGTTTTAGTTATGTTGAATTTGAGATGTCTGTAGGATATCTAAGTATGTATTGTCCAGCAAGTCATTGGCTATACAGGATTGAAGCTGAGGAGAAAAATTAGGTTGTAACATGTGAATTTGGGGCTCATCTGCTTAGAAACAATCATTAGACAGGTGGGAGCTAATTTGATCACTGAGAGAAATAAGAGGACTCATTATAGAGACTTAGGAGGTATTTATGCTTAATGGGTGAGACATAGATGATTATGATGATGACAGTTTGAGAAAGGTGATTGAGAAGAAGCACTAGGTAAGGTAGGAGAATCAAAAAATAATAGTGTCATTGATAGTATAAAATATTTGGGAATCTATCTGCCAAGGGAAAGTCAGGAACTATATGAGCAAAACTACAAAATACTATCCACACAAATAAAGTCAGATCTAAACAATTGGAAAAATATCAAGTGCTCTTGGATAGGTCAAGTAATATGATAAAGATGACAATACTACCTAACTAATCTATTTATTTAGCACTATACCAATCAGACTCCCAAGAAACTATTTTACTGACCAAGAAAAAAATAACAACAAAATTCATCTGGAAGAATAAAAAGTCAAGAATTTCAAGGGAATTAATGAAAAATGCAAATAAAGGTGGCCTAGCTGTACCAGATCTAAACTATTTAAACTAGCAGCAGTCATCAAAACCATTTAGTACTGGCTAAGAAACAGAGTAGTTGATCAGTGGAATAGGTTAGGTTCACAGGACAAAATAGTCAATGACTGTAGTAATCTAGTGTTTGACAAAACCAAAGACCCCAGCTTTTGGGATAAGAACTCACTATTTGGCAAAAACTGCTGGGAAAATTGAAAACTAGTATGGTAGAAACTAGGCATTGGCCCACACCTAATACTTTATATCAAGATAAGGTTGAAATGGCTCATGATCTAGTCATAAAGAATAATATTATAAACAAATTAGAAGAACATAGAATAGTATACCTCTCAGATCTGGGGAAGGGGAAGGAATTTGCGACCAAAGAAGAACTGGAGATCATTATTGATCACAAAATAGATAATTTTGATTATATTAAGTTAAAAGGTTTTTGTACAAACAAAATGAATGCAGACAAGATTAGAAAGGAAGTAATAAACTGGGAAAACATTTTTACATTCAAAGGTTCTGATAAAGGCCTCATTTCTAAAATATATAGAGAATTGACTCAAATTTATAAGAGTTCAAGCTATTTTCCAATTGATAAATGGTCAAAGGATATGAACAGACAATTTTCAGATAAAGAAATTGAAACTATTTCAAAGTCATATGAAAAGATACTCTAAATCACTATTGATCAGAGAAATACAAATTAAAACAACTCTGAGATACCACTCAGACTGGCTAAAATGACAGGAAAAGATAATGACAAATGTTGGAGGAGTTATTGGGAAGACTGGAACATTAATACATTGTTGGTGCAATTGTGAATGGATCCAATCATTCTGGAAAGCGATTTGGAACTATGCCCAAAAGGCTATCAAACTGTGTATACCCTTTGACCCAGCAGTGTTTCTACTGGGCTTATATCTCAAACAGATCTTAAAGGAGGGAAAGGGACCTGTAAGTGCAAGAATGTTTGTGGCAGCCCTGTTTGTAGTGGCAAGAAATTGGAAACTGAGTGGATGCCCATCAATTGAAGAATGGCTGAATAAGTAATGGTATATGAATGTTATGGAATATATTGTTCTGTAAGAAATGACCAGCAGGATGATTTCAGAAAGGTCTGGAGAGACTTACACGAACTGATGCTGAGTGAAATGAGCAGAACCAGGAGATCATTATACAGGGCAACAACAAGATTATGTGATTGATCACAATGTGATGGACATGGCTGTCTTCAACAATGAGATGATTCAAACCAGTTCCAATTGTTCAGTGATGAAGAGAGTCATCTACACCCAGAGAGAGGCCTATGGGAACTGAGTGTAATTCACAATACAGCATTTTCACTTTTTTTGTTGTTGTTTGCTTGCATTTTATTTTGCTTCTCTCTCTCTCTCTTTTTACTGGTTTGATTTGATTTTTCTTGTGTGGCATGATAATTGTATAAATATGTATGCATATATTGGATTTAGCATATATTTCTACCATGTTTAACATGTATTGGACTACTTGCCATCTAGGGGAGGGTGTGGGAGAAGAGGAAGAAATTGGAACACAAGGTTTTGCAAGGGCTAATGTTGAAGAATTGTCCATGCATTTGTTTTGAAAAATAAAAAGTATTAATAAAAAAAACAGTATCCTGGAAGTCAAATTTGGAGGGAATATCAAGAGGATACAATGGTCAACAATGTCAAAAGATGCAAGAGAAGTCAAAGATAGAGAAAAGGCCATTAGATTCAACACTTAAAAGTTCAGATTTAAAAGGTTAGATTTGAATTCAGATCTTTCTGACTCCAGGCCTAACACTCTATCCACTAAGCCATCTGGCTACCTCCCCAACTGAGATTAAATTAGTTATGTTTGTAGTAGTATGATTGTGTGCCTTTCTTTTTAGCAATTTGCCTAATTAAACTTTGGAGACAACAATTTCAATCCATTGCTGGAGTTGAAAGTTGTATTGCAAGGATTTAAAAGTAAATGGGAAATGAAGATATGAATATAGGGCAAGAAGTGTAAAGTATTTTTTTCCTAGGAGTTTGACTCACTATTTCACAGTGAGAAGGGCTGTGACTTCCTTAGACAATGAGACATAAAAAGAAAATGAGGGAACTAGGTAGAATGATTTTGATTTATGGAGTGAGATTCATAGAAGATTTTCTCATTAAAGGGTGGGATCCTCTTGCTTTTGGTCATAAGGAGAAGGTGGTAAAAAGGCTTAATGAGAAAACAGAAAGTTTAAGAAAGCAATTTTGGGGAATGTGTCAGGAAATCAATCAGGGAAAAGTTAAAGCATTGTCATGGTATCAACTGAGAACACAATTAAGATTCTTGTTCATGATCCTGTACTGTCAGTGGGGTTTACCATTTTCTTCTCTAGTGGATTAAAGTAAACATGGTTAAGTGTCACAAAGCTAATAAGTATCTGAAACTGCATTTGAACTCAAGTCTTTCTGACTCCAGGCTCTGAGCCATCTCCTCAACTGAGATTAGATTAGTTATATTTGTAGTGGACCACATTTGCATAATTGTGTGACTTTATCTTTAGGAGGGGAGAAAACAGATGGTAGCAGGGTTAGGGGTTGCCGGAATATGAAAGGTGATATGGTAGGAGTGGAAGAGATTCAAAAGATAGAATTTTTTTTTAATTAATCAACCATAGGGACAAAACTATGAAGTCAGAAGATGGAGTGTCTTGTTTGTAGAACACATCAATGTACTAAAGAGCACATGTTAGAGAGTAAGGCATAAGAAAATTGGAAAAGTAGATTGTAAAGAGCTTTTAATACTGAACAGAGCATTTTGTATTGGTTACTGGAGGCCGTAAGGAACCACTGGAGCTTATTTAGTGGAGAAAGAACAGGAATATAAGATTCTATACTTCATTTGTTGACTTGGAGTTTGAAGATGCATCTACCTAATTAATTAAGGAAGATGGAAAATATAGTATCATCAAGCTCTTTGATCAGATTAGAAAGTGAACCTCATTCTAGAATAACAAAGGGAAATGATGAAAAGAGGATGGAGAATAGCCCCTCCAGACTTTAGACTATATTATAAAGCAGCAGGCATCAAGATCATCTGGTAATAGTTAAAAACAGAGAGGTAAATCAGTGGAATACACTAGACAACGGGGAATTAGAAAAAATGGAAATCAATAACCCAACCTCCAATAAACCAGAGACAAAGAATCTGAGTTATATCCAGAATGAAGGTGATTTAGAGGGGATTTAGTGAAAAAAAATTGCCCATTGTCATCAAATATGCTTCTTTAGAGACAGAGAAGCAGAAGCAAGCTCAGCTGGTCCAATTCAGATCAGCAGCACTGGATTGGAACTGACTTCATGGCTGTCCTTACTTGCTCCCCACACTGGAACATTGCTGCATAGGAATTGCCTGAGTAGCACAAGCCACAAACTTTGTTGGACGCAGACACCTGGGAACACCCTTCACACCTCACAATGGCAATGCAAGGCCAAATACCCATAGTGCTCTTCTGGGCCTCCCAACCCTTACTAAGCCCTCCACTAACTCACTAACTCTCACTGGAGTGTCCATTGCTCTCACCAAAACACTCATCTCCAAGGCTGGCCAGTCGTCGGCGTTTGTCCTTTGTGCTTGAAGAGGATCAATGACATCACGAGGATGATGTCTTGACTTGCCTGTGAATTAGATTTAAGTGAGGCAGTGCAGGGCAAAGTCACCAGCCTCACTCGCTCCTCCAGAGTCACTGTACTGGCAATGGCCCAGATGCCATGGATGACTTGGGTCTTCCTAAATTAGGCCATTCTTTCCCAGTCTGTTGGAAGCGGCATCTATTTACTGCATCCATTAAATTACTCCTCCAATCATCTTTCTTACTTCTCATTCTTCCAAAATTGTTTTGGACGGTGGTTCCCAAATTGTAGTCTGGAGACGCCTGTTCAATCCTGAGATCCTTTCAAAGGATCTGGAAGGTTAAAACTTCCTAATGATACTAAAATGTTTTAATTTCTAATATAGTAAATGTTGGTAGATATAACTCACATAAATAAAAATTCTTTGGTGAGAGATGGGGAATTCTCAATCATTTTAAGAGTATAAAAGTATCCTAAGACTAAAAAGAGTATAAACTACTGGTTTTAAAGAATTAAATGAATTTATTTTGTTTTGTTTGTGTTCCTTATGCAAGGAAGACTCTTTTCTGCCTTTCATTCTTTCTTTCCTCTTTTCTTCTTCTCTTCCTCCCTTCTTCCTTCTCTCCCTTCTTTCTTTTCCTCTTTCTCTTCCTTCCTTCTTTCTTTCCTTCTTTTCCTTTCTTCTCTTCCTTCCTTCCTCCTTTCCTCCTTTCCTTTCTTCCTCCCTTCCTTCCTCCCTTCTCTTCCTTCCTTCTGTAAAAATGAGCTGGAGAAGAAAAAACCACTCCAGTATCTTTGCCAAGAAAACCCCAAATCGGGTCACAAAAAGTCATAAAATAATGAAAAGAAATTTTAACAATTCTGTTTCATCAGTTTGTTCCACCTACCAATCTACTTAGTCAATTTGCTTTACCTTCTAATAGTTTCTCTTACCATTCCATCCTTTCCTTACCTTACCTTTCTGGCAAACTATTCTAAGCCTTCTTAATCCTCTTTCATTCTTTTGTACTATCTTTAATTGTCCTTGATTCTTTTTCTCTTAACCCTGGAAGTAGAATCTGGACTGGGACTTTGAGATTATTCTCCAAATTTTCTAAAAGTTTTTTCAATATTTTGCAAATATTCTTCTCATTAAATTTCTCCTCTTCACTAGGGCCCCTTTGAATCAGCTACACAATTTTCTTCAACCCAAGTTTTTAAACCCACTGAAGATTTAGTTTTCTTATCCATAAAATGAAGGAGTTGGATTAGATGGCCTTTTGGCTACCCTCTGGCTCTAGACCTGTAATCTTCTAATATTGGCAAGGCAGCCACTGAGATCTGGGAATTATGTGTAGAACCTGAGTGGTAGACACATTAAACAGAACCCCTGGATCTTCTAATCACATGTTGTTGGTCATAGGGGAGTTTCCAAAGTTCTAGCACAGCTTTGCAGATAGTTAATTTTTAAAAAATATAACAATACATTCTACCTACCTGCTATATAAAAGTTTAAAAGTTATAATATTAAAGACTAGCTTTTCAGATTCTGGAACCTACGCATGTAAACAAGTAACACAGTCACAAAATTCTCTCTAAAGGTAATTATCCTTGTGCTCACCAGACATGTACCTGGAATCCTACATCTTCTGTTCAACTTCACAAACTGTAGGTTTGGGGGAATTGGGCAGGGAGAATATATAGCAGAGGTAGGCAGTAAGTTTTCAATTGTGTATGTCACAGTTATCTCATTTAGGGTTTCCAACATGGGTAAAATGGTAGCCTCTCTACTCTATTTTCAGTTACCTGGGCACTTTCAAGACTCCAGTTTGAGTGATAGGGCTGTGAATATGGGAGAAGCCCATTTAGGTATGATGGATTCTATTGTACATTCAAATATTATTGGGGGTATGGGTAATGCTAATTTGAATTCTTCATTTCTGAAAGGAAAGGGTGTTAATGATCATATTTTATTCAAAGGCAAAATTCAAAATCCAAAGGCAAAAAAAAGGATGCCTGCAAGTGAACTATTTGTTCAACACAGATTCTGCTGCCTAAGTCCATGGTATTATTGTTTCACCCTTACCTAAGAGGACTGGATCTAAACACTCTGGATTTTATTAAAGTAGTATCTCCCAATATGGTGCAGAGGGTCAAAGATTCACATCTATTTATTTACCATAAGCATTTTGAGTCTGTTCCTCATGGAGCAGAGTAGAAGGAAGGAAGGAAGGCAGAGGTGGCAGTGATTGAAAGCAAGACTTTTCCCCCTTTACTCATGGCATTGTCCTTTGGCTGAAAAAAATTCTCTTTCCCTTCATAGAATTTGGGTTTTGAAATGTTTCTTGCTATTTGTATTTGACTTGGGAAATGCTGTTTGCTAGACATGTTGCAGAAGTGAATCTGATGCAAAAAGAGTCATGAGAATGGGTCATTTGGTGGGGTGTTACTGGAAGTCAGTATCCCCACGGTCATGGGGTGAAGCCTAATAAGGTTCTAGGGCAAAGATTTCCCCATTGGTAATGCTATAGAACACTGGCTCACAGAGTCATAGAATGCTGCTCTAAAGATATTAGGCCATTATTTCCTATCATTAACTTGAGGATTTTAGTCACAGAATTTTATTAGGTTTTTTTTTTCTCTTAAATTCTGAAAACAGAAAAAATGAGGATAGTAGAGGAGAGGAAGGAGAACTCAAGATCTTTTTTATAGCTATGTTTAGGTTTGCTGCTGCAGTTTTTGTTTTTTCAATATCATAGACTGTCTCAGATGTAGCCTATTCTATAAAATGGACTAAACTGAGGAATTAACTTGGCTCTGTGCTTCTGTAAATGATTTGGGACTTTTAGTTACCTCAGTGATCACTTCTCTATCACTTTCCTCATCCTGTCCCCTACTGACCTTCACAGCATTTAAGAGCAGTCAGGGGTTCCTGCCAATCTAATCTGTGTTTGTGTGCTGTGAAAAGAGCTTTTTTTCCTTTGAAGGTCCACACCTGTAGGCTTACCCTATTGGTCTGGCAGAGCTTGACATTGCTGGCATTCGAGACAAAGAGTAAGTGTGCTAGAGTGTTGGTCCCTTGTTTCATGGACCTCAGCAAACCTATCCACTGCCAGTGCAATTTTAGAAAAACCAACCTAGAATGTTTTCTGTATCCCTGAAACCATTTTTTGCTGAATCATCAGCTCATTTCTGTCCACAGACTTGATGGCCTATGGGGATGGTAAGTCATAAATAAGTGAATATTCTGAACTGCAAAACTGTGGGACTTCCAGAAACAGAAATGTCTTTACAAGGCTTGGGAAAGTCAAAACTGAGGTTAGAGGTCCCCAGAGGATCTGGAAGTGATTGAGACTGAATCCACCTGGAACCCCCTACTGTTGGCTTTCTAGTTCCTTTGCTGCTCATAACCACATGTTAATATTGGGCTGCTCCTGCAAGCAGATTGGAATTAGTTGAGAGGAATTTCATCCTTCACCCATGAGTTTGTGGTTGCCTTCAGTGACAGAAAAAAGATGCATGAGTTAGAATATTTTCCTTGAAAGGTAAAATAGTTCTTTCCCTCTAGAACCTTCCCTTTATCTCTTAGTCTGTTTTGATGACTAGTCTTTTCATATCCTGCTTGAAATTTTTGACCCTAACTGGGCAATGGAGTTAGTTATCCTTAAAAAGAATGAAGTAATAAACATTCCCATGAATCCATCCATCTAGTAAGAGGTAATCAAAAATAGAGTGCTATAATGAAAAAAAAACACTGGATTTGGACTTAGAGGACTTGGGTTCAAATCTTAACTGTGCCACTTACTACTTACTTGATGGCAGACAATTTAATTCATCTCTCTAGGCCTCAGTTTGCTCATTTATGAAATGGGAGGGTTTGATTAGATAATCTGTAAGGTCCTTTCCAACTCTAAATCTATGATGTTATAGTCCTACCTTTTTGCACTCATTGTCCACAGACGATTTTGTTTAAAAAAAAAAAAAAAGAAAGAAAGATTAGTAAAAAAGAAAGATGAGCTCAGTTCCTGATGAGAGGCTCATGAAGCTAGGGAAGAAGAGACTGTAAAAGCTGTGTGGAGCTAAGAAAGTAGAAGCTTGGGCAGAGGTAGCCACCATAAAGTGAGACTATTTAGACCAAGTGGGCACATGGTATATTTGGACAGATTCTAAGGCCATAGTTCTGAATCTTTTTCTTTCCTTTGGGCTCCTTCACAGGAGCTTGAAGCATTTCCTTCTGGGTAGATAATGGGGAAAGTCTGTTTACCCTTATTTGTTTTAGATGTTTATTTTATCTTTATTAACAGTGTTAAGTACCATCACTTATTTGCTGATCTGGGTATACTTATTAGGAATGCAGTTAGAAGGTAGCAATTGAATTCCCCAGAGAAGGAAGAGATAAAAAAACTAGGTGTTTTGCCAGATGTGCTGCCTCTGACTGGGAACTCAGAGCTAAATAATATAGAGAGAATTGCAGATCCTTCCAAAAAACTTCCCAGAATAGAGAAGGTGTATTTTACCAGAAACCCTGTATAGACAATGAGTCAGTTGTAGACAATGAGTCAGGGGTAAATAGCAGTCTTGAAAGCAGTTGAACCTCTCTGCTCACCATGATTACCACCACTGCTACACATAAAATAAGTAGATTTGAATAGATATTATCTAAGATCCCTTTCAATGCATTCAATCCTATAATTCCATATTTAACCCCTAAGTAGAGTTTAAAGGGACTAGAGGAAGAACCAAAATTATTTGAAATATCCTTATATGTCTTTCTTCCTATTTCCTAATAGAGTTATTGTCCAACTCTCCCTTGTAAAGAATGAGATCGTAGATGGATGGGCATTTTGAAGTATTTTGTATTCTCAGAAATGGGGGCAGTAGAATTGAAACTGTGCAGAGGAAAAAAATATACATCCCTATGTCAGCTCAAATAATGATGATAAACTATCTCAGACAAAGGAGAATCTATATTGTTGGGAAGGAAGGGTGGGAAAGCTCAGATACTAATGATACACTATCTCAGACAAAGGAGAGTCTATATTGTTGGGGAGGAGGAGTGGGAAAACAACTTAGAGATAAGGAGCATTAATAAATGATGAAATAAATTTATAACATTTGGAAATTCTTACATAATTCAAATTTCTGCCATTAGAATATAGAAAACAGAAATTTTCTTGTGTTCTGTAGTGATGGCTATAAATGCCCCCAGAATTCTGGGTGACTTCTCTTCTCTGAAACAAATAATACCTATTCATACATTTAGTTTTCCATTCCTTTAAAAAAAATTGGCTCTTTTCTATAAAATATCTCTAAGTTGAGTATATTCCCTCTTAAATTATGGAACTTAATTCCAAACATGGTCTGGCCAGTGATGAGTAAAATGAAATGACATCTTGTAATTCCTGAATGCTTTACTCCTTTTTATGTAGATTTAAAGCACACTTAGTTCACATTCACTAATGGTCCATTATAGACCTTAAATCTTCTTTCATTACAATTACACAAAACTACTTATTCTTTATTTTTAATTCTTTATGTATGTATGTAGAATTTTTTTTTACCTTATTCTTTGTAAAATGGTCATTCTATATTTCTTCTTTTAATTCCATATTAGCCTTGTCAGTATGTCAATACATCAGAAACTTAGGATGATTTTTTTTCAGTTTGGGAATCCTTTCTGAAAGAACAAGTTGCAGCTCATTTGTTACTTATCATCTTTGAGAGTTGTCTAATGCTCAGAGGAATTGAGTCAAAGCATTGACCCACGATGGCACTAGTCCTCTTTGAAAACAAAGGACAAACAACTTTTACTTCTAACAGTGGCCATTTATCACCTTCTTTATTAGAGACAGTGGAAGGGAGAATGTGCCAGGGGCACACTCAATAACACTTCCTTCTTCCTCCTCCCAATCCTTAGGCCTCACTCATAATCCAGTCCTGACATGCTGGTGGTTCTATATAGGATCTCCAGTCAATTAAAGTAGTTGGGGGAGATAGAAAGCAGAAGATCCTGTTAGCTAGCCACTTTCAAGCAAACATTATTACTGAGATTATAGATCCCTTCAATAAGGTTTAAGTCTTCTGGAGGCCTGTTTAGCGGGGGAGTCAAAGCTAGGTAAACTGCTTTAGACCAAGAACACAAGCGACAGTTGAAGTGAGGCTGTCCCTTTTGTTTCCAACCAATCTCTGGGATTAGCCTATTTTTTTCAGTTAATAATTACAGCCAATCCTGAGTCAGTTATCTTTCCAAAATCATCCATCATTTCTGAGGCCCAAGGAGACCTCTACCCAAGTGGATGCTGGCTTGTGCCCTTGCTCTGATAAGAAATGGAGTTATGGGAAAGAAATGTCCTACTGAACCCATCAGACAGGAACCTAACAAGCTTAGGACATCTCAGACTAATTTAAACAGCCTAACATTTGCAATAATTATTATCTAAGACAAAGCCAGCATTGTATTACAGTGAAGCTTTGCCCATTACAATTGTCTAAAAGCCAGGAATTTCAAAGAGCCTGTAATAAGTTAGCTGAGTAGGTCTAATGAACTCTTAATATATTTGACATCATTTGCATATGACAAAAATCTGGTGTTATGTTCTTAATCAAAAAATGATGTTTAATACATTTTAAAATCTTTAACGGCAAATAAGCCCTTTCATTCCTGAAGCTGGAAGAATAGCTTTCTTTGTGCCTTCTAATTATATATACACGTTTTTCTCATTCACATATACACAAGATTAGTAAATATTCTCTGTATTTGCATCTGCACCATTCCCACCAGTCTACTTCCTTTCAAGCCATGTTAGAGAATTCAACTTTGTTGTTACCATTAAGAATTCATTTGCAAATACAGAAAGCATTCCAATTTGGAAATCAGCAGAACCACTGATATCTAGAGTGTTCAAAGCCTTGTGCTAGATGCCATAGATGAGAAGGATGAAGGGAGTGTCTTCCCAAAGTCAGTTAAAAATTTAGTAGAGATTATAAGGAAAGCATTGTTGCTACATAGCTGTAACAACAATAATTATATTGTTCAGTCCTATCCTATTCTTCACGATCCCATTTAGGGTTTTCTTGTCAAAGATACTGGAGTGTTTTGCTATTGTCTTCTCCAACTCATTTCACAGGTGAGGAAACTGAGTCAAACAGAATTAAGCAATTAGAATTAAGCCCAGGATAAGTGACTAAGGCCAGATTTTAACTTGGGAAGGTGTCGTCTTGACTCCAGATCTGGAATTGTATCCTAGCCCTCCATCCTACTGTATATACCTAGTGCTCATAATTCTGGAATATTTTGATGTTTGCAGATGTCTTACATACATTATCTTATGTATCTTCACAACAGTCCTGTGAAGCAAATGCTATTGTTAATTCATTCCAAAAGCCCATCTTCTATAAAACTTTCCTGACTCCTCTTAATACTAGTGACTTCCCTCTATCTCCAATTTATCCTGTATTAACTTTGCTTGTTCAAAGTTTGCATGTTGTCTCCCTTATTGGATTGTGGGTGCCTTGAGAGCAGGAACTGTCTTTTACTGTTTTGGGGATCCCCAGATCTCAGAACAGGGGCTGGCATGTAGTGGGCACTTAACAAATTCGAATTGACTGACTAAGCCTAGAATAAGGCTTGCCTCAGCTCATGCAATTGGTAATCTTCTGTGATAGGTGAGGTGAAATTCCAACCCAGAATTTTTTGTCTCCCAACTCCAGTGCTCTATCTACTTTTTAATGCAGGATTATGGAAAGAAAGGAAGATAGGGAATGTCCAAAAAAACAGTAAGCGTTGGCTGAAATAGTACATATGTATTGGAGAGTCATAGGTCCAAAAGTTGTGGATTTTCTGGGGAGGATCTTCTATTCCAGGAAGATCCATTTGGGGCATATTTTGTAGAGAGGCTTTGTGAATGGTTTTGAATCCCAGGAAGCCATGTTTAGCCGGCATAATTAGCCTTTATTTTGTGAGCATCAGTAAACCAGTGAAGCTATAATCTGGGTTTCTACTCTAGGAAGATTAATTTGGCAGTGGTGTGTGCGATTGATTGCAAAGGGGAATACAGAAGTCCTAAGAGACCAGTTGAGATCTTTGTGCAGAAAAACAGAGTGACATGATAATGGGAAATGTGTGGGGGCAGTGGGAATGGAATAGATAGCACATAAAACATAAAGAAGAAATACTTTGAAGGAGAAATCAAGGAGCCTTGAAATGGGATTAAAGGCAGAGGAGACAGAAAGCAAAGGAGGAATCTAGATGATTGGGAGAATGGTGATGCCAATAACAGAAATAGAATAACTTGAAAGAGGACCTGGAGGAAAACTAAAACAAGAGGTATGCTGGAATTAGCTCATAGGGCTAGTGAACTGATTGTTAAATTCTTGGATGTGAACATTTACCCCTTGGAAATCAGCAACCACTACAAAACGGCACTTAATTTATTGTTTTGTTGATTGTCTAGACTTAAGAAATAGGAAAAATGTTAATAATGTAGATTAAACTTTAAAAGTGTGTTCTCCTATGTTCAAAAAGTTATCAAACTGTGCATACCCTTTGACCCAGCAGTGTTACTACTGGGCTTATACCCCAAAGAGATACTAAAGAAGGGAAAGGGACCTGTATATGCCAAAATGTTTGTGGCAGCCCTGTTTGTAGTGACCAGAAACTGGAAACTGAGTGGACACCCATCAATTGAAGAATGGCTGAATAAATTGTGGCATATGAATATTATGGAATATTATTGTTCAGTAAGAAATGACCAACAAGATGATTTCAGAAAGGCCTGGAGAGACTTACATGAACTGATGCTGAGTGAAATGAGCAGGACCAGGACATCATTATACACTTCAACAACAATACTATATTAGGATCAATTTGGCCCTCTTCAACAATGAATTGATTCAAACCAGTTCCAATTGTCCAGTAATAAGAGAGCCATCCACCCAAAGAGAGGACTGTGGGAACTGAGAACCACAACACAGCATTTTGACTCTTTCTGTTATTGTTTGCTTGTATTTTTGTTTTCCTTCTCAGGTTTTTTTCCCCTAAATTTGATTTTTCTTATGCAGCAAAATAACTGTATAAATATGTATACATATATTGGATTTAACATATAATTTAATATATTTAACATGTATTGGACTACCTGCCATCTAGGGGAGAGGGTGGGGGGAAGAAGGAGAAATTTTGGAACAGAAGGTTTTATAAGAGTCAGTGTTGAAAAAATTACCCATGCATTTGTTTTGTAAATGAAAAGATACAATTTTTTAAAAAGTTGTGTTCTCTGTACTTTTTTTTTTTAATTTTGGACAGCCACTTGTTAAACATTTATCAACATGCTGCTGGATAGAGTACTCTTCAGATATTGGATTTTTAGATTATGGACCAAGAAATCTGAGGTGCTAACAGAATATCCTACTAAACATATGTTAGGCTTTTAGAAATGGGGGATTGGTGTTTTGAATCAGTCAAATTAGAATGGGAGAAAGGGAGAATGGGTAAACGAATGCAAAGAGCTAAACAGCTTTTATTCATAAAAGTTCACAGGTCCAAAGATTGGAGTAGGAGGTTAGCATAGAGTAAATCAGAAAGATGTTACAAAGAGAGCAACATTAGGTACTGGGGAAATAGTAGTTGGTATGACAGTTATCTGTACAGTAATAATACCTTCATTACTGTGCTTTACCAGTGCTATCATATGCCTAACCATAGCTGGGTGACATAAGAAGAAGGTAAGAGAATAAGCATTTATTTGTTTGTTTGTTTGTTATTATTATAGCTTTTTATTGACAAAACATATGAATGGGTAATTTTTCAACATTGACCCTTGCAAAAACTTCTGTTCCAACTTTTCCCCTTCTTCCCTCCATCCCCTTCCCTAGATGGCAGACAATTCCATACATGTTACACATGTTAAAGTATATGTTAAATAGAATATAAGTATACATATTTATACAGTTATCTTGTTGCACAAGAAAAAATGAATTTGGAAAGGATAAAAATAACCTGGGAAGAAAAACAAAAATGCAAGCAAACAACAACAGAAAGAGTGCAAATGCTATGTTGTGGTCCACATTCATTTCCCAGTGTTCTTTCGTTGGGTGTAGCTGGTTCTGTTCATCATTGATCAATTGGAACTAATCTGGATCCTCTCATTGCCAAAGATAGTCATTTCCATCAGAACTTCATGTAGTATTGTTGTTGAAGTGTATAATGATCTCCTGGTTCTGCTCGTTTCATTTAGCGTCAGTTCATGTAAGTCTCTTTGGCCTCTCTGTATTCATCCTGCTGGTCATTTATTACAGAACAATACTATTCCATAACATTCATATACCATAATTTACTCAGCCATTCTCCAATTTATGGGCAGGCATCCATTCAATTTCCATTTTCTAGTTTCTACAAAAAGGGCTGCCACAGACATTTTTGCGCATGTAGGTCCCTTTCCCTTCTTTAATATTTTTTGGGATATAAGCCCAGTAGTAACATTTCTAGATCAAAGAATATGTACAATTTGATAACTTTTTGAGTATAGTTCCAAATTGGTCTCCAGAATGGTTGGATCTGAGTTTTCCCATAGCCCTCCAATATTCGTCATTATCTTTTCATGTCATCTTAGGCAATCTGACAGGTGTGTAGTGGTATCTCAAAATTGTCTTAATTTGCATTTCTCTGATCGATAATGATTTGGAACACCTTTTCATATAAGTAGAAATAGTTTCAATTTCATCATTTGAAAATTGTCTGTTCATATCCTTTGACCACTTATCAATTGGAGAATGGCTTGACTTCTTATAAATTAGAGTCAATTCTCTCTATAATTTGGAAATGAAACCTTTATCAGAACCTCTAACTGTAAAAATGTTTTCCCAGTTTATTGCTTCCCTTCTAATCTTGTCTGCATTAGTTTTGTTTGTACAAAACCTTTTTAACTTGATATAATCAAAATTTTCTATTTTGTGATCAATAATGATCTCTAGTTCTTTGGTCACAAATTCCTTCCTCCTCCACAGCTCTGAGAGGCAAGCTATCCTATGTTCTTCTAATTTATTTATAATCTCATTCTTTATGCCTAAATCATGAACCTATTTTGATCTTATCTTGGTGTACGGTGTTGTGTCGATCAGTGCTTATTTTCTGCCACACTAGTTTCCAATTTTCCCAGCAGTTTTTGTCAAATAGTGAATTCTTATCCCAAAAGTTGGGGTCTTTGGGTTTGTCAAACACTAGATTGCTATGGTTGACTATTTTGTCTTGTGAACCTAACCTATTCTACTGATCAACTACTCTGTTTCTTAGCCAATACCAAATGGTTTTGGTGACCACTGCTTTATAATATAGTTTTAGATCAGGCACAGATAGACCACCTTTATTTGATTTTTTTTATTAGTTCTCTTGAAATTCTTGACCATTTGTTCTTCTAAATGAATTTTGTTGTTATTTTTTCTAGGTCATTAAAATAGTTTCTTGGGAGTCTGATTGGCATAGCACTAAATAAATACATTAGTTTAGGTAGTATTGTCATCTTAACTATATTTGCTTGACCTATCCAAGAGCACTTAATATTTTTCCAATTGTTTAGACCTGACTTTATTTGTGTGGAAAGTGTTTTGTAGTTTTGCTTATATAGTTCCTGACTTTCCCTTGGCAGATAATATTTATAGTATTGGCAGTTATTTTAAATGGAATTTCTCTTTGTATTTTTTGCTGTTGGATCTTGTTAGTGATATACAAAAATGCTGAGGATTTATGTGAATTTATTTTGTCTCCTGCAATTTTGCTAAAGTTGTGGATTATTTCTAATAGCTTTTTAGTAGAATCTCTGGGGTTCTCTATCATGATATCATCTGCAAAGAGTGATAATTTGGTTTCCTCATTACTTACTCTAATTCCTTTAATCTCTTTTTCATCTCTTATTGCCAAATCTAGTATTTCTAATACAATATTGAATAGTAATGGTGATAATGGGCAACCTTGTTTTACTCCTGATTTTATTGGGAATGCTTCCAGTTTATCACTATTACATTATGATGCTTACTGATGGTTTTAAATAGACACTACTAACTATTTTAAGGAAAAGTCCATTTATTCCTATACTCTCTAATGTTTTTAATAGGAATGGGTGTTGGATTTTATCAAATGCTTTTTCTGCATCCATTTAGAGGATCATATGGTTTTTGTTAATTGGTTATTGATATAGTCAATTATGTTAATAGTTTTCCTAATATTGAACCAGCTCTGCATTCCTGTTATAAATCCTACTTGGTCATGGTGTATTATCCTGAGGATGATTTTCTGTAATCTTTTTGCTAATATTTTATTTAAGATTTTTGCATCAATGTTCATTAGGAAGATTGGTCTATAATTTTCTTTCTCTGTTTTCATCCTATCTGGTTTAGATATCAGTACCATTTCTGTGTCATAAAAGGAATTTGGTAGGAGTCCTTCAATCTCTATTTTTTTCAAATAGTTTATATAGCATTGGATTTAATTGTCCTTTAAATGTTTGGTAGAATTCACATGTAAATCCATTTGATCCTGAGGATTTTTTCTTAGGGAGTTGATTAATAGCTTATTCTATTTCTTTTTCTAAAATGGGACTATTTAACCAATTTACTTCTTCCTCTGTTAATCTGGGCAACCTATATTTTTGAAGGTCCATTTCATTTAAGTTATCAAATTTATGGGCATAAAGTTGGACAAATAATTCCTAATTATTGCTCTAATTTCCTCTTCATTAGTGGCAAGTTCTTCCTTTTCATTTTTAAGACTAACAATTTGATTTTCCTCTTTCCTTTTTCTAACCAAATTTATCAAAGGTTTATCTTGAGTCATTCAATTCCATTTGTTCAATTCTGATTTTTAATGAATTATTTTCTTCACTCGTTTTATATCTTTTTCTAATTGCCCAATTGAGTTTTTAAGTGAGTTATTTTGTTCTATGGAATGTTTTTCCATTTTGCCAATTTTATTATTTAAGGAGTTATTTTCTTTTTCCAATTTATAGATTCTGTTTTTCAGGGAGTTGTCTTCTTTTTCCACTCTATCTTTTAATGAGTTACATGCCTTATCCAGACCCTCTTGAAAAGTTTCGCTTTCCTTTCCCCATTTTTCTTCCAGCTCTCTTTTAAACTAGTTTTAAGCTTTTAAGCTTTTTAGTTTCTTTTATGAGAGCCTTATGTGGTGGGGACCAGATTATATCTAGCTTTGGATCTAGAGACAAACTGTTTTTAGTCTCTTCAGGGTTTGAAATCTGTTCTCCTTCAGTATAGAAGCTATCTATAGTTAGAGCCCACCTGCTTTGTCTTTTTACTCATTTTAACAACAACAACAACAAAAACCCAACTGCAGTCTGCTTTTGGGGCACTATGGTATTACCAAATTTCCTCAACAGACAACAGAAAGTAGCAATGAAGCAGCAGTGAGACAGCAATGATCACGCTGGGATCAGCATCTGCCCTGAGATCAGCATCTGTGCTGTGATCAGCAGTTGCATGCTGAAATTGTGCTGAGTCCCTCCTGGTGCTTAGTGGGTGTGACCTGGTCTCAAGAGACTCTAGCCTTTGGGGTTATAGTCTTTACCCTCTGTGTTTATTATCTTCATTTGGTAATGTGTTGTACTCCCAATATTTGTAGGTTTTGACAGTCGAGCACTAATTCCTAGGCTGAGTTTAGCAAAAATAGTTTGAGGGTAAAGGAAAGCTCAGAAAGACTTGTGTGTCCTTTCCACCATCTTGGCTCCACCCCAAATAAGCATTTATTAAACTCCTACTATGTGCTGCCATTGTGCTAAGCATTTTTCAAGTATTATTTCATTTGATCCTCACAACAACTCTATGAGGTAGGTACTAATATTAACCCCATATTACAATACAGAAAACAGAGTTTTAAATAACTTGTCCAGGATCGTGCATCTAATAAGCATTTGAGGTTCTTTCATGTAAAAAATACAGATTCTTGGGACTGATAGTCTTCCATCATTCATTGTACCCCTTTGTACCACCTGTCCACCCTCAGCCCAGAGCCCTGCAAAGGCAGACCAGCACCTTTTGATCAAAACTCCTTTGAATAACAGTGTTCTGCACATCATTGGTTCTGCTTCCATGACAGCCACATCCTCCCTAACTTAGCCATCATAAAGTTATACTTTGTGGAGGTGTGAATTGACAATTGCTTCTATAAATGCTGCAGCCCCTGCTTCTTTAGGAGCCAATTTTTAAAAGTTCCTTGGACTAAAATTCTTAGTATTATCAAATGGATCAGGATCAGAAACAGATTTGGTTTTATCCATGGAAAGGACCCTGACAGTGATGCATTGCTATTTGCTTCACTGCTATTCTGTAAGGACCATTGGACCTTTCCATCAAATTTATAGCTTAAGCTTCTTGTTTATTTGCCTCAGTACAAAACTCCTTGCTTTTCTATTAAGTGCTTGCTTTGTACTTGTAAACTCTTAATAAATGTATTTTCATTCATTCATGTAAATGGAGGGAGATAGGAGATAATATTTGGGGAACCAATGATTCATTTTGACTACAATGTAGAGTAAGTGAAGGGAAGGCAGGTGAAATAAGGCTAAAAAGGCAGGATTTTGTCTTTTATCCTACTAGTGATAAGAAAAGATGATGGGGTCAAAGATTTCATGTGGAAAGTAACTTTGGAATCCATCTAGTCCAACAATTTCATTTTATAGATGGGAAGACTACGCCCACAGGGGTTAAGCAGCTCATTCAAAGTCACATAGATAGTAAACATCAGAGGCAGATTTTGAACTCAAAGCCTCCAACTTCTTAGTCAGCAATGTTTGCATGGTAGATTTGGAGCTAGAAGTGACTTCAGAGACCATCTAGCCCAAACTCTTCATTTTGCAAATGAAGAAACCTATATCCAAGGAGGATAAGGGACTAGCCCAGAGTCTTACATAGATAATAAACATCAGAAGTTGAATTTGAACCCAGGTCCCCTGATTGCATTATTTTGCCTCAAAATGTGGATCTTTGAAATGTACTAAAAAAGTAAACATTTTACTTCAGATACCTTATTATTGTTATTATTTTTTTATTTTGGTCACAAAAAGTCATTTCCCATTTCCTATAAGTTGTAATCCTCTTAGATATGATGCAGATGGTAAAGATCAGTATGAAAAAGGTGACATTTGGCCACACTTCCCTTATCAGTGCAGCACAGAGTCAGTCTTTGGCATGAGATCGCAGCTCAGTGAGATGCAGGAAAAGCATCAAAGTTGAGTGGTAGATAAATACTAACATTCTGGTTAGACATCCTTGCCTAGGAATTCTAGGAAGTTGGTGTGGGATTCACATTAACCAGATTCCCTGAGAATCGATCCTATTTGTCTGACAGCACAAAAGATTCTTCTCCATCCCTATGAGTGCTCAACATCGAAGAGTTAGCCTTCCCAGTGTCACAGGGTTAAATGGGCTCTCCTGCAGGGCAATCATTCCGAGCAGCGTTTCCTGAATGGCATGAGAAAAGGAGATCTTTTGGCCTAGTCTCTTTCCTCTGGGATTTTCCAAAACTTTCCAGATGTACCTAAACTCAGGAAACATTTTAATGGCAGACATGGTTGGAAGTAATGTCTCATAGGGGTTAGGAGCTTGGAACCAAGAGAACCCTGTCTGAAAAGAGATGTGTTGATTCAGCCAAACTCCATGACTCCCTCACTGGCAGGATGGCAGATTTCCATGCACTAATAATGAGTTTGTGTGTCCCAGGAGGGGAGGCTGGCATCCTCAGAATGTAGACGTCTCTTTGCTGCTGAGGGTTACCAGAAGAAGAGCCTTTTCCCAGGAGGAAAGAATGGTGAAAGTAGTATTTTGGAATTTAATTTAGATGTCACCACGTAGGTAAACTTCTTTAGAAAGAATGAATGGCACATACACACATTCCTCCTTTTAAATATTAGTTTGTTAATATTGCTTATAATGATTAGACTTATAAGATGAAATGACTTATAAGAAGAAAGGCCTTGGGTTCAAAATCTCCCTCTGATGTTTACTATGTTTACTATGACTTTGAACAAGGAGCCTAACCTCTCTATGCTTCAGCTTTCTCATCTGTAAAATGAAGGTGTTGGACTACATGGCTTGCAAAGTCACTTTCCATATTAAATAGGAATGCTGTTAATAAACTTCAGCATATTTAAATATTTTTAATTACTTGATAGTACCAAAACTTTATTGGTCATTATTTTTGCATACCTATTATTACATCAGACATTAGGGGTCAAAAGGTAACTGAGTCTCTTAGTTTTAAGACAGACACTGTGGGAAGAAAAAAGAGGGAATATAAAACTATTTATTTTGTCATGTGGTCCCTTTGAACTGGGAATTTGGGAGTAATTAAGAACTCTGTGGCAATGAGACCCCCACAAGTTTCCACAAGAACCTTCAAAACAATCTGGATTTTCTTATATATCTTCATATATTTAATAAACAATCCATGTTCCCAGGCCCTTTTGGAGAAGAGTTATGAATTCTTTCCCATATTAACTCACTGAGTCAAAGAAACCCTCTATTTCTTTTATACATAGAATATCAAACATATAATGTATGTTATACAGAACACGGTAATGTATATAAACTCAATTCAGTCTTTGTTTTATGTTAGGCAAATGAAATATAATTTTTAAAAAGCCACTAACTTTCATGAGAGTAACAACAAGGTACTGTGACATTGGAGGATGTACATTGTTGGACCTTTTTGAGTAATGGGAGTCTGGTAGTCAAGGATAGAATTTTTTTTTTTGCTTGTTTGAGGCATCCTATTGAATGAGTCTAGGCCTTACAACTACAGTGGAAAACATTTTGAACTTGAATACATGTTAATTCTGATGCTGAGATTAAATTTTAGATTCCACTGCACATGTTAGAACTGGTAGCAACCTACCTTTTCCTGTCTCTGTGCCTTTATTCATATTGTTCCATCTTTGGATTAGGTGAGGGATTTTTTTTTTTGCACAACCTCCCTCACTTAAAACCCAATCCATCCCTAGAATGTCCTTTGCCTCCATCTCTTAAAGTCTCTCTTATTCCAAGGCCCAATGCAGGTATCATTTTTTCCATTGAGGTTTCCCTGGCCACATTCATTCCCCCTTTTCCTAATATATTCACATGTAGGTGCTGAAAAATAAGTATCCTTTCCCAACAAAGTAGAGCTAAGTCCCAATTAATGTGAAGATGAATACCCTGAAGTGATTGCATATATTCAAATTCATATTATATTAGTCCTTTATACCAAATTCAGATTCTTCTACTAAGTTGTAGAGTGACCATTAATTTAAATCTCTTAATATCTTTCTGCCTCACATTAAAGGTCATTTATTCAACAAACATTGACTAAGCACCTATTGTATACTAAAAAACTGATTCAGCACTAGGAATGTAAAGATCTACAGATCTAGGAACAATGATATCTAATTTCAGATGTGTAAATACTCCCTCGACCATCACAGATTCCAGCTCCTCTATATCTTAGTACACAGAGGAACAGGATGGCACAGTGAATAGAGCACCAGGTCTTGAGTCAGAAACATGCATTTTCCTCAATTGAAATTTGGTCTCAGACACAGGTATATGACTCTGGGCAAGTCACTTAACCCAGTTTGCCTCAGTTTCTCCATCCATAAAATTAACTGGAGAAAGACATGGCAATCCATTCTAATATCTTTGCCAAGAAATCCCACAATGAGATCACGAAGAGTCGCATGTGACTGAAAAGACTGAACAACAACAACATGTCATAGTAGACTATTTGTAAGTTACCATGCTGAGCAACTCATCACCCCAAAGCAATAATGAACCTTTTTTATTAGCAGACTAATTCTTCAGTGAAAGAATCTCAGAATTCATAGTCAAATGGGGTGTCAAAGGCCAGCCTGCACCCAGAAGGGAATCCCTTCTACAACTTAATTAATGAATCTTATCCAGCTTTGTTTTAAAGATTTTAAGGGAAGGGAACTCAGTATCAAAAAAAGAACCAATATTTATGAAACACTTATTATGTGCTTGGTACACATGCTTGGCTTTAGGGATACAATTATTAAGAACTCTGCTCAACATAAGCTTACATTCTAATGGCAAAGGCAAAGCTATATACTGAATAAATATAAATTCAATAAGGATTAATATAACAAACTAACTAAATGAAAGGTAATCAAGTTCTGAGCCTAGAGTCAGGGAGACCTGACTTCATATCCAAAGTCAAACACTTAATGACCCTCAGCAAGTCATTTAACCTGTTTGTCTTAAACCACTGGAGAAGGAAACGGCAAACCAAACAAACAAAAACAACCCATGGGCAGTATGGTCCATGTGGTCAAGAAGAGCTGGACACGCCTGATTACACAACAGTTTGGGAAGGATGGCCTGAGCATTTAGGAGAATTAGGAAAGGCTTTATGCAGACGATAGTGTTTAAGCTACATCTTAGGGAAAAAGAAGAAATCTATGAGATAAAAGTAAGGAGGAAATTGATTCTAATAATGGGGCTAACCAATGTAAGGATTCAGAACTTGGGAGATGTTTGCAGGCAATGTAGTTTAGCTGGATTTCTGAGTGCAGGAGGGAAAGTAATGTCCACTCAGGACATAAAGATAGGTTGAGTCCAACTTGTATGGGGCTTTAAAAGCCTATTAGAGGAAGCTTCTATGTTTTTTCTAGAGGCAACAGGGAGCCACCAGAGTTACTTGTGTCAAGAAGTAATATAGTTCAATCTGCACTTTAAGAAAAATCTCTTGGGCAATGGTGCGGAGATCTGACTGGATTGGGGGAAGAGAGGGGAGCAGGGAGACCAATTAGAAGTTGTTGCAATAATCTAGCTGGGAAATAATAAAAGCCTGAAATGCGTAGGAGGTAGTAGTTGGATATGTGAGGTGAAGAATTGTGAAACACTGAGGAAAATGCAGAGATTGTGATCTTACGGGACTGTGATGGATTTGCTTTTATTCAAATGAGAAAGTTTGGAAGAAGGGAAGGTTTGGAAGGAGAAGATATTGAGTTCAGTTTTAGACAGTTTAAGATGTCTTTTGGATACTTGGCTAAAAATATCCAAGAGACAGTTAGTGATACAAGACTGAAACTTGGGACAAAACCTGGGACTGAATATGCATAGACCTGGGAGTGATAGGATTTGATGAGGTTATCAAGAGAGGGACAGAATAGAATAAAAGTTCTTTTTTAATAGCATTTTATTTTTCCAAATACATGCAAAGATAGTTTTCAACATTCACCTTTGCAAAACCTTGCGTTCCAAATTTTTCTCTCTTTTTCCATCCTTCTGCCCTCCGCAAGATAACAAGCAATCTGATATAGGTCAAATATGTGCAATTCTTCAAACATATTTCCATATTGTTCATGCTGCACAAGAAAAATCTGGTCAAAAGGAGAAAATAACACAAGAAAGGAAAAAAGCATACAAGAAGAAAATAAGGTGAAAATTCATATTTTGATCCACATTCAGTCTCTGTCTCTGGATGCAGATGACTCTTTCCATCTCAAGTCTATTAGAATTGCCTTGAATCACCTCATTGTTTAAAAAAAAAGTCAGAGTTGATTATCACATAATTTTATTATTACTGTATATAATGTTTTCTTGGTTCTATAGAGTAAGTGTTCTTAATCTGAGATTCCTGAACAAGTTTTCTTTAATGTTTTGGTTGCTATTTCAGGATGTGTATATATATATATAAACAATTTTGGTTATAAACCTTTATTTTATTTTACTTTAAAAATATTCATAATATAGATATTCTTTCCTCTGGAGCCAAATAGAACAATTCAAATCTTGGATTGGACCATTCAAGGACTGCTCTTTGAAGGTTTGAAAAAAGCTTTATTATCACCTTCAAGTCTTAATTTCTCTATGTTAAATAGCCTTCCTTTTTCCAACTGATCCCATAGAACATAATCTTTTGATTCTTTACCATCATAGTTGCTTTCTCTAGATGCTCTTTAGCTTATTGCTATTCTTCCCAGAATGTGGTATCAAAGACTGAATTCAATTGAAGACAATGGAATTGTCACCTTCCTTATTCTAGACACTATTCCTTTCTTACAGCTATCTAAAATCACATTACTTTTTTTGGAAGTCATATCATCCTGTTGACTCCAGTTCTTCTATGTGGCTTTGGGCAAATAACTCAGGACTCCTGTTTTCTCATCCACACAATGAGATGGAGATCAGACTGGAAGATACCTAAGGCTTCTTTCAACCTTAATCTGTGATCCCATGTCTTATATCTTAATATGGAATCTCCTAACATCCTAGATACTTTTCATGTGAACTCATGTTTAGTTACATCCTTTTCATCCCATATCCTCAAACTATTCTTTAAATCTAGTGTTTCAATCATTTCCAAATTTATTTGACTCTATGCTTACTCTAGACTACTGTCTAAATCACAACTCTCTATTTTGTCTACAAGAATAATACAAGAAAGAAGTTTTGTCAAATTCTTTGACAAAGTCTATATGTGAACTGTATCTGTTCTGCCTGTATAGTACTCCTGTGAATTGAAGGAAATAAGGTTAACATAGTCTGTATTTGATGAAGCCATGCTGGCTCCTTAGGATCACCATTTTCTTTTCCAGGTCTTGTTTAGTCATTATTTTATTTGTTTGTTCTAGAATTAGATCAAGATTCAGCCAACTTCACTGAAAAAAATTAGCTTGAAAATGTTACTTTTGAAAATCAGTACATTTGCTCATTCATATTCCTTACACACCTCCATCATACCCCATGTTGTTCTTTCCAAAATCCCTAACAGTCTAGCAATAACATTTGCCAACTCTTTTAATTCCCTAGGGCAGAGTTTATCTGGGCCTGGTCATTTTAATTCATCAAGAACTCTCTCATAATCTTTCTATTTATCTTGGGCTTCTACTCCCTTTGAGCTATTTTTTCCTATCCTTTCTAGTTCAAAGATAATTCTTCCTGGCAGAGAAAAACAGAAGCAAAATATGAGCTTTTTCTTTTTTCTGCCAGCATGATCAGCTGTTTTTTCCCTTTATTGATCCTCATCTCTCCTCCCACCTCCCCTGACTACCACCACCAATATAAATATAGATGCCCCCATTTTAAATGTTTCCTTCCCTTCCCTTGCCACTTTTGCCATTAATGGGGCATAATCTGGCACTATCTGCTGTGACTTCCATCTTCTCTACAACAACAACAACAAACATTTACAAAGTGCCAGCTGTGAGCCAGGCATTATGATATATGTTGGGAAGGCAAAGAAACACCCTGTTTTTAAAGAGCTCACAGTCTAAGAGGGAGACAACATGCAAGCAGTTATGTACAAACAAGGAATGCATAAGATAATATCAGTAATAAGGCATTCAGATTTAAAAGGACTGGGAAAGTGAAATCTTAACTGAGACTTATAGGAAAGTAGAAGAGCTAGAAGGAAGAGAATACGTAGAAGAACAAAGAAAGAAGGGTTCTTGGCCACTGAGAATGCTTACTTGGAAAATGGAGCATTGTGTTCAAGGAAACAAACAATAAGAAGTTCAGTGTAACTGGATTATAGAGGTCAAAGAACAGAAAAGTAGAAAGGTTATAAATTTGATTCTGGAGATGATAGCAAACTGGTGGAATGTATTGAATAGGAAGGAGGGTGATGTGGTCAGATTAGCTGTTTTGGAGGTTAAGTTTGTCGGCTAAAGAGGAGAGACTTGAGACAGGAGGAACAGCCAGCACAGGCTGTTGCAGTGTGAGGTGATAGGGCCAGCATCAGAGGAAAGAAGGGAACATATATGAGAGATGTTACAAAGGTACAGCACTTGATGAGTAATTCGATGTAGGAGATGAGATAGAATGACAAAGCTGCACCTAATGATGTCTAGGTAACTGTGTGACAGGGAGGATGATGGTACCCTTGCCAGTTAGGATGAATTGAGGAAGTGAGGGTGAGGGAAAAACTATGAGTTCAGCTTTTAATCTGCTACATTTAAGATAGCTCTATATCTAGCTAGCTAGCTAGCTAGCATCCAGTTAAAGAGTTCAATAGTCCATTACGGATGCAAAATTAGAGGTCAAGAAAAAGGTTAAGATTAGACAAATATATCTGAGAATCATCTGCTCAGAGATGATAATTTTGAAGATTATGACACAAAATGATATAGAAGGTAATGAGAAGAGGGCTCAAAACAGAGCCTTAGGGACTTATGACTGACAGTGTCAAAGACCTGTTAAAAGAGATCAAAAAAGAATGACAAGGAATTAGAAAAGGCCATTAAATTTGGAAATTAAGAGATCATTGGTAACTTTAGAGAATACAGTTTCAACTAAATGATGACATGGGAAGCCAGACCGAATAGGGTCAAGAAAAAAATGGTAGAAAGACAGTAGAAGTATCTATTGAAGATAGCCTTCTCCAAGGAATTTAACTCTTATAGAGTGGAGTAATAGTGGATAGAGTGTCAGGTGTGGAGTCAAAAAGATTCATCTTCTTGCATTCAAATCCAGCCTCTGACACTTGTGTAATCCTGAGCAAGTCACTTAAGCCTGTTTGCCTCAATTTTTTATCTATAAAATGAGCTGGAGAAGGAAATAGCAAACCATTCCAGTATCTTTGCCAAGAAAACCTCAAATGGGGAAATGAAAGGCTCAATTGAAAAATGACTAAGCCATAACAACAATATCAGATAGTAGAGATGAATGGGTCAAGTGAGTATTTTCTGAGGATGGGAGAAACATTAGATATATTTGTAGGCAGTAGGAAAGAAGCTAGTAGAGATTAAAGATTAGTGAGAGAGTAGGAATGATAAAGCTGGTAATCTTCTCATGAAGATAGGATGGAATAGAATCACTTATACATATAAAAAGATTTGTCTTAGCAAAGAGAAACACTACCTCTTCATATGAAACATGAAAATACAAATTTTATTTTACTATTTAAGTAAGTTGATACCTCTCCATAGCTTCCTTGTTCATCTACATGGTCTTTTTTAAAAAACTTCCTCTTTTCTTCAGCATAACCATTTCTCTTTGTTTCATCTGAATTTCATTCTTGAGAGCTTCCTATCCCTCCCGGGCTGAATTCTGTAGAATTTTGGTTCATGAACTCCTAAACATTCTGGTTTCTCAACTCTTTGAAATTCACTTTTCAAAAATCTAGAGGCATCTCTCTATCATGAATTCTAAGATGAAAAGCTCACTTACCAACAAGGATTCCCAACCCAACAACTAGGCCCTACTTGTTGGTGAGAGCTATTTCCTTTCAAAGGAATAAGTTATAATTAAGGCAAGCAATGGGCTATCCTGCTTTCAGCAAAATGACATCTCTAATAGTTTTTTAAATCCCTCACAGACACTGAATGTCTTAGTCAGTCATAAATGTGATTTGTTTCCCAGAACTTCATCTGTTTCCTTTTCCTGTTCAAATAGTCTATACTAGATTTCTAGTATGGTGTGGATCAGTGTCAAATTCTCAGTATCCTTGCCCCAAGAGACCCACAAAATTCCCCAGTATGACCTGAACCAGATAAAAATATAAATGGGAAATGTTTAACAAAATAAATAAAGATACATTGAAATATAGATAATGTTCATTTGTGGATTTTTAAGTCAATATGACTTTTTGAACATGATGCCTCTACAATATATAGCATAACTTCTTTTTTTAATAAAGCCTTTTATTTTCAAAACACATGCATGGATTGTATTCAATATTCACCATTGCAAAACCATAATATTCATATACCATAATTTATTCAGCCATTTGCCAACTGATGGGCATCCACTTGGTTTCCAACTCCTTGTCATTACAAAAAGAGCTTATAACATAACTTTTTGAGGGAAGAATCAGAGATGTATGGGATGAAAAGAGATCGGCAAGTCAAAAAATAATAGATATAATAATAGTATAGGTATACCTTAGAGATATTGTAAGTTTGGTTCCAGACCACCGCCATAAAACAAATCACAATAATTTTCTTTTATTTCCCAATGCATGTAAAAGTTTTTTTTCTTTTGTTTTTCTTTAAATTTATTTATTTTAATACACATTGTTTTATGAATCATGTTGGGAGAGGAAAAAAACAGAAAAAAGAAGTGAACATGTGTTGGTTTACATTCAGTCTTCATAGTTCTTTCTTTGAATGCAGATGACATTTTCTGTCCAAAGTCTATTGAGATTGCTTTAGATCACTGAACCACTGAGAAGAATCAAGTCTTTCATGGTTGATCATTGCACATTCTTGCTGTTATTGTGTATAATGTATTGCTGGTTCTGCTTGCTTTGCTCAGCATCAGTTCATGTAAATCGTTCCAGGCCTTTCTAAAATCAGCATTAATCATTTTTTATAGAACAATAATCTTCCATTACCTTTATATATCATAGTTTATTCAGCTATTCCTCAATTGATGAGAATCTACTCATTTTCCAATTTTTGTTACCACAAAAAGAATTGCTACAAACATTTTTGCCAAGAAACTGGAAACTGAGTGGATGTCCATCAATTGGAGAATGGCTGAATAAATTATGGTATATGAATGTTATGGAATATTATTTTTCTGTAAGAAACGATTAGCAGGATGATTTCAAAGAGGTTTGGAGAGTTACATGAACTGGTGCTAAGTGAAATGAGCAGAACCAGGAGGACATGGCAACAAGACTATTCGATGATCAATTCTGATGAACATGACTCTTTCCAACAATGAGATGATTCAAACCAATTCCAATTATTCAGTGATGAAGAGAGCCATCTACACCCAGAGAGAGGACTGTGGGAGCTGAGTGTACATAGCATTCTCACTCTTTCTGTTGTTGTTTGCTTGCATTTTGTTTTTTCTGTTTTTTCCTTTTTGATCTGATTTTTCTTGTGTAGCAAGATAACTATAAATATGTGTATATATTGGATTTAACATATTTAACATGTATAAAATTTAACATATTAACATTACTATCTGCCATCTAGAGGAGAGGGTGGGAGGAAGGAGGGGATAATTTGGAACAGAAGGTACTGCAAGGATCGATGTTTAAAAAAAAATTGCTCATGCATGTTTTGTAAATAAAAAGCTTTAATAAAATTAAAAAAAATTTTTTTTGCCAGTGCATATAAAAGTTGTATTTACACTATAGTGTAGTCTATTGACTATGCAATAGAATTATATATAAAAAAAACCAATGTACATACCTTAATTTAAAAATACTTTATTGCTATAAAAAGTGCTAACTCTATCTGAACCTTCAGTGAGTCATAATCATCTTTTTGATGATGGAGGTTTATGATGACGGCTGACTAATCAAGTGATGGCTGTGTAAGGTATGGAAATTTCTTAAAATAAGAATAACAATGAAGTTTGCCTCACTGTTTTTCTCTTACTTGAATACTCAGAAGCCATTGTAGGGTTGTTAATTTATTTAATCTCTATATTGTTGTGTCTCAGTGAATAGGGATAGAGAACCACCAGTTGGTGGAGCAGTCAGAACACACACTATTGATTAATTTATATGGGCATGATTTGTGTTACCTCAAAACAATTAGAATAGTGACATCAAGATCACAGATCACTATAACAGAAATAATAATAATGTTTTAAAAAAAACTTGGGAAATTGCATGAATTGTCAAAATGTGTCACACAGGCATGATATGAACACATACTCTTAGAAAAATGGCACTGGTAGACTTGCTTGATGCATAAAAATTGCAATATCTGCAAAATGCAATAAAATGAAGTATGCTGACTAAAGATAGAATTTATGTGGTATTTCAAAGTTTGCAAAACTCCTTACATCTGTTATCTCATTGATCCCTCATGTGATTAAGTTATCTCCCAGTTAACTTATAAGTTTTTGTTATCCTTGTTATCCTCATTTTACAGATGAAGAGACTGAGGCTGTGAGATTACCTAATTTACCAGGGTCAACTAATAAATGTCTTTGCAACTCCAAATTCAGTGCCCTATTCATTATGCCACCTGGTTGCTTTGATACTTTCCTATTTGGTGTAGCTCAGAGGGAAGATTTATGGGGAGACATGGATAAGTATAGACCAGGAAGAGGAGCCCTGCATGGACTATGATATATGCTGTTGGAGGAGTACCCATTTTTATCTTTTTCTTCATCATTCTTTTTCTCCTATGGATATGGAATCTCATCCTTTTAATTGTTCCCTTCAATGTATAGATCGTAACCTATCCATGCCTGCTTATCAAGATCACATATGAAATTTGTTGTTTGGCATTTAAAGTCCTTCATAACTCAGCTTCCTCCTGTCTTTCCAGTCTTTTACACCTTATTCCTCACCACCTAAAATTTGATCCAGTGATGCTGGCCCCATGGCTGTTCCTTAAATGAGCCACTCCATTTCCAGACTGCCAGATATTTTATCTGACTGTCTCTGCTGCTTACTTCCCTTCCTCATCTCTGCCTGCTGGCTTTCCTGGATTTTTTTTAATAATTAAAAAAAATTAAATTCTTAATTAAATTAATTAAAATTCTGCCTTCTATAAGAAGCATTTCCCAAACTTTTAATTCTTCAATCTTCTTTCTTACTTATTCTGTATATAGCTTGTTTTTACATTTTTGTGCTTGTTATTTCCCCATTTGATTTTCCAGGTCCTTGAGGACCTTTTGTTTCTTTTTTTATATCTTCAGCATTTAGCACAGTGTCTGGCATAGAATAGGTATTTAATAAATGTTTATTGATTGATTATGTGATGTTCCTCTATGATCTTCCAATCTTTTCACAACAGGAAATCCATTAGGCTGAGGATCATCTTGACCTGAGAGTTCATGGGTTATCTTTCTGTTGTTCTTCCCACTTACTAAATGACCAACTTATATTAATATTAAAGAATGCCTGCACAAAGGTTGGTGAAGTAAGTGGAAATAGATGCAGATGCCCATTTCATCCTAAAAAAAAAAAATCATAAGTCTCCCTGGAGTAGTTAAAGGAAAAAATAAAAATTTAAATTTACCAGCCATGAAAAATGAATGGTCTTTGTTTACTTGTGTCTACATGAGGGCAAGGGGTTAATTTCTCTGCAGTATCAAATATAATACTCGGGTTGTCATTCAGTAAATTGGTGATGTGCTATGATGTGATAAGGTAAGAGGTCATTTGAGGAAGTGGATAAAGTGTGAAACTTGAAATAAGAAAGACCTGGTTTTGAATGCTGCCTTAGATACATACTAACTGGAAAACCCAGGGCAAGGCACTTAATCTATCCTGGCCCCATTTTTCTTATCTGTGAAATGATGGGGTTGGTCTCTATGGCTCCTAAGGTCGTTTTCAGCTATGAACTAATGTGATGTGACATCCTCTTCTCATGGAGCACTGCATGTATTTAAGGGAAGCTAAGCTACAGGGGATTAAGGTTGACATATACAGAATGTGATTGGAATAAATTAAGCTGGAATAATGTGCATCAGAAGAGTCATTTCACATTGATTTCACCAAGAGTTTCTAGCTCCCCATAGAGCTCAAAGGATAATTCTGAATCGAGTATACCATTTACTCATTTTGTGATCCACTGCTCTAACAAAATATTATGAGTCTTGGACTTCTTCAGTGTTTGCTTGGCTTCATATTTTTAGGACTTGACTTTTTTGCTCAATAGCAGTGAGAGGACAAAATAAAAGACTCAGGGCTGGAAACATTTTGTTTCCTATTAAAAAAAAAAAAAAAAAAAAAAAAAAACTCCAACTATTTTTTGAGCCAGCTCTGTGGTTGAAAATATTTCTTCTGTGGTCTAAGGATTGGTTGGATCTCATCACTTGTTGGCCAGTGTCTGAGAATTTTAGCTTGTGGCTTCCCATCAAGTAAGCAGGCAGGACATATTTTTTTAAGCTAACATGTAGTGATTTTGAGTGTATACATATGAGTGAATAAAACTGTTTTGTTATATTAGAATAGATACATGTGAAACCAGCCCTTTCAGAAACAGAGTAAACCTTGGGTTTTTTTCCCATATACTGTACAAATCAATATATCTTTTAGTTTTTCATTATTCACATGACAACACAACAAATTCAGATAAGGACAAAATGATAGAAGGGTAATGTGTAAACATGTGCAGATTCATAACAGATCCACAAACCAAGGGAATCTGAGATTTGACCTGTCAGTTTTTTGGTTTTTGTGTTTTTTTGCATTTTTATCTGCTGGAAGCAAATATGAGGTCTCTTTTATTAAAAGATGGGGTGGTCCAAAGACATTTTCAAAATGGTGGCATGAATAGGAATGGAACAACTTGAGATAGGATAAAGAAGAAAGTAGACTGAATAATTATTGATAAATCCAAGGAAAAACCAAAGTAAGTGCATTTTTCCAGCAAAGGGCAATACAAAGACAGCCAAAGGCCTATGGGTACTATAGAAAGAGTTTAGGCAGAAAAGTCTGGATCAGGAGCAAGATCAACAGCTTAGGAAGGGAGGTTTAAAACCTTACTCAATTGACAAAGTTCCTGAAAATTAGACTGAACTAAACAAATATGTAACTCCATGACATAATAAAAAATACTAGAACAAATTTGATAGGTCAAAAATATAGATAATATAGGAATATATAGGAATACACACACATACACATATGTGTTATGTATGTATGTATGTGTGTGTGTATATATATGAAGAGAGAGGATATAAGTTGAGAGATAAACTCCTACTTTAAAAAATGTTAAATTTAAAGAAATTTATTTATTAAAGAAATCATAAGTTAATACTGTCCAGATCTAGTAGAGTCAGAGAGCAAATGAAAATTAATCTATAAGTCATCTCCTGAAAGTCACCCCCAAATAAAAGACAGCTTTCAAGACAAAGAAAATGTTGCAAGCAGCCAGAAAGAAATAATTTAGATACCTAAGGAGCCAAAATCAGTATCACATAAGATCTAGAAATTACCACTGTAAAAAAGAAAGGAGCTTGGAGGGCTATTGCAGAAGGAAAATGATAAAAGCTTATAGCCAAAAATAACTTTGGAGAGATTGTGGTAAAACAGACATACTGATGCTGTCAAGCTGTGAATTGGTTGAGCTGTTCTAGAAAACACTTTAGAACTGTGCTACAAAAGTCATTAAACCATGTGCACCTCTTGACCCAGCAGTTCCATTACTAGGCCTATACCCCTAAAAAGAATAAAGAACTAGGAAAAAGACCCATATGCACATGAACGTTTATAGCATCTCTTGTGGCTGTAACAAAGACCTGGAAACAAAGGGAATGACCATAAAGAAAAACAACTTTGAAAGTCTTAAGAACTTTGTTAAATGCAATGACCAGCCTTGATTCCAGATGCTAATGAAGATAAAGCATACTATTTTCTGACACACCCAGTATGGAAATTTGTTTTTCATTACAATGCATATGTGTTACAAAACTTTTTTAGTTTTTTTTTTTTTTCTAGTTGGTAAGAAGGCAGAATTGAGAAAGCATAGAGCTGCCAAAACAGAAAAGAGAACTATTGAAGAATGTTTTTTAATATACAAAATGAGGAGTTTCAAAGGGAATCTCAGACAAGCAAGGCAGCTTTAAATGTTACATTTCAAATTTGTTGTACATAATAGAGATTTATGATTTCATGAATAATTTTCTTTTTCTGTTCTACTTTATATTTGGAAATGCTCATTTAAAATTTAGAACTTTAAAAGATATACAATTTCTCTCTATATATATATGTTCATACAAGTACAGATATGCACATGTGTGTATTCCTGTATGTGTGCATATATGCATATATAGATATACACATGCATATGCAAATATACACAACCATTATATGGATATTACATATTATACACACACATACACAAAATGCATGTAGGATATGAGAAAAAGAGAGATAGGGATACATAGTGGTAATATACCAGATGGGAATTCTGAGATCTACTTCTCATTTGTCCATTCATGAAATACAGGTCACTGGGCTCTGACTGGTTGTAGACAAGGCATCTCATTTCTTTGGTACTAGTTTCTTCCACCTGAGGACATCAATCTGCAAAAAATCTTTCTGATCCCGAAAGTATTTTTCTATTTTGACATGAAATCTTAATATTGGAGAAAAGATTCCTTTCTTAATGGTATTTTATTTTTTCTGAATACATATAAAGATCGTTTTCAGCATTCATTTTTGTAAAACTTTGTGTTCTAAATTTTTCTCCTTCCTTTACCTCCTCCCTCCCTAAGACAGCAAGCAATGTGATATAGGTTAAATATGTGCAATTCTTTGAAACATATTTCTATATTTCTCATGTTGTGTTAGGGCTCTGATATTTACCTTGGGATATACTTGTCATTTTCTCATAATCAAGCATTTACAAAATAGCTTTATATATCCAGGCTTTATTGTGTTTGAGTATTACCTAAACAGCCCAGTAAGAAGACTCTAACCTAGTAGTTGTCATTTCAAAACTCTCTTGTATGAAACTCATTCTGTTGCCTTCTAATTAGGGTCATATAGGACAATAATCAGGGTCATAGCCAGGACAATAGAAGTTTGTATCATCTATGTGATTCACTCAGAATTTGGGGCAGTTTACAAAGCAGCAAGCAGATCAGAGAGGTTAAAGTGTATTACCATCCAAAAAAAGACTAACTTTAGAAGTTATATGTATTTTAAAAGACCACTAGAAGTGCTATTAGAAATGCAATATTTGAAAGACTGAAACATTAAGGAAACTCCCTTGAGAGAGAAAAGGGTGAAAGCGGTGATAAATGGAATCCTACTTCAGAGACCCATCCCCAGAAGAATGAAATTGTTGAATCCATCCTGAAAAGAAGAACTTACTGAGTCAGAAATGAATTCACCAAAAATGAAACTGGCCCATTCCTGCCCCCTGACCTCAAGGAAGGAGGAATAGAAAGAAAGGGGAGAGAGTAGGGGGGAGGGGGGAGAAGAGAGACAGAAAGACAGAGAAAGAGAGAGAGGGAGAAAGAGGAAGAAACAAAGACAAAGAGGGAGAAAGAGAGACAGAAGGAGACAGAGGGGAGGGAGGGAAAGAGACAGAAACAGAGAAAGAGAAACCAAGACAGACAGAGAGAGGGAGTGAGACAGAGACAGACAGAGAAAGAGGGACAAAGACAAAGAGAGAGGGAAAGAAAGACAGACACAGAAAGAGAGGGAGAGAGTGACAGGCGGGAAGGAAAGAGACAGAAATAGAGAGAGAAACAGAGAGAAGGAAGGAAGGAGAAACAGAGAAAGACAGAGAAAGACACAGAGAGATAGGAGAGAGAGAGAGAGAGAGAGAGAGAGAGAGAGAGAGAGAGAGAGAGAGAGAGAGAGAGAGAGAGAGAGAGAGAAAAGAAAATCAATGGGCAAGGCTGGCCAAAAGTTTTTATAAGGCATTTTGTTCTATTTCAAGAAACTAAGGTGTAGGGAAGAGGCAGTGTTTAATATGGTGAGAATAGAAATGAAAGCTCAATTTTCTGATGATGGAGACATTGCTGTTTTTATCTCCATAATAATGAAACAACAATCAAAACACAAAGGCTCTCTCAACACACAGAAATGCCAAAGATAAATGAAATGGTGGAATTTTTGTGGCTTTGGCTCTTGGTGTACAAGCATATTCATGAATTAGGGCCATGGTTTGGCAATAGAGAGGGCGGCTGTGTGCATCCTGGGGGACTCCTCTTGCTCTGTGGCTTTCTTTGATATGCCATTGAACATTGGCAAATTTCTTTCTCTCAAGGCTATGTTTATGAGGTTCAGGGAGAAGCAGAGACCCTCATTATAAAGCCCCAAGCAAAAACCAAGTTAGAACTCCCAGATGCTTTCCCACATTCACACATCCTTGCTTGAAAGCTAAGGGGCTGACCCACCAAGCTAGAAACAAAGGGGCAAACTAGGGGAAAAGGACAGCTGGGTTCTATTCTCAGAATTACAAAATACTCTCTGTTATCTTAGTCAAGTCACTTAGAGTTTCCTTAGCTACAGTTTTCCTGTTACTAAAGGTCAGAAAACCTCTCTACTTACAAGCTATTTTAAGGACTTTTTAAAGGACTAATTACTTCCAGAAAGATTTTTTTATTTCCATAAAGAAGATACCAATCAAGCAAAAGGTACAGTTTAGTGTTACCTTAACTCTCTGTGACCTCATTTGGGGTATTCTTGGCAAATAAGTGGGAGTGCTTTACTGTTCCTTCTCTAGTTCATTTTTATAGATGAGGGACTGAGGCAAATAGGGTTAAGTGACTTGTCCAGGGTCACATGGCTAAGACGTGCCTGAGGCTGGATTTGAACTCAGGTCTTTCCTGACTCTATGCCTGGCATTCTCTGTGGTGGTTTTCTTGAGGGCAGCCTTAGTCTTAGTTGAAATAAATAATTACTCCAAAATCACAGCCAGCTGGTAAAAATGCACACGTTTATTTCTCCTTCCAAATTAGCCCGGTTAGTTGAGGCCTATCTCTCTGCCTGGCTCCAAGAGATCTTGCAGCTTTGTCCTTGGCTTCTGCCTCTGCTTTCTTCAGCCTCCAGCCAGCACCAAGGTAGAAGATACGATGGATCTCTCTTGCCTCAAAGATAGGGCTTGTGGGCTTTTCGCCCAGAGAGTTCTGTCTCAGAGCCCTGTTGATGTTCCGG
Organism: Sarcophilus harrisii; assembly: GCF_902635505.1. Classification (NCBI taxonomy): domain Eukaryota; kingdom Metazoa; phylum Chordata; class Mammalia; order Dasyuromorphia; family Dasyuridae; genus Sarcophilus; species Sarcophilus harrisii. Next base: position 327,322,868 of record NC_045427.1, read on the forward strand.
AGAAATTCTCTTGAGTTGCTCACTGGAACTGTATTTATGCTACTTCTCTGAGAGTGGGATTGTGGGATATCTCCCAGCATGCTCTCTGAAATCTCCCAAACATGTGAACTCCATTGAGTTCTTAGATACTTATGAGCTCTCTAAAGGTGTGAACACAAGCATTGTTTCCATCAATTGTACTTAGTACCTAGTTCAAGTTCTGGCCCAAAATAACTCTTTCTAAGATTAAATCAACTCCAGTGGCTTAACACTTTGTAAAGATTCCAACATTCTCTATACTGGGCTAACCCAGTTGTCCATAACTTTGTAGAAGTAGCCCAAAATTTACCACTTCCCCTGTTCCTCCATGTTCTCCCAATCCATCTACACACCACTACTTCCAGCAGTAATGAAGCACATGAAATGAGCACTCGTCATTACTGAAAAATTGTTACTAATAACATAATATTTTCAAATCTATCCCTGAATTTGGAACTTGGACAAGAAGCTTTCATGGAGATCCAAGTAAATATGGCCGGCGCTATAGAATTGGGGAATCAGTAGCATCATATGTCCTATTGGCTCTTTCCTATTGGGAACCAAACTAATATGATAGCGTCCTGAAGAAGAAACTTGTGGGTCTGTTCAGGTAATGAGGTTCAAGGCAAACTATTCCATTAGCAGATGATTGGCATCCAATCTGTGGCTATAAGATCTTTTTTTCCCTCCCTTTTTCCATCATGTCATTTGTGCATTCTTCTACAAAGAAGCAGCTGACAATGGAAAAGCCAATGCAAGTGCAGTGACCACAGAAATATTAGGTTGGCAAAAGCAAAAGTAATTTGATTTGCGGGGGGAATTTTAGTTAAAAGAACCATAGAGATCTTAGATTATCTTCTCTAAATGGCAGTAGTAACCTGGGTGAGGTCTTCATCTATTTATTTCATCTTCAACTTTTTTGATTTATCTTCTAGGTATATACAATGTGGGGAGGTGTTGGTCAATGAAGCCCCAATTCTGTTTCTTAGAACATGCTCAAATTAGCTAGTCGGCTAATATGACAATTTCTAGAATTAATAGCCATCCCGTTTCTCTCTCCCAAGGGCTCACTTTTCCTGAAGATGATGCTATCTTCAAGTGACTGTCTCTCCACATTCATCTCCAGGGGCTTCTTCTATCACAGGCCATGATTCTTTTAGGAGAGACTATTGCTACCACCTCCGATGGACTCTGCTTCCAATTCTGGTTGCTAGGGAACCCTACCATGGATCTAACTCCCTTGGGGGACTCATGCACCTAAAATCAGGAAAGGATAACCACAAACAAAATTGAGGAACCATGTGCATGGCGGCAGGACAAGAAAAACATGGCTCCCTTCCCCCTATCCACCAGATGTTTTTCCTGCTAGCAAGGGGGAAAAAAGTGAGATAGGCAGATTGTTTTGGGGTTTTTTGCATACTCAATTCAGCTCAGCACCTTCAGAGTTTTCATAACACCACACACACATACACCCCCTCCAGTCACATGGATACACCCTGCAAATTCCTGTAGCTGAGAATCTGAGTTTGATCTAAGGATTAGGCCGTTGTTGGCCAGTCTGCCCACTCCATGTAGATCTAGTTCATGATCCTCCAGGGATTGTTTATTGAAATCCTGAACTCTGAATGTCTTTTACTCCTCTTCTTCCTTATCTTTTCTTGCTTATATTTCTCTTACTGATCAAAAGAATGTAAGATCCTTGATAGCAGAGTTTGTTTAAAAAAAAAAAAATGGGTGGAGGGGAGGCTGGCACACAGTAGGAATTACTATTAATAAATGCTTGTTAATTGATCAATTGACTACCTTCTGACCATTCCACAATTGATTAATATTTAGAAAAAGAGGTAAAACAAATCAGGAAACTTCACTATTTATTTTAGTATCTCTAGAAAATAATTCATTTGAAAAGTAGTATAAAGGAAATTGTTTTTTTTTTTAATTAAAACTTTTTATTTTTCAAAACATATGCATGGACAATTTTTCAACATTAGCTCTTGCAAAATCCTGTGTTCCAATTCCCCCACCTTTTCCTAGATGGCAAGTAGTCCAATATATGTTAAACATGGTAGAAATATATCTTAAATCAAATACATATATACATATTTATACAATTATCATGCCACACAAGAAAAAAAAGAAGCAAAATAAAATGCAAGCAAACAACAAAAAGAATGAAAATGCTGTTATGAACCATACTCAGTTCCCTCAGTCCTCTCTCTGAGTGTAGATGGCTCTCTTCAACACTGAACAATTGGAATTGGTTTGAATCATCTCATTATTAAAGAGAGCTCCACCCATCAGAATTGATCATTGTATATAGTCTTATTGTTGCCGTGTATAATGATTTCCTGGTTCTGATCATTTCACTTAGCATCAATTTATGTAGGTCTCTCCAGGACTGCTGGTTGTTTCTTACAAAACAATAATATTCCATAACATTCATATGCCATAATTTATTCAGCCATTCTCTAATTGATGAGCATCCATTCACTTTCCAATTTCTTGCCACTACAAAAAGGGCTGCTACAAACATTTTTGTACATGTGGGTCCCTTTCCCTCCTTTAAGATCTCTTTGGGATATAAGCCCAGTAGAAACACTGCTGGATCAAAGGGTATGCACAGTTTGCTAACTTTTTGAGCATAGTTCCAAATTGCTCTCTAGAATGGTTGGATCTGTTCACAATTCAATCAACAATGCATCAGTGTCCCAGTTTTCCCACATCCCTTCCAACATTCATCATTATCTTTCCTGTCTTCTTAGCCAATCTGAGAGGTGTGTAGTGGTATCTCAGAGTTGCCTTAATTTGCATTTCTCTGATCAATAGTGATTTAGAGCATTTTTCATATGACTAGAAATAGTTTCAATTTCTTCATCTAAAAATTGTCTGTTATCAATTGGAGAATGGCCTGAATTCTTATAAATTTGAGTCAATTCTCCATATATTTTGGAAATGAGACCTTTATCAGAGCCTTTGAATATAAAAATGTTTTCCCAGTTTATTGCTCCCCTTCTAATTTTGTCTGCATTACTTTTGTTTGTACAAAAACTTTCTAACTTAATATAACCAAAATTATCTATTTTGTGATCAATAATGATCTCTAGTTCTTCTTTGGCCACAAATTCCTTCTTCCTCCACAGATCTGAGAGGTAAACTATCTTATGTTTTTCTAATTTGTGTATAATCATTCTTTATGTCTAGATCATGAGCCCATTTAGATCTTATCTTGATATGTGGTGTTAGGGGTGGGTCAATGCCTTGTTTTTGCCATATTAGTTTCCAATTTTCCCAGCAGTTTTTGTCAAATAGTGAATTCTTATCCCAAAAGCTGGAGTCTTTGGGTTTGTCAAACACTAGATTGCTATGGTTGACTATTTTGTCTTGTGAACCTAACCTATTCCACTGATCAACTACTCTGTTTCTTAGCCGTTACCAAATGGTTTTGATGTCTGCTGCTTTATAATATAATTTTAGATCTGGTACAAGTAGGCCACCTTCATTTGCATTTTTTTCATTAAAGGAAATGGCTTTTAAAAGATTTGGGGATTATTTGTAGTTTTTAGTTATCTATCCGATCCTTGTCTTCTAAGACACAGAGAAGGGCTAGATGGAAAGTACTCAAGATTTTTCCAATCACCACTATAGCTTCACTGAATAGTGAAAAAAGCTTAAAATTTTCCTTCCAGCTAAAATGGCCGGTTGAAGCTAAGAAGTAGTCGGTTATTCAACATGACATTGATTGAAAAGAATTAACATCTTACACTTTTGGAAAGGACCATTGGAGTTGGAATGAAGATTTTTGGTGGAATAGATGGCTTTTGAGGAGATGTTTTAGTCTGCTGACAGAAATAGAAATGTCATCTCCTAAGTCAACATGTGTAGAACCTAGCAGGAAATCTTTTGTATTTATCAACCATCCCAAATCTTTCTTCATTTAAGAATATCCAGTCATTAGAAATTCACTCTAGTGTGAAGTCATTAAAACTTAGACTAGACTGTATTTCTCAACAGGGTACCGTGCTGGTGAAGATAGATAGCTTCACAATGAGTTTTGCCATCTGAATCCCAGAGGTTAACACTCCATGACATCTTGATGTCAAGGACCATGTCCTATTCATCTTTTGTGTTCCCAACAGTGTTAAGCAGAGTAGCTTTCATAGCCAATAAATATTTTTTAAATGAATGAATGACTATAATACAAAGCAAGCCTGTTCAATGGGAAATGATTTTTTGTGTATGACATCTTTTTATGTAATGTTCAATTTTCAAACATCTATGTCTCTGTCTTTTTTATGTGTATTAGTGCCAGAATTGTTGCCTGCTTTAATATTAACCACTATTAAAGCCTAGTCATGGTGTGTAGTTAATTCTTCTGGGTTCTGAAAGGTTATAGAAGCTGAGTCAAAGATCAGGCAGGCACTCTGAAGCCAGAAAGACTCTAAGTAGAAGAGCCTTCTTAAAGCACAAACCTGGATTTGCAATCCCCTGGCTCAATAAATTTCAGGGATTCCCTTTTGCCCCTAAGATAAAATTCAAACCTTTCAATTTGGCATTTAAAACCATTTACAATCTGGTTCCTTTTTGCATTTATTTCACAGTATTCTTTTCCCTAGATACTATGTTCTAGTTGGTGGCACAGTAGATTTAGCTCTTGAGCTTGGAGCCAGGAAGATTTGAACATTGGACAATTTAGTTTTAGACGCTTACTAGCTCTGTGACTCTGAGCAAGACACTTAATCTCTAAAGATCTCAGTTTCTTCAAACTATAAAATGGGGGTTATAATAGTACTTACCTCCTAGGATTGTTGTCAAGATCAAATGAGATATTTGTGAAATGTTTAGCATAGTGTCTGACATATAGTAGGCACTTGATAAATACTCCTTTTCTTTCTTTGTTTCTTCCTTTTTTTCTTGCTACCTTCTTTGCTTCTTTCCTTCCCTCCTCTCTTCTTTCTTCCTTTTCTTTTTTCTTTTACTTCCCTTTACTTCTTTATTCCTTCCTTCAGTTCTTCCTTCCTTCCTTCATTTTTTCTTTCTCTTTCTCCTTCCTGCCTTTTCTTCCTTTGTTCCCTGCTACATTATTTCATTTCCTTTTTCCTTTCTTCCTTCCTTCCTTTTTTCCTTACCTCCCTTTCCCTTTTCTTCCTTCATTCTTTTACTACATTCTTTCCTTTCTTCCCTCTCTCATTCCTTGTTTTCTATTCACCTTATTCTTTCTTTTCTTTCTTCCTTTCCTCCCTCCTTTCTTCCCTTCTTTCTGACAAACTGACCTACTTGCAGTTCCCTGAATTCAGCATTCCAAATCCCACCTCAGTGCTTTTACACAAGCTGTTACCCATATTTGAACTTCACTCCCTCCTTGCCTTCACCCTCTAGAGAATCTAGCTTTCTTCAAGGATCAGTTCATGTACCCATCTCCTTCTGGAAAACATTACTAACCCACAATAAATAATAATACTCTCTTTAAATAGATCATTTGCCTTTTTACATGTTCTCCTGAATAGAATACAAGTTCCTTGAGTTCTGGGGCCATTTTCTTTATTATCTTTTCATTCATTGTGCCTTGCCCATATTAGTAATTAATGCTTGTTTGAATGGGTTGGAACATGGGTCCTGCAATTGACAATTATCTTATAGCCAGAAGAATGGCTCAATTTGGAGATGCTGAAGCATAGTGGAGGCTTTGATCTACAACTGGAGATGGAGTATCCACAATGATGAAATGATATATCCTTGGGCTCCTGGACTGGAGGAATAGTACTCCCACATCAAAGTTGAACTGTTGTGCATTTTTTTTACCTGAGAGGGATGCTGGAGAGGAAAGCAAATAGTATACAAAGACTTCTGGCACATGTTTTTATATAATAAATACAGGATGGCTCATTCATTACAGGCTCCGTCTCCTTCAAGTGTCCTTAGATAGGACCAGGCATAATTGGGAACTTCTTTGTTATGTTTCCGATGTTACCAGGAGAAAGGAAAGCTTAGAGGACTGCTTTAGGTCACTCAGCAAATCAGAGCAGAGCATGGAATGGAATATGAGACTCTAGTATCCCCATCTCCTGATCTGTCCCCGAGATCACACTCCCTTATCTTGTGTTTTCTCTTTCTGAAGCCAGAAATTCTGCAGCTGTGTCTGATGAATGCTAAGATCTCAAATGTCTTGTATATCTGAACCCATTGTTTATGAAGAACTTTCTTAATTTTTTCCCCATTCTTTTCTGTTGTATTCCCTCTCCTTTCAGCCCCCATCCCACACACCCTTTGGTATCTCTTTCCATTTGGATTACTGAAAGCCCAGGGGATGAATCTGCCAGCCTGTGTGTACAGGAATCTGCAATGTCATTATAAATGGTTATCTCTCATTCACTCTTCCTCATTATTATTAGAAAAGCTATTCCAGGGCATTGAAGAGAGCTCATGTGGGCTCTTGTCTTTATAATAGAGGCCTTTGTCCCACAGTAATTAGGCAGAGCTCTGGGTTGCTTCTACAACATTATTAACTCCTAGGAAAAAGGAAAAGGAGGGAAAAAATTAGTTGTTATTTAAAAGTGGTACCCTAGGGGGACAATGGGGAAAGCTTTTCACATGTTTCCCTCCTAATCAGGCCAAGCCCAAGGTTTTTGGCATGTTACTCAAAGCTTTTGCCTGTTTAATGTGAGAAGTTGAACAAAGTGAGAAGAATGTGTCCTCTTCCTGGAGGGATTGATTTTATTATTTGTGAGGACATTGTCCAGAGGTTTGGGAATTGGTTCATACTCCTCTCAATAACAGATGGGGGTCAAGTTTGGAACCCATTCACTACAACTTATAATTCTTAATGCTGACATGGCTTCATGTTTATAGCTTGATAGATTTTTACAATTCAATTCAATTCAATCAGTTCATTTCAGCAGACATCTCATAAATCCATATTGTGCACAAGGTACCATGCTAAGGACAGGAGACAGATATGTGGTCCAGGTCTTGCTGTCAAGGCTCTAATGCTGTAAAATGGGGAAAGACAGGCAAAAATAATTGATAAAAGTGAAAGTTCAAAAAAGAGTATGAAGAGGAGAGGAAGTAAGAAGGAAAAACTTTTCCAGTGTGTGTGATAGTGACTCACTACCCCTATACCTCTGAACTGAGTGAATTGTAAGCTCCTTCAGGTCAGGGACCATCTTAGTCTTTGTTTTTCTTCCCTTGCTCCCCATGCCCAGTTCGGTGCTCTGTGTACTGTAAGTGCCTAACAAATGGTTTTTGAATTAAAATGAATTAAACCAATGTCAAAAGGAAGGATAGATAAAAAGACAGTAAAATTATACTGTTCAAAGAATGCCTGTCTATTTTGAATAAGGATTGGGACTAAAATTGGGAAACCAGTGAAATTTACTTTTTTAGTGATAGGGTGCAGGGGTTGAACCCCAAAATATATTAAGGTTTTAAGCCAGTATTGTAGGGAGTCTTAAGAGAATTTGTAGACTTAGACTATCTCCAAATCAAGAGGCATAGATTTTACTATTAGCCATTTACTGGTGGGAAAATTTCCAAAACTGAGTTAGCAATTAACAAAGGAAAGATGCTATAATAAGGGGGAGGGTGCCTTAAGATGAGTTAAATTCCTAATGAACCAGCAAAGACTAAGTCTCTAATGAATTAGGTATAACAAGGAGAAAGACACCATAAAGCAGGCACAGTTCCTAGATAATTTGCTGCCATAAGCAGGGCAGTTCCTAATGAACCTACAATTGTTACACTGTGGGCTGTTTCTAAAAGTAGTTAAGGAAGAAGTGGAGTACCAGTAGGAGAAAAATAACCTCAGGATTTGATATCTATAGCTTGGCCTTCTGATTAAACATAATAACTATTGGGTCATGATAATTTTGTCAATGTAAAGAATTCAACAAAGGCCTCTTAAGGATAGCAAAAGGGACAGTTTCAGGACAACATAATCTTGTAAGTGCCTTTCCCTGCTTGCTTCAGCGCATAGCATGGCCTCAGGCCCTCAAGAATAAGGATTTTGTTTGGGTATTATTTGTCCCATCCTCTGTTCCTCACTTCAGTTTTTCTGCATCCTTTCCTTCCTTATGGTAATTCAGAAGAGATACCTACTGTTAACCTATTATGTAGAAAATCCCATCTAGACCAACCCTCTCTCATGGTTAGCCAGTAAGATTTTTTGTATAAATAATGTGATGAATCTTCCATTTTTATCAAGTTCTTGCTTTCTTTTTCTTGCTGCATTGGTTGGTCCCTGGTCAAAAAGACACAAGTTCAAATTGTCTTGGACAATTACCTGCTTGAGCTTGGATAAATCACTTAAACTCTATTTGCTGTAGCTTCCTCAAGTATAAAATATGGATAATAAAGCCACAGGGTTGTTATGAAGATCAAATGAAAACAATCAGAATAAAATGAAATAATACTTGTAAAAAACCTTAGCACAGTCTCTGGCACATAGTAATTGCTTTATAAATGTTTATTAGCTTCACCCTTCCCTAAGGTTAACTAATTCTATCAAACGATCTTAAGGGGGTATTTATATCTTAACTTAAAAACTGATATCTGACAATGGGGATTTCAGGTCAGCAAAAGTGAGGAAGGTTTTTAGATCTTCACTGATTTTTGTTGTTGTGTTTTTAGTCCTATTTGTCTTTTCATGGCCCCATTTAGGATTTTTTTTGGCAAAGATATTGTAGTGGTTTGCCATTTCCTTCTCTAGCTTACTTTACAGATGAAGAAACTGAGGCAAACAGAGTTAAGTGACTTGCCCAGGGTCACAGGGTCAGACACAGTATGTATCTAAGAATAATTTGAACTTTGGTGTTCCTGACTCCCAGCCTAGTGGACATCCATGGCCACCTAGCTGTACAAAGTTGCTTATGTCGCTAACTTTCCCCATCTGATCCTCAGGCTGATATGGCAAACCAACTCCCAATTCTTTATGGAGTATGACCCTGTTTCAATGGAAAGTTCTTATTCCCATGGGGAGAAAGAATAGAGCGGGTTTTTTGTTTGTTTGTTTCTTTTTTATTGTTAACTTAACATAACTTAACAATCATCAACAAACATAAACACTTTAATATCCAAAGAAGAATGGAAAAGAAGAAAGAAGATTGTATAAAAAACTATAAACCTCAATTACGTAGTTTTGAAATATTTTTTTTAAATTGTATTACAAACTTAACAAATACAAAATAAAATGAGTGTTTCCACATAAAAGCAGAGCATAGAAAAAAGATTACACATATACTCATGAATCTGTGACATACAGCTTTTCCCTCTAAATATATATTAAATTTAACATATCATTTTCAAAGTTGTCCTTCTTGTTTGTTTCCTATTGATCTCCCTTCTGATCTCTTTTGGACATTTACAAAAAGGCTTCTGTGACTGTCCTTTCTTCTTTTTCTTCCTTTTTTTGTCCACATTTGCAACCCTACTGCTAGCACTTAGCTCTCTCCTTCCTTCCCTCCCCTGCTCCTGCCTCCAAATAACAAAACAAATTTAAGGAATAAAAAACAAATCCCTGTATTAAATATTTGTAGTCAAGCAAAATAAATCCCCATATTGGTCATGTCCAAAAATATGTGTCTCCTGTACCTTGAGTTCATTGCTTCACTTTCAGGAAATGGGTAGTATGTTTTAATGCTGGTCCTTGGGAATCTTAGTTGGACATTGCATTTAATATACTTGTTAAGTATATTAAAGTATAGTTAAGTATAGTTCATTGTTTTTCTTATGGTTTTGTTGTTGTTATAGAAATTGTGCTATATAGTTTTACTCTCTTCGTTCTATATCATATACATTTTCTCAGATTTGTTATAGTTGTTTGTCCTTAGTTGTTGAAGACCATGATATCAGGGAGGTGATGCCATGACATGCAAGTAACCTGGATTTAAGTGAAGGAGAGCTGTGCAAGGTCACCTTCCTCATTTTCCCTCCAGAGCCATCGGGGTCCAGTGACCAGATATAGATCACGACAACTGGAGATGGCTCTAGATGCAATGGGAGACTTTGACCTTCTCAGTTTTATGTGAAAGACATTTGATTTGTTCAGGCAAAATCTAACTGATGAGTTTTATCCTAAGTTTCAAGTCCTCAGCGTCTATAAAGAGGCAAATTTCTAAAATTTTTATGTACATATGGATTCTTTTCTTCTTTGTTCTCTGTCATATAAGATTAGCAATAGCATCAGAGTTTAGTGATTTTTGAAGTATGTTTTATACCTAATCTGTTCTAGCTGTTAGTCCCTTTCAATATAAGTTAGCTTATTTCTACTTTTTATGTTTCTTTTATATACCAAATATATACATGTTGCTTCCCCTCATTAGAATGTAAGTTCCTTGACAGCAGAGATTTTTTTCTTTATATTCTCACTGCACAACATAGTACCTAGGAATTAGGGATAAAGATATGGACTGAATCTGTAATATCTTTGCTAGAATAATGATCATTTTTCCAGATGAGGAAACTTCTACCAATGGAGATCAGCATTTTCTTTGAAACTCATAATTTTAGAGAGTTGCTTAGAGTACTGATAAATTGAATGATTTGCCAACTATCACAAAGTAGGTAAATATCTGAGTCAGGATTTGAACCCAGATTATCCTGGCTTCAAAGCCAGCTCTTTATGATTTGGCCATCTCTCATGCCTGCTACATATTAAGTGTTTAATAAATGCTTGTTGACTGATGCACAGTTTAGTGCATAAATGGAGCCATAGGTGGTAGTGATTTGATTTGATTGCAAGTGGTTGAAATTCTAATCAAGGAAAGCAATATTTGCAGGAAAAAACTCAATACAAAGTAATTTCCAAGCACACAATGCTGCTCTACTACAAAGTACTGTATGCTAACAGTACAACAAGGCTCCCAGAAAGTGTCATGGAAGGATAGGGATGTGAGAGGAGCAGACATAATGGCCAGGGAAGGAACTTCATTTTAAATATCCTACCATTGAAATCACAAAGATTCTTTTTTTTAAATAGTATTTTATTTTTTTCAAGTACATGTTGTTTCAACATTCACCTTTACAAAAAGGATTTTATGTTCCAAATTTTTCCCCCTTACCTCCCTTCTCCCTGAGAAAGCAAGCAATCTGACATAGGTTAAACATGTGCAATTCTTCTAAACACATTTCCATATTCATCATGTTGCACAAGAAAAATCAGATAAAAAGGGAAAAAACACAACAAAGAAAAAAAACCAAGCAAACAAATAACAAAAAACAAAACAAAACAAGATGAGAATATTGTGCTTTGATGCACATTCAGTCTCCATAGTTCTCTCTGGATGTGGGTGACACTTTCCATTACAAGTCTATTGGAATTGCCTTGAAAAGAGCCTCATTAAGGGACCTGTATGTGCACGAATGTTTGTGGCAGCCCTATTTGTAGTGGCTAGAAACTGGAAACTGAATGGATGTCCATCAGTTGGAGAATGGCTGAATAAATTGTGGTATATGAAAATTATGGAATATTACTGTTGTGTAAGAAATGACCAACAGGATGATTTCAGAAAGGCCTGGAGAGACTTACACGAACTGATGCTGAGTGAAATGAGCAGGACCAGGAGATCATTATATACTTCAACAACAATACTAGATGATGACCAGTTCTGATGGATCAGGCCATCCTCAGCAACGAGATCAACCAAATCATTTCTAATGGAGCAGTAATGAACTGAACTAGCTATGCCCAGAAAAAGAACTCTGGGAGATGACTAAAAACCATTACATTGAATTCCCAATCCCTATATTTATGCACACATGCATTTTTGATTTCCTTCACAACTAATTGTACAATAATTCAGAGTCTGATTCTTTTTGTACAGCAAAATAATGTTTTGGTCATGTATACTTATTGTGTATCTAAGTTATATTTTAATATATTTAACATCTACTGGTCATCCTGCCATCTAGGGGAGGGGGTGGGGGGGGAGTAAGAGGTGAAAAATTGGAACAAGAGGTTTGGCAATTGTTAATCCTGTAAAGTTACCCATGTATATATCCTGTAAATAAAAGGCTATTAAATAAAAAAATAAAAAATAAAAAAAAAATAGAAAAGAGCCTCATTGTTGGAAAAAAGCCAAGTCCATTACAGTTGATCATCACATAATCTTGTTATTATATACAATGTTCTCTTGGTTCTACCTACTTTCCTTAGCATCAGTTCATGTAAGTCTCTCCAGGCCTTTCTGAAATCATCCTGCTGATTGTTTCTTACAGAACAAGTATATTCCATAACATTCATATATCACAACTTATTCAGCCACTCTCCAGCTGATAGGCATCCACTGAGTTTCCAGTTCCTTGTCACTACAAAGAGGGCTACCACGAACAATTTTGCACGTGTGGGTTCTTTTCCCTTTTTTATGATCTCTTTGGGATACAGACCCAGTAAATCACAAAAATTCTAAAGGGATTTAAAGATCATTAAGCAGTAGAAGGTTATACATTCCCTAGAAACAATGATAACGCTCTTTTGATTATCAGTCCCTACATAAAAAGTAGGGAAGGGTCTTTATTCTTTATGGTGGTTGATGTGAAGGGCAAAGGGCACAGTGGAAAGACTGCTTGCTCTGTGGTCAGAGTTCTCCAGAATTTAGCAAAAGGCCTAACTCATAGTAGGTGCTTGTAGACCTCAGTTTTCTCATCTCTAAAATCTCTAAAATATTGGACTAATTGGCCTCTGGTCCCTTCCACCTCTCTGTGATCCTCTGAAAGGGGGCAGGGCAGATATCAAGTTCCTGGTCCTCCCTGACTGTCCTGCGGGAGTCCTGAGACCAGACAAAAGTATGGTTGTGATCCTTATTCTCAGCCAGGTAAGTGCTGTCCCTGGGCTCACTCCAGTTTTCAGTAGTCTGTGGGAGAGATGTCGAGGGTCTTTGATGAGGGCCAGTGAATGAGGAGGAAGAGGAAAGATGGCGGTGGTCCTAACCTACAGCTCAAGCTGCTGATCTACAGACCACACTGAAGAAACACTTCAGTGAAAAGCCTTAAACTAGTTGTGATATCTTATTACTTTCCTCAGAAACGATACAGTTCATTTGGCTGAGACAATAGGTCTGGTCCAAGCTCTAAAGAACAAGTTTAAACTCTAAAGAAAGACACCCCTTGGTGAGAGAGGAATTGTTCTCTCTTCTATGCTTTGAAGCCTTTCTAAAATTCATCTTAAAATGTCTCTCACCCTCGTCCCTCTTGGCCTCTGCCCTTATTTTGTGGGTAGAAGGACTTAGGGAAACAGTAAGAAGGATGTGGTAACAGGGGGATTAATTCCACTCTGCTGTGAAGAGAGAGCTTGTTGATTTCTCACCAGCATAGTTTCCTCCACCCTTCTTGAAGAGTGCCAGGGATGGAGTACATTACACAAACCATTCCCATTTGACCAGCTGTTTTTGGACAAGACAACCCAGAGAAACATGTTAGGAGACCAAAGGAAAGCCCCAGTGGCTCAACTCATGATGTAACACCTCAGGCCCAGAGACTCAGGCTAGAGTTCTAAGACACACCCTCCAAGCCCCTGGCACCTCATCACCAAAACAATCAAGCAGCCGGAGCTTTCCCTCTCTGACCCTCCAGCCTAGAACTTTGCCTTGGCTCCATTTCAGAACTCACTGGGACACGAGGGCTCTTTATATGGGCCCATAGTACAAGTCAGGGATTAGAAAGCCCTGCTGGTTGCCAGAAGGCCTTGGCTTCACATGTAATAGGTGTCCTGTGCATCTGGCTTTTCTTGTAATTTTTATGCCTTTGATTTAGTGTCGAGAAAAGGAATGGGTTACTGTTGCTTTAAATTGTCTGTGACAATATTTGGCTGGCTTTTGTTTTGAGTTGGATTGAAGCTTCTAAGTCCTGAGGACCATGAAAAAACAGAACATAATTGTTCATGCTTCTTTTGAAAGTTAGTTTTGGTTACAGTTCTCTTAGCTTTATTTAGAGTATTTTTTTTTTTAACAAAGCTCAAATGTTTAACTTAATTCCTAGTGACTGACTACTAGTTCATCCAGTCCTTAAGCCCTCCCTTAACAATGATCAACACTAGCAGCTTCAGTAAAGATTGAAATTCCCATAGAAATCTAAATGTTCACTGTTATGCTGCCAGGGTTTGTAGTTGTCTATTAACCTAAACACATCTCCCCCACCTCCATTCACACACACACACACACACACACACACACACACACACACACACTCACACCTGCTACTGAAATGGAAATCAGGAGACCAAGTTTTTAATTCCCAGTCTTTCCAATTGTTCCTGGGTAAATTATTAATTTTCTTCTACTTCTATTTTCCTATGAATTTGTCCTAAACCTACTTGTGTAAGCCCTGTGAGTATGACTTATTTAAGTTTTGAAAAACCTGAGCACCTCACAAATATTACCAATTCACAGACCAATAAATCTAGGCAATAGGGGATTTTTACAGATGATCTTGTCCAATCTCTTCATTTTGTAGATAAGGAAAATGAGTTTTGGACAGAGGTGAGTAACTTGTCCAAGGTTCCACAAGTTAGTAAATAGCAGAGTCAGAATTTGAACTCAGATCCTAGTTCAGAGCTTTGATCAGTGCCACTAGGTTCCAGGTTGGTATTTATGTGTTTGGTTACTAATTTGTTTAAAAAAAAAAAAAGAAGTTACTGATCTACCTCAGTAGAGATAATCTCCACACCGAAAACTTCCTCATACAAATGAAATCACAGGTTAGAACCACCCCCTTAAAAAAAAAGTACCTAAATATTTGTATTTTACATTAACACTATGATAATGTCTTTATCAGAGAACATGCATGTGACCAAAAAATAGATATCTGTCTGGTGGTTGTATATAAGTGGAGAAGAAAATGTGCACCCCATTTTTCCAGAAAGGTACATGTATATTATATGATTACTCATATGAGAATGATGATACTGATCCATTTTTCCAGCAAGGTAAGCATATTAAGTTACTGGCCTAGGGATGAATTCACACTTATCTAGTGATACTTTTTCATGTGGATCTCTTGTGCATAATGGTATATAGTTGTGTGAGATAGTTGCCTTACGGACAAGGGCATTCTTTGTAACTTTAGAACAGAATAAAATTAATTTAGTCCACATATGGGTATTACATCTGCTGACTCCTTAGTACTATACTCTAAAGAGGCATCTCCAAACATTTTTTTATCATGAACTTCTTATTGATAAAAATTTTTAGCACATATACACACATATTATGTATATTTACATAAAGTTCATATATTTACTACTATGTTAATATATAAATTACAAAACATTCAAAGATAAAAATTTTAAAGGTAGTTCTAGATCAGGTGATCAACAGTATAGAGGATTAGACATTTTCTCCTATTCTCATCCCTCAAACCTTTCTAAAATAATAATTATGTGTAAGAAATAAACTAAATGCAGTTCTTTTCACATGAAGAACCCCTAATAAAGTAACAACCTGATGAATTAAGGATTAGAAGGCTAATTCTTAATCCCTAATGTTTTCATCAAGCACCTCCCTGACTCTGGCAGGACTGTCTTGGGATCACTCAATAATTCCCTTCCTACTGCTGTATTTTCTGCTAGCACACACACCTTGTTCAAATCTGCCTCTCTCAAAACACACACACACACACACACACACATATCCTATGAGAACAAGGATGAGGTATAGGAAAGTAGAAGCTTGATAAGGAATAGAAAGAACTGGGGCAGGTACCTGGCTCACTTTCTGAAGGTAAATAGCATGTCTTATCACCAGTATTTGGGGCAGGGTACCACATATGTATGTGGAGAAATACGGGTGAGGGAAAGGGGTTGGATTCCACCGTCTGGAATCCAGATGAAGCTAATTCTATTCCCCTAGAAGTCGCTTGGAGCAGAAACTGAAAGTGAATTTCTCAGCATGAGATGAAAATAAGAAAGCTTTGGAGTTTAGTCCATGGGAAATCCCAGAAAGTGATCAAAAGAGAACTATAAAAGGAAAAAACTGAAATTACCAGAAATCTCTGAAGGAAAAAATCTTATCTGAAAACCCTGAATACAAACAGATAAACCAAGAGGGAAGACGTTAATACAAAATAGGAAGATAGCCTCTAGGACATCTAAATGTATCCAAACATCTCTGAACAAATGTTGAAAGACAAAGGAATCAACATCTGATGAGGCAGAAAATTCTGTTGATTTCCAAGGTAACATGCAATCACAGCAGGATGTTCTTAACTGGCTGCAAACAAATAAGAATCATGAAAGAAATTATGACCTCAAAAGCAGACATAATTAGCAGAATAGAAAATTTTGAATCCATGGTAGTAAGTTTCACCAAAGAAATTAAAGAGAGAACAAGTAAATAGGAATGCACATTCATAGAAGTGAAAATCAATCTGGGAGAGAAACACAAAATCTACTAAATTAAACGACATCTCTAAGCAAAACACATTAATCTTTAAGAAAGGATAATAATTGTCTCAGAAGAATATGATCCCTCAAAACCCCCAGAACCAAAAACCCAGTGGCTTATAGTATTGTTTGCCTCCTTGCTGACAGGAAGGAAAAGCTCAAAATAGTGGAGGGAAGATTGTATTGATCCTTTTTTATGTAAAGTCCGTTCTGGCTTTATGCCTTTTGAATCATCAATCCTTCCAGCTCCTCAGCCAACCAGATTACTCCTCACCACACATCACCAGCCCCACCTAGTCATTCCTGGACCAAATAGGCTCACCAAGCCTCCATATGTCCCTTGAGCAAAGAATGCCTATGTCTGTTTCCAGGACAGGAGCCTCGTTAGCTAGCCCTTTCTCCCCCTATTAAATTTAAGACTGGATCAAAAGAAAGCCAGAAGTCTGTGGGCCCTGTGAAAGAGATCTCATCCTCCAAAGAAGCACATGAAAGCTAAAAAGCTGGAGAAGACTTTCAGAGCTCTGACCATGCACACCTGTTGCACTCTGTTCTGGGAAGAACAAAAAATCCAGAGATTTGATCACTCAGTCAACAAGCATTTGTTAAGTGCCTCTTACTGCACTAAGCACTGGGGACACAAAGAAAGGCAACTCTTCTAGGGGAGACCTCTTGCAAACAACTATGTACAAGTCAGGATAAACTGGAAACAATCAATGGAGGGAAGGAATGAGCATTAAGAGGAATGGACTTCTTGTAGAAGGCGAAACTTTAGCTGAAGGGAGGAGGAAGCCAGGTGAGCCAGATGCTAGAGAAGATGAGGGGAGAGTGCATTGCCCTGGGGGGCAGCCAGGTAAAAGGCACAAAGGCAGGAGGAAGGTCTTTTATGAGGAGCTGCAGAGTATAGAGTACACTAAGTTGTATGAAGCCTACCCTGAGTTCAGTTTAACGTTATTCGATTCAACAAATATTTATTTAACTTATGCTAATGTTATCCTGTTTACAGATTAGGAAACTGAGGAATAAGAAATTAGTAGCTTATCCAAGGTCATATCAACACATATAGAAAAATTCACAGGAGCACACTTTATTATTTGTGCTTTTTTAAACCATTATTTGTAGTTGTTTGTCCTTCATTCTAAAAAAGGACCATGACATCAGGGAGGTAATCCTTGACATGCATATCCAACATGAGTTGGATTTAAGTGAGAATGGGCTATGCAAAGTCACCAGGCTCACTTTCTCCTCCAGAGCCATCTGGGTTTAGAGGCAAGATATAGATCAGAATGAGTGATCATTATTATTATCACAGTAAAGAACCAAAAACTAAAAATGAGACTATTGGTTGAGAAATAGTAGAACAAATTATAGTATATGAATAAAATAAAATGTTATTATACCACAGAAATTATTTAAAAATAAATTAAAAGAACCTTGGGGAGACTTTTTAGAGCTAAAGCAGAATGAAGCAGAACAAAAGAACAATTTATATAATGTTTGATTTCCTTGTTATAAACCAAGTTATGGATGGATTCCCTTTTCAAACTTTCCTATTAATGATGAGGATATCATTATGTTCATAACCTCATTATCATACTCAATTGCTCACTTTCTCTCATCCCACATATGTGATCAATAGCCACACTTTATCATTTCCATCTCCAAAACAGCTGTAAACCAGACTAGTCTGGTGGTTCAGATTTGGCAGTGGGATCAAATGAGATATTAGTAGATCATCTAACTGTTAAACAAGAAAGAAAGACAGAGGGAGAGAAAAAGAGGAAGAAAGGGAGAGAGGAAGGAAGGGAGAGAGGAAGGGAGGAAGGAAGGAAGGAAGGAAGGAAGGAAGGAAGGAAGGAAGGAAGGAAGGAAGGAAGGAGAAGGGAAAAAGGGTGGAGGGAGGGGGGAAGGGAGGAGGGAGAAAGGAAGGAGAGAGGGAGGGAGAAAGGAAGGAAGGGAGGGAGGAGGGAGGGAAGGAGGGAAGGGGGGAAGAAAGGGAAGGGAGGAAAGAAGGAAGGAGGAAGAAAAGGAAAAAACTTAGTCAAAACATGGAAAGGATGCAGCAATTCAGTCAAGTGTAGCTTTCTTGCCTCCATGTTGTCCATCCTGATTCTATGGTCAGAAATAGGTGTTTGGTCTAATGAAGTTCCTCAATCTTGGCTTTCTGTTTAGGAGATCAGAAAGCTATGTGTTATTTTTTTTCCAGAGATGTTGAGAAGAATCTGTAATGACCCTTCTTTTAGGTGGCCAAGCTCTCCAGTATTTAACATTCATGATGAATGTATGAGTCCAGAGTATATGGTCCCTTTAGTAGAGAAAGAGTTCCAATACCTCAGCTCTTTGGGTTCAGTTTAAGTTTTTAATTTTAAAACTAGAATCTTAGATTTGGAGTTAGAAATAATCTTAGAGACCATGTGGTACAGTATCTTAATTTTATAAATGAATAACTCAGGCCCAGAGAGATTAAACAATTTCCCAAGATCACTTGTATAAATGATAAGAATCAGGATTCAAACTCAGAGTCATAGACTACAAGTCCAAAGATCTTTCCAAAAGTTCAACTAGAAATAGATTTTTTTCTTGTAGGTATTGTGATAGGAATTGAAATATTTCTCTTGAGATAGAAAAAAAAACCTGAATAACTATGATTTGTATTTTCTCTTGTTCTTGGGAACCTCTTGGGATATGAGAAAAAGATTGTTGGCCCATTTTTATAAGTAAAAATTTACATTCTAAAAGAAAAAAATATTTTGCAGTCAGAGTACAAATACAATGTATGTGATGAAAAAAAGATTCTGCATGGAACCAAAACTGTTAATATTCATGCATAGTCACAACACAACATTTGACCTATTAAAAAATGCTTAGTGAACACCATCCCTCATCTTGGAGAAACAAAATCTCTGAGAAGAGGAAGTGATTTGCTCAATGCCTGGTGGTGATTCATTGAGAAAGTTGGGTGGACATATGGTAATGCTCATCCCAAATATACTACTTACTGGACCCATATCCTGATCGAGAAAGAGAAGCTACTCATAATTGACATTAATCCATGTGTAACATGGCTTGTTTTTGTTTTTGTTTTTTTCTAGCTACTGAAGATCTATGTCCTAATCTAACATTCTGGTCTTTGCGATGCCAAAGGTGCTATCTTGTACTTGTCTACCTTATTAAAGAATAAATGCTAACCTATTAAATAGAGACAGTTATTTATGTAATGCTCTCTATACTAGTGAAATGATAGTTGAATCCTTTAACTTGGACTAGGATTGCATCTATCTTCTGATTGACCGTTTCTTTCTCTTATATCCCATTGAAATCACTTGGTTTTATACCTTAATCACTTACTCTCTAGTAGTGCTTTGAATGGTAAAAGGAAGTTTAGGATGAGTTTTGTGTGAGCATTTCCAATTTCAGTTATAAAACCTGCAATAAGAGGTCTCTAACCATTTCTCTCACCATCAAAAATTGACTCAAATAACTTTTCATCTCAAGAATCCACAGATGTCCTTGTAATTTTTCATTTTGTCTAATGTCTAGAATCTTAGATTAGCTATCAAGAACCTTGGGTTTTGCACTTCTAAAACTTAACCAACCCCTGCTCAAATCTTTTGTCTAACATTCATAGGCTCAGATGTAGGTCTAATTCTTTCGACTAAATCCCAATATATTTTATATTATTTTATCTAATGGCTAGAAGAACTTCATTCCTCTCCAATTTGTTAAGGACTTCTTTGACCAATTTATTCAATAGAGTTATCGGACTATTCTTGATACGTAGTCTAAACTTTTGATTGATTGATTCTGAAATTCAATCAAACACTTGTTCTCACCAGATAAAAATATTAGAACATAGAACATTTTATCATTTACATTAGCTGGGGTTGTGGGATATGAGATAAAAAATATTTATTAACAATCTACTATGTGCCAGCCACTGTGCTAATCACTTTATAAATATTATCTCATTTGAGCTTCACAACAATCTCAGGTGGGTTCTATTATCTAGAGTCACCCAGCTAATAAATATCTGAGGTATTTGAATCCTGATTCCTAGCCTAGTGCTTTTCCTATTACCCATGTTGTTTCCTTCAAATGTATCACTGTTGGTGTGATTTAAAATTAATTAGCCAAATTATCTGATTGTGTATTATTGGTATTTTTGCATAACACCATACACAGAAATATTCTGATTCTATTACACTTGGAGAATGGACATTTCCTTTAAAAAAAATTACATGTTTTATTGTACATTGACTAACACTACAACCAACTAAATTTATTTAGCAAATATTTTAAATTGATTAATTTCAAGACTTAGGGTTTTATAAAATTTTATAAAATTTATGTTTTCCAATCATTTCCTCTAATTTATAGGATTATAGCCTTAGACCTAGAAGGAATATTAAAGATCTTCTAGTTTACTTCTTTTCTTTTACATGAGGGTAGGTGACTTATCCAAAGTCACACTAATAAAGCAAATGATGAAAGGATTTGCTCTCCTATGCCAAATCCAGTGTTCTTTATGTCTCATAGTCTCATGTCTCATCAGGCACTTAATGCTTGTTGGCTTGCCACTGATTAATTGATTCATCTTATTCACTTTTCCTCTTCTATAGTCTCAATTATTGCATATTGCATTATTTTGGTTCTTTTTTAGCTTTTGTATTATTTTGTGTAAAAAAAAAAAACTTTCCAAATTTCTATGTATACTTATCTACATTATATTAGTAAGGAGGATAGAACAGGACTAGACCTGTGATTTCATTAATATAGAAAAACTCCCATTGAGAATATAGGACAGCACCATTGAAACTTAAAGATCATTGCCTAGAATACCACCCTGGATTACATAGCTAATGTATATCAGAGGCAAAACTTAAATCCAGGTCTTCCTATATCTGAAGTTAGTTCTCTATCAACTGTACAGTGCTATATATTAATGTACCACAATTCACCTAGCCATTCTTTTGTTGTTAAACATTTTGGATAGTTCCAATTTTTAAAATTATATATAATTCAGCTTTGCAAATCTTTGAAGAGGTAGATACCACTTCTGTTGTTTATATACTTTTTCAAGGTATATCTCCAACAATGGAACCACTGCATCAAAAGATATGGTCATGTTTACAACTTTAATGTTTATATTAAATTATTATATTAATGTTAATATTTGCAGATTTTATGAATTGGATTCATTAACTACTTCAGGTCACTATGGTACTATTTAGTTTACTGAAGCAATGATAATGATCTGAGTATGAATCTTGATGCACACTTTCATATTTTAACTCTTGGTCCAAAGAAGTTTTATGCATCTTCTCAAAGGACCCAGCTTTTCATCAGGAGGTGAGAGAATCACTTATTAGTGTTAAGATACTAGAAACTACTTCCCTGAAGGAGGCTTTGCTGTGATTACAGAGAATCATCAACTTGAGACCATAGTATTGAACTCTGCAATACCACATTACCAAGGTCCATGGTTATATTTCAGAGGTAATGCTACTTTCTTTCCCAAAGAGCTACATTTGCAAATGAAGAAGCAGCTTCTTTTCAATAAAAGACCAAAATATAGACTGGGAGTTGAATCCTTGCCATCCTCTCTATCAGATTTCTCTGGGCAGTGACTAGAGGATTCCTTTGGAGATCTCTGGGTACAATTCTAAAATCACTGCTTCCAATGGCTTCATTTCAGCCAGAAAAAGCTTCCTCTTACAGTGTTTCTGCTGCCCCAGTCTTCAAGTGCTGAGAGTTGTGTGGACTGGTCTGAGGAGATAGAAGAAGTGAGGTTATCAAAAGCCTGTTGAATTATCGACACAAGAGGGACTGCCTTGTTTTCCTTCCTGGCTCCCTTCCTGGGTTCCAAAGCAGCTGAAAAAACAACCTAAGTTTGAGACAAGGAAGAAAAATTCTGGCATTAAGGGTGTCTGTCGCAGGGACTTGGCGCAGCCAGAGGAAAGGTTTGTTTAGCTTTAGCTTTGGGTTTTATTAAGGCAGAATCTAATTGAAGCCTCCAAGATAATAGGCGCCCTGTTGAAGGACATTACAGATTCAATGGATTTCCTTCCCAGTTTCTCAACGAGGCCCTTTCCATGCAGATGCAAATATCAAGCTCACAATGAAGGGATCTCTGATGGGAATTCTCAAGAAACACACACACAGCCCTGCTCCTCCCCTGGGGAAGAGAGTCCTTGGGGAGGAATCCGTGTGGGGGGTAGGGAGTAGAAAAAAAGTAGAGATTTTCTTCAGATTTTCTTTAATCCAGTCCCACACACTTTGAACATTTTGGACATAGTAGCATATAACAAAAAGGGCAGGAAGGAGAATCCAACCCTTCCCTTTGACTTTTTCCTTACCAAACTCTTCTCTGATTTAAGTCCTTTTTGCCAGTTCAGTTAATAACTGTCTACATCCTCTGTCTTGGTTCTTTCACAATTAAGTTGCTACAGAAGATTAGAGTTGGTAGAAAACTAGAAGCCATCTAGTTAAATCTTCTTATCTTGCAGGTGACAAAATAAAATCCTAAAGAAACAGAATGACTTGGGAGTAAAGAATAAAGAGCAGAGCAAAAATTTGAACTTACTTCCTCTAATTTTAAAATTTCAGCTCCCAGTTCAGTTAAAAATGTATGACAGTGGAGGAGAAAGAAGTGAAAGGGAGAAGGGGGAGAATTGCAAGGAGGCATTAAAGGATCAGAAGGGAAACCTGGCATGGAACTAGAAAAGGGGAAAGCTTGAGAAGAAAATCACATTTCTCTGCCGCCTGTTCAGATATACCGTCCTAGACAAACACAGGCAGAACTTACTTTTCCCCCAGTTAGCCCTTCATAATCAGCATCATAGACAAATTCAGAGGGCTCTAACTTTTAGGTGTACCATTCAGTACAGACCTAATTCCTTTATCAAGACATCCCCACACAGGCATTGCACAGTTAAGATTGTTTGCTGATACTACAAAATCCGGATTTCTGGGCCTGGAATAAGGAAGACCTGAATGTGTGCCTCAGTTCCCTCATCTGTAAAATAAGTTGACAAAGGAACTATGCCAAAATATTCCAGTATCCTTGCCAAGAAAACCCCAAAACGAGGGTCATGAGGAATCAGATATGACTGGACAATAACATTCCCTGACAGCTACTATTCTATAGGATCAATGAGTTACTAACTGAAATGAGATGTAGGATGTTGTGACTTTACAAGGATTGGTTAGAATATAATGTTATTGATGGTCCAGACAACCTTATGGGCAATATATCTATGTGGAAATCTTGATGAAGGCAATGATAACTGGTTACAACAGATATGCTTAATAAGCATTGACTGTGTTGTGGAGTCATAGCTAGGTGGTACAGTAGGTGCAGATAGAGTGCTGAGTTTTGAGTCAGAAAGGCTCATCTTCCTGAGTTCAAATCTGGCCTCAGACACTTACTAGATGTATGACTCTGTTTGCCTCAGTTCCTTATCTGTAAAATGGACTGAGGAAGGAAATGGCAAATCACTTTAGTATCTTTGCCAAGAAGACTCCAAACGGGGTCATGTAGAGTTACATATGACTGAAATGTCCAAAAAACAACAGAGTAGTACCCTGTTGGATACTGGGACCCAGGGCAGAGTTGGAAGATTGTTGGGAACAGGGAGGACATAAAGTTTAAATTAGACACAACTCCTGACCCCATAAGAGTTCTAGTTAGGAAGAAGATATGAAGTGCACTTAAATAGCTTTAATATAAAATAATTTATGAGCTGTGCATAAGGTAGGTAAAACCAAACTGCTCTGTGAATCCTAAAGGGAAAGAATATGGCTTCACAATTGTCTTGTGCTTTATAGTTCACAAAATTCCCCTTTCCAACAACTCTATTTAGTTTTTAAAATAATAAATCATAAGAAAATTTATTTCAAAATAATTCTTTGGTATACATATGATTTTACCATTTATTAAAGACAAATGCAAATTTTCATACTAAGGAGATGGATGTGCTTGCCTATTTTTACATAAATAATTAAATCTTGGCATAATTTTTTATATCTTTTATTATAACTTTTTAGTGCTAATATTATTGTTCTCATTTTATAGATGAGGAAACTGAGCCAAATGGTTTATTAGCACATAGGTAGAAAAGCGAGGATCTACATATGGAAAAGACTATTGAAAGACCATTTAATCCAAATGTTTTTATTTTATTGTTGAAGGAAATGAGCCCTAGAGAAGGGAAAATAGCTTGGCTAAGGTCACATTAAGTAGTCGTTAGCTGAATAGGTCTGAAGACTCCAAATCCAATGCTCTTGCCAGGGTTACCAAATATCAGAGCCAGATCTTCTGATTTCAAATCAAAAACTCTTTAATGCTCATGCTATGAAAGATTAAGGAAGATAAACACCAACCCCAAACCTCCCAATCTTCCTAGAGAAGATCCACCCACATGCAGAAAAACTATTTAATGTCTCTCCTTTAAGTGGAAGTCACTGTGACATTGTCCCTCATCATGCTGGGGACAGAAAGCCTTCCTGCATCAAATCCTTTCTAATTTTCATCTCCTTTCCACTTCTAGTGTCTCTTGTGGTTGGATCCAGCCAGAAAAAATAAAAAGACAAGGGGGGGAAGTGTCACTGTAATGAGTTCAAGCCAAACAAAGACGACTTTAGACGTGCCCATGTTAAGAATCTTGGCAGAGACCTAGTTGGGCAATCTACTTTTCTATCTACCATCTTCCAAGCTGACCAGCTTGTGGGTGGTGCTGGAGCTAGACTGTTAGGCATGTGTGATCCAGCAGCGTCCCCGTGGGCCTTTTGTGGGAGCTTGTGAATAACCGGAGTCAACTTTCACTTGTGTTCAGACTCACTCCCTTCACTTGCTTAGATGTTAGATTTGGAGAAGAATAGATTTTGCTTGATGTTCTGCATTCTTCCTCAGCTTGCCAGGTTACCCGGGGAAAGGGACTTGACCTGTACAGATTCCTCAGAAGTTGACAGTTGCTTACATGATGTGACTGCATTGACAGTAGGAAGACTCCTTTGTCCCTAAATGTCTCTGTTAGGGGACATGAAGTTCTCTGATTGTAGATTCATTCCTTTGTCTGTCAAAGGTTCTTCAGTCTTCAAGTATCAGAACACATAAGATAAGCTTAAGGATATTTACATACTTGGAACCTTCCTATTCAAATGGTGCCCATAATAGAACCGACTCAAGTCATAAGATCATATGATATTACTCTATCCTATCCTCCTCTGATAAGAACCAGGAAAAAATTTTATCTAAATCTCACATTTTACAGTTGAGAAACTAAGTCCCAGAGTGTAACATTGACCTAACTAAAGTCACACAAGTTGTTAGCAACAGAGCTTGTGTTCAAACCCATGGCCTCTGACTCTGAATCTAGCATTCCTATTCATTATATCCATCATTTCTCAGTTAATATCTTAAGGAAGAAGTAGTTGAGTACTTTTAAGCATGACATAACACCTAAAGGAATTGACAGAAAGAGGAAGAAAGGTGCTGAAATGAGAAGTACCCAGTCTGTTTCACAGCCTTTTCTGTGTAATATATATATATATATATATATATATATATATATATATATATATTTTTTTTTTTTTTAATAAAATAGAGGTAACAAGAAATGTCAGTCAGTTTACTAAATGCCCACTTTGTGCTAAACATTGTTCAAGACACTTTAGGGTATACACAATAAAAAGAAATAAGTAATCCATGGCCTCAGGAAATGTATAATGCAGATGGAGAATGAGACCACACATACATAAGGTAAGCCTAAGAATATTTACATAACAACATTGGAACACTAATTAAAGTTGGAAAACTTAGATTCAAGTCCTTGCTCAGACTCAGATGTTTCTCCTTTGAATGGAAGCCACTGTGTCATTGTCCCTCATCGTGCTGGGGACAGAAAGCCTTCCTGCATCAAATCTTTTCTAATTTTCATCTCCTTTCCACTTTCAGTATCTCCTTGTCCCCTAGCTGTTGGATCATAGGTAAATAACATAGTATCTCTCAGCCTCAGTTTCCTTATCTATAAATTAGGACTAAAGATATTTACATTGCCTATTTCTTGTTTATTGCATGTGCACAGAAAGTACTTTATAATCCACAATGGATAGATGGCCAAAGGATATGAACAGACAATTTTCAGATGAAGAAATTAAAGTTACCCATAATCACATGAAAAAAATGCTCTAAATCATTATTGATTAAAGAAATGGAAATTAAAATAACTCAGAGGTACCACCTCATACCTATCAGATTAACTATAGAAAAGAAAAATGACAAATACTGGAGGGGATATAGGAAAATCGGGACACTAATGCACTCTTGGTAGAGTTGTGAACTGATCCAAACATTCTAGAAAGCAATTTCAAACTATGTCCATAGGACAATCAAACAGTGAATACCCTTTGGCCCAGCAATACTAGAAATAGGTCTATATCCCAAACAGACTTTAAAAAGGAAAGAGAAAAGGATATATATATATATATATATATATATATATATATATATATGTGTGTGTGTGTGTGTGTGTACATATATAATAATTTTACATTCATATACACATACATACACATACACACATATACAAAATAAATCATAGCAGCTCTTTTTGTTGTGTCAAAGAATTGGAAATTAAGAGGATGTCTATCACTTGGGGAATGGCTAAACAAGTGATAAATGATTATGATGAAATACTATTGTGTTATAGAATAAAACTTCTTAAACTGTGGGTCATAACCCTGGATGGGTTTACATAACTGAATATAGGGGGTTGCAAAATTATGTTTAATTATCAGTAAATATCAGATTTGCATATATATATATATATATACATACATATATATTTTATCTATATACCAAAGATCACATAAAAATTTCTTAAGTGAGAAGGGTTCATGAGTGGAAAAAATTTAAGAAGCACTACTATAAAAAATGATAAATAGGATGTTTTCAGAAAAGCCTGAAAAGATTTACATGAACTGATGCAAAGTGAAAGTAAGCAGAACTAGGAAAACATTGTACACAGTAATAGTAGTATTGTACAATAATTAACTGTGAAATGATTTAGCTATTCTCAACAATACAGTAATCCAAGACAATTCCAAAGACTCATGATGAAAAATGTTGTTCACCTCCAGAGAAAGAACTGATAAAGTGTGAATGTAGAACAAAGCATACTTTTTAAAAAACTATTTTTCTTGGGTTTTTTTTTGGTTCATGTTTTCTTCATAATATGATTAATGACTGCATATGTATAACCTATATGAAATGGCTTGCTGTTTCAGGGAGGGGTAAGAGAAGGGAGGGAGAGAATTTGGAAACTCAAAAATTTTTTTAAATGTTAAAAATCATTTTTTGTGTAATTGGAAAAAATGCTTAAAATTTTATATGTGGAAAAGTGCTTTATAAGCTTAAAAATGCAGTGGAAATACAAATAGTTATTATTAATTATTATGTAAGCTAAGAACAAAAATATTGAAACAGGGTTCAGAAGAGTGTTAAAGTTAAGAGGGTTCAATCAGGGAAGGTTTCCTGATGGCTTTGTATCCAACACTTAGCAATGTCTTCAGTGTTTAGCACAGTGTCTGTCACATAGTAAACACTTAATAAATGTTTGTTGATTGATTGATTCATAGATGTAAGTGAATTTTTTAAGCAAGGTTTGAGGGAGAAAAAAGTGGAGAAATATGAATTATCAGAATATGGAGAAGGTATGCCATGTATCATCTCATATAAGGTAATCAAGGTGATTGAATCTGGTCAGCAAAAGGAGAAAATTTCTCTTGAAGCTTCCAAGCCAATGGAATTGATTTCAGAAACTTTATCAGGCTATGGATGATGTGAATAAGGAGTAAAAAGTACTCATGGCAATAAAGGCAAGCATCTATTAAGCACTTAATATGTGTCTGAAACTGTGCTAGTTGATAAGGAGACAAAGACAAAAATTCAAAAGTCTTGCTACCCTCAAGGAGTCTCCATTCTCCAGGAGCACCCTGGAAGTAAAGCCGAGAAGTAAAGACAAAATAAAATGAGGAGGAAGAAAATGTTAGAAATTACAGAAATCAGATAACTCTTCCCAAAGGAGATAGCACCTGATCAGAGCCTTGAAGAAAGGGGAGATTCTTAGAAAGAAGCCTTGAAAAGGGATACATTTCAGTTAATAACATGCAAAGGGAAAAAATGAAATGCTGAGTTGGGGGAATGGAAGTACAGCCAGTTTGACTAGAACATAGCATACATGAAAGGGAGGGGAGAGATTAAAAACTCAGCTGGCCAAAAATGATGACAACATGCTCAAAAATCCATTTACTCTCAGAATATTTTTTCGGTGCCTACAGTATCATCACTCAAAGCCTGGCTCAGAAAGCTTTCTGAGCCCTGTGTCTGCACTTGTTGCTGGATATTTATTAACCTTAGTTAAGCCTCCAAGCCACAGAGGTTCCAAGTGGATTCCACATATGGCATAAAGTGTCAAACACTTTTTTTTGGAGGGGAGGCTCACAATGTTATTAGAACACTATACCCTTCCTCATGGGCAGGATCGGTAAAAGAAGATAGGTTGATGTTTTACAATTCCTACAATTGATGATGTAGACACACACTTAAAAGTGAACATCGTTCACACACATGTTCACAAAAAGTTGAAATCGTCTACAAGGGCTGGGTTTTTTTCTTTAAAGAAGTCTAATTTGAAAAGAAGGCAGGGAGGAAGAAGAAGAAGAAAAGAGAAGAAAGGAGGAAGATGAGAAAAAAAGAAGGAAGGAAGAAAAGCAAATTGGAAAGAGGGAAAGGAGTAGGGGAAAAGGGAGAAAGATAGGGAAGGAAGGGGTGAGAAGAAAAGAAAAAGGAAGAAAAGAAGGAAGAAAGGGAAAAAGTAAGTTGAGTAGCTATCCCCCTCTCCCCCAAAAGGATAAAAACTATTTGATAAAAGACCACTGGAGCAGTAGGTAGCTAATTGCTTAAGTCTTCTCACAATCCTTAGAAGCAAAAGACATGAGCCATAACTAGTAGTTTCTGCACTTGGACCCATGTAAAGGGGTAACCCTTCTAGGACACCACATCAGAATGTGAGGGAGCATAAGGGAGGAAGCATCCAGAAAAAGGGTGAGAAGGGAGAAGCAACTTCAGGATGATATTTTCAGTGCCCTTTAAGTTTTCTATTTCAAGAGGAATGCCCCAGTCATACTGCCATAGTTATGACTTGGGAGGGAATTACAAAATGTAAGGCACCCAGGTTTGAAATAGATGTTTAGCCTCCTCCATTTCAGAACATTGACTCAAAGACCATGGTAACTTTTTTAAAATGTTAGTGGTAACAAATTGTTAATTATTTGAAGATAGATAAAAATTTTGGAAATTGCCATAAGAATGTCAAATTCAAGGTTGGGGAAAATAGCAGTGATTAAATTATATAATACCTTTTTAGATTTAAAATTTAGGTGTGTGCATAATGCCAAAATTAAAAACATAACTGACATTTTTGTCAGTGCTTTATAATTAGGCTCTGCCAAGAATTCCAAGGGAGAAGCTTGGAACATATTTTACAGAGTAGTAATATCACTCTACTACTTGTTTAGCCTAAGAAGTGACTACTTTGAAGGAAATATATAGTGAGTCAATCAACAAGCATTTATTGAGTGCTAGTTGTATATGAAGCAAAATGATGAGGATTCAAGTATAATGAATGAAACAATCCCTTACTTGCAAGGAGCTCGTATATTAATGGAGAAAACAACAAGTATATATAAAAGATGGTGCTTAAGCTAAATCTTGAAGGCAGAGGGATTCTCTGAGGCACAGGTGATGGGCACATGGGACACAACCATTGCAAACAAATGAAGACAAGAAGTGGAGCACCATATGTGAGAAATGAAAGACAGATTTGGCAACATCACAGAGGGCAGAAGTGGAGTAATATAAAATGAGTCGGGAGAGATAGCTTGATTTCAGATTATGAAAGTTTTAAAAGCTAAGCAAAAGAGTTTATATTTATCCCTAGAAGCCATAGGAAGCCACTGAAGTTGATTGAGTAAGGGAGTCACATGGTTAAATCTGAATCAAAGGAAACTCACTTTGGCATCAGGAGAATAGACTGGAGTGGTGAGGTATTTGAGGAAGGGAAACCAATCAGGAGATTGTTGCAAAAATTAAAGCAAGAGGCAATTGATAAGA
Organism: Sarcophilus harrisii; assembly: GCF_902635505.1. NCBI lineage: Eukaryota > Metazoa > Chordata > Mammalia > Dasyuromorphia > Dasyuridae > Sarcophilus > Sarcophilus harrisii. The sequence goes on from NC_045427.1 coordinate 327,353,422, forward strand.
TCCTAAACTAGGATGGGATGAATAGGGAGAATAAGTCAAAGGTGAGATAAAAATGGCAGTATATGGCAATTCTTTGGATTGCAGGGTTAAAGAGAGTGATGAATCCAGGAAAATGCCAGCATTGTGAACCTGGGGTACTGATAGAATGGTGCTATCATCCACAGAAAGAGAGGTTTAGAAGAGGGAAGATGTGGGAGGAAAGATATTGTGAGTTCTTTGTTATTCCTTGTTTCTAGTACTTTGTTGACCTCAACAGGATATCACACTTGAAATGTTTAACAGACGGTTGGTGATTTGGGTCTGAAGCTAAAAGACAGGTTGGAAATATAGGTTTGTGAGTCACCTCCATTGAAAAGACAATTACATCCATGTGAATTGATGAGTTTTCGGAGAGAGAGAGTAAAAGAGACAGGAGAGAAAAACAGGGAAAGGGAGGGAGGGAAAAGGAAAGGATAGTCTAGTACAGAATCTTTTGTATAGCCAAAGTTAGAGATCCTGATATGATGGAAGGAGCCCTCAGACTGATAGAAAAACCAGAAGAAAGTATCAGGAATACCTATATAGAGGAGGTGGAATCTAAGAGGAGAAGCTGATGGCTTAGTCAAGGATAAGAATCAAAACAAGACATTTAGATTTAGCAATTAAGAGATCATTGATAACTATTTCAATTGAATAAATGAGGTCTAGATTGAAAAAGATTAAGAGAATGAGTGGGAAAAGAAAGTGGAGGTAATTACTGTTGGCAGCTTTTTTTCAATGAGTTTGGCTATGAAAGCAAGAAACATAGAATGAAAGCTTAAGAGGATTGTAGGATAGGGTAAAAGTTGCATAAGAATGGGGAGACTGAAGGCAATAGGAAAGGAACCAGTGGTTACAGAGAGACAGGAAATTTTACAAGTAGAAAGATAATGGAGTTGCAATTTGCTAGAGAAGTCAAGAGAGTATGGGGTTAAGTAAATATTGCAATGGAATTGCCTTAGCAAGAAGAAGAGATATGTTTTTATCAGATAATGGGGGAAGGTGGACAGGGTAATAGTGTTAAAGGGTTTTGAAAGGATGAAAAAGGAAGGATAAAGAATTCATATCAGATGACCTCAATTTTCTAAGAAAGATAAGAGGCAAGATCCTCATCTGAGGGAAAAGTAGGAAGAGATATGGGAAGCTTGAGGATGGGAAAGAAAGTTTGAAAAAGCTTATGGAGAGTAGGACAAGGAAGATAAAAAGGTCTTGCTACAATAAGACCCAGTTTAAGTTGGATATTATGAATTTACATTGAGCCTAACTTCTCCTACTCATTTTATAGATGAGAAAACCAAAGTAAATGGTGTTAAGGGGGTTGCCCAGGATCACACAGCTAGTCAGTTTCTGAGGCCAGAATTGAACTCAGGAAGATAATCTTCCTGATTTCAGAAACAGCAATTCATCCACTGTACCCCATGAAAGAGAGAAAAGAAAGAGGAAAAGCCTTGGAATCATTGAGATCATAGTGGATGACAAATGAATAATAAAGCTCAGCCTCTAGAAGTGTTTCAGAAGTCAGTGGGCCAGACCTTGGCCTCAGCATCTGAGCTGCAATTATTATAGTTATTCCTCTAATAGTGAGTCAATAAAGGTGAAGTAAGATCATGGGTGCTGATCTCCCCATTTAGCAGAGGGATTTGGTCAGCCCAGACCTGTTGGTATCTGGTCTGTTGGTAAAAGTTTTGGTTGGTTTGTTTAAAAAATAACATATCATTACTTACTGTTTCTCAATACTGCTTTTAAGTCATTGGTTAAAATATTCATCTAAGAGATCCAGATCTGAAATATTTTTTAACTAACTCTGGACAAATATGTTTGCATATAGATTGTCATTGCCAAGTCTCCACTTGCTCCATTCTCTGTGTTCAATTATACCATCGAGGAAGCTGGTCTGGTTCTTCAAGGTAAGACTATTCCCCCACTATGCTCCCCAAAAGAGTTATATTATTTCAGAGAATTAATGAATGAAGAATACCAGTGTTTCTTTTGTCACTCTGTTCTTATTAGAAGTGATTTCAGAACATAATGAATTCATCCTAGCTCTGTTGTCAAAATAAGGAAAAGGGGACAGGTGTCAGGAAAACTCATCCAGACACATTTATTATAAAAGAGTTCATAGTCCATACTTTCAAATATACTTGGTAACATGGAGTAAATGAATGAATTAGCTTACTATGTTCAAGTGCTGGGGATGCAACTAGAAAAGCAAGACATTCCCATCTCTTAGAAAGGTCACATTCTGACTGGGGAGATAATATATACAGGATGTCAGATGGAAAGGCCCAGTGTAACTTGCTGTCATAGCAGTTACCATTACCAGTCTCCCCTGATTCCTAGGCCCTCAGGGTACCTCTGGCCACTGACCTTTGCAGTGTCAACTAATTTTCTACCAATTCACCTCCTCTGAGGCCTTCAGAGGCCTCTGGCCACAATTTCTTGAATCATAGTTTAATAACCGATAGCATGCTCAAGAATAGCCAGCCACGTGCAAACATAAAGCCTTTATTATGGCTACACATACTGCCCTGACTTGTTAACTTCCTAGTGAACACCTGGTCCAAAGACCCACGTGTTCACTGTCAACCTCCTTACCTTTCTTGGCTATCCATCCACTCGGCAGAGCTACGTTGCTGCAGTGAGCTTATAGAGGGTCTGTGAGGTCACACACACAGCCAATCAGAAAGAACGCTTTCTCCCATTAAGAAGCTATCTCAATATGGACAGGATCCCACCCAAGAGGCAGCCCTATACCCACAGAGATTACTTCCAGGCCACTCAAATCTCCTGTTGCACTGTGGCCGCCCATTTAAAGAACCCTTATAGCCCAGTGTACCTTAGAAATGTAGTGGCAAAATAGATGATATTGCATCCTCTGTTTAGATGCATCAATTCCATTAATAAAACCTCATTTATTTCTGATGTTGAACCATTTGATATTGCCAAAGACTTGGTAGCGAGAATTCTTTTGTAGCTGTGATTTCTGATGAAGTGGAATGTCTTTCACAAGTATGGAGACAGTTGTCAGGATTTTTCTTCCCAGCATTGCTTTCCTGGATGATGACTTTAGGGGAAGTAGGAAGCAGAGGTGGTTATTGTGGGGAAGGATGGCCGTCCCTAGGCCTCCTGGTTTTACCTGTACGATGGAGACGGTTGGAAGCTAGTATTGTTGGTGACAAGGATGATAAGCACTTTCTCCATCATCCCTTGGAAGGGGATGCTCCCTTGGGAGATGGCTGTAAGATAAGATGTTATTAACTCTATCTAACTTGTCCATTGTACCAATAATATATTCCCCTCATCAATAAATGTATAATCCTTTTCTTTTCCCCTCATCTGTGCCTCCCAGAATCCTTGTCTTCCTTTGAGACTCAGTTCAGATCCCACAAGAAATCTTTCTTGCCATCAGTCTCCATACCTGTGTCTGTCAACTCTTTTGCTTCTCAAAATCCTTTGAATTTACTTATCATTCCAAAGGAGCTTTACTACTTGAGATTAAAGACTATATAATTTTTTGTTTCATTTTTTAGTGAAATGAATACTTCACTTAATTTTCATGAGTATTTCATTTTATTTTAATATTAAGTTCACTGCATTGCAGTGTGCATGAGAAATGTTCATTGAATTAATAATAATAATAATAACTAATATAGATATTGCACCTACTATGTGCCAAGTATTGTGCTGAGCACTTTATAAATATTATCTCATTTGATCCTCTGAGAGATAGGTACTATTATTATTTTTATTTTACAGATGAGGAAACTGAGGCAAACAGAGGTTCACTTATTTGCCCAGATGTTGTTTTAGCATCACATTGATAATTGCTAATACAAATGAGACTGCCAAAGTTTATATGGGAGTCCTCAGGGACCAGAATCCACTAAGGATCAGGAGCAATAATTGGAAATGAAGAGTACATATTTCAAAGAGAAAGGATTAATAATTTCTTTCTATCAGAGGAGGGGAATGTGTTTAAATACATATAAAGAGAAGAGCAAAATAAAAGGAAATTTTGAAAGATAACTAAAGAATTTAGGCAGGGATCAAAAGTAGTTCTTATCAAAGCAGCCTTGAGGTAAAATAAGTAGTGTTAAGAAAATAGCACAGAGATATAAAAGTCCTGGATTCAAATCCCAGCTGTGCCATTTACTGTTTGCATAAGTTCAAACAAATCATGTAACTATACTACACCTTAGTTTATCTGCAAAAATAAAGTGGGGAGTTGAACTAGATAACCATATGGTCCCTTTTTCCCAGCACTAATGTTTTGTGGAGTTCTGGAAACCATTACAATGGTTTTGTTAACTTGAAATGTACCTCCATTTCATAGCATCAGAATTGGAAGGACTTTTAGAAATAATGAATTTCCTTCCTCCCTAATTTCTACAAGTGATCATTTAGTCTCTTTCTGAATATCTCTAGAGATGGGAAAGTCACTACCAATAATTGCATAGTTCTGATTTTTAAGGATTTCTTTTTGTTTTCCTGTGATTTCCATCCATTGGCCCTATTTCTTCCCTCCTGAAACCATGTAAAATATCCCTAATTGTTCTTGAGTACATCGGTCAAATATTAGGAAACAATAATCATGTCCCATGAAAATCTTTTCTTCTCCAGGGTAAACATGCCTAGTTCTTTCAATTGATCCTTATGACCTGGTTTTCAATTTTTGGAACATCCTGCAACTTCTTTCAGTACCCTGAAATGGAATGTGTCCAACCTCATGTCAAGCCTTAGAATGGCAGGCCCCTGATTCATTAAAAATATAAGGAAGTTGATAGGCTCTGGCCAACAATCAAGGGGCACTGACTTCTACAGATGCTTACTGATCTATAGTTCATCTTTGACTTTCTAGCCTCCTAATCTACATTTCCCTGCTCTGGCTTATTAGTCAGTTCTGTTCAGTTTACTTTTACCCAGATTTGTTGACATAGTATTCTTCCTTCCTACCTGGATCTCCAGTTCCCATGACTTATGTTTCAAGCTCATTTCCTTATCTCTTCCGGCTCTGTTTCTTTGGGAATCTTACTCCTTTGGTTTTGGCTGGATTCCCTGAGATCTAATTCATATTCATGTACCCTTAATTTTCGGAGGATTCTGAAAATCACTAACACAAGTAGCTAATCTTTACTAGCACCGTGGAAGCTGGTAGGCCCAGTGCAAGCTGGTGATCCAAGCTGGTTTCTCTGATTAAAACAGCCAAGGGACGTGTTCTTTCCTATGTGCCCACCTCTCTTGGGCTTCAGTTCTCTTTAACCACTCAACTTTTCAATCTGAAGATTTTTTTTAATGGAAGAGAAAGAAATATCCTCTCCCCTCTCTTAATCTTATAATACCTCGCCTTCCCCCTCCTCCATACACACTAAGGCTTATCCTTTCCTTGTTCTTTTTCCTGTCTTAAATATATTTGTGCATGTATGTGTACAATACACATATTGATCTTTGTAGTTTTTAATGTCACAATCATTTCTGAAAAGGTCATTTTTGTCAACTGTTCTATTGTTTCACTCACCATACTAGTGATCTCCCACATACCTCTCAGACTAAAACACTCTTCCGTAGGCTCCATTGCCTATGTACTCTTTTCCCGGCTTCCCCACAGGTTTTAGAAATCATGAATTTCCTTCCCACATTAGAATATAAGCTCTTTGAGAACAAGGACTGTCTCATACATTTGTATTTGCCAGTGCCCAGCACAAAGTGAAAGCTTAATAAATGCTTTTTTTTTTTCATTCATTCACTCTAGAATAGAATCCTCTAAATGCAGAAAGAAATACAGTTAAGCAAAACCAATTGCTATAGTGACCATGTCATGTCAGTGTTGGACAAAGCTTTAAAATCCCTTTTGTTTTTTCTTGACATTTTTCACAAGCCTCATCACATTCTAGACTTTAAGTTTCTTGACCCAATTCATTGTCCTCACAATATTTGTCCTCGGTTTAATATTTCTGTTTCCATTTTTACACATATTTTAAAATTTGATTTTATCAAACTGCCCCCTGTGAATGCTAACAACTACAACAATAAGGATAATAATAATGGTAATGGTGTTTTGTAGTGTTTTAAGAATTATAAAACACTTTACACATATGATCTCATTTGATCAGTGCTATTTTTCTCATTCTTCTAGAGTCATCTTTGCCTTTCAGGACTGTAACCCAGTTTAGGGGCTAAAGTGCTAGACTCGGAGTCAAGACTTATTTGCTCTATGATCAAAGGCAAGCTAATTAACAGCTGTGATCCTCAGTTCCCTCATTTGTAAAATAATTATTTTTCTCATTCGTGAGTCATCTTTGCCTTTCCGAACTTATGACCAGTAAATCTCTTTTTTATAGTTGTCTCATCTTTTCTGGGACTATTTTCCCAACTTATACATTAGTGAATTGGATCCTTAACGAGTGATTGCTACTAGAACTAGAGTTCTAGTCGTAACCTTAAAGTGGAGGGAGTGTTAATGGATGATGTATTTGCAGATGATTGTACCCACTATGCAATATCCAAAGCTGAGATGCAACAAAGTATAGATCAATTCCCTGCTGCTTGTGATAATTTTGACCTAACAATCAACATGAAGAAAACACAGGTACTCTATCAGCAAGTACCACACCATCCATATTTAGAACCATCAGTTACAGCAAAAGGAGAAGTTTTGAATGCTGTGGATAAGTTCAATTACCTTGGCATCCATAACTTTCCATGGATGTCCACATTGATGTTGAGATTGACACATGCATTACCAGAGCTAGCTCAGTGTTTGGGAGGCTCTGAAGGAAAGTGTGGGAGAGGAGAGGTATTAGACTGACTATGAATTAGTTCAGAAGAAATGCAAAATGTAGTTAGAGAAGCCATCCCAAATGTTCATAGAGACTATTTGTATCCGACTTGTGGCAGAGTACTCAGAGCTAGTATTGGTCTTATCAGCCACAGTCGGACACTATAATTCAACTCTAACATGGTGATGTCATTTTGGTCTTCTTCAAAAACAAAGGACATCACCCATAATGAACCTCTATATCAAAAAATTTGGGATTTAGATAAAACAATGCTTATGGGGAAAAAAGTTAGATCATTGAGAATATTCATTAATAAAATAATAATGAGCTGATAGTTTTAAGAATTAGAAAATCAAAAAGTATAGGAAGCAATGAGTAGAAACAATTTTGTCTTTGTATAGACTGTCCCAAAAGTCTTACTGTAGTTTTAAGCTATTAAACTTCAAACCTAAGCTTTTGGCTTACCCTATATATAATGGGCACTTAATAAATGCTTGTTGAATAGAACTGAATTGAACTGTAATTTCTAGACCTAATGAAATGGAAACAATGGGAACCTTAGAAGGTGACCATGTCATTTAAGAGTTAATGACATGTATACTTATTGTGTATCTAATTTATACTTTAATATATTTAACATATATTAACATATTAACATATATTAACATAACATCTAGGGGAGGGGGTGGGGGGAAGGAGGGGAAAAATTGGAACAAAAGGTTTGGCAATTGTCAGTGCTGTAAAACTACCCATACATATAACTTGTAAATAAAAAACTACTAAAAATAAATAAGTAAATAAATAATGAAAGGGGAAAAAAAAAAGAATTAATGACAGCTGAGAAAGAAAATGCCGGCTAACGAGAACCTAGTAATTCTCTTGGTCATGAGCACCCATCAGCATGCCTTAAGCCAGTTAACATTTCCCTAATATCAATTAACCAATTAACATAATGAAGCTTTTGCCAAGCAATATTAATTGAGAAAGTATAGAAAATATAGTATATAAATTCAATTCAAAAACAGTATATAAAATCTCTCTTTGGTCCCTGAGGAAAGTGGATTAAAATTTAAGGAATTATAAAACATTTCCCACTCCAACTCACAATGGGGAGGGGCAAGGTACAGAAATTCTTGGTTTTTTCTCCTTTGTGATTCTGTACCAAGTTCACTTCTAAGTATGGTGTAACTCATAAATGAGTCTTTTCTCTCACTCAGGCAGGTTGTTCCTCAGTATTGCTGTAATGTGTTTCCACAACAAACTTAGACCTACTGCTTCCATCAACTCTTGTTGTTGGCAGGAACTTAGATATCTTTGACAAATCTGCTAGTCTTTTTGGACATCTAGAAGCTCCCTAGATGTAGCTGCCTATCTCATTGTTGGTTTGGATACTCCCATCTCAAGATACAATTACCCCTAAAATCAAGAAACAAAACACACATTAAGTGAAGAAGCTGTATAATCAGGAACACATGGTGACTGGGTGAGGAGACAAGGTAGACAAAGCTGCTGTCTCTTCTCTTTTCTTCCTCAAAAGCTCCTAGGAAAAAAAAGCAAGAGATTATAGCTCTGAATTTTTTGTATGAACACTTAGTTTTGACTCTACTATGCAGTAAGTCGATAGACTTGCTCCATCACACATGCCCAGAAAGCCTCTACACACAGGACATATTGTGCATGCTGGAAAGCTTAGGTTCTCATTGGCCAATGTTCCCTTCCTTAGCTGCCACATTAACCCTTAAATGACATGGTCATCTTCCAAGGTTCCATTATTTCCATTTCATTAGGTCTAGAGATTAAAGTTCAATTCAGTTCTATTCAACAAGCATTTATTAAATGCCTATTGTGTATAGGATATGCCAAAAGTTTAGGTTTGAAGTTTAATAGCTTAAAACTGCAGTAAGACTTTTGGGACAGCCTATACAAAGACAAAATTGTTTCTGCTCATTGCTTCTTGCACCTTCTGATTTTCTAATTCTTAAAACTATCAGTTTATTAATATTTTATTAATCAATATTCTCAGTAATCTGATTTTTTCCTATGAGAACTGTTTTATCTAAATCCCAAATTTTTCAATATGCAGGTTCATCATCATTTTCTATCACATAGTTTTTAAATTGTTTCCATGATTTTGTTCTTTAACTCACTCATAGTTAGGTGTGTATGTTTTGCTTGTGTATGTTTTCTATATCTTTTTTTTCCATTATATCATGGTCTGTACATAATTAGTATTTCTATTTTTTATTTACTTTTAAATTTTTTTGTGCCTTAGAACATGACCTGTTTTTGTAAAAGTACCATATTCAGCAAGTAATTTAGTCTTCCCTCATTCCCTCCCCTACAACCTCTTATTTTTAGTAACTTTCTTTTTCTGTGCCTTTTTCTAAGAAATTTTCCTTTGCTTTGTTTTCTCTATTCTTTTTCTTCCCTTCCAGTATAATCTGGATTTAATTTCCTGCTTCACAGGCTATACTCATACTTTTCTTTTTCTCTCTGTTCCCCATGAGGTTGAAATTTCTGATCACCAGTTTGAGATCCCTCATCAGTTCAGTTTCTATGATACTGCCATTGTAGAGTTTGTACCACCTCTCTTTATTCTGCTATACCTCCCTCTTAAAAATATCAATTTATGAAGGAATAATGTCAGACAGAAGCAATGCTGTGTGATACATTAGATTTTTACCCTAAATCTCATGGTCCAGGCTTTTCACCTGCCCTCACAGTTCACCCTAAAGACCATGCTGCATCACCTCTGCCTCTACATTCTAATCTGAAGCATTCTCAATACCGACTGACCTTAGGAATTCTTTTTGATATAATGCTATCCCCATTGAGACACAAAACTCAGAAAAACCAGGCTCTCCAGGCACAAAGTTCCCTGTAAAAGTTTCTTACTTTCCTTCACATTATAATATTTGCTTATTGTATTTCAGCTTCTCTTTGAAGTTTTTACTCATTCTTCCTCCTGTTTCCCCTAGATTGAACACACTGTAAGTATTCCTTCACCCACCACTGAGTCATTTCTTCTCCCTCTTAGAAGAGCTCTTCAATAAGACCCTCTCCTTCTAGTCTCTTCCCTCTGCCACTTCTATTCCCCCTCTTTCACAACCCATCTATCCAAAAGACTTTAAGAGTCTGTCCACTATTCCAACCATGGAAACTATATCCTATAAACATGAACTTAATTGATTTTTGCATTTAGTGTCTTTTTGATAAGTATATTTATTTTCTTTTCTAGGGTGTTTTTTTTTGGGGGGGGGTGTTTGTTGGTCAGTGTCTACTCAGTTCTGTTTTCTTATTGTCTAAATTAGCTGTTTTTTCTTTGTTGTTGTTGAATGTCCATCTTTTAAAAATACTAATAACTTGACTCAGTTTTGAAGGCTATATAATTTTGAGTGAAAACTTTAAGCTCCATTGTTTTGGGTAGTATATTATCAATTCCCAATCAAAGGTCTTCACAATGTTAACAAAATTTGTTTTTTGCCACTGAAATCGTTAAACTTAGCCACTACAGTTTAAAATGCAGACTTTTTTTTCTTATTATCTGTGGATTCTTTCAGTTGGTACTTAGTTGTCTATAATTAGAAATGCTAGAGATTTTTCTCATATTGGATCATTTGATTTGACAAATATAAAATCTATGAATTCTTTTAATGTTTTATTTGTTCTGTTAAATTTTCCTCTACTCCAGCTGTAATGAGAGATTCTCCATTATGGATTCAATATCACCTATTCTCATTATGTTTTTATAATTTGTGTTATGCACTGAGAGCTTTCAATTTTGACTTGTTTCATTCCTAATTTTTATTTAATGAATTTTATTTCTCTTTTGAATTATTCTGAAGTTTTTGTTCTGCTATATCTGGAGAGCTCACAAGAATATGTCTTTTATTTTCTTCCACATTATAATATATGCTAATTGTACTTTGGTTTTCCTTAGAAGGTTTTACTCATTCTTTCTCCCATTTCTAGAATTCTCTCTGCTGGCTTCTGTGTGCCTTCAGTCAGCCCTTGTGCACCTTACTGTCCAGCAGATTTTAGCCTCCTAATTCTTCCTATTCCTTCATGTCTCCTCTTCCTTCATGTTGCTCAGCAGAATTGGTATGCCTTCCGTGGAGTATAAGTAAAGGAGTGTTTGGGTAGAGTCACTTTGGCTTACCTTACAACCAGGCCTTTTTATCTTGTGAACTTAACTCTACATTAGTATTAGTATACAAAATTTGCCTTATAATTTCTTTCTTCTGAGATTGAATAGTAGAAGAGGTTTGCAGAAAGCAACTAACCCACCATCTTGCTGATTAAAATCTTCCTCTATCTTCTGAGAACTGAATTATCAACTAAGAAATTTAAGAATCTATCAGAGCCTTTGCTTTTTTTGGTGGACATAAGCCAACAAATGTCTGAACTGTTGAAGTCATTCATCAATCTGTCTTGCCAGTAATCTCATTATTCATATCCTTCATCTGGCTGAAATGTCTTTAATATTCCCACAAGGATATCATTCTGTTTCTTTTAAACAAAGTTTGCCCTTCTATTGCAAAATTTTAGTCCTAAGTTTCATTTTAAGTCTCTATGATGCTTTATTGTTGTTCAGTTGTTTTTCAGTCTTGTCCAAATCTTTGTGACCCCATTTGGGGTTTTCTTGGCAAAGATACTGAAGGGTTTTGCCATTTCCTTATTCAGCTCATTTATAGATGAGGAAATTGAGGCAAACAAGATTAAATAACTTGCCTAAGATCACACAGCTAGTAGGTTTTTGAAGCCAGATTTGAATCCATGAAGATGAATTTTCCTGACTTCCAGACCCAGCACTCCATGCATGGAGTTAGTGTTAGTTAAATATAATAATTATGATTTGTCCTAAACTACAAAAGATAATGCACAATAATGAATATTACATCCACCACGTAGCTGCCCCTGATTATCATAATAGTTAGCATTCATATAGTTCTACAAGATCTTATTAACATTCTTGAGTTAAAACTCAAATTCACTTTGCTTTTATAATTGGGCAGCTAGTCTGTTGAAAACAATTCAGATACATCCATATCATTCATATTTCCCTCAATCCTCATGGCTTATGAATCTTTGAAGTATCAATATTTGAGAGTACCTGGTTACACTATTCCTTTTAGTTGTCTCATTTCATGTTATTTTGTTCCTCTTCATTTTGAACTATTGCATTAACAGCATTCGTGGAATTGTGGATCTGGGTCTCGTGACTCAGAACCCTGAGAAATGTGAGTTCTGTTCAAGGTTAGAACACTTCAGCCTGGTTTTGGAACTTGCAAGTGAAGGGACCACAGTCTAGGTGGAGAGCCAGTATCACTTGAAATACTTCTGGTTAAGAAAGTCTACAGACTCTGACTAGGATTATTAAAGTTAAGAGAAACAGTGCTTGCTTTTTTTTTTCTTTCTCCTTTTTTTTCATTTTTGATCTGATTTTTTTGTGCAGCATGATAAATGTGAAATTATGTTTAGAAGAACTGTACGTTTAACCTATAATTTATAATTTAATTACTTGTCTAGAGGAGGAGTGAAGTGGAAAGGGAAAAAAATTTGGAACTCAAGGTTTTGCAACATTGAATGTTGAAAACTCTTTTTATGTATTTTGAAAAATAAAAAAAACAATTATTATTTATTATTTAAAACTAAAATAAAGAATGATTTTTTTAAAAAGGAGAAACAGGAATTTTTGACCTTATGAGTAATGTTTCAGATATTTGGAGCCATTTGTCCATTAAACATAATTTGCTCCCACTTAAATATAGAATGAAAACATATCTCAGACTGAATGGCAGACTCATCTATAGAGATGCAGAAGATATTACATCTAGGCAAATAGGTGGCACAGGGGATAGAATGCCAGCCTTGGAATAAGGAAGACCCAAGTTCAAATTCAAACTCAAACACATACTAGCTCTCTGAGCCTGATTAAGTCACCTAATCTCTGTTAGGCCACAGTTTCCCATCTATGAAAAACAATAGCATCTACTAGTTTCAGGATTGTTGTGAGGATAAAATAAAATAATAATTGTATATCACTTAGGGCAGTGTCTGGTACATAATAAGTGTTAGTTAAATATAATAATTATGATTTGTCCTAAACTACAAAAGATAATATTCCCATTAATGTCCATAGCATGGGCAATGGGCCTTTGATAGGAGCAACTTTCTCCTCTAAATTTCAATAGAGGCCAAGTAATATACCTTGGATTTAAATTAAGTCTTGCCTCTGCCCCACACTAACTGAATGACTCCAGACAAGTTTCTTAATGTCTCACTGCTTTCAGACATTTCTATAAGTGGTAGAAAAGTTGCAGATAGGTACTGACAAAGAGAATTTCCTTTTCCAGAGTTCCCTATACCAATGAAATCATCAATCTAAATTGAATAAAAGAGATCTAGTAGGTTCACTGGTTTTCCAAGCTACTGTTTGAGCAATATTCTACTGGAAACATTTTGCAGTGTAAAGGCCTAATAGACATGGTGTTGTTTGGGGGAAGGTTTTCAATCCTGACAGAAGCAGAGGTCGCCATCTTCCCATTCCTTCCCCTTTGGAAATGTTTTTCCTTCATCATAGAATCTGGGAACAATTACTGATTTTAGTAGGGACTCCTGAAGTGCAGGAAAATTTGGGTAAAGTGACTGTTGCTCTTTTGCTCTTTAGCCTTTGACTTCTGGTGTTTAAGATCAAATCATTGGTAAATATTTCCTTTATAACTACAAATATTGTTTTCTGATGGAGAATTAGAGATTCAAAGGACAGATTAACAAAAACAACCAAAGATCCTTTGTTACATATTCTCCAAGGACATGCAATCAGAAAGCTGGACTTTTTTATTTTAGTATACAGTGTAGCTTTTGAGATTTTGAGGAAAAGTTAGTCTTAGATTAAAAAACAAATGGGAAAGAATAAAAGATTCCTAGGGACTGTGGATAGACTCTATCATGGGAAGAAAGCAGATTCTGCCTGGATAACTCCTCTTTTTCCCTTTCCTCCTCCCTTTCTTTTTTTCTCCCTCCTCCTCATTACACTGTAAATGGAAAGAAAAAAAATAAGTTAAACACTATATGTTCATTACTATATGTACTCTATATACTATATGTACATTAGCTATTATTATTAATAATCAATTATTATTTTATTGGTTATAAACAATGGATTATTTCTTTATTATATCTAAAGAATTTATCTTGTATAATAATGTTAATGGCATTGTTGATCATAATCATTATTACTAATGATAACAAGAGCTAGTGTACATATAGTATTTCAAGGTTTGCAAAATACTTTATAGACATCATCTTATTTGATTTTCACAACAGGCTTGAGAGGTAAGTGCTGTTATATTATACTTTTTATAGATGAGGAAATTGAGACTGAAAGAGAATGATTGATATAGCTGGGGTCACACATATAGGATTTGAACTCAAGTCTTTCAACTCTGACCTTTATCCAAAATTCAAATTTGCTACTCATGATCTGGCTTCATGCTAAAGATATGTCTTAGCTTGTGGTTCTGTCTGTCTAACTAATGTATCATTTAAGCAAGTAATAATGAATATAAAAAGGTTAGACAATATGTTAAACCCTCCCACATATGACTCCCCTAAAATAGGTTGGTATGGCAGAATAAAAAACTGACCTTGGATTCAGTGAACTTGGGCTCAAATACGTGTGTGCTTTTGTACAAGGTATTTTTGTACAATCTCATTTGGTTCTAATTTCCTTTCCATAAAATTTCCCAAGGAAATCATAAAGAAGGGAAAAGGACCCATATGTGCAAAGAATTGGAAAATGAGTAGATGCCCATCATTTGGAAAGTCACTGAATAAGCTTGTGGTATATGAAGATAATGGAATATTATTGTACTATAAAAATTGATGAATAAACTGATTTTTTAAAAGGCCTGGAAAGATTTACACAAACTAATGCTGAGCAAAACAAGCAGAACCAGGAATACATTGTACACAATAATAGCAAGAATGGGTGAAGATCAACTATGAAAGACTTGGTTCTTCTTAGTGGTTTCAGTGATCCAAGGCAACCCCAATAAACTTTGAACAGAAAATACCATCTGCATCCAGAAAAAAAAAAAAAAAAAAACTATGGAGATTGAATGTAAAGCAACACATGCTATGTTTACTTCTTTTTTCTGTTTTTTTTCTCTCCCATGTCTTTTCCCTTTTGTTCTGATTTTTCTCTCCCAAAATGATTTGTAAAATTCAATGTGTATTAAAAATGAATAATTTTTTTAAAAAATAAATAAAATTAGAGGAGTGAACTAGATAGTTCCTGAGTTCTAGATTTCAACTCTAGATTTATGAACTTAATTTATATCATGGCCTGTATTTATAACCCTTTGCTTGGTCTGTATATGGGGGAAAGTTTTTTTTTTCCAAATATGAAAGTGTCTTTAGAAATGTTTATCATGAAGTGGGGGCAAGAGAGAGGGAAGTGAACCCAAAGACATATTAAATAACAGATGTCATAGGAGATAAAATAGAGAGGAAGGAGCCTAAAAGGGAATTGTTTAAAGTTTAAAAAATAGGTTGACAGGCTATGATATGAATAATAATAAGAATGTTCTAATTTCAAGAAGAAGAGAAGAGAGAAAAGTCTGGAGACTTTTTGAGCAAGAGAGAGAAACCATGAACCGGCAATGTTGATGTTCAGGACTAGCAATGCAAAAATGTGTCTTCATGTCAAAAAATTTTTTCAATAGTATTTTTTCCCAAATACATTTAAAGATAGTTTTCAACATTTGCCTTAGTGTGTTCCAAATTTTTCTCCTTCCCCTTCTTCTTTTCCCCTTCCCAAGACAATAAGCAGTAGTTAAATATAGTTCTTCTAAACGTATTTCCATATTTGTCACTTCATTTCAAAATTTGAAGACAAATTCATTTGGAAAAGAGAGACCCTAAGACACTTAAGGCCCAGAAAGCTATTGACTTTTGACAGCAAGGGGAAGTCTCTGAGGGGGAAAAGACCTGAGAAGAGCTTTCTTGGTGTTCTTTTGGGGGGGAGGAGCAAGCAGGGGGAGAAGTGTGCCATCTGAGAGCTTCCTCTATTCAGTTTTGCTAACCATACTTGTTTCTACAGATGCTGAAGGAAACTAAATGCTTTCAAGATTCTACGTTTTGGTTCCCTTAACGACTTCTAAGAACTGAAGTAAGCAGAACCAGAAAAACAATATGCACAATATTACACTGTAAATGAAAAAAGCAAAAAATAAAGTGACCACTGTGTAATTATCCTGACCAAGCTTGACCTTAGAAAAGAGTTTATAAAATTCTCTTCCATCCTTCCTTTGCAGAAGAGATGAACTATGAATGAGGAATATTGAATTTACTATCAGATGTGGTGGTTGAATTTGCTGAACTACTTTTATTCTTTTGGTCCCTTCTTTGTTATAAGGGAAGCTCATCAGTTAGGAAGGGTAGAGGGAAATATCAGGTATTAAATGAGTTATAAAAATAAAAGCATTATGTGTATATATATAAAAATTTTAAATTATATATATTTCTGAAGAAGAGACTCAGTCATCCCATCCTGATTTTGACTCTGTTCAGACAAGATCACTGTTCTAGACTGAACCAAAGGCTAAGAAAACTAAGGGCTGAGAAAAGCAAGAAGAGTTATGGTTCCTAAGTGATCAAGAGAGCTCATCAAGAAAATTCTGAGTTGCAGATAGAAACACTCTGAATTGAGTTTTAGAAGAAAGTAGAAATGTCAAAATTTAACAGGGACAAATATAAAATCTTACCTTTAGATTCAAGAAATCTCATTCCTTAAACACAATGGTTTTTTTCTCTGTATTCCTTTCTCCATTTACTATAGATTCTTCATTGACATCTCCCATGCACTCCCCTTATTCACAATAAAAATACTTAAATGATGAAAAAGCTATAATTAATCACTGTTTTATATGAAAGATTAGGGATCTTAAACCAGGAGTTAGAAACAACCAAAAGAAATGGGGAGATCATGTACAAATTGCCTACCATTAAAAAAGACAGAGGAGTACAGGGAGTTAAATTTTCACTCTCATTTTACTAATCTCAAAGAATTAGCAATAGCCAGGCACTCCAGTCCATTGCAGCCACCCCTAACAGATTGTTTTTCTAAAAAGCAAAGGCCTTGCCTGCTGAGATCAAGCTCATAATGCCCAGATTCAAGTCTCTGAGTTTATATTGCAAAACTACTTACATGTGCTACTCTTTCTCCAACCACCATCACTCTCATTCATTTCACTTCAATCCCAAATACTGATTTTAGACTCCACCACTTTACTACCTGTGTATTTATGCCATAGACTCATAAGAGAAATTTTCTCTTGCCTAGCAGGAAGAAAACAATACTGTACAATGACTACAATTCCCATGATTCACTACAGTATTGGATTTCAAACCCTTTCCCTACCTACTGGGAAACTCTGAATACACAGTTACACAATTGTCCTATCTAGAACAAAAGAAATTATAATCCCATTGTATTTTGTTGTGGTCAGAACATGTCAAGAATATTTTATTTAGTTCTGAAAATCTTGTCTTAAGAAAACAGTTCCAAGTTGGAATGTGTCCAGGATTATTAGGGATCTTAAAATTATTCCATATAAGTATTGGAGATATTTAACCTGGAGAAGAGAAGTTGGGGGGGGAGGGGAATGATAGCTGTCTTCAAGAAGATGAAGGGTTGAAGATAATAGAAGATTTCCTTAGTTTTTTCCTTTAGTTTCAGAGGATGAACTAGGTACAATGGTAACAGAAATAGCAGAGGCAGATTTTGGCTGAATGGAAGTAGAAGCTTCCTAACAATTTGAGCCATTTAAAAGTGGAATGGGATACATTCACTGGAGAGTTTCAAAGGAAGACCAGATAAATACTTTCTGAGGATATCATTGAAGGAATTCTTGTTTCATTATGATCTCCAGGGTCCCTTTTATCTCTGAGGTTTTTTTTCAGTCTTATGAAATATAGGAGATCCCAAGGAAATTGGATAGACCCCAATAAATTGGACTTTCTGTAGCTTTCAAATCTTCCTCTGTAGCTTTCTAGAGCATTTGTTACATATCTCCCTTTTCTCTCTCACCTCCATCTTGAAAGTTTGTCAGAAAAGTAAAGTCATTTGGAAGGAAATTATTAACATAGTTACCAGTAGTGTGGCTTTCGGTCATTCTGCTCAAGGCCTTTGCTATTAGACCAGAAACCTGTGGGCACCTTGCCCAAACCACCGCCTCTTTCTACCTGAATAGATTTCAAGGCTTATGGGTAAGTAAAAAAGTGATTTCTCAAAACAATCTTTCTAGTTCTGAGCCTAATTTGATTAGGAACTTTAGTGAAGCCAATACTCCTCTCTTCAAAATAAGGAAAGTGGTTTAGATAGTCTCCTAAAAATCATTCCAAGTTTAAAATATAGTGCTCTATCTTTCTAATTTATATCTCCAATACCAGTTTGTATCCTGAAGTCTTTTGATAGCTCTCTGATGTTATAGTGCAGTCTCTTGAATTTCAACAATAAGCATTTATTAGGCACCTATTATGTGCCAGTCGCTGTCCTAGGTGCTGGGGATACCAAGACAAAAAGAAATAGTTCCTTCCCTCAAGAGTTCTACGTTTCACTGAGCTTTAAAAAATGTTTATTTTGGCACTTTAGCCTGATGACTGAAGATACTCAAATTAACAGGACTAGGTCCATTTTAGAGAAATAAAAGAGAGAGAGGCCTCAATTCTAGGGGTACAAAGGAGAGAAACATCTTATACCTTGAGTAGAGATATTAGAAATTTACCAATGTAGCAATAGTGAAGAGCCTCTTGTCTGGGTCTACCTTGGGCACCTATTTCAAATTCTTTGTACCAATCATGTTGCTTCAGAGCTGATATGAACAATAGTAAATGGTATGAGTAGGAGTAGATAATCCCTGAGATCTTTGATGCTAAAATATGATGCTTCTGTGGCCATATAAGAGAGGAAGTAACACTCATAGGGCTAGATTATCATAGGGCTTGTAAAGGAAATTTAGAACCATCCAATACCCATTCCCACATACACCCACACACATATAATTTTCCAGATGAGAAAACTAAGTCTCAAATAAGTTAAATAACTTGCTCAGGATCATAAAAATGATTAAGTAGAAGATCCAGCCTTTGAATACACATCCATTTGCTTCAAATCCAAACTCTTTCCATTAGACCATACAACCAATAAAGTTATATTATAAAAGAATTGTTAGGTTAAAGAGGGGCCTTTCTTGCCAAGACCAACCACTCTACTTGATCCTTTGATTCCCTCTTTCCTTTCTTTCCTAAAGTTGAAATCATTATATCTCCTTAATCTTCAATATCTTTTTATTTTCTTCCTTGATAGCTACAAATATTCTCAGATCTCCTCAAGCTTAAAAAAAATCTTCCCTTGATCCTATGACCCATGCACACTATAGTTCTAAGTCCTAGAAAAAGGTTGTCCACATCCATTGCCTACATTGCTTCTCCTCTCACTTTATATCTTAGCTCTTTGCAGTCTAGCTTCAGATCCCATCACTCAATTGAAAGATTTTCCCTAAATTTTTCAGTCTCCTAATAACTGCCAAATCCATGGTCTTTTCTGAGTCCTCATCTTTATTGACCTATATGTATATATTGACCTATATCTGACTCTGTTGCACACCCTCCTTTTTTGCATATTTTCTCCTTCCTGTGTTTGCATGACTACTACTGGTTCTCTTACCTGTCTGGCTAATCTTACCCAAGTCTTCTTTGTGGATCATCCTCTGTGCCCTGCCACTTAACTGTAAGTCTGTCCTGTGCTCTCCTCTCTCTTTGTAAAAGTCACCAGCTCATCAAAGGCAGCTAGCTTGCCCAGTGAATAGACCCTGGAGCCTGGAATCGCATGACTTCAAACCCAGCCTCAGATGGGTGTGACCCTGGGTAAGACCCCTGTCTCAGTATCCTTAGCTATAAGATGAGAATAATAACAGCATATACCTTCCAAGACTGTGGTGAGATTTAGATAAGCTAAGGAAGGAAAAGGGAATAAGTATTTATTAAGCACCTATTATACACCAGCTGGGACAGCGAGGTGGCTTAATGGACAGAATGACAGACCCAGAGTCAGGAGAAAGTGAATTCAAAATCCAACCTCAGACCCTGAGTCCTTAACTCTGATTCAATTTCTTCATCTAGGGAAAGAAATGGCAAGCCACTCAAGTATTTCTGCCAAGAAACTCCAAATCAGGTCACAAAGAGTCAGAAAAAAACTAACTAAACAACAACAATGTGCCAGACACTGTGCTAGACACTTTAGAAATATCATGTCACTGTTGTAAAGGGCAATACTATCCACCCAAGTACCAGGCAATGTGGGTGTCATTCTGGACTCCTCACTATCTCTCCTCCTTCCCTCCTCTGAGTCTAATCAGTTGTCAAGGGCTGTCACTTTCACTTTTGCAACTTCTCTCAAATATGCCCCATTTTCTCCTCTGCCACTTGTCACCATGTCTCTCCTCTGCTTTGAAAAATATCAATCCTTAAAGACCTTCACAGTGTGTCACCAAACTAGCTCCTCTGGCTTAGATCATTACTCTCCTTTATATATATTCTATGATCCATCCATTCTGGCCTACCCTTTATTAGAATCCCTAACTCTCCTTCAAAACTCGTGTGACCTTTTACATGAGACTATTTTTCCTTATCTTTCCAACTTTTAGTGCCCTTCAAAATGATTTTGTATGTTTTAAAAATTTGTCTGAATTCCTCTTGTTTTATCTATAATAGATAATTTCCTGGAAGGCTTTTTGTTTCTGTATCCTCAATGATTCACAAGTTTTTCTGGGATATCATGCTATAGTGAATACAGAGCCATCCTTGAAATAAGAAAAAACTGGGTTCAAGTTCACCTTCTGCCATACTAGCTGTGGGTGACACTGGGCAAGTCACTCAATCTTTCAGTGTCCTAAGCAGTTCTATAAGACTGCAATTTGCAAAAAAAAGCTTATCATCTGAATTGGTCAAAGAATTTTTTCACATAGAGCTTCATACACTGATGAAATCCCATCCTCAGTGCCTCATAAGTTAACTGGCACATTACAACTTCTTATTAAATACATGCTGATTGATTAACAGTAGAATTTAATATCTAGGTTGTCAATTAAAAAAAAAAAAGTAATTTCTCTCCCGCCTAAAATTTCTCCATTTCATTCTTTATGACGAGAGGCAGCCTGGATCATGGGGAAAGACAGATCAGCCCATCCAGGAAAATGCAAAGTGTGGGAATAAACCCCACAACCCTTTCATCCTAGAGCTGAGGAGTTACACCCCAAGCCTGCTAGCCAGGAGGCCTTAATCAAAGCACTCCATGAAACGGTACCTGAAAAGCTTCCAGGAGAAGGGAAAGGGAATAAAAGGTGAAGCAAACATTTGATTCATCATCTCCACAGGCCATTCTCCTTGCAAGCTCCCAGGGATTAGGAGGCCGAGAGCGGGCCCCAGCCACTGGAGGCCTTAAACCCGGCCAGAGTCTTTGTTCCACAGAGTTGGGAAAGATAATAAAACGGCAGGAGAGGCGGTGGGGTCAGTTAGGGATTTCACGGGCTACCATTTGAAACCCTTTAAGGAGCCCTTCTATGCAATTGTAGCTGTAAAATAGAAAGCGGAACTGTTCTCCATTTAAAAAAAAAAAAAAAAAATACATGAATCCTCCCAGCATCTTCAGGAGGTTGTTCTCAAGAGGTTATTAACATAGTAATGCCATCCTGTTTGCATGTCCTTTGTTGCCCTAAGCCACTACTTGGTGTTGCCTTAGCTATTCTGTCTCTCATGGTGGGACTTTGGAAACTTTGGAGAAAAGGAGGGGAAACACATTGCCCCAAAGCTCCAGCAGTTTAGCTTCTAAGAGGGGGGTCCAGCCTCTCAGGGCACCAGCAGGAGACCTCAGTCCTTTTGTAAAACAACTGGAAAAAGAAGCCACTTAATTTCTTTTCTCTCTGGAGCCTGAGGTGAAAAACTAGCACCCATCATGTTGAGAAAACATGAACATTTAGCTAACTAAGGATTCAGCCAAAGGAAATTCAAATGAAGGATGCTGAGCCTGTAGCTAGTAGGAAAGAACAGGTGTTATATTGAAGAATGGTTCAAATATTCCCTGGGCCCACCCAAGCAACCTGAAGGGAAGGACCTCCATATGTGTTCTCTCCCGACCCTCTTCTGATCTAGTGCACTCACAGTCATTAGCAAGTCCTGCACTGTGCACGGTCCCTGCCAGCACCGCCAACACTCCACCCAGGATCAGAGAATCCAGCTGGGATCTTTTGACCTGTTGTGTTACAGCCAAGAATGAAGATTCCATAATTGGAACCAGCCTGCCTCTTCTGCTGATGTTTCAGGAGACCAGGGGAGAATTCAGAGCTTGGCTCTTCTAGTTCCTGTGGTGCTCATGGGAATAAATGTTTGTTTGACTGAGGAAAGCAAAGAAATATAAAATGAAGGAAGCTGTAACAGAGTTAAGGAAAATGGGTTGTTTTAGAGAAAGGCTCTTTTTTCTCTCCGCTGGTTTAGGGCTAATAATAGGAGTAATTAAGAGTTTTAGATGAAAAAAAAAAAACAGTTTGGTTGGTAAGGGCAAAATAAAATAATTTCTACTTCTAAGGAAAAGAATCAGTTGGTATGTGATGAGGGTTACTGAATTTGATCAAGACCTGCTTAATTCTCTGGATCCAGTGAAATAGATTCAACATCCTTGAAGACAATAACTGTGTTATTTTTGTGTCCCCAGAACCTAATAACATGCCATGCATACACACAGTTTGCTGAAGTCATTGAACTGATTCATACTTTGGCCCTACTAGTTTGGGTGCGGCAGTACAAGGCTAAGAGGACTGGGGCAAGGTGAGGACATCTCAAGATTGCATGGAGAGTATATGTTGGAGAATATGGTGCAGAGTACACAAATACTGATATTTCTCTACCTATTTGATCCAAGGATTCAAACAAGTCCTGAAACCAAAGGGACAAAGATTTTTATAGAGTTGGGAATCTCTGCAGCTCCTTTTTTTTTCTTTGTTTTTTGAAACAACTTTCTGTTTGATTTTGAGTGCAAGAGTGAAGGGTCCACCTTATCCTAAGAAAACACAGAAGACTTGGACTACTTGATTCAATTAATCAATCATTCCACCCAGCTATGTAACTACTATCTGATACTTTTATTTGGTGAAAGGACTGAATTAGATTGATTTATAAAATCAATAAAATGTATAATCTAGATGTGAACAAGTTTTGTTAGATCTTTGATTCAGTCAAAGGCATACTTACATTTAGGTAAGAAAAATAGAGTTAATCTGTTTGGGAAATAATGAAGTGCTTCCAGACATCAGATAATATCAGATGATGATTGAAAGTTGAAAGAATTATACACAGCTCTAAGCTTCAGTGTATAAGAGAAGGAGATTCTAGCAAAAATGTTCAAACAAACAACTATATTGGGAGTTAAATCAAGGTTGGAAGGCAAATTTCAGGTGTTTAGGGAAGGCAGAGCTTTTGTTGCTTTACCAAAAGTCAACAAGGGAGGGAAGAAATGATACCACACACTGGAAAGATTTGGCCAGTAACAAACAATGCATTTTGCTGGGAGCTGAGAAAGGACAGATTGATCTTTAATTTCAGGACTAGACCTAAGCATGCTAAGTACTGAAGACAACTTCATGAGAATTCTGCAAAGGGTGGAATTGATTTCTGTAGGACCCAGTTAGTTAATTACCCCCTTTCATGTGCTTGATCCCTTCTTCCCGGGGCTGTATTCCCTGGATGTATTTCTGGGACAGAAATGTCAATACTAACTGATGTTAACTGGTTAATCAGTCCTCTGGAGATAATGATTGGTTAAATGATATTAGAAAATACAGATGGGGAATCATAGGCAATAGTATTAGAAATGTCCCACACCCTGATGGGTGTTATCCCTGAAGGCAGTAATTGTCAATTCTCCCTTTGGAACTCAGACCATCAGTGTGAATTTGATTTAGGGAAATAACTAAGACTGGAAGCTACGTGTAACATTTGTAGCATATCTCAGAGGCATTATAGAGTAATAGAGAACTGGATTTGGAATCAAGAGAGATATAGGTCCAAATTCTGTCTTTACTTAACATCTGTGTAATCATGGATAAGTCACTTAACCTCCCTAAGGATTCATTTAGTCCATTCCTATTTATTAAATTCCTGTGGTGTGCCAGGCACTGTAATAAGTGTTAAGGATGCACAAAAAGAAGTTCATAGTTTAATGAGAGAAACAACACACAAGCAACTATGTGCAAACAAGATTAAGGATGACTAAAAAAGTCTTCCTATTGAAGATGGGATTTTTTTTTCTTTTTTGCTGAGATCTGAAGGAAGTTAAGAGGTTGATATAAGGAGGGAGATAATAAAGAGGGAAAGCATTCTAGGCAGAAGGATAACCAGTGAAAATAGTGAGAAGCTGAAGTATCATTTACAAGGAATAGCAAGCAAGGCAGCATCATATAATTATAGACTCAGTTTCCTTATCTGTAAAATGTAAATAATAATATTCTGTTGTATTTGTCCCACAGGGTTGTTGTGAAGATCAGATGTGATGTTGTATGTAAAACACTTTGTAAACCTTAAAGTAAATAGAAATATCCACTATCCTCAAAAGCTTCCCATAGCAAATATTCCTTTTGACAAACTTAAGTTTGATTGATTCTTCATACCTTTCTCTTGGTATCTTTGCCTACATGAGAAAGCTAGGTTGGTTGTTTTTTAATCCTTTTCCCCAAAGCCACTACCATCTGAATTTATCTGAATTTAATTTGAGTCAGTAGAAGATCTAAGCTTTTTCCAACTAATGAACTTAATGAACTATGGGACACGGATCAAAGGATTCATCATCTAGTTCCAAGACTAATGTCTGCATTGTAAGTTCCACCCACACAAGTAACACAGACTGCAATTCTAGTGAGTAGCCTGGGCAGAGAGCCCTGGAATTCAGTGGACTAAGGAGAGTTGACTCCCTACTCAAAGTTCATAGAAAAAGTCTATAAGTAAGAGGATAGCTCTAGCCTATGCCTATTTCCATGGAGCTCCCCTCATATCAGGAAATCAATCAATAAGCAAACATTGAGTACACATTGTGCATGCATATGCTGAGGGTAAGCATAAAAAGAAAGAAAGGAAGGAAGGAAGGGAGAAAGGGAGGGAAGAAGAAAAAGAGGGGGGAAGGAGAGAGAAAGGAAGGAAGCAAGCAAGCAATTACTATTAAAAAGGAGTGCAGAAAAAGAAATTCCTAGCCAAGAATATTTGAGAGCATACTAGGAATGGAAGAATTGTTTGTAGACATGGAGGTAAAAGTAGAATAAATGAGGCAAAAGGATTGAGATTCTCTATCTAGACTGCTAATTAACTTCACAGGTTTGTCCTTACATTCTGCATAAGAACATGTCCTCTGTTCATACTTACATATATGATTCTATCAAAAACATTCCCAAGAGTCTTAGGAACTAGGGAAAGGATATTAAGATTCATGTTTTGCATTTAAATCCCAAAGTTTAGTATAAAGTAAGAAATAATTTAGGCAAGGTTGATTTAAAGGATGCTTTAAAGTATTTGATGAGAAAAAGGGCATCTTACATCTTTAACATTCCACTTACTGAGATTCAGTAATAGCATTTCTGGACCTTTCATATTAATTAAAAAACAAAAACAAACAGGAAAGTGTTAAATTGTGTGAATCTTACAGTGGTGTCAAACATGAGTCAATTTTGCTTTAACAGTCTTGGTGAATATTGTGACTTTTCAAGGGGAACACCTGCAGTTTGTCTTATCTAACATTTGAATTTCTTTAATCTTCACATTGGAGAATGCCCTTGCCCTATTGAGAATCCAAGCCTCTAGAGGCTACTTGTATCTCTCTTAAAAAACCTTTCTGAAAAGCCTATCTGCCTCTTGAATCCCTAGGCCAGACATAGTAAATTGGTGAAACCTAGGAAAATTCAAGGAATAGCACTCAATCTTGTAATTCCATGTATAGTCTGTAATAAACTATTGATTCTTGCTTTCCGAAAAACTATATATCTCAAAAAGTTTATTATATTCTTTAGGCTCCAGAGAACCCATATGCCCAATATGGACATTCTGATGTTTCCCTTCTAACAAATTCCTTGTTAAATCCATCTATTTTGGAGAGAAGCTATAGCTCTTGGAAGAGTAGGAATGCTATCCAACTGTCTTTCCTGCTCTTTCCTCTGTGCACTTCATGGGAGCCCATGTTTTCAGAGATTTCTACCCATAAGTGGAGTAGAATTTTTGGTATATACTTAGGGGTAGCCAGATCGAGTGACTATTGGGTCTCTGGAGCAACAGATTCTCCAAAATGGTCACACAATAAACTTCTTGTTGTTATTGAACAAAAGAATCCAGAGTTTCCTGTTATGATTTGGGTGATGCAAGATGGTTCCCCTAATATGCTAGATAGGGCATAGGAAATCTCTATTCCTAAATGGAAATGCTCCACTCAAGGTAGGCCCCTGTGAAGTGAAGATTATTATTTTAACAGAGACTGGGGTCTCTAGTCCTCTTCCCAGTGCCTTAATTCCTTCTGCTAAGAGAGAGATATATATAAGTGGACTTCAGTGGACATTAATAATAATGACAAGGAAAATAATAGTTTACATTTATGTAGCACCTTTAAGATTTGCAAAGCACCTGATATAGTGCTCTCATTTTATCCTCACAACAGTCCAGCAAGGTTAAGTACCATTATTATCTCATACATAAGAAATCTAAGGCAAAGGTTAAATGCCTTGTCTAGGATCATATAATTGGCAAATGTATGGCATGGGATTTGAATTTCAGGTCTTCTTGATTCCAAGTCTACCTTTCTGTCTACTGTGCCACCTATTTGCTTTGACTTTTATTAATCTGGTAATGGGATGTCTTGTTGGATGAGGATCCTGACAAGGCTTCTCACTGAGTCAAGATGTGAAATTTGTGACTGATGTGTAAGAGAGACAACAGAAATGGGGCAGATAAAATCTTTATACTGGATATTAGAGAGTGACCATTGCTCTGGCTGAATATTCTGAGACATTGAGAGAACAAGACCAAAAAAATCAATGACTCTCTCTTTTGGTGTCTGGATTAATGGGATAATTTTAACCCATCTCTACTGCATACAGCTATTGAGGCTGACTGCCAGTGGCCATCAGAGACATCATATGCCCTCTTCTGAATTGGAGACTGAAATCCTCATAAAAATGACAGAAATTGAATAATGGACCATCACCATTTGGAAAATGAAGGCTGTGTTATAGTGAGCATAAAACTGTATGAACCCTTTAATGAACAAGTTAGCTGCTTCTATTCAGTAGTATTCTTTATGTCAATAGTACTCTCAGTCACTTGCCCTCTGAAAGATCATAGCATCATCTCCTATGGTCTTGACCTATTTCCAACTGGCAAATTGATTATATTAATCCCTTCCCTCCATCACCTTAGATCAAGAGGTTTTCACTTATTACAGTTTGTACTTAATTAGGATATGACATTGTCAAGTCCACCACCAGGGGAGCACCATGAAAGCTCTTATAGACTAGCTTCTTCCTTATGAGTCCACTCTATTATTGTCTCTGATTAGGGCAACCATTTCACCATAGTGGTTTAAGAGTGGGCCTATTGCTATTTCCTAGCAGATTTTCTAACTCTTATACCAATTTTAAGCTGCTAAGATTGTTGAATTTTGGAATAACTCTTAAAATAATATCTTTACTATCATGCTTCTAATTATTGAGGTTGGGTGACCTGTCTCCTAGAATCCAACCTTTTTTTAATTTGGAGTTGGAGTATTTCTGTTGACTAATAGTATACAAAAGAAGATATCTCTAGGTTAAGTAAATAAATAGCACATTAGTAGTTGAGAAACCTGCTTCATGCTATACTAATCCGGCATGCGATCTTGTTGGAACAGTTTTACAACCAATAGGAATACTTGATAATAACTACAGAGAATACTGCTTATGCAAGTCTTCAATTTCAATAACAGCAATCATATGATGTTGGTCATATGAAGTTTCTGTTTTCTTACATATTCCACAAAAGCTAATAGAATTAGTTTTTTTTTTTCCTAATCTCCTACCTTCCAATTCTTCTGCCATTTAAAAAAACTTACTTTTGTTCTTTTTCAGTTAACAAGCATTTATTTTCTCTCCATTTCATTTTTCTGGGGGAAAAAGAAACAAAAAAAAAAAAAACAAAACTTAACAACTATGTCTAGTCAAGCAAAACAAATCTTTACACTGGCCAAGTCCTGAAATGTATATCTCTTTGTGCACCTTGAATCCATCACTTCACTTTGAGGAGATGTATAACATGCTTTACCATTGGTCTACTGGAATTGGTCATTACATTGATCAGAGCTTTTGAGCCTTTTATCTTTTCTTCAGCAACTGTCTTTGCAATAATGAGGCATTTGGAATAAATGTACAGATTTTTCTTCTTTGACTTCCCTACAGTTAGGCCACATGAGAACCTGACCTTCCATGTCCAGATGTTTTTCCGATTCTGAATGCTTACCCAGGGGCCCACGTTCTTTTGTTGATCTCCAAATCATTTTATATGGGGACTTACTAATGTACTGAGGGAGTTCTTCAATAGGCAAAATAAATGAAAGCAGATGAAGACATGACCCTCTGAGGTTTTCCTAAATCGACTTTAACAAAGAGTCTGAGGAGCAAGTTTATTGTGGTCAACAGCTTCCCAGTGAGAGGCAAAGTCTCCCCCACAGGGCTGATTTCAATGGCCACCATCAGCAGTGATAGTATATTGATGGCCTGTGGTGTGCTGGGTAGAGTACAAAGCATCTTCATTATGAGCCCCTGCCTTTGTGGAGCTTCCTGCCTATGTAAAGCAACAGGTTTTCTCAGGGGAACTTGGGTTGGTAAAGGCTGAGTTGGAAACCTGTTCTTTTGAGTCATTTCCACTTTCCAGCCCCTTTTGCCTACTGCCATAGTGATAATCAGGCAAGGTCTGCAGTCATTCCATATTAGACATTGCATCTGTGTAACCAATTTCCTTCATACCATTCCCTTTACCCACTCTTCAGTACCACACTGGAAACCCCCTTACTGTGAATGTTGGTGGTGACCATACAATCATAGGATGTTAAAGCTAGAAGGGATTCCCAGAGATCAAGTCCAACCCTCTCATTTGACAGATGAGTAAACTGAGGCCTAGGGAAGAGAAATGATTTCTTCAAGATCATATTGAGTTAATGTCAAAGCACTAATATTTGTCTTGCTGCTGGTTTGGATGATCATTGGGTATGAAGAAGGAAAATTTTATCTAGCTTTAATCTGAAAAAGTCAATATGGTTCTTTTTTTTAAAGTTATTATTTAATGGATGGAAGAATTGCAAATGTTTAAACATGTATTGGATAATTTGCTGTCTAGGGGAAGGGAGGGAAAACACAGGATTTTGCAAGGGTGAATGTTGAAAACTATCATTGTATATATTTTGAAAATAAAAAGCTATTATTTAAAAAAATAAATTTTTATTTTTTTTTTTTTAGCATTCCTCAACAGCAGATTTTTTTAAAGATTTTTTTTTTCTTTTAGACCAGAGGTTCTTTACTGTTTTGGGGTCATGGATTCCTTTGGCAATCTGATGAAGCCTATTGACCCACTTCTCAAAATAATATTTTTTAATGGATAAAATAAAACATTTAATATTACAGAAAAAACCAATTATATTGTGCATTTACCAAAATATATATATTTTAAAATACAATACTTTTTAGACCCCTAAGAATCCCTATATTTAATCAAGAGGGGCTGTAATTATACTGTGTGTGACCTTTGTCTAGAGCTGACAGGGGAGGATGGTTTGTAAAATGAAATAGGCCTAAGCTGCTTGAATGAAGAAAACAGAAACCTGGATAATGGAATTAATTAGTTGATCGCTGTTGAGATGGTAACAGATTTTACTGCTCTACCATTTATCCGATGATTATAATCGTAGCTAGGAAGATGGAGGTGAAGAAACTTTTGTCTAGGTCTCTAACTATGGTGTAGAAAGCTTTTTTTTTTTTTTGATGGGATGTCAATGACCATAAAAAATAATAATTTGCACTTACATAGCACCTTTCAACCAGGCACCTCAAAGCACTTTAGCCACATTAATTAATTAAGACTCACAGCTCCCCTGTGGAGATATAGAGGATGACTAACCGGATTTGTAATAACAAGAGGGAAGATTTTTGAATGCTTTATTGTCCACAAAATCAAAAGAGTAGATGCAAAGGAATTGAGGACTCCAAAGTGTAACTGACTCAGAAAATAAAATCCTGGGGCATGGTGGGAAGGCCCTTTCTTTTGTCAGAAAGAGGTAGATGGTTCTCTGAATACATTGACAAGTTGGGTCTAATTGAAAATAAAAAATTGTAAGATATGGGTAGAATTTGGATGATCATTAGCTACATTGTGGGGTAAATTTAAGTTTCAGTGTCACAGAGTATGGCTAATGAGTTTCTTGTATTTCACTATTAAATTAAAAGAATAAGGTGAATGTAGCAATTAATAAAGAATGAAATTATTTCTTTAGATTGAAAGCCCTAGTCATAGCCAATCAACTGATAAATAAATCAACCATTCATTCAGAGTTCTGTCTCCCAGACTAGCCACTCCTGTTACAATATTGCTTTTCTAAAGAGACATCTTTCAGAAGTATCTTGACCAGCATGTGATGATTTAAAGATTGTATGTCATACCAGCTACTGGGTCTGCTGCCACCCTGACCTTGTTGGTCCAATGTCATCCATCACATCCATCAGTTAAGCATCGAGGTTTGGCAATTGGCTCTCTCTGACTCAAGATATTCCTAACTCCTAGAAGAGGCACATTTCTAACTGTTAAATGTGGAGCCATTTTAGGGAAAGTATCTTCTCCCATAGATTTATTAAGCATCAAAAATAAAAGAGAACACAAGAGTAAATGAAAAACTTAACTTAAAATGTGTTATAAAAACTATCCCATAGAATATACTTAGAGTTGCCAATTCCTGGTTTCCCTCAATCTTCTTCTGGTTATGTTGTGACTTGGTTCTAAAAGAACATGATTCTTTTGTTTTAGCATCATTTGACAAATGCTAATGGTCCATTGATCCTCTCCTGCCTTGGAACAGAAAGACAGAGAGCCAGGATTCTGTGTTACTTTAAGAGAAAATGTCTAATTAGTTTTTTCTTTCTTCAGTCCTCCAGAGGGCATCATGTAACCCTAAGAATGCCAGTCACCACTGACAATTGCACTCATGTGGCAGCTGGTACAAAGGGATCCAACAAGAACAACCTTGTGTCTGAG
This sequence comes from Sarcophilus harrisii, assembly GCF_902635505.1. Classification (NCBI taxonomy): domain Eukaryota; kingdom Metazoa; phylum Chordata; class Mammalia; order Dasyuromorphia; family Dasyuridae; genus Sarcophilus; species Sarcophilus harrisii. Next base: position 327,384,579 of record NC_045427.1, read on the forward strand.
TTCTTGGTCATCTTTTCTCCTTTTGTTTGATCTTTCCTCACTTAATGTGATTAAATATCTATTCAGAGGTGGGCTTGTTCAGGCTTGAAAATGACCTTGTGAAGGGTTCAGAGGTCCTGTGTCCATTGTAAGAAACAGATGAATTGATAGATATCTGTTCATTAAAAAAGGATGACTTGCAACAAGAAAATTAGCCAAGACCTGGATATTTTACTAGAAAACATGTACAAGTAGCTGTATGGACAATGCATAACCAAGGTAAAATGTTAAGTGTTTAACAAGAATTTTCACAAACTAATTTATATTGGGATAACTTTAAGTGTTAGCAAATTATAACAGTAAGTATAACTTGTGTTAATGAATTCAAGAGGGACTATGAGGAGTCTGAATCTACAAACCCTCCCTATATAATGAAAATTTCATCAGCACATGGCTGATTAATCAGGTTGGATTTCTATAATTTCTATGAAGTGAACAATTTCTGAGAAATTGCTTCCTGAGAAAAAAATTCTGGGAATGGGCAGCACAAAGACCTAGCAAGTGATCTGAGATTTATCTGAACAGTAGTGATAACTGAAGCCATGCACAGGAGTATTCAAATATAGATGAATCGAAGAACCAAGGAAGTCCTTAGGAGTCTAGTCACACAGAAGAAATGGCAAGAGGATATTGGATCAGAGTAGGAGTAGAAAAGGAGCAATTAAAAAAAATATTTAAGATTTGCAAAGCACTTTACATATAGAACTCATGTGATCCTTGCAACAACCTTGTGAAGCGGGGTGGTATTGTTATTCCCATTTTCCATCGGAAAAAACTCATGGTGAATGGTTTACCTAGGGTGATAAAACTCGTAAAGGTTTCAGTTTAGGATATGAACTCAAGTTTTTCTGTCTGCATATCAGACACTCTATCCACTAGCTAACTAGACCAGGAGATAATGAAAGGAGGATAGCCTGCCTAGGAAGAGTCAGCAATACCAAAAATACAGTTTTTTTTAAAAAGGGGGGAAAAAAGCTCAAAGAAGATTAAAGCAGAAGGAAAGGCTATCAGATTTAAGAATTAGGAAGTCCTTGGATAGAATTAAGAAAGAGTTCCATTGGGAATCAAATTATAAAGGAAAAGGAGATTAAGTGGTGAGGACTATTTGAAAAAAAAAAAATGTGCCATTTAAGAGTGCTTAAGAAAAGTTAAGTAGTAATTGTGTTTAAAACAAGTACTAAAGAGAAAAGGTGATATCTTCTGAATGTTGGGAATTGTGTGCTCCTTGCTGGAAAAGCCTATCTTCCTTTACTTTGGTATTCCTCATAACAAATGATACAGTACTTTGCTTCGCATTAATCAGCTCTTTTTGAATGAATAGCACAGACCCTGGCAGGTAACAAATTAGTAATATTTTCATTAGTTCAATGAACTGATTAGCTGTAACAAAGTATGCTAAATAGTGTATAAGGACTAGCCCTATGATTGATTGACCCAAAGTAGTCCTAGATGAGTGAGGAAACTCCCTCTACCAAAGCAAGTTAACAATTTATAGTCTTTTCTGAAAATTATGGCCTTGAGAGTTGCCTGTGGTCAGTGAGAGGTAAAGTGATATTTCCAAGGTCACTTAGCCATGATGTATCAGAAACTTAACTTGAGCCCCAGTTTTATGGCTCTGAGGCTGGTTCTCTAACCATTCTACCACATTACCTCCCTTAATATATAATAAACAAGATCAAATAATCATCAGGGCAATTCTTCACTTTGGGTTGTGGCTGCAGGAGGGCTGACTGCAGAAGGATGCCAAGGATGCTCTGTGTGTCTGGGAATTTGTTGATTATTGGCTTTCCACTTGTCATCTCTCTGCTTTTAATACTAAGATGAGAGAATATCAACAAGAAAGGAGCATTTAATAAAGAGTGAGATATGATATTGAGTCATTTTTTTAGTGTGTACTTCCACGGCCCCATACTTGAGGTTTTCTTGGCAAAGATACTGGGAGAGGTTTGCCATTTCCTCTCCAGCTCATTTTACAGATGAGGAAACTGAGGCAAACAGAGTGAAGTGACGAGCAGGATCATAAGCTAGGAAGTGTCTGAATCTGTATTTTGAACTTAGATCTTGCTGACTCTAGACCTGGTGCTCTATCCATTGCACCACTAACAACAAATGGAGGCTTAAAATGCTAGAAAGATTCGGGAAAATTTTTCCCCAAGTTTGACTTTTAGGATTCCAAGTATAGCCAAACAACATTCATTAATGAATGAGTGTTTATTAAGTGACTAAAGGGAGTCAGACACTAAGCTAGGCACTAGGATTACAGACAAAAAATGAAGGTCCCTCCCATTCTGCATGGGGAGACATGGGCACATATGTGGGCATGCAATGTTTTATTTAAAAAGATAATTTGGGAGGGGAGGCATTAGCAATTGAAGTGCTCTATAATAGCCTCAAAAAGAAGGTGGAGTTTGATCTGAGTTTAAAGGAAGCTAACTAAGAATTTTAAGAGTTGGCAAGTAATGAAGGAGTTCATTCCAGGCCAAGGGGTCACATTAAAGCTGTAGCTTCATAAAAATAATGATGATTAACAAACTATGTCATAATAGATTTTTGTAATTTAAAGTGAGTTTTACTATGAGATAAACAATATTATTCTGATATGCTATTGGCCAGTGCAAATCACCTTAAATAGACTAATGCTTCAAGGAATTGAAAAAGGTTTCTCAATTCTTTTTGGATGCAAGAATACAGTTTAAAAGTTTCCTCTACATTGCAGTTTGGGGTCCCTTCTAGCCAAATGGAAAAAATGAATTATATTAAATCACAATTGTATTTCTATTACATGAATGAATGAATGAAGCATTTATTAAGTGCTTATTACGTAAAAAGCACTAAGGCTATACATAGAAAAATAAAGATGGGCCCTGCTTTCAAGGAGTTCACATTTTAATGGAGGAAAAAATATTTATGGGAGATTTTAGCTGCAAGTCAGTTAAAAAAGTCTCCCAGTCCTTAGGAAACAGCAATTAACACAGTTATTAATGCCTCTTCTTAATGTCATTATTTAGTGTTATTATTCTCAGGGCTCCTGAGTTCAGGGTCTTGGACAGTCCCCCATCAGAGTATGAACAAAGGTGAGGGGTGGTTTGACTTGCCTGGTACTTGCTGCCTTCTGTCTCTCCCTCAGGGTACCTTGCTGCTTCAGGTAGGCTGGTTTTGCCTTTCTACATCCAGTTTACTTTTTCCTCCTGAAAGTTTATAGTAGATTTAAAATATTACTTTCAAACCTGTCTGACTTGTTTTTGTTTCCCCCTGAATTTCCTTTAATTCTCTGCTGAGAATTTTTAAAACTGTTTCACTGATGTTATTTATTGTTTTATTTGGTAAAAATCTCACTAGCTACCTTCTCCTTCTCAATTAAAACTCCACAATGCTTAATAAGCATTGTGGAATAAAACAAATCCATTTGCTTTCCACATGCAAAAATATGTGTCTTATTCTTAAGACTTCTTTGTTAAGAGCGGAGTAGTGGATCACTGGATTAATCAGAGTTCTTGAGCCTTTCAAAACTGGTGTGTGTGTGTGTGTGTGTGTGTGTGTGTGTGTGTGTATTTACTTTTCAGTATCATTACTAGTTAACTGTTCTGCTACTTCAGCTTACTTTACTCTTCATTAGTTCATACAAGTCTTTTCATTTCTTTTAGCATTTTCTTTTGTTCAATATCATTACATTATTGATCATCTCAGTAGACGCAGATGTTTTTGGCAAAACATAATACTCTTCTCTGCTAAAAAACCCTACAAAGGATGGTCACAGAAAGCTAAAATCAAAAGCAAGCATTAGATGCAATGGGCATACACCAGAATTTTTTTTCCAAAAAATACAGGAGTGAAACAATGATGCTTACTTTTCCCACCATTATTTGATATAGCTCTGAAAATTCTAGCAACAGCAATAAGACAAGAGAAAGAAATAAAAACAGATTAAGAAAAGATAAAAATACCTGTCTTCTGAGATGGTTTATTTGAAAAATCTTAGAAAATCAGCAAAGAAATTAATTGAGACAATAATTTCAGCAAAGTTGCTGGCTACAAAATACTCCCAAATCAATAGCATTTCTACATAATAATAATAATAAAATGCAAGCAATAAAAGAAATGGAAATACCATTCCAAATAACTATAAAATTCATAGATTATCTGAGGATCAATCTTCCAAAACACACAAAAAGTATAGATTCAATAACAAAGTGCTCTTCAAAGAAATAAAGAACAAATTAAATAGCTGGAAGAATAGTCAGTGCTCTAGCCCAATCCATGCTAATAAAATATAAATGGCAATCCTATCAAAATTAATTTATACTTTCAGTTTTATACTGATCAAATTATCAAAGTGATACTTTGCAGAGCTTGGTAAATAATTATAATTCATTTGGAGAAACAAATTTTAGGAAATTGAAGGAAATTATGAAAAGAAATAGGGACAAATGGGGAATAGCACTTCAAGACTGTAAAGCAGTATAGTAATTAAAACCATTCAGTGTTAAAGAATAGAGAGCAAAAGCAATGAAACAGACTAGACAAAGATGATTCGGAAACAATAGAATTCAATAGCCCAATGATTGATAAAGTGACAAATATAAATTGATTGGGGAGTGTGTGTGTGGGGGGGGAGAGGGGAATAATTCCTTATTTGATAAAAAGTCCTGGGAAACTAGAAAGCAGTTTGGCAGAAATTAGACTTAGATCAGTGCCTTACACCATGTTTCACAATGCATTCTAAATAAATTTGTGACCTTACTATTAAAGATTATACTATTAAAAATTAGAAGAAAAATCATATCATGTACCATTCACGGTTATGGGAGATATATTCTTAACTAACCAAGAGATAAAAGCAATTACAAAAGATAAAATAGATAATTAATTTTGATTACTTAAAATTGAAAAGTCTCTAATTACTTAAAATTGAAAAGAAAATATATCTAAGATAAGGGAAGTAGGCAAATTGGAGGGGGGGGAGAAATCTTTGTATCATATTTCTCTGATAAAGGTTTGGTATCCAAGATACATACATTTATATAAATAAATATGTATGTGTGATAGCTATTCCCCAATAAATAAATGGTCAAAGGTTGAGAATGGTTCTCAAAAAAAGAGCTATAAAGTATTCACAAGCATATAAAAAAATGCTCTAAATCACAAATAATTAGAGAAATGTGAATCAAAACAATCCTGAGTTTTCATCTCACACCCTACAAATTGGCCCAAAATGACCAAAAGAAATGACAACAGTAGCATTTTTGAGATAGTTAATAGTTTGATATTATTTCAAATTATATCTGCCAGTTGAGGAATGCTAAACAAATTATTGTTTGCAAATTAATTTAATATTATTGTGTTATAAAAATTATGTGTATGATGAATAAAGAGAAGTTTGGAGATATTTCTATGAACTGATATAAATAAAGTTAAGTAGAACCAAGAAAACAATATATACAATAACTATAACAATGTAAATGTAAAGAATAACATACCCCCCAAAAATAAATGCAACAAAATTAAAAAATCAAACTGGACTCAGATGAAGAAATAAATGAAAAAACATTTCCAATCTATTCCTTCATGGATGTGGGAGGTCGCCTGATATTATGCATTGCACACATTTTTGGACTACTTTCATGTATTGATCAACTGTGCTGATTTCTTTTCCCTCTCTAAAAAAACCACCATCTATCATGTGGGATGATTGTCTCAGGGGGATACTTGAGATTACCATGGTGATGTAAGAAACAACAACAAAAAAAACCAAATTAATAAAAACTTATTAAAATTATAATATCTACAAATTTTTACATTATATTCATATACAATTACTTGTTTTGATGGGCACTATTCTTTGTTTCTAGATCTTTGCTATAATTAAAAGTATTATCACAAGTATTTTTGAACCTGTGGGTCTTCCTTTTTCTTTGATCTCTTTCTGGTACAGGCTTAACATTGCTATTGCTGGGTTAAGTGGTATACACAGTTTAATGATTTTGGGGAATAATTACAAATTGCTTTCCTTATTGTTTGAACTAATTCATAATTCTACCAACAAAATACCAATATAACGTTTTCCCAAAACACCTCCATGTTTTCCTTTTTAATTACCTTTGCTAACCAAATAAGTAGGAAATAGAATCTCAGAGGTGTTTTAATTTTCATTTCTCTAACTATTTGGAATTTGGAGCACTTTTTCACATGACTCTTATCTCTTAAATTTCTTTGAGAACTTCCGGTTCATTTACTTAAGCCACTTATCAGAAAATGTCATTCTTATAGACTTGAATGAGTTTCTTACATATCTGGATAACAGACTTTTATCAAAGAAAGTTGCTCCAATAAGATTTTCCCATTAGGTATTTGCTTGTTAATTGTAATTGCATTGATGTCATTTGTGCAAAAAGTTTTCAATTTTATGTAATCAAAATTGTCTATTTTATTTTCTTTGATCCTCTCTGTCCTGTGTTTGTTGTGAATTCTTTCATTACCCATAGTTGAAAAAGTTATTTTCTTTCTTGTCTATCTAATTTGTCTATAATGTTCCATTTCTGAATAGGTTATGTATCAGAAAATAGGTTGTACCTATTTGAACCTCATCTTGATATATAATATTATCTGTTTCATATATGTTAATCTAGACCTAACTTTTGCCAAACTGTTTTGCAGTTTTCCTTGTAATTTTTTGAGAAGTCATCCTGGAAGTTGAGATATGTTATATATCCACTCTGTTGGACTGGTTGACTTTTCTGAATTTTTTTTTTAAGCCAGTACCAAAACGCTTTATAGTCTAATTTGAAGTCTGGTATTGTAAAACTGCTTTCCTTCCCATTTTCTTTTTCATAAAGCCCTCAAGAACCTTTTGTTCCTTCAAATGAATTGTTATTTTTTCCCTAGCTCTTTATAGTAATTCTTTGCCAGTTTTATTGGCATGATACTAAATAAGTAAATTAATTTAAGTAGGATTGTTATTTTTATTATATTGTTAAAGCCCAATCATGGGCAATTAAGATCTCTCTACTTAATTTGTCTGTCTTTATTTCTGTAAAGAATATTTTTAGTTATTGTATTTCCTGTGTGTGTCTTAGTAGGTGGATTTCCAAATATTTGATATATTCTATAGTTATTCTAAATGGATTTTCTCTTTCTATTAGGTTTGTTTAGCATAATAAAGGAATTCTAATGACTTGTTTAGTTTAATTTTTGATCCTGCTACTTTACCAACTTCTGTTAATTTTTAGTGTATCCCAGGGTTCTCTATAGAGCATCTTTATCTTCTACAAAAAAGTGACTTTTTTCCTCCTTTGCTTTTGATTATTCCCACAGTTTCTTTTTCTTACATTATTACCATAGCTAGCATTTTAAGGCCTATGTCAAATAAGTAGATAGAAAAATAGAGCTTTGATTAAGCCCTAATGCCACTAAGCAACTGGAGATACAAATACAAGAAATGACAGTCCTTGACCTCAAGGAGTTCACATTTTAAAGGTGAGGAAATGCCTGGGAAGAAATATAAGATCCTGTTCTGGATGAGAAAAACTTAAAGCTTCCAAGAATAGAGATGATAATGTATAGCCTTATCTTTACCCCTAATCTCACTGGAGAGATGTCTATTATCACCAGTAAACCTAGGTTTTGGTTTTATATGGATATTATTTTCCTTATTAAGTGAAGATCCATTTATTCCTATGCTTTTTAGTGAATTTAACAAAAATAAGTTGATTTTTGTGATGTTTCTATTTCTTCCATCTATTGACATAAGCATATAAGGTTGTTCTGATATTAATATGTTCAATTATGTTTATTATTTTTAAAACATTCAATGTTTTAAATGTCTCATGTTCATAGTATACAATTTGTTTGATGTGTTGTTGAACCCTTTTTGCTAATATTTTATTCAAAATTTCAGCTAATCCCTGAAGGAGGATACTCCATAATCCTAGGAAAAGAAAAAAGACAAAGTTATTCCAAACCAGTGTGCATACCTCAGTTTATTGCATATATTTTTCTTTGGTTACTCATTCAACTTTCTAGTGAATTGGAGGTAGGACTAGTTTTGAAGGCTGTAGGTAATATTTACTAAAATGAGAATGACCAAATTTTATGCTATTATACTTATTTTATGATCCTTTGAGGAAGAATTTTAGATTCCTGAATATTTAGTGTATCTCCCTCAGTGACCTCAGATACTAATTTTGGGGGCAGAATGATGAATTAAACAGAACCTAATGTATATGATATAAATGGCACAACCCCATTTTGAGTTGCCTGGGATGGTCTCCCATTTCGTAAAGACCGACTTCTGGAAAATTGCCCTTCCATCTGTATTCCTTCACTTATTACCAGACATGATTCAACTTCTCTGCAAAGTCCTACAAGTTTTCCAGAAAATGGCTCTTCCAGCCAGCCGCAGAGGAAAACTTTCCCTTATTATTCTTTGTATAATGAGTTCCTGATCTGAGTAGGCTGCCTCCAGGTGTTTCAGTCAAGTGCCATGGGACATTTCCAAGAGGCCTACGACATAATGGATGAAGTCTCACATTGACAAGAGCAAATTCTTCCAGTTTAGTTCCTCAAAACTTGAAATCTGAGTTGAGATGATTTGTTACCCTACTATTGAACCAACATGGCTTTCCCTGCCTTTTCTTACACTTCAGCTCAGTAGAAGTCACAGTTTCACACCAGAAATTGGTAGACCTAAATCTTTAGGGACTTAAATTTGACTTAACTTTCTCAAACCCAATGGCTTTTTGAGATACTAAGGCTTTTTTTTTTCATGACTCAAACATAGCCCTTTGCCTATCAGCCTACAAAGGGGGTCACATAAACAAAAGTTTGAAATTAAGTCAGTTGTTAGCTTGGAGATTATCCAGGAGGAGAGCATATTTTCAAAAGCTTAAGATGTCTCAAACAATAGAGGAACTTCCCACTTTTTAAACAGTGCTTTTTCTATTACTTCTTCCTTATAGGAAGTAGCTTTTGATTACAAAGATCTTGTTTACCCTCGGGAAGTTAGGTAGCCACAATGGGTTGAGTATTGGACTTGGAATCAGGAAGACAAGAGGTCAAATCCAGCCTCAGACACTTACTAGCTGTGTGACACTAGGCAAATCACTTAAATTCAGTCTCCTCAGTTTCCTCATTTGTAAAAAAGAATATCACCTATCTCCTAGAATTGTTGGGAGGATCAAATGAGATAGTTGTAAAGTGCTTAGTACAGTGCTTGGCACATAGTTAATAAATTCTTCCTTCAAGAGTCATGTTCCATTTTTCCATCCCATACCATATTCCCAACTCTTAGGGGGCTCAAAGCAATTTATATTTTTTTCTTAAAACCCTACATTCTTGTAAAGTTAAGAGTAAGTTAGTGTTGTCTATCTATCACATATAGAGGCAGCTAGGCTGCCCATAAATAACTGGACTTGAAGTGTCACATAGCTAATAAGTGACTAACTCTAGGCTACTGCTTAACCTATGTCTGTCTCAGTTTCCTCACCTGAAAAGCAATTTATTTTCAGAGTTATGAGATAATGAGATAACTGTAAAGCAAGATATTTGTAAAGTGCTTTGCAAATTTATAATTATAAATCCTACATATAATTATAAATGCTGTAGTAGTAGTAATAGTAGTAGTAGTAGTAGTAGTAGTAGTAGTAGTAGTAGTAGTAGTAGTAGTAGTAATAGTAGTAGTTGTAGTAATAGTACAATAGCATTTATAAATATACTTTAAGATTTGGAAAGTAGTATTTTAGCATTGGTAAATGTCCTTTAAGATTTGCAAAGTAGTACTAGTTCTATAGCATTTATAAAAGTATTTTAAAGTTTGCAAAGTAGTAGGAGTAGTACTATATCATTTATAAACATGCCTTAAGGTTTGCAAAATAGTAGTAGTAGTAGTGGTGGTAGTAGTACTAGTAGTAGTGGTAATAGTAGTAGTAGTAGTAGTAGTATTAAGTCATAAGGAGCAACTAAGCCTGAGTCACAAAGACCTTAACCAAATATAGCCTCACAGATAGCTGATTACTATACAGGTCAGCTAGGAAGAATCCCCAAGCCCTCATCCTCAATCTTATACTGTTCGATTAGACAACATTATTTTTTCATTCTATGAGAATCCTTTGCCCTCAGATTAGCTATCACTGGGTTCCAAAAATAGCTGTTGTTTTTGAATAAAATTTTTTGTGCCCCCCATTTGGGATTTTCCTAGAAAAAATAGTGAAATAATTTGTCATTTCCTTTTCCAACCCACTTTACAGAAGAGGAAACTGAGACAAACAGAGTTCAGTGATTTGCCTGGGGTCACACAGCTAAGGTTGGAGGTTGGATTTGTACTCAGGAAGATAAGTCTTCAGGAATTGAGTTTGGATTTGTACTCAGGAAGATGTACTCAGTAGATAGAGTCAATCCTCTCTCTACTGCATCATCTAGCTGCCCCAACAATAACTCTAAAAGTACAATTAAGTAAGGAAATTTGGCATGGTTTTGATTGTCTTTTTTTTTTTTCAGGTAAAATTCTCTAACATTAGAGCCTTTGTGTTTGTTTTCAAGTCTGAGTTGCTAAGCTTGGAAATATGAATCAGAACATAGGTATATTTTTTAAATGGCTTCCTGTGATTCACATAATTCTTTATTGATTTAATCACAAATGATCCTATGACCCTATCTTAAATAGCCATGGAAAGTATTCTCTAGACATATTGCCTTGGGATTCTAGATTTAGTCTTCTGGATGATTTCCAGATCCGTGCTTACTTCATTTAGAATCAGAAATTGAACTTTGTTACCCCAGACCCTGAAAATATCCTCCAGAGTCTGAGAATCCATCTGGGATAATTCCAGTTTCTCACTCTATACTCACATCATCCAAAATTTGCAGTCATCTTGAAACGGGACAATGTGAAAGTTAAAGCAAAAATGGAACAGAAGCCGGTTTGGCTTTAACCTTGCAATTTGGACTCCTCCGGGATTAATCAGAGGCTACTCCTATTGGTGTCTGAAACATAAGCTTCTGTGACTAGAAGAAAGACATATGAAGGATTAAGACAAAGTAAATTTCATAGTCTTTTCTTTCTAACCATCTCATTTCAAACTCAGATTATTGAGAGAAAAACTAACTTGCTTCACCAAAGCAAACTTTTTTTTGTTTCATTCCCTAATGAAGTTGGTTATAAATGCTATTTTTCAAGCCTGTGATTCATTTTCAAAGTCTTCTTGCACATTAGGCAAAACTTCCTATCTCTAAATGTGTTCGTGCCTTTTTTCTCTGATCTTACTTCCCAGATGGTCTCCACTGAAATAATTGTTCTTCACAAGGTTTTGCAAGGGTCAATGTTGAAAAATTATCCATGAATATGTTCTGAAAATAAAAGGCTTTAATTTTAAAAAGAGTGAATGTTGAAAACTATCTTTGCATGTATTTTGAAAATAAAAGTTTTTATTAAAAATGTATCCCTTGAAAAAAAAAAGAAATAATTGTTCTTAAGGGGATCTGGACAGTTACAGTACAGTATAAAATAAAACTTCAACTGACAATAGTTTTCCAAGACCATCTCTGAATTGTCACCTGACTGGTCAACAGAAGTTTCCTGTGTTTTAGTTAACTGACTCTGCATTACATAATTGTTGAATATGAAAAACATTTCTTTGCCTTATCAGTCTCTTTTTTATTTTATTTTTTCTCAATTACATGTAAATAAAAATTTTAACTTTAAAAAAAAATTTTGTGTTCTACATTCTTTCCTTCTCTTCTCTCCCCTTCTTTGAGAAAGTAAGCAATTTCATATAGATTACACATGTGCTGACATGCAAAGCATTTTCATATTAGGCATGTTGTAAAAGCAAATACAGACAAAAAAACCCTCAAATCCAAAACAACAATAAAGTAAAAACAGGATTCTTCAATCTGCATTCAGATTCCAATAGTTCTTCTCTGAAAGTGAATAGCATTTTTATCATGTCATTCAGAATTGTCTTGAATCATTGTATTGTTGAGAATAGTTGTCATTCACAATTGATCATTATATAATATTTCTGTTATCGTGTATAATGTTCTCCTGGTTCTATTCATTTCATTTTGTACCAGTTCATGTGAGTCTTCTGAAGTTTTTGAAGGCATTCTGATCATCATTTTTTATAACACAATAGTATTCCATTACAATCATATACCACAACTTCTTTAGCCATTCCTCAATTGATTATTGTCTTTTGAAATAGATTGCCTTCCTTTGGGATGCCACCTTCCAAGATCTGAGGGGGAAGAAGAACAGAATGGAGGCACTAGCCTGGGAAAGACAGATCAGATAGTGTCCTATATTTAGAGGGCCCCAGAGTCCCCAGGTAGGATGAAGATGGCAAGTTGGCAAAAAAAATAGTACATGGCACTATTAATAAACACTTAAAAATGCTTGTAGATTAAGAAAAAGAAGTGTAAGGAAATGCTGGATTTTGATAAACTATTATATGAATAAATGAATGGAAAAAATGAATTACCTTGGAGATAGAGTTAGCCCTTCCACATTGCAGGAATCCATACTCAGTACCCTTGCAATCTGGAAAATTCATGTAAAATTTTTACCCCTCCCTTTGTAGCATAGAAGAACTTGGAATTATTATGGCATTATCTTTTAGTGCCATAATAATTCAGACTTCTATGCATTTCTAAATTTCTAAACTTTTTCTGTGTCATCTGATGGCCTTCCACAACCCCCCCCAAATATCTATTTAGTTATATATCGAAACTGTGATGAGGAACCTTGAGATGATCCAGCTATAACAAGTACAACTTTTTATATAATATCAGTTTTAGAATCATTGTTCTACCACTAATCTTGGATAATCGATTTACTTTAACTTTTAGAGCCACATTTTCCTTATCTTTGTAACTGGAGAGCCAAAAACAATCAGATAAATTTTTCTTCCTCTTCTCTTCCCCCTTGCATGGAAGAGGAGAGACACAAGAGCAATTGCACTGATTAGGAGAGGATTCCCGTTCCCATCATCTTTTACACTCAAACTACATAACTCAAAGGTCACTGAGCAGGAATTGTTGGAAAGAAAAACCATAGCAAAAAGGAGAGGAAGTTTGTGGAAGAAAGTGGGGGTGAGATGAGGATGGGGAAGAATAAGAGAAGCAAGAGCTCATGGCATTGGATGGAGGTCATAGCTGGAAGGTATGTGGTAGCAGCAAAGCAAAATGTAGAAACCATAGGACTATGCAGTAGAAATGAAGAGATCCACAAAACAGAGAGCACCAGAGTTGAGGAGCCAGAATAAGGCCAACCTGAGTTGGCCCCAGATCCAGCAAAATCAGTGTACTCAGGTTACTGGACTTAATTACTTGGTGCTGTGAGACTTTGCAGAGTAGGGTCTATGATCTGAATTTCAAGGAAGGAAGAAAAAAAGATAAAAAGCACAGGCAGAACTATCGCTATGGTTATAACTATTCATCCTGTTCCTTAATCAATGAATATCAAAGTCAATAAACATTCATTAAACATTTAACACATTCCAGGCTCTGTAGTAACCACTAGGGATACAAAGAAAGGCACTGGATAGTTCCTCCTCAAGTGCCAATACCATGGGTGCTTCTAAGATAAAAGTGATTTTTTTCTAGATAAGTACAGAAAACCAGACCATATAGAGGTTTTGAAGAGAAATCTTGGTAGGGAACATGAACCAAAGAGAATTATTACCTCCCCCCCCAAAAAAATTCACAAATTTAGGTCCATATGAGTTCAGAGTTATTTTAAGCCTTTGATTGCATCTATGAATAATAATAATATATTAATAATAATAAGATTACTACTACAAAAATAATAATAGGTAGCATTTACATGAGACCTTGAGATTTGCAAAGCATTTTCTGAGTATTATCTTATTTTGTCCTCACAACAATCCCAGGAGGTAGAAGCTATTATTATCTTCAACTTAATAATAATAATAACTTTTATGTAGTGCTATGTACCAGGCACTATACTAAGCACTTTACAATTGTTATATTTAGTTTGATCCTCCCAACAGCTCTGAGAGGTAGATGATATTAATATAACTGTTTTGCAGATGAGGAAAATGTGTCAGAGATTAAGTGACTTGCCCAGAGTCACACAAAAATAAATGTCTGAAGCTGAATTTGAACTGAGATTTTTTTAACTCCAATTCACCACTATCTCTACTTTGCTTACAAAAAGGGGATGGGAAAAGATAGCCTTACAAAAATGCTGTGAAGTTGGTAGTTTGCAAATACCATATGGAAAGGATAAGTGATTTGGGGATTATGGGGAATTTCTAGCAATTCCTCCAGCAATAGCAACTCTTTATGACATAAGATAGGAAAAGCCAAGTGGAAGGAGAGCTCACATCGCTAAGAATATCCCATGCAGTTGAATAAGCAATCTGTTGAATTGGCCCATCAGAACACATAAATGTTCAGGTAGTAGTTGGATCATATGGTCTCTCAATTCCCTTCCAATTCTCTGCTTCTATTAGATGAATCCCAGGAAGTTGTTGAGCTAAATCAAAAGCTAGATCAAAGTTCCTGAAGTTAGATTGAAGGAAGAAATTTAATCTAGGGCTTCCCCACTCCAAACCTATTATCAATTCTATTATACCACATTGCTCCTTAAGGTAAGTAACATAATTTTACAGCGGAGAAAACAGATTCTATGAAGATGTGTTCCCCCTAATCATTGTTATTCTTATTGTTCCAGTTGTTTCAGACACTATTTGGGTTTTCTTGGCAAAGATACTAGAGTGGTTTGCCATTTCCTTCTCCAGCTCATATATACAGATAATAAGTGTCTGAAGCTGGATTCAAACCCTGGTAACTAGACTCTTGGTATAACCTGCTATTTATTTCTACATAAAAGAAGTAGGACTATATGACCTCTAAGATCCAGCTTAAACTGAAGACAATAGCTGATTATTGTGAAGATCAAAGGAGAATTATGAAAGTGGAAATTGGAAAGTGTCAATCATTATACACATAAAAGACAGTATTATTATCAGAGCTATAGAAGAAATAGATCTCAACCCCAGCCTCCTACTAATGAATTAGAGAAGAAAAAAAGAAAGTAGTACTTTGAACCCCATAGAGGAAGGAAGGCCCTGGGAGTTAAAACTGGCAAGGAGTATAGAGATCTTCTTGTTCAAACGTCATTACTTCTCAGATGAAGAAACTGAGATTCTTAGATATAAGGACTTAGCCAAGGTCACACAGATGGTGGGAAAACTGGGATTTGAACAAAAGTCTCCTAACTCTAAAATTTGTGCTCTTTCTGTACCGCTCTGTCTGTTAGTACAGTGTTTGCCTTTCTCCCTTTCTTTCTTCTAGAATAGTTTTTATTTGTCTTGTGGTTTGGGAGGAGTGACTGGCATGTTTAATGTAGGGAAAGGTGAAGAAGAGTTGAAAGATTATTTTTATTTATGACAAAAGAAAAAGCTGTGAATTCCTCAGTAATCTTTTCTTCTCTCTCCTTTCCTACAATGCACACAATATATAATCAACTTTTTTCTCACTTAGATTGTGATTTATTTTATTAAAGCTTTTTAATTTTCAAAAGATATGCACTGATAATTTTTCAACATTAACTATTGCAAAACCCTGTGTTCCAATTTCTCCCCCTTCTTCCCACCCTCTTCCCTAGATAGCAAATAATCCAATTCATGTTAAACATGGCAAAAAAATATACGTTAAATCAATATATGCATACATATTTATACTTGCAGAATAAGAAAAACCAGATCAAAAAGGAAAAACTGAGAAAGAAAGTAAAATGCAAGCAAGAACAACAAAAAGAGTAAGAATGCTAAGTTGTGATTCACACTCAATTCCCACAGTCCTCTCTCTGGGTATAGATGGCTTTCTTTATCACAACATTTTTAGAACTGGTCTGAATTATTTCATTGTTGAAAAGAACCACGTCCATCAGAATTGATATTCTTATATTCATATATTCGACATTCACATAATCTTGCTGTTGCTATGTACAATGATCTCCCTGTTCTGCTCATTTCACTCAGCATCAGTTCATGTAAGTCTCTCCAAGCCTCTCTGAAATCATCCTGTTGGTCGTTTCTTACAGAACAATAATATTCCATAACATTCATATACCATAATTTATTCAGCCTTTCTTCAACTGATGGCATCATTTCAGTTTCCAGTTCCTTGCCTTGTGTAGTACAAAAGAGCTGCCACAAACATTTTGTACATTGCCCAAAAGGGGTCCTTTTCCCTCCTTTAAGATCTCTTTGGAATACAAGCTTAGTAGAAACACTGCTGGACCAAAGGATATGCACAGTTTGATAGCACTTTGGCCATAGTTCCAAATTGCTCTCTAGAATGGCTGGATCTGTTCACAACTCCTCCAGTAATGTATTAGTGTCCCAGCTTTCCCACATCCCCTTCCAACATTAGTCCTTGTCCTTTTCTGTCTTCTTAGCCAATCTGAGAGGTGTGTAGTGGTACCTCAGAGTTGTTTTAATTTGCATTTCTCTGATCAATAGTGATTTAGAGCACCTTTTCATATGACTAGAAATGGTTTTAATTTCTTCATCTGAAATTTGTCTGTTCATATCCTTTGACCATTTATCAATTGGAAAGTGACTTGAATTATTATAAATTTGAGTCAGTTCTCTATATATTATTTTAGAAATGAGGCCTTTATCAGAATCTTTGAATGACAAAATGTTTTCCCAATTTATTATTTCCCTTCTAATTTTTTTCTGCATTAGTTTTGTTTGTACAAAAAAATTTTAACTTAACATAATCAAAATTATCTATTTTTTGTTTAGTAATGATTTCTAGTTCTTCTTTGGCCACAAATTCATTCCTTCTCCACAGATTTGAGAGGGAAACTGTATTTTGTTGTTCTAAGTTGTTTATAATATCACTATTTATGTCTAAGTCATGAATCCATTTCAACCTTATCTTGATATATAGGGTATTTAGGTGTGAGTCAGTGCCTTGTTTCTGCCATATTAGTTTCCAATTTTCCCAGCAGTTTTTGTCAAATATTGAGTTTTTATTAGATTGTGATTTTTATATGGATCAGAAAATTTGTGAACAAGATTATTAATCAGTATGTTGTAACTAGATCAATAAAACTCTAAGACTATATAAATGATCTTTTTTAATGAGGGACTCTAGACTATAGACTACAGAAATGACATAAAAATTCATATACTAAAAGTTTACATAGATATGTGTGTATATATATATATATGTATCAATAAGATAGAGATTGGTAGCTATTCTTCAGTTGATAGATAATCAAAGAACATGAACAGGTAGTTTTCAGATAAAGAAATCAAAGCTATCTATAGTCATATAAAGAAATGTTCTGAATCTCTATGAGAGAAATGTAAATTAACACAGCTCTAAGGTACTAACTCACATCTATCAGATTTTTGACTAATATGGCAAAAAATAAAAATGTTGGTTGTTGGAGGGGATATGGGAAAACTGGGACATATTCTCTATTAGTGGAGTTGGCAAATGATCCAACCATTCTGGTGAGCAATTTGGTACTATGACAAAAGAACAATCAAACTGTGTATCCCCTTTGATCCAGCAATACCAGTAAAAGAAAAAAGGATTTCAGAAAAAGCTCTAAAGATTTACATGAATTGATACTGAATAAAGGGAGAAGAACCAGGAGAACACTGTACATGATAACAGCAAGATTGTGTGATGATTAACTATGATAATTTCCAAAGACAAAAAATGCTATCCACATCCAGAGAAAAAATTGATGGAGTCTAAATGAATATAAATCAAAGTACAAAATGTTTATAGAAATTCTTTTTGTAGTGGCAAAGACTGGAAATTATGCAGATGGCCCTCAATTGGGGAATGGCTGAACCAGTTGCAGGACATGAATATAATGGAATAATATTATTATATATAAGAAATGATGAGTAGGTAGATTTCAGAAAAAGCTGTAAAGATTTATATGAATTGATGCTTGATGCTGAGTAAAGTGAGCAGAACCAGGAGAACATTGTACATGACAATGGTAAGATTGTGTGATGATTAACTATGATAATTCCCAAGGATGGAAAATGCTATCCACACCCAGAGAAAAAATTGATGGAGTCTGAATAAATGTAAATCAAAATATATTTTTACTTTTTTATTTTTTGTTATTTTTAATGGCCTGTTTCTTCTTTTACAACATGACTAATATGGAAATATGTTGTGTATGATTGCACATACATAATCAATATTAAATTGTTTTCTTCTTAGGGAGGGGTAGTGAAAGGGGGAGACAATTTGGACCTCAAAAATTTTTTAAAATAAATGTTAATGTGGTAGGCTTGGCTGTTTTTAACAATGAGGGAAATCAAAGCAATTCCAATAGACATGATGGAAAGTGCCATTCATATCCAAAGGAAAAACTATAGAGACTAAATGTTGATGAAAGCATAGTATTTTTACCTTTTTGGTGGCAGTATTTTTTGCTCATTTTTTTCATTTTGATATGATTTTTTTTGCACAGAATGATGAATATGGAAATATGTTTAGAACAACTGCACATGTTTAAATATATCAGATTGCTTGTTGTCTTAGGAAGAAAGGAAAGGAGAGGAGAGAGAAAAATTTGGAACACAAGTTTTTGCAAAGGTGAATGTTGAAAACTATTTTTGCATGTGTTGGGGAAAATAAAATACTATTCCAATCAAAAAATCCAATAAGATATTAAAATCAGCTTTATATGTAATTGAAAAAAATAAAATATTAAATGTAAAAATGAATAAATACATTTTTAAATTTTTAAAAAGATGGGGCTTGCTGAACAAAATATTGAAAACAAGGTAGTGTGGCACAATAGAAAGAGCATTGAATCAGAAGATTGGAGTTTAAATCTAGATTCTATCCCTTTATGATCTTGGGCAAATCCCTTGGGCAAATCTGAGTACTTAAGTCTTAGATTACTCCTATGTACTATGAGAAGATTGTCATTGATGACCTCTACAGACACACTCCAGCTCTAAACCTAAAATCTTAATGTAGTACTCACCCTGAATGACCCTTAGCACTTAAACTTAAAATGTAATGTTCTTAGTTCGGTTTTCTTGGGGTCTCTGGAATAGCCTTCATTTCAGGAGAGTAATCACCACAGGAGTAGCCAGGGGTTAAAGTCCAAATCCTTTATTATCTCTTTCAAAGTCTTGTCTCCTTTCCTGGGGCCTGGTTAGCTTTCTTATAGTCCAGATCCTCTATTATCTCCTTCCTGGGGCTGGGCAGTTTTCTGGAGAGCCTTTCAGACCAGCCTTGGTCTCAGTGGGGGAAGTGCAGGAGGAGAGCCTGCCACCAGGATGGTGTGAGATGAGTCCAAGGGCTTGTGCTTCAGCCTTTGGCCTTCTGTCTGCTTGTCTTCTCTGGCTCTGGCTCTCTCCAAGTGTTCCCATCTGATTCCTTCTCCATCTGTAAAGATACAAGCTACCGTAAGGCTCTAAAGCATAAGCCCGTGGTGCTGTAGTCTTGTCACTATTACCCATGAGCCCCCATTGGTGTGATTACCCATTAACTCACCTTGTACACAAAAAGGTAAGAAAGCATAGTTAGAACATTGTTCCCTAATAAATCTAAAGCACACTTTCTAACAAATATGGGCCCAAACTTGAATTTTAGAATATACATATTGTAAAAATAACTCACAAATCCTGGAACTACAGCACCTGGAAGTCTTTTCCCTCCTTTTGAGCACAGGGATCCCTTTCCTCAAACCCGCTTTCTTCTTCAAGTAATTGTCCATTATATATGTTTCTGTCCATAGTGTATATCTCTGTCCCTACTAGATGCAATGCCTCCTATCATTTACTTCAAAATAATATGGCTGATTGTGAGAGGAGCAAAGGTATGCTAGAATCAGTTCTAGTTGATTTTAAGCTCATTGGTTAAAGTTTCAATATAAACATTTACATATTGGAAATCTGTAAATGCTAAAAATCAAGGCTTGATTTATTATTTTGTTGATTTCTAGACTTTAAAAAGTGAGTCAATAAAAGAGATTAAATTCAAAGTGTGCCTTTTTTAGGAGGATGGGAAGGAGTAGAAAGAAAGAGAAGAGAAGAAAGAAATCGCCTCTTCTTCCCCACAGGGATCTCCTCTACAGAAAGTTATTTAAAGTCCCACCAAAGAAAGTCTAATTTTCTCACATGCAAAAGAGACTACTCTTTTCAATTCCACCACAGAAAACTATTCACCCATCCTAAAGAGATCAGGGCATAGTTGCGTCATTAGAGTAATTTTAATACCTCATTAACATCTTACAATATCCTTTTGGGCCTTGGGAGGGGGGTAGAGTTATTGGTTAAAGATCAAGTCAAATATAATAGAGTGGAACTAATATAAGTTCTGAATCAGACAACATTGTCTCTCAAATATTCTCTCTGAGGCCCCTGCACATATCATCTATTCTCCCTACACCTTAGTTTTATGTTGAATGAGTTGGAATGTGGTGATTTAAGACAATTCCAATAAACTCAGGATGGAATGTGCCATTCACATCCAGAGAGAGAACTATGGAGACTGAATGTGAATCAAAGCATAATATTTTCACCTTTTTGTTGTTGTTTGTTTGGTTGGTTTTTTTCTTTCTTGTATTTTTCTTCCTTTTTCATCTGATTTTTCTTGCACAGCATGACAACTATGGAAAGATTGCTTACTGTCTTGGGGTGTGGGAAGGGAAAAAGGTAGGGAGAAAAGTTGGGAACACAAGGTTTTGCAAAGGTGAATGATGAAAACTATCTTTGCATATATTTGGAAAAATAAAATACTATTTAAAAAAATAAAATAACTAAAAATAAATAATTAAAATGAGTTGGTTGAACCTAGCTGTGCTGTGAAGTCTCTTCTAGCTCCAGATCCAGACCTTAGGCTTATTATCTCTATACTACAAGATTACATTAAGTATAATAGTGGCTAGTAATTATATAGCATTGTAAAGTTTGGAAAGTATTACCAAGGAAGCAGATGCTATTATTATCCCCATTTAAGAGATAGGGATATTGAGAGGCATTAAGTGACTTCTTAAAAGAAGAATACTACAACTAAGAAATGTCTTAAGAGAAGGATCATGCAAGTAATAAATATCTGAGAGAAGATCTGAATTCAGGCCTTCCTGACTCCAGATCCAGTGTTCATGCTAAATACAAATAGTTCTTAATGATGAATGAATTTAAAAGATTCTTAGAATAATAATGACAGCTAGCAATCATATAGTGCTTACTGAGTGCCAGACATGGTACAACTATCAGGAGATGGTGCTACTATTATCTCCATTTTATTATTTATTATTTATTATCTCCATTCTCCATGGAGAAAATGAGGGGAAAAGAAATTAAATGACTTGCACAGGGTTACATAGCTAATAAGTGCCTGAGGCTAGATTTGGATTCAGCTCTTCTTGATTCCAGGCCTTATCTCCAATCCTCTGGGCTACCTAGCTGCTCCTGTAAATAATGGAGAGAGCACTGACTTTTTGGAATTGGAGGGTCTGGTTTTGAATTCTGGTTCCATTGTTTAGTGTGAATCTGGGGGATTTCTTTCTAAACCTTTCTAAGGCTGGCTAAAATGATCTCAAAGAACCCTTCCCGCTCTAAGTGATTATTATAGGCAAATTCTGTATTTGAGCCATGCTACCATCTTAGGTCTCAGTTTGCTGAGCAAGTAAGTGGAATGAAGGACACTTCTGAGGATGAGACCAGAAGGATACTTTGAAAAGGTGGACTCCGCTTTTCATATTTATTGGTTTCAAAAACCTTTAGGGATAAAAATTACTGATGAAATTTTGCCACAGATTTTCTTCTCTTTTTGAGATCATGTGTTTACTGTATCTAAAAGTAATCAAATGTTTTAAAAACAATTTTTACTAGATTTTAATTAATTTAGGCTGATCTTCCACTTTAATTAGAGTGAATTAGTAAGGCTTTCTCTTTTTAATTTTTTTTTGTTCCCAATTTATGATTTCATAGGTATAGGAAGTTCTTTGGTGAAGGAACTCCTTACTTCAATGACAATGAGGAACTTTTAATTTTAGAGAGCTCCTTGGGAACAGCGAGAAGTTGTGACTTGCCAGGAATCACAGGTATCAGTGTTGGGACATGAACCCAGGTCTTTCTGATTATGAGATTTACTTTCTATCTACTACCATGTAGTGTCTTTAAAGATTAAAACCCTCAAATTCAGGGAGGGGATAAAGAGAAATTTTGTGAGCAGGCTGATTTCAGAAAAGCCTGGAAAAACTTACATGAACTGATGCAGAATGAAGTGAGCAGAACCAAGAGGATACAGTAACAAGATTATAGGACAATCAGCTCTGATGGACATGGCTCTTTTCAACAATACAGTAATTCAAGGCAATTCCAATAGACTCAGGATGGAAAATGCCATCTATATCCAGAAAAAGAACTATGGAAACTGAATATGGATTGAAGCATAGTATGTTCATCTTTTTTGCTTTTTTGGTTTGTTTCTCATGATTTTTCCCCTTTTGGTCAGATTCTTCTTGCACAGCATGATAAATATGGAAATATGTTTAAAAGAATTGCACAATTCTTGCAATTACAAGTTATATCAGATTACTTTCAGTGCTGGGGAAGAGGAAGGTAAGGGAGAGAGGGAGAAAAATTTGGAATATAAAAAGAAATCTTGCAGAGGGTTCAGATGAAAGGGTTAACCTAAAGTATTATCTCAATTAATCTCAATCATTTCAATTACTCAAAACAATAAAAATAAAACTACACATGAGACTTTTTCTACAATATTTTTCATTTTAAGTTCACCATAAGAAGGGTTAATGGAAACAGAAGTATCATACCAAAGACAAACCAATCACTTCTCAGCTTGGTCTATGGCCAATGCTGATGAGCCTCCAGGGGGTTCTGGCCCAATGCAAACTGGTGAGATTACATCAAGTACATCCTTCTTCCACTATAATAATAGTTACATGTATGTGATGGTCTACATGTTCAAGAAAATGACTATTTTTATTGCAGATGAAGCAATCCAAGGAATCATTTGTAAGACATTTGAGGGATCTTTTGAAGTAAGCAAACAATTAGCAGCAGCTGCAAACATTGATGGAGTACTTCCTTTGTACAGGATTGCTTTAGAGATATTGTGAGTTTGATTCCAGAACACTGCAAGAAAGTGAATATCACAATACATAGGGTCACATGATTTTTTTTTTGTTTCCTAATACATATACCATATCTATCAAGTGTACTATAATATTGACTTTAAAAATGTATGTACCTTAATTAAAAAATACTGATAAAAAATGTTAGTCTTCACCTGAGCCTTCAATGACCTACAGTCTTTTAGCTGGTGGAGCCTTTGCCTCAATATTGATGGCTGCTGATTGTTCAGATAGGGGTTATTAATGAAATTTCTTAAGATAACAATGAGTTTGCCACATGAATTAGCACTTTCTATTCACTTTGAATAACAAGGTTATTAACTGGCCATATTTAAATATTGTGTCTTAGGAAATGTCTTCCTGTGATAGGAAGAGAAATGGGGAATGCAGTCAAAACACATGCAACATTCATCAATTAAATTCACTATCTTATATGGGTATTATTGGAACCCCAAAATAATTACCATAGTAACCACAAAGATCACTGATCACAAATCACCATATAAATAAAGAAAAGGCTTAAAATATTGTAAGAATTATCAAAATGTGTTGATGAACCTGCTCAATGCAGGGTTGCCACAAACCTTTATTTTGTTTTAAAAAAAAATGCATTATCTGTAAAGTACAATAAAACAAAGCTCCATAAAGCAAGGTATGCCTATAAAGGGCAGTGTGCCGGACCTTGGAGACACAAAGAGATAAGATAACCCTCAATGATCTTGAAGTCTCTTTGGGGAGCCAGTGTCAGTATAATAGGGAGAATGGGGCAACACATGGAATAGGTTTCCTAGGAGATTGTAGGGAACAATTGAATTGAGGGGAGGAAGATTATACTGGCACTTCTATGAGAATATTTAGGGGAACGAAATAGTAATAGGAAGGTTGACATGTCTTTGATCACATTAGTTGATACTTGATTCTGAGAATCATGGATGGGGAGGCAGGATAGGAGAAAAATCAGTGTTTTAGTTTAGGAGGTACAGAGTAGCTGTAGAACTCATAGTACTGGAATTTGGCTATTTCTCCCATTGTGTTCCAAATCCAATGACCTTTACTCAATCCTCATCTTTTTTTACTTCTCTGCAGCATTTAACGTTGACACTGCTCTCTCCTAAATTTCCACTTACCTGTCTGATAGCTCTAACTTTAGTTCTTTATCTAATCCATGATCAATAACTTTGGATATCCCTCAAGGATTTGTTTTCCTCTCTTTCCCTCCCTCCTTCCTTCTCTCTCTGTCTCTGTCTCTGTCTCTCTCTCTCTCTCTCTCTCTCTCTCTCTCTCTCTCTCTCTCTCTCTCTCTCTCTGTATATATATGTGTGTGTATATATATATATATACACACACATATATATATCTTTCTCTGTCTCTCCGTCTCTCTCTCCTCCCCCTCTAGCTTTTGATAATGTCTCCTGGGTTCATAATGTCTAATGGGTTCACTTATTACTTCTCTATAGATTATTTACAAACCGTATATCTATCTTTAGTCTCATTCCTGAGTTACAGTCCCATATTGCCAATTGCCTTCTATACTATGGTGGAAGAAAGGTACCAAGTAGTTACATCCACACAATCATTCATTAAGCAATGCATGCCAGTTGCATAACAATCTGGGACCAAGGCTCTAGCTAATTAAGAACATTGACCATTGGTTTCTACCCATTTAATATATGATTTGGAGGGAATGAAAAATGGGAAAAATAGAATGAAGTGATTGTGACCCCAGGTTTCTTATTGGTGAAGTACATGGGGAAACAATCAGGGAGGAGCAGTGGGGTATTCTTGTGGTCAGATGAAAGTGGGAAGGGCAAATAAATGTGTGACTTACAAGTAGCTGAACTTAGCTTCACAAAATGGTTAAAAACCATAGTGGAGTCATTTGTTTTGTTTTTAATATTACAACTGGAACTAGCATCCTAAACTCAATGTGTCCAAAACAATACACTATTTTTCCTACAAAAGCTTTGTATTTCCTGAACTTTTCTATTATTGTGGCAGGTAAGCCCATCCACCCATGCACTGAAGTTTGCAACCTTGGCATAAATCCTTTATTCTTCATTATCATTCATCCCTTATATGCAATCTGTTGCTGTATCCAATTGCTTCTACTTTCATACCATTTCACATATAAGTTATCTCTCTACACACATAGCCACTATCATAATTTGGGTCCTGATCATACCTTAAAATTGCAATAGTCATTTCCCTGTCTCCAGTCTCTCCACACTCTATCCCATCCTCCATTCAGTTATTTTCCTAAATGTGAAATGTTCCTAAATGCAAAAGTGATTTTACTTAAAGTTGAAATTTGCCCATATCATTCTGCTTCCCTCTCTGAACTAAAAAAATTCCAGTGGCTCCCTATTAACTCCAGGATAAAGTACTCTACTAAACATTTAATAGTCTTTATACTTGACGCATACTTCTCATAATTTCATTCCTTTCCAATCTTCTTTTTACTATCTTCCCTTAACACTATCCTGTCTTACTTGCTATTCATTGCACATGACACTCCCTTTCCTATCTCATTTTCTGCTTCCTCTCCTATTCTTCTTATCTTCCCTGGCTTATTAAAAGCTCAGTTCAATTCAATTTTTTCCAGAGGCTTTTCTCAATACTCCAGCCATTACTATCTTCCTCTACAAGATTTCCTCCCCTCCACCTCTTTCTTCATCATCATCATCATCATCATCTTCTTCTCTGTTTTATATAATATGTATAAATATATATATATGTATTATACACACATATGTCTTCTATGAACCTACTTATTTTATGTGTTATTCGCTATTAGATTGCTAACTCCTTGGTAGGGAAAATGTTTTTACATTTCTTTGTAACCTTATCACTTAGGTTATGATGCCTGAAACAGTCAATTGCTTTTTGATTGATTGATTATTATGGGGAAATGACCATTATGAATGGGGGGTTTCTTTAGTTATTTTCTAATATAACCCTAACAATGTGATTCAGTGGTCACTCTATTGACTGAAGAAATACAAAGTTAAAGAATTAACAAAAAAAATTCAATTTTTAATAATATTTTAAAATTTGCAAAACAAGTTATGGGTATAGGACTTCATATTTAATGACAAGAGAAGAAACTAGAAATTAGGTGGACATACTGGGCTTCATTAAAGCATTCTAGTCTAACTGACTTGTAACATATAAAGCAAGGGGAGTAGTCTACATTTCCTTCTTAGCCTATCCTTCTGTATGATTCCATTGCACAGATCTAGGGAATCCTAGCTCTAGATTCTTTCTCTTCCTTTTATGGATTGTAGTTGGCAAAGCTATCAGTACCCATAACCACTTTTGTGATTAATGGATCCATCTTTCTCACCCCTCCCTGTCTGTGTAACCCAGAAGTTGACTCTGTCTCATCTTGAGTCATAAAGCAAGCATTGAAAGGCAGGTAAAACTTTGGGCTTGAAATCTGGCTAGCCTGGGAGTCTTTGTGAAGGGCTTTGTTGAGGGGCTAGAAGGAGTTATCAATTTAAGAAAATTTCACATTGTATCTACAGGTTTTTTCCCTCAGCTTTTTATTTAAAAAAAAAATCAAAATGCGTTGATTTTCTATACTTTAGAATTCTCCCCTACACATCCATGATATACCATCCTGAGAGTCTAGTCTTCAGCTCCCATTCATTGAGGTTTATGTTACACATTTCTCATGACTCCAATCTGTAGTCGGGTAAGTATGATTATCTCCAGTTTATGGATGAGCAGATTGAAGTTCACAAACTGCTTTGTCCAGTCACCTGGCTGGCAAATGGCAGAGATGGAACTTGCACTTTTGCTTCCAACACCAGACTTCCATACCACATCACTAAATAAAAATTGTTTAAAATTAACCTATTTGAAGTAGATGCCTATTGATTGGGGAATAGCTGAATAAGTTATGGTTTATGAAAGTAAAGTATTGTTCTATTTTTAAAAATGATGGACAAGCTGATTTTAGAAAGGCCTGGAAAGATTTACATGAATTGATGCTGAGTAAAACAAGCAGAACTGGGAAAACACAACAATAGCAGGATTGTGCAATGATCAACTATGGCAGACTTGGTTCTTCTCAACAGTTCAGTGACCCAAAGCAATCCCAAACTTTGAATGGAAAACATAATCTGCATCCAGAGAAAGAACTATGGAGACTGAATGTAGATCAACACATGCTATGTTCACTTTTTTTTGGTCTTGTTTTTTCCCTCATGTTTTCCTCTTTTGTTCTGATTTTTCTGTCCCAACATGATTCAAAGGGAAATGTGTACAAACTGAATGTATATTTATAACCAAAAACTTTTTTTGTTTTACATGTAACTGGGGAGAATAAAAAAATAGCCTATTTGTTGCATGTTTTTGTATGTGTCTACACTGTTAGTGAGGATTTCTTTTTTAGCTATTGTCAAAGAATAGGATAGCAACTACTGACAATTTAACATGTTGCTGTGTTTCCATAATAAACCCCTTGAATTCTTCACAAAACTCATAAAGGACAGTCAAAGGATCCTAAATTAGGGTAATTGAGTCCAAACCTCTCATTTTACAGATAAAGATTTAGTGCTTTTGCCCAGAATTCCACAACAAATAAGTATTTAAGATAGGATCCAACCCCGCTCTTCATGCTTTGTCTTATTTCTTCTACTCCCAATGCCTATCACTCAGAGACTGTATGAACAGGGTCTCTGGGAGGTCTTGCTAGATTTTTTCCTTTCAGGTATATTTATTTATTTCATCTCTATTATCAGAAAAAAAGGCAGGATGGCAGAAGTTATATAGATATAGATATGTAGATATATATACTGAGAGAGAGAAAGATAGAAACAGAGACAGAGAAAGAGATAAAGAGAAATAGAGACACGGAAAGAAAAACAGAAAGAGAGAGAGAGAGAGAGAGAGAGAGAGAACACTACACACACACACACTTTCTCTCCTTCCAGGTATGCTTGTTTATTTTGTCCTTATCCTCAAAAATAAATAAATAAGGCAGCATGGCAGAAGATATATAGATATAGATATGTAGATATATACTGAGAGAGAGAAAGACAGAAACAGAGACAAAGAGAGATAAAGAGAAATAGAGACACGGAAAGAAACAGAAAAACAGAGAGAGAGAGAGAGAGAGAGAAAGAGAAAAAGAGAGGGAGACAGAAACAGAGAGAAACAGAGAGAGAGAGAGAGAGAGAGAGAGACAGAAACAGAGAGAAACAGAGAGAGAGAGAGAGAGAGAGAGAGAGAGAGAGAGAGAGAGAGAGAGAGGGAGACAGAAACAGAGAGAAACAGAGAGAGAGAGAGAGAGAGAGAACTACACACACACACACACACACACACACACACACACACTTTCTCTTCTTTCAGGTATGCTTGTTTATTTTGTCCTTATCCTCAAAAAAAAAAAAAAAAAAAAAAAAAGGCAGCATGGCAGAAGATATAGATGTAGATATGTAGCTATATATTGAGAGAGAGACAGAGAGAAATAGAGCCAGAGATAGACAGAGAGACATACACATACAGTGTCAGCTTTGAGATAGAGATTTGCCTTCAAATACTGCTTCCCATTTGTACACATCACTTAACCTTTGTTACCTTGTTATGTAGCACAAGCAACTTCCCAGGTCTTTCTTCTAAGCAATAGACAAGTAGCTGACTTAGTGGTTCTCCACACTAATCCCTTTTGGAGCCTCTGTTTCCCTATCTGTAAAATGGGGTAATAATAATACCTATATCATAGAGTTGTCAGGAGGATTATATGAGGTAACTGCCATGCAAATTTTAAAATGGTACCTAAAAGCTAACTAGGTGGTGCAATGGCTAGAGCACTGGCCTGGAATCAAGAAAACCTAAATTCAAATCCTGCCTCAGACACTTACTAGTTTGCACTTAATAGTTGGTGACTTTGGATAAGCCACTTAATTTTTAACTGCCTCAGTTTCTTCATCTGTAAAATAGGGATAATACCCAATAATCTCTCAGGGTTGTTGTGAGGATAAAATGAGGTAATATAATTTATAAACCACTTTCCAAACTTAAAGCACTATATAAATGGCAGCTGTTATTATGTTGCCAACTAGTACTTTGGTGCAGGATTCTGACATTCTCTCAGATTTATGAGTAGTTGTTCAAACCTCAACAGAATACATGGATTATAACTACTTAACTATCTCAAAACTGATGCTTCAGTGTTAGGAATAGTCTTGACAGATTCATGAGTAACCCTTGCTTGGTTCAAACCTGGTGCATGTGTATAAGACTCTCATTGAGGAGAGGATGATGACTCAATGTTGTTGGCCTATAATTGAGCTGGAGTGAGAGTTTGTGAGATTTTCTGGCTTCCTGCTTCAAGAGATAACGCCTGTGGTCCCAGACTTCTACAGGGAGAGACGCAGAGAGATACACACAGAAAGAAAGACTTTGGAGGAAAAACATGTAGGGGAACCCCACCATCCTTTGATTTCTACCTTCCTTAGAGAACTTTTCCTTGGATGACATCAAGGATTTTTATCTCCTGGGTGAACTGAGAAATCCATCTCACTTCTAAAGGGAGAGCTTATTCACTCTGTATTTTCTGGTATATTCTGATGTGTATAAGTTCTCTGCTTTCACTTTGATATTGTGTGGATAGATTCACTATTTGTGATGGCCTTTTAAATAATTAGCATTTAATGGGAAGAGGTCCAGCCTTTGATTGTTAGCTAACCTTTTCTTCTTTTAGGTACAGCATCAGAAAATAACTTAACCTAAAATATGAAATTATTTCCCCTAGACTAGCAATATTTAGGGGAGGGAGAAGATAGATATAAATCAGTTTGGTATCTTCTCTGAGGAGAGCAGAATGGCTAGATACATGGGCCCTTTCCTGTTCCTCTTCTTATAGGAATAAAAATATTTAGCATTTATATAGTGATTTAAGGTTTGCAAGTGCTTTATAAATATTATCTCACTTTATCCTCACAACAACCTTGGAAAAGGATTATTATCCTTATTTTGCAGTTAAGGAAACAGAGGCAGGCTGAGATTGAGTGACTTGCCTGGGGTCACAGAATTAATAAGTGTTTAAGACTGGGTTTGAACTAAGATCTTCTATCTAGCTGCCTAGGAATCAAATGCTCTTTTGGAGAGAGATAGACCAGATTTTTGAGACAGCCATTAAAAAACCTTTATGACAATTACAGTCACACAACCTATATGTGAATATATACACGGGCAACATACAAACTCCCTACATTTAATTTTGGAGCTGACTGATGACAGAACTCTATTGACTGACAGTACAGTCAAATGTTTTGGAAAAAACTAAAAGGGGATTGCCTTGGTAGCAGAAGGAATCTTGTATGGCTTGTAAATTGAAGGAGGACTTCTATCAAAAACCAACAAGAAAAAAATCTCAAAAGCTGATTTTTCTGGCCCCATCTTCTGTCTTCCATCGGCCTTCCCTGACACCCAAGCTCATGGCGACCATCTATTCCTGGCTGTGCATCTTGCCTGCTTCTCGAGCTGGAGCAGTTCCCTCAGCAGAAGCACATCCTGTTTGTTCTGTTCCCCTTTTGTCTGCCACTGAGCAGCGGGGACAGAGGATTCCTCTGGGTCCCTTTGCTTTCCACTTTAACATTAGATGCTACACACCTGATTACATTAAATACCTGGAAATGGTCAGGAATTCCGATGGCAGAGGACTCTTGTTTCAAGCTCTGTGTGTCAGGAAAGGGGAGTTGGATCCCATTGGTACTGCGCTGGAGGGGGCAGGATGTGTGGCCAGGAAAAACAAATAGACAAGTTGAAATAAAATTCACTTGAAAAGGGGCCAGGAACACCATCCCTCAGCAATATATGAACTGCTTCTGACAACACAATGTGGGACTTATATTCATCTCTCCCTCCTTATACATTCCTAGACAGAAACACCCACTTCCAGTAATACTACACCCAAGGGTAGGGGCCAGGAGGAACAAGCTTGGCTGCCTTTATCTTTTCCTAGAGGGACAGCTGCCTCTAGTGCCTCAGCAGAACAGGAAAGTGAAAAAAAGATGGATTATATAGTAAAGCACAGATGAAAGAATAAAATCAATAAATATTAAATATCTGCTATGTGATTGGAAGGAAATAAGATTTTATTAAGCACCTATTATATATACCAGATACTCTACTAAGCACTTTACAAATATTATCTGATCTGATCCACACACACACATACACACACACACACACACAATTATTCCCATTTTACAGATCAGGAAACTGAGATAGAGATGAAATAACTTATCCAGAATCACACAGCTAATAAATGCAGGCCCAGAACCTGTGCCACCTAGCTTCCTTAGCATAATTTTTTAAATACATAGGATCACAAAAAAAAAAAAAAAAAAAAAAACAACCCAATTATATGGAAATGCAGAGATTTAAAACTTTTTTCAGACCAAGTTCATTAGTCTAAAAGTTAAGAAGGCTAAGAATTGGTCTAGATATTAAGAACTTCTGTTCTATTAGATATCAGAATATGTTATTAAAGGGAAGAACTCATGTCACTTATGTGTCCTATTTAATTCCTCTCATACTCCAGTCCATCAAACAGTGCATGATGTTGTAGACAACAACCCAGTCCCTCCACAGGGAGGGAGCTACATGAGTCAGGGCTGACCTCCCTGGTGGCAGAGATAAAGCCACAATACTTCTAAACTGCAAAAGAATTGTTCTTTGGATCAGCAATGTGAACAGCAATGGAAATAGGTCACAATGTGACTGGATCCAGAAAGTGAGACTGAGGAGGGAGATGACAGAAATACAATAAGGATAGCATATTTTAAAAATAAAAAAGAATAACATATTACATATTAAGACGCAGCTGAGTGGCACTGTGGATAGTGCTGGGCCTGGAGTCAAGAAGACACTCAGATACTTACTGTGATCCTGGGAAAGTTACTGAAGAGACACTTTCAGACTGGATGATCCTTTCCATTTCTTGTGAAACAGACTGTTCTTTTTAAATTATTATTTTTTGCTTTTTATTTACAAGATATATGCATGGGTAATTTTTCAGCATTGACAATTGCCAAACCTTTTGTTCCAACTTTTCCCCTCCTTCCCCCACTCCCTCTCCTAAATGGCAGGTTGACCAATACATGTTAAATATGTTAAAGTATAAGTTAAATACAATATATGTAGACATGTCCATACAGTTATTTGAAGCAGGCTGTTTTTAAAGAGACACAAGAATTGTTCACCTAATCAATATTTTAAGTGTGGGGGACTGGGGAGAGGGGTGTTGGTTGAATAAATAATCAAGTTCTTTCTACCCCATTCAAAGTAAGTTAAAGGTGTCTTGCTGAGTTAAGAAGATGAGAACAAGTCTCAGTCACCCAATAAATCAAACACTTTGGATCAAGTATAAATGTTTTTTGACAAATTAGAGTAATATTGATAGGAAAAGTGTTAAGATCAGTTGAGAATATTTACTTATTCATTATGGGTCATCTATAAAGTGGAAGACTAATTTAGAACTCAAATTAATTGAGTATTTAGTAGAGATAGAGATTTTAGTCAAAAGAAGATGAGGAGAAAACATTCCAGGTAAATTCTCTTAAAGAGAAGACATCTTGATGGGGTGGGAGGGAAGAGAGCATTTTGTCCTTGCCTTGAGGAGGACCTTGTGAATTTTGAGGATCTTGAGAACATCTCACCTTCCCATCAACATCCCTGGAATAGCTGATGATCATATCTAAATTAAGAGCCACAGATTGACCAGCTACAGCTTCAGAGCTCTCTGAAGAGACAATCAAAAAAGTTATTCCTGCCAAAGAAATTTCTTGAATGCCCTATGAGAGGGAAAAAACAAACTTCTAACAATCAGGAGCTGAGTTACCCCTTTGCCACATGTGCTCTCTAAGTATACACTTCTAGATTCTTTATATATTGGTGAGAGTGTCACAGACTTTTAGATGAATGTTCTATATCAACTTTTATTTATTGTACAATTTTAGTAAATGCCTTCTCTCCCTCCCTTCTCCCCTTCCCCAATTAGTTAAAGCTAGTTGAATAAATGGTAACCAATCCATAAGGCTGATAGGAAGCACACTAGTAGGGGCTTGGAAGTTATGCAGCATTATAAAGCTATCTCCAGTTTTTCAATAATCTGGGATTACCCAGATCCCTGGTGAGATATAGTTGTCACAATTTGGGGACTTGACTCATCATTTTGAATGTCAATCTTTTTTTTGTTTTTATTGATGGTTCCGGTCTGCAAGATATATAATTTTGGGTTGCATCTTGAGCTCCTTTGTTTTTTTGGAAAATATGTTATTCCATTGCCTTCTGCAGTTTCTGGTGGGCGCATTTGTATTATTCAAATTTCCTTTCTTTTATACTTGAAAGTCTCCTGATTATTTTCAGAATTTGTGCTTATCATTGGAATTGGTCAATTAAACCACTATATGACTTTAATATTTGCTGCATGATGTAGGGTTTACTTTTTTTAATATTGGTATTATTTTCTATATTCAGAACTTTTGCATGGCTTTCTTAAATTATTTCTTGCATTCCAGATTTTTTTTTTTGCTTATTATGTTTTGCTTGATGCTTATAAGTTATCTCCATGTGTCCTGGACCTCAAAACTATTAACCTCTTCCCACTTTGGGGAATTCACTTTTTATTGGCCTTAGTCCTGTCTAAAATAACCTCTTAGGAGACAGGGTATCCTGTCAGAGACTGCAGCAGCCAAGACATTTGCAGAAGCACAGTTTCTTGGAGCACAAGCTGGTTAGGTCCAGCACCTTCCAGACTCAGGTGATCCATGATCCTCAGACATCCCAGCTGCAGGAACTATGGTATACTCTGGCCCCAAATCTATATTCCCAAATCTATATCTGAGTCAATAAGGCAAATAATTTTTTTTAATTTACTGAATATGAACAAATAGAAACCAAGATAACTTGCTAAACATTCGGCAGGATTATAGTGTGCAGCAATCCATGTATCTATATATAAGAATGCACCAAGATCAGAAAGAGCTCATGAGGAAATAAACAATTTTTAAAATTTGAAGAGCTTCCTTGTCTTCTTGATACATACATATATACATGTACAAATATAATTTTTCCCAAAGCACAGTCGTTATATCATTAACTGCAAGCAGGACCTAAGACATCCTCTTAGGGCTCAAAATCTGGACAGAATACAGACTAAAACAAGATCTCAAAGATAATTTAATCCAATTCTCTCTCTCTCTCTCTCTCTCTCTCTCTCTCTCTCTCTCTCTCTCCTTTTTTTTTAGGTTTAGAAGTTTAAGTGAATCATTCACAGTGAGTAATTTTGGTTTTGTCCTGTGTTTTCATTGATGTAAGGAACTCTTCTAGGAAAATCACTCAATCAATAGAAAACAGAAATGTTTCTACAATTTATAATCTTAGAGGATTTCTTAGAGTGTTGAAAAACTGAATTTTTTTACGCAAGGTCACATAGCCCATTTGTGCCAGAAGTACGTCTTGTACACACAGTTCAGATCTTCCTGACTGTTCTCTATCTATTAACAGCATACCACCTATGTTAAATGGTTGATATATTATTTGAATCCCAATTCTCTAATTTCAGATCTGGTGTTATATCCTTCAGGATATGAAGGCTCCCATCCTTGAAACTGGAACAAGTCAAAGAAGCACTTATTAAATACCAACGTACTGAGTTGAGAATACAAAGAAATTCCACTTCTTCCACAAACAATTTAAAAAATAAAACCCAGTCCCTCTTCTTAAGAAAAGATAGGATTTTGGGTTGTTTTTATTGTTATAATCTATAAATTAAAACTACACAATTACGTACTATGAATCAACATAGAGGATTTGTTTAAACCTATGTACTGGAAAAGGAAGTCAGTCAGTAAGCACTTCTTAAGCCCCTAATGTATTCTAGGAACTGTGCTAGGAATGAGGAAAGGCAAAAATTAATTCTCACTCTCTTATAGCTCCAAATGTAATGGCCTACCTAGCCTTCCTTAATCATTGATTGGGCATTCCCTCAATCAAACTGAGGCCTGGGAAAGAGCTTAAAAAGGTCAAGGGCCATCTCCAGTCATCCTGATCTCTATCTGGCCACTGGACCCAGACGGGCTCTGGAGGAGAAAGTGTGACCTTGCCCAGCCCTCCCTCACTTATATCCAATTCACTCGCCACAACATCACCTCCCATCATGGCCTCTTAGAGAAGGAAGTACAAACAGCCTAATGGCAACATGTGAACAACCATGTTAAAACAAAATGTATACAGGCTACATTGGAAATAACCAACAGGGAAGGCATTAGAATTAAGAGGAATAAGGACAGGCTTCTGAAGTGGGACTTGAACAAAGTCAAGGAAGCCAGCGGTGAAGTTGGGGAGGGAGAGAATTCCAGGGGTAGAAGATGGCCATTGAAGACGCCAGGAGTGAAGAAATGGAGGGTCTACTTTGAGGAACAGCAAGGAGACAGGATTGCTGGGTCCTTGGGAAGGTGAGGGAGGGTAAGTAAAGAATAATACAACTGGGAAAGTAGAAAGGAATCGGGTTATAAAGGGTGCTGAACGCCAAACAAAGACACTGCTGAAAGATGAACCACAAAAATAGGCCTTTTGGAATGCATCTTGCATTTAAGCAACAGAAGGAAATTGGACTGGGTTTCACTTTATGCTTATTGTTTTCACTTTCTGACTTTTACCCAACGCAGGTGCTCATTTTTCTCTCTCCTGACAATAAATCACTTCCCCTAGTGTGCCGTGTTCTAGGAGCAGATCATATAGATTCCTACCCCCATGCTCTCTTAGAGCTGCATTACAGAGTGAGCTAGAAGGCTTTATTTTCTTTTATAGGTAATATAGGTGTGGCACTCCCCAGGAATATTTGTCGCCACTGAAAGGCCCTACAATAAAGGACACCTAGATGGAGGAAAAAAAGCTATAATAATATTAATCTGTTGTGAAGAAAAGTAAAAGTCCATGCTGGAAACATAGTGTATTGGAGTGAAAGTAGAAAACTAATTTCTTTTTAAAAAGTGGATTCTGGTAGATAAAATAATTTACATCTAAATTGCTTTGATCTAGAGGATTACAAACAAACAAACAAACAAAAAAACACCAGAATAGTCGTTCCCTCAGGGGCAGGTGGGGTAGCTGAAGTATTCAGTGATTGCCTAAGGCTGCTGCTCTCCCCTGGGAAGGGTCTGGAAACACCTGGAGGAAAAGGATCCTTATGGCCAAAAGATGTGGCTGGAGAGAGGAGGTTGCAAAGAACTGGAAGAAGCATTCGGAAAAGAAAGTAATGGTTTTCAAGTTTTTTTTTTTTTTTTTTGTTAAGTGTTTTTGACATTTTGTGTGTGCCTATGAGTGTTTCCAGCAAGAGGTGTCAAGGAGAGAGGAAGGGAAGTAACAAGCAGGAGGAATGAAAGAAGAGGAAAGAAATGAGGAATTTGAGAATTGTAAAGATAAATGATTTCTGGGGACCATGGTGAAAGGGAGAAATCAGTATACAATTTGAAGTTTGAATTCATAAGGGAAATCAAGGGAAAAACAAAGCAAAAACAAACAAACAAACAAACAAACTCCAAAACCCAGAAACAACAGTTTTCTGGATTACTCAATGGCAAGAGCAGGCAAGGAGCCCCTTGCCCCTGTTGTTTCTTATTGGCCATCAGTAATAACTTATTAAGAGCAATTGTTTTCTGTTCTGGCCAGAAACTAAGGATCTTCCCTCTCAGATTGATTATTTTGAGAAGGCAAATTAGGCCACCTTTTGCTTCCATTCTTACCTATCCTTTAATCACTGAATGGGTATTGTCTTAGACAAACTAAGACCTGGGAAGGACCTAATTTAAAACAAAAACAAAAACAAACAAAAAAAAGACAAGATCTGTTGCTGTTTCCATTCATCCTGACTTAAGTCTTGCCACTAGATTTCAGTGACTCTGGAGGAGACAGTGAGACTGATGACTTTGCACAGTGCTTCCTCACTCAAATTCAATTCACTTGCAAGTCATTACCTTCATAATGTCATTAGTCCTTTTCTAGAAAGAAGGAAAAAACCCAACATCAAACAACCACAGCTATTAGACACAGGAGGTTTTGGTTCCTGGGAAAAGAAGAAAGAACATTTCTTTGATACCTGCCAATAAAAAAATTAATTCAGGATTAATAATAAATAAATATTTACTTAAAAATAATAAATATATAGTTAATTAATCAATTAATTCAGGATAAATACTGAAGCTGAAACTTAAATACTTTGGCCACATAGTGAGCAGACAGAACCCATTGAAAAAGACCCTGATGTGGGAAATATCAAATATAAAAGGAGAAAGGGATGACAGAGGATGAAATGGATAGATGGTGTCATGGAAGCAATAAAAATGAGGTTGGACAGACTTTGAGAGATAATGGAGGATAGAAGATTCACGGACTCACAAAAAGTCAGACAACTGAGTTAAATAAAAAAACAATAAAATAGGGGAGGAAAAGCCAAGTTTTCTTTTGAAGGATATGTGTATATGTCTGTACACTTTTCTCTTTTTGAGGATAAGTTGAAAATTTGCAACACTTAAAGGTAAGTATTCAACCAACTCTGGATGAATCATCTTGACCTTGGCATTTGCATCATATGAGAACATGACATTTTGCCTTGTCAGAAGGGACATTTAGCACAGTTTGATTTAGTGCAGAGGGTTTGGGAGCAAAGAAAACTGGACTCAACAATCTGGGTCATAACTGGAGCTATTTCAGAACAAAAAGAAAAAAAGAACTGGAACTATTTCAAAGTAGAATGGGTTGTGGGCTACCCTATTTATACAAGACTTAAACACTTGACAAAATAATTTACTTATATTACCTTTTTTGATGCTTATGAAGCACTCTAAGAAGTGGATGTAATTATCTTAATCTTAGAAATGAGGAAATAGGCTAAGAGGTTGTACCTTGCACTGGTTCGTGTCTAAGGTAAGATATGAACTTGTGTCTCTAACTACAAGTCCAGCATTCACTCTAGAAGGTGTTTCTGCTCAGATTCAGGAGTTGAATAAATGACTTCTGAAATCTCTCCAATGCAAAATCCATGATTCTGAGATGTTAGTTAACTTTGATTGTCTTTATTCGGTTGTGGGTCTCTATCTTCATCTATAAAGTGAAATAAGTGATAGTAGATAATTCTTAGCTCACAGGTATTCAGGACCTATCACTATTTCCAGAGTTCCCTAGATAGGAAGAAAACTAAGGGAAGAGGTCAGAATAGATCAGATTTCTCATCCTTACTTGCCTACAGTCTTATAGAAGACTCAGGTCCCATTAGGCCAATTTGCCTTGGGACCTAAAATAATCAATCTGCATGATACAACTGCATAAATTTTCAATTTTCTAAATACAAGTAAACTTTTAGTTTAGAAAAGCTTTTCTGCAATAGTGAATGCTTGAAGCATGGGATGACTCAAAGTGGTTGAGTTTCTAGATAGAAAATACAATATATTAGACCTCAAAAACATTAATTCTTCCAACATTAATCAAAAGTAGATCATAATGAATGTGTTCTAATCCCAATCTTTTTAAAAAGCATTCTCCACCAATTCAGCCTATGTGAAAAAATAATGAAAGATTGTCAAAGGTATCCAAAAGAGTACCATCATACCCTACCCATAGAAGCATAAATACACTCAGCATAATGTACTCCCACTTTGTTAAAAAGAAGGGAAGCCCTGCCTTGAAGCAGATTGACTTAGTTTCCAGTGGAAGAAAACCAACATGGCAAAGAACCTTCAGTCTATGCCATAGATTGATCATTTGAAGAAACGAGAGATGTGTAGAAGAAAAGATTCCAGGAGGAATTAGACTTATTTTATTTGGCCCCTTGGGGTAATATATGGAGCTAGAGGCAATGGGTGGGGAGTTTTGAAGACATTACCTTGAATTTAATGTCAGGGAAAATGTTGTAACAATTAGAGCTAGCCCTAAGGAGAATAGAATGCCTCTGAGTTGGAAGTCCTTAAGCAGAGGTTGGATAACCACTTGTTGAGTTTATTAACCTGGGAATTGTTTTTTCAGGCATAAGTCAGGCAAAATGGCTATTGAGATCCCTTCCAGCTCTGAAAACTTCTGCCCTTCTCAATCCTCTAAGGGCTAGGAATGGAACACTATAACTATCTAGCAATAGAAGAGGAATTTGTTTTATTTTAAAAATAATGAATTTTTAAAATAGAAAGCTCCTTTACAAAAGATAAACCGGGCCACTTTAATGAGATGTGGGTAAACGTTTCTTTGACGAAGGCTTAGCGTGGGCTGACTACACTATGGCAACAGTGGGATTTCAAGATTTTGCTTCTTCCCAGACCATCTGAGGATACGGTGTGGGTGTGGGGAAGGGCACACTGGGGACAGGGACAGAGAGACAGCAGCAATCAGGAAGACAGCCCCCATGGCCCTGTCAGATTTCCTTCCAAGCAGACCTCGATGCAAGATAATGTCAACCAGGGCTCTGCCCACAGGACAGAGCATAATAAATTCCCCTCTGGCCTCCTCCTGTGGTTATTTGGTTATTGTTCTACTAGAGGATTTGTTTTGAGTTGGAACAAAAGGAAGGAAGACAATTTTGCTATCAGAGTGGGGAAGAAGGATGCTGCTCTGACAACTTTTGTTGCCCTTGGCCGCCCTCTTTTTAAATATGAGGAAGCAAAAGGGCAGCGTGCAACCTAACCCTATCTGTGTTAATGAGTAGCAAGCACAGCTGGCCCAAAGTCAGAGGAGAAAACTCAGTGGGGGCCTTCCTGAGGAGACAGCGGGGAACTTAGCCACCTTTTTCATTGGGTTGCCTTCACCATCACCCTTTGATGCCCAGCTTCCCTAGGGTTGTCTTGGGGGCCATAGTGGTTGATAATCCGGGTTTGAAAGTTCTCCAGGAGCCCCTCACTTGGCAAGCCCTGCCTCTAGGGTCTAAACTTGGCATATTAGCTGATTGTTTACCAACCAAGGTGAGCCATTTCTCATCAAATCACAGAGATGATAGAATTAAAGGGGAAAGGCCTTAAAAGACCATCTGATTCAGTCAGTCTCCTGCCTACAAGCCATGTATTAATGAAACTCCCTGGGAAATGCGACCCTTTCCATATTTCTGGTCCCTTCACATGCCTGACCTTTAGACTAAATAATAGGCCCTGGAATTGGGTGCTATGCTAAAATCAGCGTTTGCTAGGTTCCTGTAAGGAATCGGAGCACAAAGCAATAGTTCTCCCTTATGGTTATTTCTTCAGAAAGGATCTTTCTCTCCTGACATACAGCCAGGTTTAAGGATTCCTTTGCCTTGTTACATTCACAAATTTGAATTCACCAGGTGTATGGATCCTCCTAGAATGGTAACCTTTGTCTCAGCGAGAAAGCCATGTCTGAGCAATCAAAGGAGTCTGATTGGTAGAAGATGTCAATGTGCTTTCTGAACCAGAAAGGTGGTTTGAGTTCGGCCAAAGAAACTGAACCACACAAACAGGCGTCTGTCAAAGAAAAGCCGGGTGCTGCTGGGAGATCACACACTGACAAAAATGGAAACCATTATCAATGACAGTTCCAACTCCAAGAGGGGAAATCCTTTGAAGCCACAGACAAGCTGAACAGAGCTTTCCACCTGAGAGACGCTGTAGACTGGAGGTCAGGCCATGCTCAACCCCCACAAAAACTGATGAAAGCTTGCTGCAGAAGGGAGGGGGCCACAGCTGCAACCCAGAATCTCCCCGTGGAGTTGTCCAAGTTTCTCTGAAGCAAATGGAGCCTCCTTAACAGCAAGGCTTGTGGGAAAACCCTGAAATAGGTCTGTAAGCACAGCCCCCTAAAGCTCTTCTGGGAGAGCAAAAAACAAGACTCTTGGTAGTCCAGAAGAGAAAAGGGGGAAGGGGAAAAACAAAACAAAACAAAACAAAAAAGCCAAGACCACCCACCTGATGGAAGCCTCCATTTTAGAAACAAATAATTGCTGGCTTCCAAAGCTCACATCTGAAAGAACAGAGAAATTCAACATTCAGATCCAAAGTTTCATGTAATGAGGGCGTGGACTCTTACAAGACTCAGAAGCATAATTTTTAATGTCTTGGGTTTTGTGATGCCTATTGAGGGGTCTTCCCTTTGTTTTCCTTGCCTGTGACAAGGCTGAGAAGTCTCCTTTTTGACACAGATCATGTTTAAAAGGAAGACAGGAAACAAGCATTTATTAAGTACTTACTATGTGCCAGGCATTTTATCTTAGTACAAATATTTTTTACACCTTTTTTCTAAACAAATATCATCTCATTTCATCATCACAACAATCCTGTGGGATAGGTGCCATTATTATTCCCATTTCACAGATGAGGAAACTAAAGCAAATAGAAGTAATTTTCCCAGGCGTCAAACAGCCAATCAGTCTATTAGACCAGATTTGAATTCAGGCCTACCACATTAGTGGGCAGCTGCCAAATATCTCTCACATGGCAGGTTTGGTTCTCTCAGAAGGGGTAATGCGCCAGTCAAGGTCCATTGTGTGATTCAGGGAATGACGTAGTGAGCAGAATGAAGACCTTGTCTCAAGTGCTTGCTTCTGATATATCCTAGTTTTGTGGCCATGAGCAAGCCACTCAATTTCTGTAATTTCTTTATCTGTAAAATTAGAATCTTAATAATACTTTTGCTGGTATCTAAATGAGAAAATACATGTAAAGCATTTTGTAAACTTTAAATGTGTAAATTTTAGCCCTTTCTCAGATCATTAATTAGTTCTCACCTGTGTTTTCATCAGTGTTGAAAATTTACTGGTGTGGAAAATCCCACCAATACTGACTGGCAACTGTTCTTATATGGTGAGTGTCACATAGTCAACATGTAGAAGCATAATTTTAATTAATTAATTGTTTTCCCCATTTATATTCAAAACAGTTTTTGAAATTTGTTTTAAAGATTATTTTAGTTCTAGGTTCTCTCCTTTATCCTTACCCACAATTAAGAAACCACATGTGAAACATTATGCAAAACATTTCCATAAAAGACAAGTTGTGGGAAAAAAAAAACCATGGATATCCCACCCTAATGAAAATAAAAACCCTCAAGAAAAATCAAGTAAAAAATATATAGAGAGAAATAGGGAATAGAAACATAATTTTAAGCCATGTTGACCTTATTCAGAGCAAGCTCTTTATCTACTATACCACAGACTATCTATTTTTCTAATCTCTATATCTATCTATCTTGATTATGACTATTACCATTTATGTTCCATCTATTTTTGCCCCGTATCACTCCTCTTTACCCAGTTTTAGCTTGGCACAAGAGTTTAGCTTAGACTAGAATCTAATCATTTCTAAGGTAAGAATATAATTATTGACCACTTCTGAAAAGTGAGAAATAATTTCACTCCACAAAGGTGGGGATAGGATTGAGGATGGAGAGGAAATTATGTAAAAGAATTGAAGGGGAAGTAGAGCAAGGAGGTGGAGGAATATGTCCCGGGAATTCTCAGAATAGTTATGGAAAAGGCTTAAGAATCTCTGGGTTACCCTCCCCAAATTCCTTTCAAAGTGGATTAACATCAGTATCTCACACTGAGTCTCAATGATCTGGAAAGCTCTGGAATTAGAAACAGGGTTCTCTTGTTGTTCCCCTATGTTGCTTCAAAAGCAAACTGTCAGGATTTTTACTAGCAGGCAATATGTGTACAAAGATTATTAAATGCAAATTCCTCCCATTTTGACCTATTTAACAACCCCTAGTAATGGGACAGATTACAGAATAAAATGTTCTAATGGTTCAAATGAAATGCTGCTCTGGATGCTTGAAGGTCTTTTTTTTTTTTTTTTTTAACTTGAGGAGGTAAGATTAATATATAATAAAGTTTATATAGATTCTCCCAAAAGGAAAAACATAAAGGAACTGGAATTAACTTTTTTAAGTTGATGGGTAGATAACAAAACTTCATAGTAGTGTCTTTTATCCAGGAAAAAAAGTAAAAAAAAAAAAAAGTATAGCTTTTAATTACATATTAATCCCACAATTCCCTTCTGAAATTAATAAAGGATAATAGCATCTCTATTTTAGAAAGAGACAGAGGCAGAAAGAGACAGGCAGAGAGACCCAGACCCAGATCGAGACCTGAAAACTCAGTCAAAAACTAAAGGAAGGCACCTTCCCCATACAACCAAATTTATATATAATGCAAATACTCTGTGATTGCATTAGATTTAAATTCTTTTACCTGTATATTTGTTTATTTGTAGAACCTTAGTATGTTTGCTAACACTAGTGTTGACCTCCATCAGTTGGGAAATGGCTATACAAATTGTGGTAAATGAATGTAATAGAATATTATCGTAGTATAAGAAATGATATATGTAACAAATACAGAGAATCATGGAAGATCTTTATGAATTGATGCAGAGTGAAGTGAGCAGAGCCAAAAGAAAAAATATACACAGTAAAACTAAAATAATGTAAAAAAAAAAAA
Organism: Sarcophilus harrisii; assembly: GCF_902635505.1. Taxonomy (NCBI): domain Eukaryota; kingdom Metazoa; phylum Chordata; class Mammalia; order Dasyuromorphia; family Dasyuridae; genus Sarcophilus; species Sarcophilus harrisii. The sequence continues at coordinate 327,428,189 of NC_045427.1, forward strand.
AAAAAAACAATCAAATAAACCAAAGACATACCAAAAAATAAAAAATCAAAAACAAATGTAACAAAATCATAAAGATCAAAAAGGACTGAAATGAAGAGATATGAAAAGATACCCCACAGGCTCACCCCTTTGTGGAGTTGTGCAGGTGTTATATATTGCATATATTTTAAGACTTTTTCAATTTATTGATCAGTTATGTTGATTTTTTTTCTCTCTTAAAAATACCATTTGTTATATGGAATGAAAAGAGGAGAGAAGGAATTTGGGATTACTATGGTGATGTCAGAAACAGATTATATCAAAAAAACTTTTTAAAAAAAATTAGTATTGACCATTTTATGTTATAGGTTCCAAGAAAACAGGGACTGCATAAAAATTTCTTGGGCAAAAAAGGGTTGCAAGTGGAAAAAGTTTAGGAAACTCTGCCCGAGATGGCTTCTAGAGGTCTTTCCCCATATTAAATCTATGATCTTATGAATCCCTATGTGGAGGACATTTATACCTAGTTTAAAAAAAAAAAAAAAGTATTGAGCTGGTCACAAAGGAAAAGGCAGAAAAAGTTTGGTAGATGCAGTCAAAGGTCTTGGGTTTGAATTCCTTATTCAAGAGAATTTTTTCTTTCTACCTACCCATGTGTCATGGTAAATTATTTAGCATCTCTCAGCCTCACTTTGCACATCTGTAAAATGAAGTAGTTTGACCACTGAGGTCCCTTCTGGCTCTAAATCTGTGACCCTTTGAAATTTCAGGAATAGTTTATAGCATGGTAAAATTGCTTCTAAGCATCTACCATAATAAAGTTTATATAGACCCCCAAAAGGAAAAACATAAAAGAACTGGCATCAATTTTTTAAAAAGTCGAGTAGGTACATAATAAAACATTATAGTAGTATCTTTTATCCAGGAAACAAAAAACATTTATAGCTCTTAATTACATATCAATCCCACATGTGGTTCTATGGGGCATTCAGAGAAATCTTTTACTACCACATCAGGTCTGTCCAGTGAGTAAAAGATTGTGAACTCTTTTCATTAGCTCAAGCATAAATCCCCCTAGAAACCCAGAATAAACTATCCTAGATTTTGAATGGGTAGCATCCTAGAGAGAAAAATTTTCCCCCTCATTAGAAATCATTAGAAAAATCACTGAGAGCTTAAGGAATGCTTTGTCTCATGAATCTCTCTCTCTTTTTCTTTCCTTCTCTCCCTCCTCCCTCTCCTCTCTCTCTCTCTCTCTCCCTCTCTCTCTCTCTCTCTCTCTCTCTCTCTCCCCCTTCTGTCTCTGTCTCTCTCTGTTTCTTTCTCTCTCTCTGTTTCTTTCTTTCTCTCTCTCTCTCTCTCTCTCTCTCTCTCTCTCTCTCTCTCTCTCTCTCCTTCTGTCTCTGTCTCTCTCTGTTTCTCTCTCTGTCTGTCTCTCTCTGTTTCTTTCTGTCTCTGTCTCTCTCTGTTTCTCTCTGTCTGTCTCTCTCCTGTTTCTTTCTCTCTCTGTCTCTCTCTGTTTCTCTCTCTCTGTCTCTGTTTCTTTCTCTCTCTCTCTCTCTGTTTCTCTCTGTTTCTCTCTCTCTCTCTCTCTCTCTCTCTCTCTCTCTCTCTCTCTCTCTCTCCCTCCCTCCCTCCCCCTCCCTCATTCTCTCTCTCTCTCTCTCTCTATCTGCTTTTCTGTCTCTAATCTCTCCCTCTTTTACCTAGTGCTTTATGGTCACAAACCAGTTTTTATATTTGCTACAACAAACTTTCAGAGATGGGAAGAACAAGTATTCCCATTCCCATTCTATAGGGAGGAAATTAAGGTTCCTGTAAGTTCAGGTAAGAGCTAAACCTTGATTCTTCACACTATATAGTATATCATGTATTTTTCCATTTCATTTCAGTCGGTGTTTATTAAATTTTAGTTCTAGTAAGACTGGGAGATCCCAGATAGATCAGAAAAAAATGTTCCCATCAGGTCAATAAACATTAATTAAATACCTACTGTGTGCCAAGTACTAGAAAGACAAAGGCAAAAAAACAGTCACGTTCCCAGCCTACTGGGGGAAACAACATTCAAATAACTAGGCACATGTAAGTGATACAGAGGATAACACTGGGTTAGTGAACAGAAGAAACATACTAGCATTAAGGGGGGGATCAGAAAAAGTTTTTAGTAGAAGGTGGAATTTTCATTCCAGCCTTGAAGGAAGCCAGGAGGTAGGAATGAGAAGAGAGAACATTTCAGGTCTAATTGCCCAGAGTTGGGGGTGCAGCACCTTGTTTGGCCCACAGTCTCAGCTCTCTGCCATTTGTCCTCTGTCAAAACAAACTGTAAGAAGACTGGAAAGGTGGGTGTCCTCCAGGAATCTACAAACCCTGCAGGGACAAGCAAATATAAACTCTGTGGGGTGTTCCAAAATTTTTAAAAGTAATACAAAGGGATTTCAAGAACGCTAATAACTTGAGGGATCGGGGAAGGCCCCCCATCTTTAAGGAATTTAAAAACCTAACACTTGGAAAACCTTTACCTTGTTTTATGAAAGGTACCCAGTAAATCGTTACAAGACTTAACTAAACCCCATATGGATTCCAAAGGACTCATTCTCTGTGGCCTGTCACCCCAGGCCTGAGGTCACGCTGTATCCAGCGGGTAAGAGAGGCCCTGAGCACTGGCAGGTTCAAGAAGGTGGCTAAGAAAGCTCTTGAGATGAGGTCGCAGAAACCCCCTTGTTTAATTACCTTTCTTGTTCCCATTCTGTCCCTTGCGACATGCAAGAGATAACAGATGAAGAAACCCTTCAAGTGATCCCAAGCAGTGCTTATTAGCAAGAGAAACACACTAGCAGGAAATTGGACAGGATTTCTTTTGTCCTCAACTTTCACCCCTGCCACCCCCACATAATGAAAGAAATCCATCCTTCCTCAAATCAGGCTCTGCTGAAGGAGCTCTGCAGCTTCTCTGCAGACCTGCTCTCTCACGTACAGCAACGTGCCTCTGGGCTGAATGAAAGTAACTGCCGCCAACTTGAGAGGGTTATGGCCTTGAAGGGGCCGCGGGAGGTGGCACATGCCCCTGTCTGTGCGCTTTTGGCCTGGGCTCAGAAAAGAGCTGCCAACAGCTGCCCCCACTGCAGGTTGATACACATTCGTTGCCTATAAGGTTCATTGCTTGTATTAATTACCAAGAACCTTGTTTATCTAGAGCACAAAATATTGATTTGTAGTAAAAGACTGTTTACCTCATGGATCAGAGGTGCAGGGGGGGGGGGGGGGGAGGAGGGGAAGGAGAAGGGGGAGGAGTATAACACAATAAGTTTTATGTAATAGCCCATGATTCCTACCTAAATATGCTGGGGCTTTATATACACACACACACACACACGTATATATAATATTTATGTTATATATTAGTATATAACATTCAAAATGTTTTCTTCTTTAATTATGTTGAAGCCATTTGAGCATGTACTCCTTTCCGTCAGTAATAAACTCCCTCTCTATTCCTGTGTGTGTGTATGTGTGTGTGTATTTGTCTCATATAAGTCTCCAATATGATGATTATTTCAACTCCCTCCCCACAGGAAACTGGACTCAGTTCCTGGAACACATCCCCTCCCAGTCTTTCAGAGGATAGCTTTGACCTTAACTTCCTGGGTTCCAAGCCTCTATAGCTCCACTTGCTATGGCTTTGTCTATCTAGGCCACATCCCTGCCCTCTTTCCTGCTACCCCCTTTTCTGCTTCCCCTTATGTGTCTCCCCTTTTCCCCACTAGAATACAATCTCCTTGGGGTCAAGGGCTATATAGCTTGCTTGCATTTGTATTCCTAGCATTTAGCATGTCAGCACTTAAGATCACACTCACCCCCACCCTCCACCCTCTGTCTCTCTCTGTCTGTCTCTGTTTATCTCTGTTTCTGTCTGTCTGTCTCTCTTTCCTTCTCCCTTCCTTCCTCCTTCCCTGTCACTGTCTTTGTCTATCTCTGTCTCTCTCTCCTTCTCCTTCTTCCCTCTCTATCTCTGTCTCTCTGTGTCTCTCTGCTTCTCCCCCCCCCCCCCCCCCCCCCCCCCCCATCACTATCTCTTTCTCCCTCATCTCTCAGTGTCTGTCTGTCTCTGTCTCTCTCTCTCTCTCTCACACACACACACACACACAGATCCCAGACTCTAGAAGCATTTAGAATCCTGCCTGTCAGTGGATGGGTAGCATGCTTCATACCTGGTCCTTGGAATTGTCATTGCATTAATCAGAGCACTTAAAACTTTCAAACTTATCTTTAAAATGTGGTTATGCATATATTGGTCAACCTGCCATCTGGGGGACAGGGTGGGGGGAAAGGAGAGGAAAAATTGGGACAAAAGGTTTTCCAATTGTCAATGCTGAAAAATTACCCATGCATATAACTTGTAAATAAAAAGCTATAATAAATAAATAAATGAAAAATAAAAATGTGATTATATAAATTGTTGTTGTATAAATTGTTCTTGTTCTGCTTACTTCAGTCTGCATTAATTCATTCAATTCTTCCTAGGTTTTTCTCAAACCATTCTTTCCATCATTTCTTTTTTTTTTTATTATGGTTTTTTATTTACAAGTTATATGCATGGGTAATTTTTTAGCATTGACAATTGCAAGACCTTTTGTTCCAACTTTTCCCCTTCTTCCCCCTATCCCCCCTTCCCCCAGATGGCAGGTTGACCAATACATATTAAATATGTTGAAGTATAAGTTAAACAAGCTAAATATGTATACATGTCCAAACAGTTATTTTGCTGTACAAAAAGAATCAGACTTTGAAATAGTGTCCAATTAGCCTGTGAAGGAAATCAAAAGAGCAGGCGGACAAAAATAGAGGGATTGGGAATTCTATGTAATGGTTCATAGTCATCTCTCAGAATTCTTTCCCTGGGTGTAGCTGGTTCAGTTCATTACTGCTCTATTGGAACTGACTTAGTTCATCTCATTGCTGAGGATGGCCAGGTCCATCAGAATTGATCATCATATAGTATTATTGTTGAAGTATATAATGATCTCCTGGTCCCGCTCATTTCACTCAGCATCAGTTCATGTAAGTCTCTCCAGGTCTTTCTGAAATCATCCTGCTGCTCATTTCTTACCGAATAATAATATTCCATATTATTCATATACCACAATTTATTCAGCCATTCTCCAATTGATGGGTATCCACTTAGTTTCCAGTTTCTGGCCACTACAAACAGGGCTGCCACAAACATTTTGGCACATACAGGTCCCTTTCCCTTCTTTAGTCTCTTTGGGATATAAGCCCAGTAGAAACACAGCTGAATCAAAGGGTATGCACAGTTTGATAACTTTTTGAGCATAGTTCCAAATCACTCTCCAGAATGGCTGGATGTATTCACAACTCCACCAACAATGTATTAGTGTCCCTGTTTTCCCACATGCCCTCCAACATTCTGCATTATCTTTTCCTGTCATCCTAGCCAATTTGACAGATGTATAGTGGTATCTCAGAGTTGTCTTAATTTGAATTTCTCTGATTAATAATGACTTGGAGCATCTTTTCATATGACTAGAAATAGTTTCAATTTCTTCATCTGAGAATTGTCTGTTCATATCCTTTGACCATTTATCAATTGGAGAATGGCTTGATTTCTTATAGAGTCAATTCTCTATATACTTTGGAAATGAGACCTTTATCAGAACCTTTGACTGTAAAAATGTTTTCCCAGTTTATTGCTTTCTTTCTAATCTTGTCTGCATTAGTTTTGTTTGTACAAAAACTTTTTAAATTTGATATAATCAAAATGTTCTATTTTGTGATCAGTAATGATTTCTAGTTCTTCTTTGGTCATAATTCCTTCCTCTTCCACAGGTCTGGGAAGTAAACTATCCTACTTTCCATCATTTCTTACAGCACAGTGATATTCCATTAAATTCATAGACAATTTGTTCAGCCATTCCCTAACTGCTTAGTTTCCTGTTCTTTGTCACCACAAAAAGACTTGCTAGAAATATTTTTGTGCTTACTTTTGTACTAACTTCTTTTCTTTTTTCTTTGATTTATTTGCAGATTTCAGAGAGGTTCACTCATCATCAGAAGATTACCCCCCTCCCACAAAGATATCTTGGTAAGTTTTTAACAACTGGCTTTTCAAAAATGGTAAAACACACTTTTGAATTTAATCTTGATATTAATATTTTTCTGTATCATTTTCTTAAGTCTTGATAATCAACAAAAGCATCAATTTCTGATTTGTAGCGTTTGCTGATTTCTAACATATGAATACAAATTTTAAAATTGATGCTTGGTGAACCAGTATAATCTAGCTCCAGTCCACCCTTGATCTTAGGTAACTTTTGTTAAAGCTACAGCAGTTTAAAAATAACATCAAAATATGCTCCAATTAAAAGAAGAAGGGGTTTAAAAATTAGAGGAGTTACACTTGAATCCACTTTCTGCTTTTAATCTCTCTCAGCTTTAGTTTCCTGATCTGTAAAATAAGAATGAGGGATCTTTACCATCTTTTAGACCTTGAAATCATGATCCTGGAAAGCTCAGCAAAATGGTACTAACATAGGTTCAAAACAACAGAGACCTGTAGAGTGTTGCTAAATATATTGGCTTTCATATACTTACTCAGAAGGGCATTTGAGCTCAAAAGAGAAGTGATAATCAAAAAGATAAGGCAAATTAATTTTCTAACAGAAATGTCCTCCTGAAATGTGACTATTGGATGGATATTTTTGAAAAAGTTAAGAATTTAAATAAATTAATGGAAAGTCCTCAAATACTGACCTAGAAAGATGAAAAGTCTAAATTTATTAATAGGAGCCATAGACAATACTCAACTACTCAAATGTAATATCATGAATTTGAAAGTTCCATTCAATGATGCAGATCCTAACTCATACATATTTGCCTATCATCTGTCACTTTTGTCTGCAATCTTCCATAAGTTTATTGCCAGGAATCTTCTCAATGTGGTGAAGATCTTCTTTAATTTGTCCTTACATCAAAAGATCACCGGTGGAATAACAGTAAGCTATCAATCTTCTATATTTCATTCTTGCCACATGGCCAGCCCATCTCCTTGTCCTAACATACATTTTAGACAACATTTTTTTTTCCTGTTCTTCAGATTTCCTCACTAGTTATCAATTGCAACATGTTTGCATCCACCATTCATCCCTCCGTTGCCTTCTGTGTGTTCTTTATTTTTAATTCTTTGGAGAATGTTCAATTTTATGATGCACAAACATATATCTATGGTTTCCATGAGAAGTTTGGCTATCATTAAAGGAACTTTACAGTTTTCTGAAGGTAATTCAACCCACTTACTTTCTATTCTTCAACTCCAGAATCATCAACACGTTATCCACTTATACTGTTTCCGATTTATACACTGATGGAAAATTACTATTGTCTATCCAAATGAATGTTATAATCTGGGCAATAGACTTTCTTCATTGACATGGTCTTCACTGTGAATGATCAGTCCAATTCCTTTGAGTCATTACTGATCTTTTCCAGGAGGCTCTGCAATGTCTTGATACAACCAGCGCAATGTCATCCTTGAATAGAAGCATATGAAAGACCTTACTATCCACAGAAAATCAATTCCTCTTCAAATTGCTCTGTGTAGCATCTTGCCATCACAGGGCCAACTTCCTTTGGTGAAGATACACCCTTTTTTTCTTCTTCACCTGGACAGAGTATCATTGAACAAAATTATTTTGTTGCCATATTTTTCAACAAATTTTGAATGTTTTTGTTGTATGGATGAGCACATTGTTGAAGAAGAACCAATAAAGTAGAATTTTGCTCTAATATGTTTTTCTTTGTGTTTTTTTAAAAATAAACAAATAGGATGTTATGTTAATAACATCTTTTAATTAATTACAAAATGACAAGGGTTATAACCGTAACAATTGTTACATTATCACTTGTGTTGTTAAGTATCACTTGTGAAATATTGCTTTTTCTCTGCTATTATCATTTTTGAGAATGTTCTTGATTTGTATGCAAGTGATTCTCATAAAGATTTTGTCATATAGTCATTATTAGTCTCTTCTTAGTCACTTTTTTCTTTTTCCATTAATAAAATCTCATTTTTTTCATCACTTTGTGATTAGTAGTGGGGAAGGATTTATTAGTAGCAATATAATAAATGACACTACATTTTGGCAAAATTTTTACTCCAAGCTCATTCAACATATTAATGCTATTACTGTGATTAATTTTTTTGGTTATAAAATGTGATAATTATAAAAGATTTCATCAATCAGTAAATGTCCATATTACATTATTTTCATTGCATATTTCACATTTGCTCCAAACATAATAACTTCTTTATTTATTTGAATAAAATACCAGCCATTAAAATTATTTGCCTAAACTTTTATGAAAAGTGTGGAGGAGTATGTGTCAATTCTTGTGTGTTTCTTGAATGTCTTGTAATTACATAAAATTTGGAAACCACTCCTATAATTTCTGTGATCTCAGAGAAGTTGAGAGGTAGGGGAGTTGCCCAAAGAATTCAAATTGAGAAACCTGTAGCTGTAAATTCCTTATTGCTCTGTGCCCTTGAAGAGGGATCAGAGAAAGAAGACTGTTCATGCTTAGATAATACCAATACCCTTGATGCTGCCAAAAGCAAACAGCTCCACGTGGCAAAATGATTGTGTGTATCGGTGGGACTTGGAAGAACCGACATCAGTTGGAGTTTTCAGGCATTACAGCAGGGTGTCTTTGAGTAAAGAGCTTCTGAAGAGGCTAAATACAAGTGCCTATCTCTGCTGTGTGATTTCCTAGAATTTGTTCTTTGTTGTTCACTTCAGTCCTATCTAACTCTTCATGATGCTACTTGGGGTTTTCTTGGCAAAGAGTCATTTTACAGATGAAGAAACAGAGTGAAGAGAGCTGACTAATTAGTGTCTGGGATCAGATTTAAACTCAGGTATTCCTGATTCTAGTTATAGCCTTTTACCAGTGGCCTGAATATGTTCTACTAACCTCATATAATACTCTACTACAGTGGTGTGACTTGGTGGAGAGACTGCTAGATTTGGAAAGACCTGGATTCAAATCCTACTGCTGATATTTGTCTATGTGACAAGGGCAAATCACTTAGTCTTGGTTTGTTCATCTATAAAATGAAGGAATGGAATTAAATGGACTTTAAAATCCTTTTCAATTTCTTATCTACAATGATCTTTTATAGATCCTTTGGGAGCTAGGTGACACAATGGATAAAGCACTGTTTTTGGAGACCTAAGTTCAAATCTGAACTCAAACACTATCTAGGCAAGTTACTTCCCTCTATCTCTGAATCTTCATCTGTAAAATGGCAATAGCATCTGCTTTTAGGGTGGTTGTGAGGATAAAATGGGATAATATTTATAAGATATTTTACAATTCTTTAAACACTAATATTCTATATATATATAATATTAAATTATATTTAATTACTATATCAATTTAATTAATATATATAATATTATTATATCATCTGTTTTTTGCAATGTCAGAAGATATTTTTGAGGATTACTTCATAGGTTCAAAGTCAATAAACGCCTGTCAAGAGCCAGAGGATGAAAGGCCCCAGTTCTGCTAACACCATAGAAGATCAATGAAAAGTCTACTACCTGTTTGAGGCTCTTGTCCAAAGGCTAGGTACACACTTACTGAGAGAAAAATTGCTAGTTTAAAGGGATAATGAACAAAAAGCATCAAGGGACATATAGTGACAAGAGTCTCTGAATTTGGATAGGGAAAAAAAACACCTTTATTTTCACTTCTTCCTGAATATAGTATTTTTTTCAATTATTTACAAACATTATTCTGAGGAGTTTTTACCTTTAGACTGCCAAAGTGGTTCACACACAAGGAAAATTAGAATCCCTGGTTGGCGGAACAGAAGTTATAAATGGAAGTAATTGTTTTTCTTACATTTAATTAGAACTGTTCTTTATGTACAATGTCTGCTGATTGCTTAGCCAAAGCTTTTGTGTACAGATCTCAAAAACAGGACAGTATTTTTTTAAAGAATTGACTTCTAGTTTTCTTAAAGGTGTAAATCAACAAATGCCCAAAACAAACATGACTGATCCAATTTCACCCTCAAGAGAGTTTGCTGCCTACACTTCATGAAATTTAGCTCATGACTATATTAGATCTGGCCCTACCTCCAAAAAGCCACAAAATTTCTAAAGGGAAGGAAGAGTTCTACATTTGATACAAACAGTTCAACTTATTTGTCTCTGAAAACCTGTGAAGGGATTTGAATAAATGTGAGTCAACAAATAATTATTAAGTAATGACTGTAAAATTCCTTGCTTATAATCTATGGATAAAACAAAACAGAGCCTTCCCTCAAGAAGCTTAAAATTTACTGATGACAGAACTTTGTATACCTTCTATGACAAACATTTCTTAATCTTTTTCTCAGACTATCTCATGACCAGCCTGACCTCTTCTTTGCTTCTGACTTTTTGGATTACTCTACCAGGTCTAACTTGCCTTCTCACTTGGAAGAGTTCCCCCTTGCCCTCAACTTGTTCCTCTCAGTGAATTTTTGTTGGAATGGGCTCCCTATAATGAGAAAAGCCTTCAGACTCCTATCTCAGTCATATTTTGGACTTTCAATAGAATGCTCTCTTGTACCTTCTTTCCTCTCACTTCCTACCCCTTTTCAACTTCCTTTTATGAATTATCTTCTCTAATTAAAATGCAAGCTCTTTTAAGGGCAAAAACTATTTTTCTTTTTCCTTGTATTTGTATTTCCAGCCTTAGCACTGTTCCTGGAACACAGTAGTAAGCACTTAATAAATATTTGTTGACTGAATCTTAAAAGTTGCACAGGTAAGGAATCTCACCCTCAATTATTCATTTGGTAAGTATCCCCTACAGTCATTCAGTTCCCTGCTGAGAGTGGCTACAAATATCCTCCTTCTGTGCCTCAGTAGTACAGATTTCTATTCCCAGGTCTGCGTTTGATTTGCTTAGTGACAGGATCACAGAATAAGAACTGAAAGGGACTTAAAAGGTCATTATAGAAGATGAGGAACTTGTGGAAGACTTTGTGTGAAAAGGCAAGACAAATAAAAGAACCTCTCTTGGTTTCAACAATGATAATAAATGTGACTATCCAGAAAAATTATCCACACCTCTTCAGCCTGGTAGTAATCTTGGTTTGAACCCCCTCACCTGTAATAGCTTCAAGGCTGCTGATGTGATTCTCCTGAATGCCCCATGGACAGAACAAATTAAGGTAATTATCCTAATTAGATTCCTGAAAATCTCTTTAGACAGAGTCAATGGCACTGGAAGGGTCCCCAAAAGCAAACCATTCTAAATCTTTACTGGGCCTTCCATTTGCTGCTAAAACCATTATCTAATCCCTTTTCAATAAAAGTCATTTTCTACTATAAACACTGTGATTCTAACTATTCTGGTCTTTACATGATTTCAACCCGAGCCTTCTCTGAGTCATCTAGTCTAATTTTCTCACTTTTACAAATAAGGACACTGAGGCCTAAAGAAGAATCTTGGCTTGCTCATGATCACACAATAAATTACAAAACAGGTCCCCCAACTTCAAATGCGGCACTTTTGCCATAGCAATATGTTGCTGTGGAATTTGAGGGGTTTTTGTTTGTTTTTTGAACTTAAATATTTTTTTAAAAAGTATTTTCATATACACAGCAGAATACAAAAAGAGGATTATACACAGAATCATAGTTTTAGTTCATACCATATTGTATTTCATATTCCATTTTAAAACATACAAGTATAGTATGTTTTAAGTATATAATAAATTCCACACATTACTTTCAAAACTGCCTTGCTTATCTGCACTTCCACCTGAACTTTTCTGTTTTCTCTTATGGGTTTTGGAAAATGTTTCAACAGCCCCATTTTGGGGGATAGGGTGGGATAAAATTATTACTAATTTTGTCCTTTCCATTCCCCCCATTTTAAAAAATAAGATTTTTTAAAAAAAGGAACCCTTTTAAAAATAAGAAGAGTCAAACCAAATAAATCCACCAAATGGATACTCTTTTGTGATCTTAGCTACATTATTTTATCTCATTGTTTTCTTTCCTTGCCTGGAAAATTGCAGCATCTCTTCATAGCATTCTGTCAGCTGTGGTGCTATCTGGAAACTGAAGTCATGCTTGCCTTCAAGATAATTTTTATTTTTAAATAATATCTTCAGTACATAAATATCTTTTTTATATTTTCCTTAAATAAAATATTTTATAATTTTTTAACTTAGAAGGTTAAGATCTTTTATCATTATTATTATTATAGCAGAGGTTCTGAACAAATACAATTCTCCGTAATAGATTTTGTGGGTAGCAAATGAATGCCTGGCCCAGTATAAAGGCGGGATGTGGACCTTTCCCTGCATTCAGTCCGAGCTGCCCTTTTGGCCCGATGCCAGGCCCTTGATCACTGCTCCTCTCACTTTTTTAATGGCCTCAATGCTAGCCCGGGCTCTGCATTCCTTTGGTGGGGTCATGGCAATGAGTCCTTTGCATTTTCCTTAATCCCTGGAGTTTTGTGGAGATCCTAGTCCTATTTAAATCAGTTTCTGATAATGGGGAATGATTAAGAATTACTACATTATCAATTATCAAGAATTACCAAATTCTTCTTTGTCCATACCTCCCTCCCACCCAGTACTTTTTCCTTCTATCCCCACTGGGGAGACACACAATTTGTAATCCCTTTAAAACTGAAGAAGAGAAGGTTCTGATGCATGAAGATTAAAATCAGCTGCAACCTATTAATGCATTACCTCCCTCTCCCCCCAAACCGAGGAAACAAAAACACTGGCCCAAATTAGACTGAACAGGCCTCTGTCTCCAGGGGAGAGAGGTGGAGTAAGAGATGGGGAGGGGAGGGAGGGAGGGTACTAGGGGATTGCCATGCGGTTTTAATTAATTTGGATTCTCTTTCTGAAGCTAATTTACCCAACACAAAGCATGTTCGGGGAGTAGCTGCTGTCAGTCCTGGGGGCTTGGCTCCCCTGATAAAGGCCCAGAGCCCTGTTCAGAAGGCTGGAGTTTGTTGTGTCTCTGTAATTAACGGGTTTCAAAGTGGTTATTTTGGAAAAGGGATTTCAGGGGTGTGTGAAAGGCTTTTCATTGGCCATCAGACTGCATCCCCTGGCCTTCAGAGGGGCCTCTCTCCCACAGTCCCTGCTAAGGCTTTTGTATTTCCAAAGCTCTGTTCTACAAGCTGGGCTCCGGCCATGGATTTTTATTGCACTAATGGTCTCTGTTTTTTGTTGTTATTATTGTTGTTGTTGTTGTTAGTTACTAGGGACATTTTTTAAAATGCCCTATGGATCTTAGAAATAGAAATAAAACCAACATGACTCTTGCCTTCAACAGCTCCCTTGCCACTGCTTCTTTCTCCTAGAAAAGTGGTTTGACTATATGACCATTCATAATGAATCAAGTTGCTAACTTAGTGATATACAAAACAGAATCATAGAGCCAGAAGAGACCTAATTTTGTAGAAAAGGAGATTGATGTCTAAAGACATACAATGATTTGTTCAATATCACACAGATCAATTAGTAACAGCTGGGACAAAACTCTTGGTCTCTGACTTCCCAGAGCGTTTTTCTTTCCGCTAAACCAAGTACCCTTTCAAATGAAATGAAATGAAATGCCTCTTTTTTCCTTTCTTGTATGAAAGGTCCCCTTGAAGCTAAGCACCTGAGTTCAGATTCTGCAACTGACATTTTATTTCCTGGGGATTAGATGGTTTGGGAGTTCCTTTCACCTCTATATCTAGGTTCCATAGTATCCTGTTACTATTTTCTACTGTTTAATTGACACTATAAAAGTGAATTTAACCTATGATTAGTTTTCCAACTGGTAGAAAAGGAATCAATCAGAATGATATTAGTTAGAATGGTCTTATATATATTTCTGACACTGTACTAGCAGCTGAAAAGCGAACATTTCTGGTGGAATTAATTCATTCCTAGTTAGAACCCTCACCTTGGGCCTACTCTGATATGGAACAAATGAATGAAAAAGAAAACTTAAGAGTGTTCCAAGCATGTGCTAATAGCTGAGAGTACAAATATAAAAGTGAGCCTTCAAGGAGCTTACATTTTAATAACTAGGGGAAGCAATACTGATAAGGGGAATGGTGGCCAGGAACTATTATTTTGGGTCTGGGAAATTGGAACAAGAATCAGTAGAGGTAAAAAAATATATAACCTTTCAAGGAACAACAATAATCCAATAAAATTGATTTGATTATTGCTGTCAGAAAAAGAATGGAAAAGGATACAAAAGAAAGTGAGAGACGAGGGTGAGTAGAAACTCAGCCATCCCACTAAATATAGCCAACCCCTAAGTGAATATGTTTCATATCCTAACCATTGGTCTGCTCTACTCACTCAAAGTGAGCCTGTCCACTAGAATAGCAAAGACTGTGAGTAATGAGGGCAAGAGCCAGGGTGGTGTGAGACTGATTTATTACAAAGACTGCAAGTCCTTTTATCTCCCCAGTGCCTGCTTCTAGTTTCTATATCATATGTAAACACATCCTAACCTATAGCAAATACATGATTCTCTATAGCAAGCTACATGTAGCTATAATGTGAGCATTCCTTTCCTAATAGGGATATGGTCAAGGTCCTCCCCTCCAAGGTCCGGCACGCCTCTCCTGGGAACTGCCACGTTGCTTCTTCAGGTGGGACCCCTTCCTCCCAACGCCATCTTGTTCACCCTCCCAAGACTGCCCTCAGATTACCTGAGCCGTGCTCTGTGTGATGTCCAAGGCTGGCGGGGGGGGAGGGGGTTGGCAAGCTCTCTTACATATAATATGGTGGCAAAAGCTAAATCTAAATTTTGATTTACGATAATTGATTGTGAAGAAAATGGGCTACTTGCTCATATATTGAGCAATTTTTGAGAACTCCTTTAAACCAAGGGATTGGATTGCAATCCTAGATGAGGACTTTCATGCAGGAGGGCCCCTGCTTAGGCTGTGAAAACCTGGCTTTAGTTTTATAGTATGTAAAGAAGGAAATTTAGAGTTCCTAATTTGGAGATGGTTGAAGATTTAGAAATTGGTTTTTTTAAAAAAGCATTATGTTCCACACAGATGTATTTCTTGACACCCTAAATATAAATCCCCTCAAATTGTTATTCAACGTATAAAGCAAAATGTGCTTTGTAAGAGTCAAGAAACAAGACTCATCTTGGATTACGGTAACTTACATTGAACCTTTGTTATCTGATACAACAAGGTAACGTACTGGCTTCATTTCCTGGTCTGACATCTTTCTGAACTTTCCTTTCACTAAAGGTATCCTAAATACTCAAGAAGTATTATTATACAACCACTGATTCTTAAAAACAATTGGTGGTCCTAAGAACACAGTGCTGGGAATTCAGACCTACATTTAAAAATGATATTTTATATATCTATATACATACATACATATATATAAAAGTATTTTGTGAATTGTGAAGTCCAGAGTTAGTGGTACATTTAAAAAGGATACAGTCCATTTTAGGGAAAAAGCCACCTCTTTTGGAATTAGCCCTAAGGTCACAAAGAGAAAAATACCTATAGTTAGACAACATGATGGGTTGGTGGGAATAAATCATAGACTAAATCTCTGGGGTATCCAATCATTGGGGGAGTTTAAGGCAATCACTAGTTCCCTATTTTTAAAATCAGGGATAACAATGTCACCAACTATCAAAAGCAGTTCTTTTGGGCTAACTAATGACAGTGCTGGCCTCTTCTATACTGCCTGCCTCTAAAACTTCTAGCCTCATAGAGGAGGAAACTGGGCTTTGAGAGTCCCGGGTTCGATTCTATTTCTGGTTTCCTTTTTTCGTTTGTTGTGCTTCCTTGGTTGTCACATCCTTTGATTAGGCCTTTCATGTTCTTTCCTGTTTGTAAAATGGGAAATATAATCTTTGCCATTCACTTCATGAGCATGAGGAAGTCAGTGATTCCTACTATATTCTATTTGCTCTTCCATTTTAATTAATTAGTTCATTGAGGATCTGCTATATGTTAGGCATGATGCTAAGCTCTAAGGAACAAAGATTTCCCTTTTCTTAAGAACATTTATAATCAATCAAAAATATAATATAGGCATCAAGCAGAATATTCAACAGAACATTATAATTACATAAGAAGTATGGATAAGGTGCTATGAAAGCATGGAAGAGTTAGTCTTTAGAGGAGAGGTAGGATTTTAGTGAATAGAAGTAGGAAGAATAGGTCAGGATAAGGAGAAGAAATAGGTATAGGTAACAATTTGAACACAAGGTTGAGAGCAGGCAAGCTCAGGACCATTTCAAACTTACTGAGAGTCTAGCTGGATAGAGCTAAAATAATAAGGAATTAGATCCAATCTGTGCTGAGCAAATAGTATCTTTTTCTTAATAATAACTTTTTATTTTCAAAATATATGCAAAGATAGTTTTTAACATTCACCCTTGCAAAATCTTGTGTTCCAATTTTTTTCTCTTTCCCTCCCCTCCTAGACAGTAAGTAATCCAATATAAGTTAAGCACATGTAATTCTTCTACACACACACACATATATATATATATATATATATATATTTCATAATTATCATGTTGCATAAGAAAAATTATGTTAAAAAGGGGAAAATGAGAAAGAAAAACAAAAAGTAATCAAACAACAACAAAAATGATGTTGTGTCCACACTCAGTCCCCATAGTCCTCTCTCTAGATGTAGATGACTCTCTCCATCACAAGTCCATTGGAGCTGACCTGAATCAGCTTGCTGATGAAAAGAGCCATGTTCATCAGAATGGTTTACCACATAATCTTGTTGCTGGGTACAATGTTCTCTTGGTTCTACTCACTTCACTCAGCATCAATTCACGTAAGTCTCTCTAGGCCTTTCTGAAGTCATTCTGCTGATCATTTCTTATAGAATAATCATGATGAGGTGTGAGGACTGAGGGTAAGAGATCCTCTTCTGGTCAGTGTTGCAGGTCCCTTGAGAGGTAATTCACAAACCCAAAGTCTATGGCAAAAAGGAATTTATTTTCATTAAGAAGACAGCTTTCTTAGTGGGCAAGGTGCTGTCAGGACTATTGCAAAGAAGGGTTTGCACTGAGACAAAGATATCTTCGTCAGTGGGCTAATTCCAAGAAGGGCAAATAGCTCCTGATTAGGAATTTGGCAAAGGTGGGTTAAGAAAACAATATGCTAAGATAGCTTTCTTAGTGGGCAAAATCCTATTAGAACTTCTGCAAAAATGTCTGGGCATACAGCTAGATATATTGGGGCTGCTTTGATCTTTGGCCCCAAACTGGGGGCCTATCACTGGATGAATAGGAGAGACTGATTTTCAATTCAATGTAAAATTGAATGAGATTACTTATTTGGGGACTTTCCCTTATGGTCAGAAGGGTGTGCCCCTCCCAGAGGAGAATTTCAGATGCCAATTACCTCTCCCCCACAGATTAAAGGGGACACAGTTAACATCAGGGTCTCTCCAACTCTTTCCCCCAAAAGGTCTCAATTTATAATCAATAATATTCCATAACATTCATATACCATAACTTATTCAGCCATTCCCCAATTGATGGGCATCCACTCAGTTTCCAGTTCTTTGCCACTACTAAAAAGGGCTGCTACAAACATTTTTGTACATGTGGGTCCTTTCCCCTTTATTTTGATATCTTTGGGATACAGATCCAATAGAGACATTGCTGGATTAAAATGTATGCACATACATTTGTGCATAGTTCCATAAGAGCAAACATTATATTGAGTCTTTGTCTTATATATAAAAAGATCAAGGAACTACAAAAAGGAAGAGTCAGAGAGATTTGAAGAGAGATTCTCCTTGGAAAAAATTTGGTTTCCCTAGAATGGCTCTTTGCTAAGTTTTGTATTGTTAATTTCCCACGTGACTGGAAAAGTCCAAAAAGCACTGAACTTGAAATTTCAAAATATGAAGTTGATTCTGAGTAAAGACACCACTTACCCGTGTGAGCTCTATCAAATCACTTAAGTTGTGGGCCTCAATTTCCTAATGTGTAAAATGATGATATTGAAGATCAATGGACTTAGCCTGGGGTTTGTGAACTTTTTTTGATAAATATATTTCACTAGAATTAATATTCTTTATGACACTATGCATTTTATTTTATGCACTTAAAGCATTATTCTAAGAAGGGGTCACCAAACTGCCAAAGGGGAAGTAAAAAAATTGAGAATTGCTAGTCAGTCTCCAAAGGCCCTTTCAGGTCAATAATGCTAAGATCCAGGGGTGTGCTGATAAATATTTAATGACAGGCTTCCCCCTTCCTCCCTCTCAAAAAGTGCTCTTTTTAAGTTTAATTAACGTTCTCTCCATCATTTTTTAAAGCCTAGACAATCAACAAACAAACAAACAAAAAAATCAAGCCCTGAATTGTAACCTTGGCCTATTTTTAAGATGTAAATACTCCCACTGAAAATTTTGCTGTCATCTCTGCATCCTATAGGTCTTCTCTCTCCCAGAAAAGATTATAAACTCTTGTTGAGCAAATTGATGTCCCTGATAGCAGTGGATTTAATCTGATCTAATCAGGAGAAAAAAAAATCTAGGTAGATAGAGTAGATAGACCTCTGGCTCTAGAGTCAGTATGATTCATCTTTCTGAGTTTAAATCTGGCCTCAAACACTTATTAGTTATGTGATCCTAAGCAAGTCACTTAACCCTGTTTGCCTCAGTTGAGTTGCCTCATATATAAAATGAGCTAGAAAAGGAAATGGAAAAGATACTCCAGTATCTTTGCTGAGAAAACCTTAAATGGGCTCACAAAGAGTTAAATACAATTGAAAAGTGAATAACAATCAAGAAAATGTTTGTCTTTGTCCTGACCGGGATAAGACTTCAGCTATGAAAGTTTTATTTAATCTTCATGTTGACACTCAATTATACTTCATGGAGTTCATTTAGTTTCTTTCCACTTTTTCTAAAACTTGCTTCCTCAGTAATGATTCTGTTGTTCTCTTTGCAGTTCTGAGGGAGGGTTTACAAACAGCCCTTTTCAATATCTCAACCTGCAATCAGGCATCCAGTTTCTACTTTAGGGTTTTGTTGTTGTTTAAGGTTTATTAACTAAAGGCATTTTGGTGGGTGGAAATTGGGATTTGCCTGGGGCTGGTAGGAAGTGATTAGCCATGGCCCGGATAAGGTGTGGTTTGAAAAAAAAAAAAAAACCTACAGCTAAAATCTCTTTCACCTGCTTAATTCGTTTCAAGGGAGATTTGTTTTTAACTTCCAAATTACCTACCAGGATTTCTAGTCATTAAATCCTATCTTGAATGATTATTTTCTTTTAAGAACTGCAACAAAGAAAAGAAGGGAAAATAAGAGGCTCCAGAATTCCCTTTCTTGAACATTTTTAAATACAAGAGAATGTGGTTTTCTTGAGGGTCCATTATAATTTAGTTATCCCATAGAGCATTAAGCAACAGAAATCTAGGTATGGTTTTACACAGCACCTAATTTAGACATTTAAAAAAATTGCCTGTGGGCCTACATCTGGCCTGCATCATTATTCCAAAGGAAGGAAAAAAACCTCTCACTAGTCTTGTAGTCAAAAGGCTTGAGTTCCAGTCCCATTTCTCTCCCTTACCACCTGTGTAGCTATGATTGCACAGTTTGATAATTTGGGGGGCATAGTTCCAAATGAGTAAACGTTATCTTGAGTCTTTGTCTTATATACAAAAAGAACAAGGAACTACAAAAAAGGGAAGGTCAGAGAAATTTTAGAAGAGAGATTCTCTTTGGACAAAACTTGGTTTCCCTAGAATGGCTTCACCATCTCTTTCTTAAGTTTTGTATTGTTAATTTCTCATGTGATTGGAACAGTGGAAAAAAGCATTGAACTTGAAATTTCAAAATATGAGGTTGATTCTGAGTTTGATTTGATTTTGATTCTGAGATGCTTACTTTGTGCATTTATAAGAGGGTATAATGGGACTAATAATACTTGGGCTATATATTTCACATGGTGGTTGTGAGGAATGGACCTTGCAAAATTTACATGCAAATGCAGAATGTCCCAAAAGTCTTAGGGCAGTTTTAAATTATTAAAATTTTTGGGACAGCTTGTATATATCTATATCTATCTATGTGTGTGTGTGTGCATGTGTGTGTATACATATACATATACCTTATTATGAACTTTCTTATCCCTTCCTCCTCCTTCTATGACTTTTTGGGAAAAGGGAGAGGACTGGTGTTGGAATCTTTACAATCCGTTAAGCCATTAGAGTTGATAGAGACAATAATTATCTAATTTGGCATGGTTCAATGATTGATTTGATCTTAGAAGGAGATATTTTGGGCCAGAACTTGAAACAAGGTACTAAGTACAACTGATAGAAACGATGCTTGTGTTCACACCTTGAGAGAGCTCATAGAAGCAAGAAATATTTAAGGACTCTGGAGTTTACACGGTTTAGTATGAGATATCCGAATTTACACCTCCCTTAAGCCCTGCCTCCAGAAGGAAGAGTTAACCTTTGGGAGATCATATATATGGAGGAAGCTCTTAGAGCTTAGAAGAATTTCTCCGGAACATTGACTGGGGTCCGAGAGGAGCACTCTGGGAGGAAGCCCACAAGCCCTCTCTTTGAGGCAAGAGAGATTCATAGCATCTTCCACCTGGGTGTTGGCTGGAGGCTGAAGAAAGTAGAGGCAGAGGCCAAGGACAAAGCTGCAAGATCTCTTGGAACCAAGCAGAGAGATAGGCTTCTGAGCTAACCGGGCTATATTGAAGGACACAATAAAAGATCTGAACTTTTATCAGCTGGCTGCAATTTTGGGTGATTATTTACTTACAACTAAAACCAAGACTGCCTCCAGAAAACCTTCCTGAGAAACCTCTCTCCCAGAGAGAACTATTATTATTTTAAAGAAGAGAAAAACACCAACAGACTGGCTTCTTCCTTCCCTTCTTATACCTTATTCCCTTGGGGGTATTGGATACTGACCTCCTTCCATCTCCTGACTCTTGATGGGTTTTTCACTGGTCTCGTTCCTATTCACCGGCCTCACCACCCAAATCTGACTTTCTCTCAACTGATTTTTCTCCCCTTCCATCCACCACTACACTTCTGTGCTTTCCCTTTGAGTTTCCCACCCATTTAAGCTGTAAAGACCTAATATATACATGGTTGTTTGAATGTTTTTTCTATTAGAATGAGATCTCCTGGAGAGGAGATGTTTTGGTCCTTCTTTTTATCCTTAGAACTTAGCATGGGGCCTGACACATAATAAGCTCACATCACTTGGATGGCCTGGGAGTTACCAACTCTAATTCTTTTGGTGAAATGGACAGCAACCATTTGCCATTATATTCTAAATTTTTCTGAGTTATCTATCCTGCCTTTAAATGCTTGCAGACCAGCTTGATGATGAACTCAAAGAACCTCTTGATCTTTCTGCTTGCTACATGTTTAAGACATTTCAAGTCCTCCCATCTACCCTAAAGTTGAATTCTCTTTTAGATGTTGCTTTTCCCAGTTGTGAATTTCTTGAGATCATGGATTATCAAACTTTTTCTATTTATATCCTCGGCACTTATTCAGGGCTTCATATACAATAAATACTTAATAAATGTTTTTTATTCATTCGCTTATTCATGTAGAAAACTATCCTGGTTCACAAGCTGTATCTCATTCATAGCAACAAATGGGTTGAAGCTAATGACAAAACCATAACAATGTTTAAATGTCTAGAGTTTTGTTTCAGGGCAATACAATTCAAGAGTTACTACCTGCTGTTGTAAAAGAAATTTTGGGGAGCAGCTAGATAGCACAGTGGCTAGAATACTGGCTCTAAAGTCAGGAGGACCTGAATTCAAATCTGGTCTCAGACACTTAACATTTTTTAGCTGTGTGACCCTGGGCAAGTCACAAACCCAGTTGCCTCAGCCAAAAATAAAAAAAATCTTGGGAAAAACTACTCTAGATATTTTTTTTCCATTTTTCAGTTCTTCTCAACATAGTACTCAAGCTCTCCCATAATCTGACCACAGTCTGCCTTTCCAACCTGATCTTCATATAACCAATGCTTAAGCTGTGCTGTCTTACTCCAAACATATCTTGGATTTCCTCCTATTCTTTCCAACTAGAGACAGTGTAGCCCAGTAGGAAGGGCTGGGTTTGGTGTCAGATGTCACCTATCATCTCTGTCACATACTACCTGTGTGATCTTGGACCCAATTACTTTATGCTTTAGTTTCCTTATCTGTAAATTGAGGAGGTAAGGAATAAATAAGCACATATTTTGTGCCAAGGACTCTTGTGTTTTACAAATATCTCACTTAACTATACAGTAACAAATCTCTTTATTACTTTCATTTTACAGCTGAAGAAACTGAGGCAATAAAGATTTAGTGGCTTCCCAGAGTCACACAAATAGTAAACTATCTGCAATTCCATTTGAACCCATGACTCTGGATTTCAGGCCCAATGCTATATCCACCCAGCTACTTCTATTGAAAAACATGATGCCTAAAATCACTTCTTGCTCAAAATTTATGACCGTATCTCCTGTCTGTCTATAACCTATCTCTTTTTTGAGGCCAAATATAGATGCCATTTCCTCCATGAAATTTTTCTTTCCTCTGAATTCCCCAAATGAGAATTATTTTAAAATTTAAAACACCTTAACTTTTATTGATATCTCTAGATTTTTTATCATCTTTATTTCTAAATTTGTCCATCTGTTTCCCCTATCCAGAGAAGTATTCCTTGTAAAAAATAAAAAGTTAAAGAAAAAAGAAGGAAGAATGTAGAAATACTAGTATTAATAGTAGTAATAATAGTAGTAGTAATAGTAGTAGTAGTAGCAGTAGTAGTAGTAGTAATAGTAGTAGTAGTAGTGGTGGTGGTGGTAGTAGCAGTAGTAATAGTAGTAGTAGCAGTAGTATAATAGTAGTAGTAGCAGTAGCAGCAGCAGCAGCAGCAGCAGCAGCAGCAGTTGTTGTTGTTCAGAGAAAGAAACTAATCTATCAGCTAAGACTAACAGTATAGGCAAAATTCTATACCCATGGTGTGCCGTGTCTACAAAGGGAGATGCTTTACTACCATAAAAAGTGGTGTTATAAATATTTTGATGTGTATGGAATTTTTTTCTATCTTTAATTTGTTTAGGTTGTACGCCTAACAGTGGGCTTGTTGGGGCAAAAGGTATTTTAGTCACTTAGAATAATTCCAAATTGCTTTCCAAAATGTTTGGGACACTTTACAGTTTCAACAATATTTTTTCCATCTTAAGTCATTTTGTTTTCCAATTTGCTAGGCTTCAGTTAAAACCTCTGCGTTATGATTTCTCTTGCAATTAATGATTTGGAGCAATCTTTCATATAGTAGTTAACCATTTGCAATT
This sequence comes from Sarcophilus harrisii, assembly GCF_902635505.1. NCBI lineage: Eukaryota > Metazoa > Chordata > Mammalia > Dasyuromorphia > Dasyuridae > Sarcophilus > Sarcophilus harrisii. The sequence goes on from NC_045427.1 coordinate 327,451,566, forward strand.
CTTTTGAGAACTATTTGCTTATATCCCTCCTTTGACCATTTAACTTAAGTAAATAATTAATGCTTCACTTGTATACTTATCATGTTCAATTTTGCATCATGGTTACTTCTTATAACTATCTTATCTCCCTGATTAAAGCCTCAGCTTTTTGAGAGCTGTGTTTTATTTGTCCTTTTATCTCTCTCATTGCCTAGCAAAGTGTCTTGCAGTAGTAGGTACTGGTCATTCCATTGAGAGAGAAGACAAAGCAAATTGGACTTGAGTCGTTCTGCCTCAATGAATTAAATGAACAAATAGATGAACATCAAAAAAGCAAGGTCAACCAATATATAGCTTAAAACTTGGACTTTTTTTTCTCCAGCTGTCATTCTTTCTCTTTCTGTTCTCCCTGTTTCCTCTAGTAATTATTGACATTCAGTGGAATTTAGAAAACACGTCTGATTGCATAGAGTTTCAAGCTCCAGGCAAATGAAGACAAAGTTTTGTGTATTCACTTCCTGTTCCTATATGGACCAAGAGTCCTATCTCATTTCTTTAAGCATTCCTACCATATTATATTTTTGTAATGAAGGCTTTCCCCAACCTTCCAACATCTACCACCTGACCATTGCCAGGCTTATTTCATATAGTTTTCTCCTTCTACTCTTCCCTCAACATCACTGGAGTTACAGGACCTTGGCCCTGCCATTTATTATGTCTGTGACAAACTTCTTTGGGCCTCAGTTTTCTCATCTGTAAAATGGATTAAAATGAGCCTCAAAATCCCTTCCACCTCTTATTCTATGGTCTTACAATCACCCCATTAGCTAGGCCTGAAAAATCTTCTCCCCTCCTCTTTCAAAGTCTCATACAAATCTTCCTATTTACCTTTCAAAATCCATCTCTCATAAAACTTCCTCTATGAAGTCTTCTGTGATGATTGCAGCCCAAAGGGACCTTTCCTTCCTTGCACCTTGCACAGCTTTTGCTCTGTAGCCTTGAACATTTATCATGTCTTGTATCATAGTTGTTTGTGTGTATGTGTCCTATTCCTCTAATTCAAATGTTAAGCTTTTGACAGCAGGGATTGTGTCTTCATATTTTTAATCTCTTCCACCACCTATTATAGTACCCAGGATGGAGTAAATACTTAATAAATAAATGTTGAATTGAATTCCACAATGGAAATAGTTTTAATCCAAGCCCACCTTCTGGCAAAGATCTCAGTATTATATAACTGAAACAGGATATGATGGTGCAGGTCTATAATCCTTGTTACTAGGGAGACTGAGGACTTGAGTCTGGGAGTCCTGGCCTGCAGTGGGATAAGCTGATCATGATCAATACCAATCAGGTGAGTCAGGCTTCCAGGCTATTCAAATATAGATGCGTGGGTCCAGGTTGGCAATGGATCAGATCAAAGCTCTGGCAACCAATCAGTGATAGAGTTAGTCTGTGAATTTGTCCGTACTTCCAACCTGAATAAGATAGGAAAACTGAGTCCCAGCAATCACCTAACTGACAATATAGCTTCATCCAAAATAACACTTGAAAGGAGTATGTGGTATTCAATTCAATGAAAGAATTAAGAGCTTTCTATGGAGATAAAAAGACAAAAAATGTAGCTCTTCATTAGCTATATTCTAAAGGGGGACACAACACATATGAAAGTAATAAATATAAATTATATATAAAGTAATACAAAATTATTTCTAAAAGGAAAAAAAATACTAGAAGTGATGGAGGATGGGAGAATCTAGAAGTTAGGGCTTCTGAGAGGAAGAGTATTGTAGAAATGTAAGGTCGTGTAGGTAGGAGATAAGAATGTTAATATATCAAATAGGCTAACAGTTTAACAATACAGGACAGAGTGAGGGAGAGAAAAAAACGAAAGGTAAATGTGTCTGTGGGTAGCTCCTGCTCACATCACCCTCCCCAACACCCTCCCCAACCCACCACCATTATAATCAACCATTGGAGAATGGGAATTCAGAGTAGGTTTTTAACCTCAAATCTGTTGTTGCAATGTGTGTTCCCAGGTCCCCTCCACCTCATTACTCTGAGACTGCTATTCAGTCAGCTGATGTGTAGCTATTCTGTCTAGGGCAACAGCCCTCAGTTTGCCAGCAGGAAGCACCCCCCCACCCCCCATCCCTGCTCCCTTCCATTGATCTAGCTGCCTTTCACTGAATTCTTCACAAAGCATGGGAATCCTAGATTTCTTCACATCTGTTTGTCTAGTTGGGGGGCAGAGGAAATCTCCCAAAGCTTCCAAGGCTGACTGAATCAAAAGCAAGCAGAAGAGGGAGCTTTAAATCCAGGGGGGCTGGGTCATGTGACAGCCCCACTATCCTCTTTCCCCTCTTTTTTTATTTCCCCAGTCTCCAGCATACACAGCTTTTTCATCCTCCTCCAGGTCAGTGGGATCAGGTTTATGTTAGCAGACCATGAAGCTGATCAAATAAATGCAACAGCAGCAGGTGTTTGAAGCTGGCTGCCTCCACCAGCCCTGAAGAACAAGGTTAATATTGTGGGAGAAGCAAAAAATAATGCACTAATTGCTTGCATCTCACCCTGCCCCCCACTCCCAGATTTCTTTCTTTCCCTTCTTCCTGGGTTTAGAGCCCAAGAGGTTTCTGGGAACCAGTTATCAAAACAAACCTCGTAAAGTGCAAGAGATTTAGAAGAGAAGAGGGGAAACGTGTACCCACCCTAGACAGAACAGTGGTTCCCTCTGTACCAAAATGAGAGGTCTAACATTTCAAAGGATGCAGCCAGGACTCCTGTACTAAGATGAGAGATCAAATGGGGAGATGAAGGATGGAAGGAAGGGGAGGGGACAAGGAGGGAATGGTAGATCTATATCGGGACTTTTGCATCTGGAGTAGAGAGCTAATTTCAGTCCCAGTTGGCCAGAAGAGAGAGAGAACTGTTTCCCCTCTAAATATCAGTCAGTATAGGAGGAGAAAGATAGAGGTGGGGACCCGAAATACTGGCCACTCTACTTTTCTTGTAGCATGCCCACTAATCCTTAATTGACAACCCCATTTCTTAATTTCCCTGTTTGTCTCTTTCAAGATCTATTAGATCTTCTGATGTTCTGATTTTTGCCTTCGTCTCCTGTTGTTCTTTTACTCTGCTAGGACAACATTCATCCCTTAATATCTAGCTGATTCCAGACCAAGCTTCATATCTTATCCAGAAATCCACCATGATATTGGGGTATTTCCCCATCTCTTGTTCTTGTTCTCAGAATAATAATGGCAACACTATCACTGCTATTAGGAAGGATATGGCAATCTACTACCTTGTGAGTCCACTTATAATACCTGAGAATACCTAGATTAAAACAATTGCTTTGTATGCATTGTATCCCTTATTAGAATATTAGCTCCTTGGAAGGCAAAAATTGTCTCTCACTTTTTGTATTCCCATTAGCAGTATAGTAAGTGATTAATAAATACTTGGTGATTGATTGCTGAATTCCTTAGCTCTGTAATCTGACAATTCAAGGATCTATGACTATCCTGATATGAGTACAATTAAAAAAAAAAAAAAGTCATCATCTGATGATTGACTTGATGGTGATGAGCCGCTCCAAACCTAGATAGGCTGGTCCTTAGAAGAAAGATACAAAGTCCATTACCAGGTCCATGCCTGCTTTTCCTTGCACAAAAGTCCCCATCTCTAGATTCTGGGCATTTCAAGGACTCAAGTTCACCTTTGTGCACAAAGTAGTGTTAGAATGGGATCTGAGTGAAGGACTGAAATTCTACTTATCTTTTTTTCCCCCGAGGTAATTGGGGTTAAGTGACTTGCCCAGGGTCACACAGCTAGGAAGTGTTAAGTGTCTGAGACCAGATTTGAACTCAGTTCCTCCTAACTTCAGGGCTGGTGCTCTGTCCACTGCGCCACCCAACTGTCCCTCTACTTATCTTTTAAAACCCAACTCAAATGCTACTTTCTTCTTCCCCTAAATCAGCAAAGTTCTCCTTCTCTTACCCTAGGACCTCAAATAACAAATACATAGTTTGTATTTTTATGTATTTATTATGATTTATTTTGTAGTACAGCCAGGGTTGTGCTGGGACTAGCTGAAACTAGTTAAATTTTCAGTGTGAGCTGTGTGATACCTCAGAAATCCAGAAGTGTTACAAAATCAGCTTGTGTTTTGTTGTTTTGTTGACTATCCATCCTAAAGAAAATGATGGAGAAAATGTTACCAACGCAGATTAAATTTAAAAGTGTGTGGTGAATCCCTTTTTTTCTGGAGAGTTGATTGATTATTAAACGTTTACCAGCAAACCCCTGATAGTTATTTCTATCTGTATCTATTCTTCTATCAGAATTTGAGCTCCATAAAGACAGGGATAATGTTGTATTTTAATTTTGTATTTCATAAGCACTTAGCATGGATCTCCACACTGAGTATGCATTTAAAATATTTGTTTAATTTAATAAGCTAAATAACTGAAGTGATCAATAGGAAATCCTCAAAGACTAGAGTTTCAGAGAAAGTGCTGACTTGCATTGGTAATGAAAGTCCCCTAAGTCAATGAAATCATGTCCTCATCTCCAGCCTGAATAAAGTGGACGAAGTATCCAAAAGAAAAAAGAGAGAAAGAGGAAAGAATAAAGTCTGGAAGGAAGAGGGAGACAGGGGAACTAATACCAAGAAGAAAGAAGTGAGTCAACGGTGTAAAATGCTCTAGAGCTCTCAAAAACTTATTGGATTTGGATCGAGTCCCAGTGGGCTTTGGGACTTGTGTTATATAAGGAAGTCAGTGAAGGCTGCTAGTATAGACTAGCCTTTCTAGAATTTTGGTAGTGAGTAAAGAGAATCAGATAGGAAGAGAGCTTGAGAAGGCAGGATCAAGGAAACATTGAAAAGCTCTTTACAAATTAAAAGTAATAGCTATTATCATGCCTGTAACTTTAACTCTGCATCCTTCTAAGATTTTATTGTTTATTTTATTAAAGAACCTTGAAGAAAAAATACCAAACTCTTTGCAATGAAATCAGCTTTAGGTTCCTGCTTCCTTCCCCCAAAGCTTATTACTTCAGAATTTCAGAATTTCCCATGAAACACTTGAAAAACTAATGCTCCTATATGAAAAAACTTCCTATCCCTCCCTTCCCTCACTCCTATCTGAATTTGGAGTTAAAAGATCTTATGTCTGAATCCCTAATTTTGCCAGTCTAGGGTACATAGTAGGCACTTGATAAATACTTTTGAATAAAAAGATGTTTCTTTTGTGTGACCTAGATGACTTAGTCCTTATGAGTCTTATTTTCCAGATCTACAAATTCAAAGGGTTAGATTAGATTATCTCTAAGATTATTTCAAAGAGAAAATCTTATGATCTTTGTCAAATACAATGATTTATTTTCCCCTTAAATATCTGTTGTTTTGAATTATTGGAGCCACTATCTATTTCATTGGCAAGACCATTCTTTTTTCCTGTAAATGTGCACTTTCTGTGTCAAGCTTAAAACAATACATTAAATATATTTGACATTTCTTATGTAACAATTCTAAATGATCAGTGTTAAAAGTCTTGCTAATTTTTGTCATGGTGACTATTTTTCAAAAGGAAATGCTCAGTCCTGTATTAGAGGAGGATTTGAAAAAAATCTTCTCTGAAAGCAAAATTTAAGTTTACTTTTATTTTGCCAGATTGCACTTTTTAGCCCCCTTCCTATCTCTGACCCCCATTCAGAATTTACTTAAACTTAGTCCTAGACTCATGTCTTAGCCACCATCCTGTCTTCATACCTCTGACCACACCCTGCCCAATTTTTCCAGTGACCAAAGGAAATTGCTCACTGCAGCAAGAGCCAAGAGTCATATTTTTATACCTGCGTCTTGTATCTCCCGAACCATGTGCTTCTCTGCCTTTGCCCATATATAGCATTTATCCATAAGATTTGCAGACACTTTTGTTCAGTCTGAACTGAGCAATAATATGCAAGCATGAATGCTAGAAAAAGAAATTCAGAATCCCTATGGTCTCTGGCATACTTCTTGCCAAATTTAACAGCCTTTTTTTTTCAGTCTTTTGTGATCTTTTCCAGAATTTGACACTATTGACCACCATCCTTCCAAAAGCTGTCTTTCCCTTTGACTTCTGAGATATAATCCCCTGCTTCTTCTACATTTCAAACTTTTTTTCTGTCTCCATAATCTTTTTGTCTTTATTTTGACTTCTTAAGATAAATATTCTTCTATTTTCTCTTCTTGTCCATCTCTCCTTTTTCTACATTTTCCCTCTTGGCAACTTTGACCACTTAGATAGCTTTAGCTATCACTAAATCTTAATCTCCACCCCAACCTCTCTCCAGAGCTCCCATCCCACATTTCCAATTGTCTAGTCAACATCCTATTCCACCAAGACTTCAGACTTATCATATCCACAAATAAATTCATCATTTCCCCCTTGAAATGCAATCCTTCACATGGGTTTCAATTTACACACTTCAGAGTCATCTTGGATTCTTTCCCTGTTCTCACTACCCATCTGACTGGTTATCAAGACCTGTTGATCCATAACACTGTTCATTTCCATTTTCTTCTTTCTGCCACTCACCTCCACAAAAGAGGAGTCTAATAAGATACAAACTTCTTTATTGGTCAGATAAAAGTGGCTCGGTCTATCTTGCTTGGACCCAAGCCTGTTATGCTACTTCTGGGATATTTCTCTATGCTTGTGCTCCAACTTCCACCTCTTACCTGGACTTAAAGATCCTTCCACCTCCCTTTCCACATCTATCTCTAAGAATAGGGGTGAAATCAACACTATCATTCCTAGAAAAAACACATCAGTTGATTATTCCATGACTTAAAACAAGGTAGCTTAGGAAGAACACTAGCAGCTGGGGTAATCAGAAAAGTTTTCATGTAGACAATGATGCTTAAGTTGCTTGTTAAAGGAAGATAGGCAGGGACTACTAGGAGTAATCTAAGCATTCAGGATACCCAGCGTAAATTCACAGAAATAGGAAATAGAGGGTCATATTTGGCATTCAGGGAGAAGATAAGATTTACAGCCAGGTTGTGAAGAGTTTTAAAAACCAGAGAAGTTTATATTTTGTCTTAGTGGTAAATGGGAAGTAACTAAAGTTGAATAAGATAAGTAATATAATCAAATTTGCGCTTAAGGAAAATTAGTTTGACAACAGTATATAGGGTGGACTGATGTAATGAGAGACATGAGGAATGGAGATCAATGAGGAATCTGTTGCAATAATCTAAGCAAGAATGGATGAGAATCTTAACTAAAGTGGTGGTTTCATGAGTAGAGAGAAGAGATCAGACGTGAAAGATGCTGTGGAGATAGAAACAACAACTGATGGGATATATGGGATGAGGGAAACAGGAGTTGAGGATAACTTGGAGATTATGAATCTTGGAGACTAGAAGGATAATGGTGCTTTCCATTACCAAATGCATGAGGAAATATCTCAGATCTCATGAATAATTTCCAAGAAGGTGACCAAGAAACTTCAATAACTATTGATCTATCTTTATAATGTTCATCAGTACATAATGCTGTAGATACAGCATCTTCAATTAAGGTGTTAATAATAGGAAATAAGTAGACTTTTAAAAAAATATCATTATTACTAGTGATTCACATCTTTGCCATTTGCCACATAATCAAAAAAATGTAGAAAATATAAGATTCTATTGAATTGTTTGTTTCTTAAAAAAAAAAATTCAATTTGGTAGCTCAAAATGCCTTAGAGGCTCTTTTCCAGTAAAATATCTCCCATGCATATATCAGAATCATTCATGATTCTTTGCAAGACATAATACAAATAATCCTATGCAAGAATCCTCTGATAAAAATCATCATAAAACAGGGAAGTGTATGATTACCAAAAGGTGTTCATTGCTGGAATTTAAATGAGTCGACAGAGTCCAAATTGATTTCCCTATAGATGGTGAGGGAGTCCTTCAAATGTTCCTATTTGTGATTGACCTTGGGTTGGTTACCTCAAACCCTGTATCATGTGACAAAATTAAGCTATATAAGGAAAAATTATAGAATATGGAGGTCTAGTGTTATTGTACTAAAAATTATGTTTTCTAGGGCCCCAACATGTAGGCTGGGCTAGCTTATCTTATGGCTTTAGAACTAGTTTTTCCTTAAAAGGAATTGAAGCTGTCCTCAAAACTTAATTGTTCCAGGTTCTAAGAGTCAAGTCAATGACATGACTTCTTGGCCACTTAAAGGTGGAAAAAGAGGCAGTTTATAAGGAGTCAGTCAGTACCCCTTGGATTTTTCAGGTGTTCCACCCAGATGTGTTCTTATAGGGGAACAAATGGGGATCTGTCTAAATTGAACCAGGGTTGTTCTATCCTTTCTGAATATCCTTTCCACTTCCTTTTTTAAGTTAGTTGTCATTTAGCCTAGGCTTTGGCCAATCACCAGAAACAAAAAATTGCAAGAGAAGGTATCACTTTGCATTGATAGAATTTTTCTTATCTGGGAGTTCAGTATACCAATGAATTCCCAAATTCATCAATAGATAGTCTACAAGTGTCTCATTTCATCCTACTCTAGAAGCTGAATTACCTGACAAACCTGAGAGCCTATCTTCTCATAGGTTTATCATTTACTAGTAGTAGTGCTTCTAACTTTGCCTAGAAATATCTAGCCTAGTAGACCTAAAAGACTGGAGACAGTCTTTTAAGCTGCTTCTTCTTTTCCTCTACTTATAGGATCATAGATTTAAAGCTGAAAGGGATCATCTGACAGATAAAGAAACTGAGACTCAAATAAATGACTTGACTTGTCCAGATAAATACAGCTATGAATGTGTATGGTAAAATTTGAATCCAGACTTTTCTTACTCTTGAGACCAGGACCCTACCAATTACCTACAGATTCTTGAAAAGTTGCAAGTTTTTTTCATCCTACCTCTCCTAGTAATGTAGTGGAAGGATGGGGGCTAAGAGCTCTCCATCAATAGACAGAGAATTGGGGATGACTTGGATAATTGGTTGTGAGTTTTCAACTGCTTGAGTGACTGTTTACTGAGTAATTAACCTGGATAAAAAGAAATCCTGTCCCTTTCTCCTAAATTTGAAATTACTGACTTTGAGCCAACTTTTCCCTGTTCCAAAGTTTGGCTTTAGAATACACAAGGCCCAGAGATACAGGGGCTGAATAGCAAAAAGAAAAATAAAGGGCTAGGACAACTCTCAGATACCAGAGGCAGAGAGAAAGGACTAGGAATGTCCTCTGAGCTGGCCAAGGAGATCTGTATCTAACAGACAGTGAGAACTGTAGATCCAGATTAATTAATATTCATCTTCAAATTTGCAAGAAGCTCTCGTGAATTCTACCCGAGTTTAGTTCCCAGCCTTGGTGCTATCCGTCCCTTTCCTTTATTTAGCTTGTCATTCAGCTCTGCTTTCTCAAATAAAAAACAAAACAAAACACCTTTCTCATATAAAAAAAACCTATCAGTTGATGCAAGTAGCAGCTTGCATAGGGAACACAGTACTTGCTTCCAATTCCAGTAAATAAGCAGAAACCAGACTTTTTTCATGCCCCCAAACAATTATTGAAACCTCGTTTTAAGTTCAGAATATAATAGGAAAACCAAACAAATTAGAGCCAATTAGAACATGGCATTTCATAGAAAGTTGTTATTTGTGTGAGTAGTAGGTCAGAGATCTGTGAAAACTTCTAACTGGCAGCCAAGATTGCTGATGGTGAGAGCAGCATCGTTGAACTTTTAACAATCAGTACTCCCTACCACACTGCCCATGGTATAGGAATGATTCACGGGACCAGCCTGACATATCAGCTGTGGAAAGGACTCCCTGAACAGATAAGAGAATTGGAATGTATTTGAAGTTTAGCAAAGAGGCCCTTTGACAAATTTCCTTATATGCCGCTGGAAATCTTCTTTTTGAATTAAATTGAGTCAGATACATACCCAGTGAAAGTGGTTTTGTATGGGTATTTTTGAAGAAATTTCAATCTCCCTGCACCATCTCTAGTTGCTTAAAGATCCTGGTCTTCCCAAGGACTATCACATAATGAGACTATTCCAAAATTATTTACAGGTCATTAAGTTTTTACAACTAGGTAGGAGGAATGGGGCCTAGGATGCCAAAAATGAGACCAAGAATGCATTAGGGATATTAGCATGGTGGCATAAAGCCTTAAAGTCATAATTAGTGGTACATAAAAGGGAGTAAAGTTTGAACAAAATTTAACATATACTTCATATACAAATATATATATATATATGTATATTTATATTATACACACACACACACACACACATGTATATCTGTATATAGTTGTGTGACACTGGAAAAGTCATTTAACCTGTCTCTACCTCAGATTCCTCATCTGTGAAATGGGAATAATAATAGTACCTAACTCCCAGAATTACTATGAAAATCAAATGAGATAACATTTGTAAAATGTTTAGCATTAGGGCCTACCACACAATAGGTGCTTGATTAATACTTGTTTGCTTCTTTTCATTATTAGTTATTAATAAGTATGGAAAGATGAACTGGAGCAAAGTTGAAAAAGACCTCAAATACTAGACAGAGGAACTTGTATTTTATCCTATAGATAAGAAGAAATTGCAGTTTTTTAAGTAGGAAAAGAGCATGATCAAACCTGTGCTTTTTTTAGGAATATGGTTTGGCAGCTGTGTGGTTTGTGGATTAAAGAGGAAAGAGACTGGGAGCAGGGAAACCAGTTTAGGAGGTTATTATAATAATCCAGGTGAGAGCTAATGGATGATGCCATCTAGGTAGAAAGAAGGAAAGGAATATAAATGATGTTATGATGGAAGAACCAGGAAACTAAAGATGACTCATAAGCTTTAAATCTAGGTGCCTGGAAGGAAGGATAGAAATGGGGAAGTTAGGAAGTTAGTTTGGTTGGGGAAACAAAACAGGGGACTGTATTTTGAACATGTGAAGTTTATCCACACAAAGCACCAGCATTTCTATATATTACTGACAAAGCCTATCAGCAAGAGATAGAAAGAAAAATTCCATTTAAAATAATTGTAGACAAAATAAAATATTTGGGCATCTACCTGTCAAGATAAACTCAGGAACTATATGAACACAATTACAAAATATTTCTCACACAAAAAAATGTCAGATATAAACAGCTGGAAAAATATCAACTGCTCATGGGTAGGTGGAGCTAAAATAATAAAAATGACAATTCTACTAAATTGTCTAATTGTTTAGTTCCATACCAATCAAACTGCCAAAAAAACCTATTTTATGGAATTAGAAAAAAATAATAAAATTCAACTGGAAGAACAAAAGGACAAGAATATAAAGGTAATTAATGAAGAAAAAAAAAAAAAAAGAATGGTTGCCTAGCAAAACCAGACCTAAAACTGTATTATAAAGCAGCAGATACTAGCTAAGAAATAGAGTGGTGGATCAGTGAAATAAGTTAGATACACTACACAATAGTCAATAACGATAGTAATCTAGCATTTGATAATTCCCCAAACTCTAGCTTCTGAGATAAGAACTCACTATTTCACAAAAATTGCTGGGAAAATTGGAAAATAGTATATCAGAAATTCAGCATAGATCTACATCTCACACCTCATACAAAATAAGATCAAAATAGGCATATGATTTGGGTGTAAAGGGTGATACCATAAGCAAATTAGGAGAGTGTTAAGGAACATGACTAGGTGAAGGAGCAGGTCAATTCTCCAAGAGCCTCAACAGTTGTGAATCATAAACTTGAAGGAGTTGCAAAGCAGCCTTTACTAATGCAGATGTTCCTTGTGGATTGGGAATGAAATAAAACAGAGGGAATAGGGAAGAGGAGAGAGGTCAGAGAACAGCAACTGCCTCTCAGTCTCCTTGTATCATCATCATCCTCTCACATGTAGAGATCCATTCTACAGGTCTGAATTAGACCTCCAGCAGCCACTGTATCGCAACAGGAGAGCAAGGGGTAGTTTACCTATAAGATCTTTGGAGAAGAGAGGAATTTGAGAATTAGAAAACATTATGAAATGCAAAATGGACTGCTTCAATTACATTAAATTAAAAAGGTTTTGCACAAACAAAAGCAATGCAAACAAGATTAAATGGGAAACAAACCTGGGGAAAAAGTTTTTTTTTACAACCAGTGTTTCTAATAAAGGCCTCATTTCATTTTTAATAACTTTATCTTGAAAATACATGCAAAGATAGTTTTTAACATTCACCTTTGCAAAACCTTGTGTTCCAAAGTTTTCTTTCTCTCTTCCCCTCACTTCCTCCTCTAGACAGCAAGTAAGCCAATATAGATTAAACATATACTATTCTTTTATACATATTTCTATATTTATCATACTGCACCAGAAAAATCAAATAAAAAAGGAATAAAAAATGAGAAAAGAAAAAAAAGCAAACAAATAACAACAAAAAAGATGGGAAAAAAAGATGTTGTGATCCACATTCAGTCCTCATATTCCTCTTTCTGGATGCATGCAAATGGCTCTCTCCATTAAGTCTATTGGAACTGCCTTGAATCACCTCTTTGTTGAAAAGAGCCACATCCATCACAGTTGATCATCACATAATCTTGTTGTTTCTGTGTACAATGTTCTCTTGGTTCTACTCACTTCATTTAGTGTTGGAATCCTTACAAAGTGTTAACTCATTAGAGTTGATAGAGACAATAATTACCTAATTTAGCATGGTTCAGTATGATTGATCTGATCTTACAAGGAGATGTTATGGGCCAGAACTTGAAACAAGCTACTAAGTGGAACTGATAGAAACAATGCTTGTGTTCACCCTTTAGAGAGCTCATCACAAGTATAGGAGATTCACAAAGATTTAGCATCAGTGTAAATTTTTCCAGGCCTTTCTAAAATCAGCTTGTTCATAATTTTTTACAGAACAATAATATTCCATTACTTTCACATATCATAACTTATTCAACCATTCCCCAGTTGATGGGCAGCTACTGATTTTCCAATTCTTTGCCATCACAAAAAGAATTGTTACAAACATTTTTGTACAAGTGGGTCCTTTATCTTCTTTATGATTTCCTTGAGATACAGACCAAGTAGTGACCTCACTGGGTCAAAGGATATAATTTGATAGGTCTTTGGGCATAGTTTCAAATTGCTCTCTAGAATGGTTAGATCAGTGTATAATTCCACCAACAATGTATCAGTGTCCCAATTTTTCCACATCCCCTCCAACATTCAGCATTATCTTTTCCTGTCATCTTAGCCAATCTGAGAGGCATGTGTTGGTACCTCAGAGTTATCTTAGTTTGCATTTCTCTAATCAATAGTGATTTAGAGCATTTTTCTCATATGACTAGAAATGATTTTAATTTCATCACCTGACAATTATCTGTTCATATCCTTTGGCCATTTATCAATTGGAGAATGGCTTGTATTCTTATAAATTTCAAATTGCCTGGTGTCTTCCTTCCTTCCTTCCTTCCTTTCTTCCTCTCTGAACACCAAGTGTATTCTACTCATATGGAAATTCCCATTGTTCCCTTGCCAGCTTATATCTAGGCCACCAGCTGCCTCTGTGCTAGCTTATAAATATGATAAGTCACCCAGGGGTCAGGATGCCAGCAGTGCCATTAAATGATGATTCTAAGTTTTGCCATTTCTGATTCAACAATGACTTGCAGGATACTATAGCTCTGTGGCCAAAAAATAACCCTGATTACTCTTGTTGCCCATCCTTAACTCTCTGAAGAACATTATGGTGTCATGTCTATTTTCTCCCCCCGCCCCCATCTGACTAGAAAATGCCTCGATGCCACAGGCTGAACATAATCTAAAACAGAGCCCTTCTGAACATTCTTGATTCAGAGTCCCTTGATGAAAGATGGTGTCTCTGGACAGCATCCTTCACAGCATATTCCCATACTACTCAGATACCCAGCACTGGTGCCAGCTTCCCCATAGTTCCCTCTTAACTACAGAAACTTTCAGATCTCTTAAGACTGTTGTTGATTTTTTTTCCCCTTATTTTTCCCCCAGTGAGTCTGTCACAATTTCTCCAGGATCTGGAGCCTGGAAGTAACCAAGCAGAACCTAGTCTGTCAGCTGTCTGGGGGTTGGGCGCCAAATTTCTGATATCTTTGGGTTTCGGAAAGTCTTTGCAAATGGGAAGTTTGTGGAGCCACTGAGTGGGGGTGAATGGGTCCTTGTCCTGGAGGCTCGTCAGACTGCAGATACATGTAGCAGACCATTCTGTAGACAGGAAGAAGTCAGCTTCTGAACATGGCCATCTATTCACCACAGATTGGAACGAGTTCTGCTACCTACTGAGCTTTGATTAAGCTCAGATGTACACACACATTTTTTCCCTTGTGGACATTCTCTTCAGGAAGTTGGACTGTGGTATGCCCCAGGCAGATCAGTCATTGTTTGGAACACAAAGCCCTGTGTTTAGAAGTTACATAAGCAAAGATGGAATGGTGAGTACATCTCATTTGGTGACTCACTCCCATCAGCAGCAGAGTTCACATCACTCATCAAAACCTGATGAAGAATGGCCTTCCTGTAGCACCCTTTATCTGAGGATCTCAAGGCACTTGGCAGAGGAGAAAGAATTTTAACATCGAATGCTTATTAATTCTAATCTTAGCCCCAGGTATGATACCACAGATAGAATACTGGACTTCTAGTCAGAAGATTTGAATTTTTTCTCTGGGTTTGAATCTTTTCTCTGTCATTTATTAGCTATGTGACTTTAAGCAAGTTACTGAGCATCCTAATATGTAAAATGGTAATAAAACTTGTCTTACTTGATTTATAGAGTATTGCAGGCAGCAGATGAGACCCTTGTAAATAAAACAAAAAATTATATAAATTAAAGCTTTTATTCTGAGGCCCCCAAAAGTCCCTGAAAAAGGTATCACATCAGAAATGCCCACCTTAGAATTGTGAACGAATCCAACCATTCTGGAAAGCAATTTGGAACTATGCTCAAAAAGTTATCAAACTGTGCATACCCTTTGATTCAGCTGTGTTTCTACTGGGCTTATATCCCAAAGAAATCTTAAAGAAGGGAAAGGGACCCACATGTACAAAAATATTTGTGGCAGCCCTTTTTGTAGTGGCAAGAAACTGGAAATTGAGTGGATGCCCATCAGTTGGAGAATAGCTGAATAAATTATGGTTTATGAATGTTATGGAATATTATTGTTCTGTAAGAAATGACCAACAGGATGATTTCAGAGAGCCCTGGAGAGACTTACATGAACTAATGCTAAGTGAAATGAGCAGAATCAGATGATCTTTATACATGGCAATAACAAGATTGATCATCGGATTAATTCTGATAGATGTGACTCTTTCCAACAATGAGATAATTCAGACCAGTTCCAATGATCTTGTGATGAAGAGAGCCAGCTATATCCGGAGAGAGGACTGTGGGGACTGAGCGTTGGCCACAACATAGCATTTTTACTCTTTTTTGTTGTTGTTTGCTTGCATTTTGTGCTTTTTTTCTTAATTTTTTTCCTTTTTGATCTGATTTTTCTTGTCCAGCAAGATAATTTGTATAAATATGTATACATATATTGGATTTAACATACATTTTAATATGTTTAACATATATTGGATTACTTGCTAGCTAGGAGAGGGGGTGGGGGGAAGAAGGGGAAATTTTGGAACACAAGATTTTGCAAGGATCAATGTTGAAAAATTATCCATGCATATGTTTAAAAAATAAAAAGCTTTAAGGGAAATGAGCAGAACCAGGAGATCATTATACACAGCAACAACAAGACTATACAATGATCAATTCTGATGGAGGTGGCTCTCTTCAACAATGAGATCATTCAAACCAATTCTAATTTTTCAGTGATAAAGAGAGCCATCTATACCCAAAGAGGATCGTGGGATCTGAGTGTGGACCACAACATAGTATTCTCACTCTTTCTATTGTTGTTTGCTTGCATTTTGTTATCTTCCCCAGTTTTTTTCCTTCTTGACCTCGTTTTTCTTGTGTAGCAAGATAACTGTACAAATATGTAAATATATATTGGATTTTACATATATTTTAATAAATTTAACATGTATTGGACTATCTGCCATCTAGGGGAAGGAGTGGGGGGAAGGAGGGGATAATTTGGAACAGAAGGCTTTGCAAGGGTCAATGTTGAAAAATTACCCATGCATATGTTTTGTAAATAAAAAGATTTAATAAAAAAAGAAAAAAAGAAAGAAAAAGCTTTAATTAAAAAAGAAAAAGGAATGCCCACCTACATGGGTTGTATTAAAATAAAGTACCCCACATCTGGGGCCTGCAGTAGTTATTCTGCAACAAGTCCATACATTAAAGTTGCCATATGACCATGAAGAAAATGTGGAAACAAGCAAGCTCTTTCCTGAGACAATTTAGAATAGCCACTCAAGCAGATTAATCCTACCTGTGATTCACCTCAGGCCCCCTCCCCTCCCAAAAAAAATCTCAAGCCTCTCCAAGAACTCTGAGAACAGCAAGAGAAAAAAATGCCTTTATGGCCCTCATTATTACATTACAAAGTTTCAACTTTCCCACGTCCCCCCAAACCTCTTTTCTCTGTTTCTGTCTTTCTCTTTTCTCCTCTTCTGTCTGTCTGTCTGTCTCTCTCTCTGTCCCTCTGTCTCTGTCTCTCTGTCTGTCTCTCTGTCCTTCTGTTTCTTTGTCTCTGTCTCTCTAGCTTTGACTCTATCTTTCTCTGAATGTTTCTTTCTGTTTCTCTCTGTCTCTCTCTGTCTTTCTCTGTTTCTCTCCTTGTCTTTCTCTGTATGTCTCTCTCCTCTCTGTGTATCTATCTCTGTATATGTGTATACACACACATACACACACACACACATATATATATATATATATATGTAATATGTATTTGGGTCTGTTTTTTTAGATCAGACCCATGATTTTGTTGGTAGATGGATATCCAACAAAAAAACAGAGAAGTTCTTGCTCTGCAATATGTAATCTTAAAGAATTGCCTGGAACATTAAGAACTTGGATGACTTTTCCAGGGTCATACAGTCAGTAGATGTTAGAGATAAGATTTAAACTAAAGACACCAGGGATGACTCGTGATTCTATATCATTAATTAAGTCCACTTCAATGATATATGGCTGGAGGAAGAGTTAGTGATCAAACAAGAGATGGAAAGGATACAGAAAATAACATGGACAATTTTGATGACATAAAATGAAAGTTTTTGAACTATCTAAGCCAATACAGTTAAAAATAAAAGGAAAATGGTTAACTAGGAAAAATATTTTCAGCAAGTTTCTCTGAAAAAAGCTATTGTGTCTGATCAATTTTGACAGATGTGTCTCTTTTCAATAGTGAGGTAATTCAGGCCAGTTCCAATGATCTTGAGATGGAGAGAGCTTTCTACACCCAGAGAGAGGATGGTAGGAACTGAGTGTGGATCACAACATAGTATTTTCACCTCTTTTGTTGTTATTTGCTTTCATTTTGTTTTCTTTGTTATTTTTCCCTTTTTAATTTGATTTTTCTTCTGCAGCATGATAATTGTGGAAATATGTGTAAAAGAATTGCACATGTTTAACACATATTGGATTCCTTGCTATCCGGGGGAGGAGAGAGGGGAAAGGGAAGGAAAAAAATTGGAGCATAGGATTTTGCAGAGGTGAATATTGAGAATTATATATGCATGTGTTTTGAAAAAAATATATATCGTTTCCAAATTAGGCTTATAATGGCAGTAAGATTTTTGGGACACCATATATTAGGAACTGATTCAAATTTATAAAACAAGAATCATTCCCCAAGTGACAAATATTCCTAATTTATTCTTTTTGTAGACCAATAAGGAGTGTTTTTTGTTTTTTTTTAAACCATCTTAAAGATGTTAAAATGATTATAGAATGGTCAATAAGTTTTGTCACTGTTTTCATCCACTCTTTAAAGCTTAACTCAAATGTCCCCAACTCTAAGAAGTTTGCTTTGATCCCTTGAATCAGTTTAGATTTTTTCTTTCTGACCTTACTTTGTTTCATATCTTTCTTTTTTCTTATTTATTTCTCATTTTTGTGTAAACAAAAAAAAAATTTCTTTTAAAAATTTTTTGTTCTAAATTTTCTCTCTCTCCCTCTTCCCTTCTTCTTCCTTGAGAAGGTAAATAATTTGATATAGATTGTACATGTACAGTATTCCAAAACATTTTGATATTAGCCATGTTACAAAAATAAACACAGATCAAACTTCCCTTCCCCCTCAGAATAGTGAAGAAACTTAAAAAAAATAAAAAAGCATGCTTCAATCTGTATTCAAATTTCATCAGCCTATTCTCTGGAAGTTGATAGCATTCAGAATTGTCTTGGATCATTGTATCGCTGAGAACAGCTAAGTCATCAAGATCAATTTTAGTCAATTGATCATTGTTTAATATTGCTGTTACAGTGTATAAGGTTCTCCCAGTTCTGCTCACTTCATTTTATATCAATTCATGTAAGTCTTCTCACATTTTTCTGAAAGCATCCTGCTTATGACAGCTCTTTTTGTAGTGGCAAAAAAATTGGAAATTAAGAAAATACTCATCAATTGGGAAATGGTTGAACAAGTGATACTATATGATTGGGATGGAATACTGTTGTGCTATATGAAATGACAAACAGGGTCCTATGACCCTTACAGGGCCTAGAAGTAGGCTCTACATACTGGGAAGCAAAAGATTAAATATTTACAATATTGTAAATATTTGTTGCTATATCTTGGGGTGGAGGTAGGTGGAGGAAAGAGTAAAGATAATCAGTTAAGTGAGACAATTCAATACATTTTCCTTCCTCTGCTCTTCTGTTAGAGCCTGGTGAGTTATAGTATAATCAAGGCTGACAATGCTGGCAGAAAACAGAGATATACAAGAACTCATGGGCCTATCAGGGAACCACTTGGCCCTAATGCTATTGGTACCAATGAATCATTGAACTGGAAAAGGAGCAATCTTAGCCAGCCTCTTTGGTCTGTCAAATCTGTATTCAAATTGATTTAACACTAGGAGGAGTTATGTAACCTGTTTAAAAATCTTCATTGCTATATTTAATGTGTGTGTATGTGTCTGAGATGTTCTGTTTTTACATTTCCTTCATTTCCAAATATAGCCTCCATTCCCTATCACCCTCTATATAAAAAGAATAAAAAAGAAAGAGTGGGATAGAGGAGAAAGCAATTGAGCAAAACTAACCAAGTCATTCTGATGGTATAATCAATGCTCCACAACCAGTCCACCTCTGCAAAGAAGGGAGGGAAGCACATTTCCT
This sequence comes from Sarcophilus harrisii, assembly GCF_902635505.1. NCBI lineage: Eukaryota > Metazoa > Chordata > Mammalia > Dasyuromorphia > Dasyuridae > Sarcophilus > Sarcophilus harrisii. The sequence continues at coordinate 327,470,818 of NC_045427.1, forward strand.
CATCTCTTTCCCGTGGCCAAGCTTGGTCATTATAATTACACAGTGTTTAGTTTCTTTTTTTTCCCCCACTGACATTGTGTAAGCATTTTCCTAGCTCTGCTTTATCTAGCTAGTTCTTAAAGTTATCTAGCAAAGACTTCTAAGGTCACAGGTTTAGAGACATGTTTAGTTTCTCTTTTATTTATTTTACAGACTAGATTCAGAGGAATTACTTCTCTTTACTTGCCCAAAGTAAGTTATTCTGTGACTTGACCAGTAATTTTCAGTCAGGATTAAAGCTGGTTCTGTGACTCTAAAACCCATTCTTTCCATTATACGACTGATTTTCCTTTCTTCTAAACAATTCTGCTTGGAAGAAGTCTATGATGCAAGTGGTTTTAAAATTATCACAAGTTGTTAAGCCACTCATAAGAAAACTGGGCAAGTAAGGTAAGCTTAAATCCTCTAAAAGTTCATGGCTCATTTAGGTTAAAATGTGCACATTCACAAGTTAGTGATAGTAAATGTTTATGTTAATACCAGAAAGATGTGTGAAACTAAAAACCATTAAGATTAAAATCCTGTGTCTAATAGTAGACCAAATAAAAAAGTTTTCCAAAATGACATCAGGATTTGTTTTTTGTTTTTGTTTTTGTTAAGAAAAGGGTGGGAGAGAAGATTATTACTTTTTTTTTAAGTACAAATTTCTTGATTTATATTCTCTTTATTTTCTTTCATGTTTGCTCTCAGGGTCTTATCTGATGAAGCCCTCTTGACAAGAAAGGATTGGAAGCCACATAAAAATTTTTCCAAGGATAATTTTTTTTAAAAGTTCCATTATATTAGGCCTGGTTTTTCTTTTATGGTCTTATCTTTAGGTCATTCTGTCATTCTCAAGGAAATGTGAGTCCCATACTAGACAAAGTTTGAGAGGGCAAGATGCCTTATCTAACCTTTTTTATCTAAATATTTTCCCCAGCCAGTCACCATCAAAGCTCTTTACTTAGCAGTCATTCAGTCAACAAACATGATATGTGCCTACTAAATTTAAGTTCCAAGCTTTGTGCTAAGAGATAGAGATACAAATAAAAAACATAAAATAGTTCCTACCTTCAGGGAACTTCTTTTCTACTTAATAAATATCTGCTGAAACGGCATTAGATATCTCAGTCCTGTTTCAGTTTTGGCTCAACTTCACACATTTTAACTGCCTTTTAAATAAATAAATAAAATGTCTTGATACCATATCTTCAGTTTTTAATTCAATAAAAGACCATTTTTGCAGACTATCTTTTTTGTTGTTTTTTGCTCTGATGTGACAAAAGTATGAGTCCTAAGACAGACTAGTCAAAGCAAATAATAACTATAGTGTATTTGCCCAGAGTCACCCAGTGAAGAAGTGTTAGGTATGCACAGTCCTATTTGAATTCAGCTTTGTCTGACTCCAGGGTCAGTGTTCTATCCTCTTCGCCATCTAGTTACCCCTCATTCTCTATAAAGTTCATGCCTTCTTTCTGCTATTACCCCAATCCTTTCTCCTTTTCCCATTACAGTGCATCTTCATCCCTGACTTGAATCATTTCCATTTCATATTTCATTATATAATAATAACTGACTATGTAGTCCTCTTTAAAATTTGCAAAGTGTTTCATATAATTTATTTCTCTTGAATTATATTAAAATAATCCTGTGAGGTTGGTACTACATGTATTATTCCCTGGCTTCTTTTAAATCCCAATTAAAATCCCATTTTTTTACTGAATGGTAAACTTTGCCAACTTCTCTTAATTCTAGTGCCTTCCTTCTGTTGATTACTTTTATTTATCCAGTATTAAAGCTTAATTTGTGCCTATAAATATGTTTATATATGTGTACATATACACATATATAAGTTTACATGTTGTTTCTCCCTGTTAGATCGTAGCCTCGTTGAGGGCAGGGACTCTCTTTAGCCTCTTTTTGTATCTACAATGCTTACTTAGCACTTAATGCTAAGGCCTTTAATGAATGCTTATTAATTAATTTATAATTTTACAAATGAGAGAACTGACATTCAGACAGATATTATGATTTGCTCATAACCAAACAACTAAATATCTAAGACAAGATTTCTATCTTCTTGAGCCAAATTTCCAACACTCTAAACTATGTTACACATTATCCTTTCTTATTCTTATTCCTGTCCCAATTCTTGTCAAGCATTCTGATTTTTTTCCACCAACTGTTTTGAAAAATCATCAGATTCACCAGAACTCAAATTTCTCAGCATGTGATATTGAGACATATGACATTCTCCAAATCCTGGGATCACTGGGCTGACTAACTGTCATTCGTCCAAGTGTACAGCTCATTATGGAAAGCCTTTCAAAGACAGTTGTTTTTATTTTTAACACGTCATCTTTTATTGAATTAAAAAAATAAAGATATAGTTTTAAAAATCTCATAAACATACAAATTAATTGCAAACTACTTCTTATCTTTAGTTTACTCATCTGTAAAATGATTATATTCGATTAAATGATCCTTAGAATTCTTCTGAGCTCTAACTCCTTCAGAATAGTTCCCCAAAGACTATTTCCCTGTATTTAGACTTTTAAAAAAAATTAAGCCAGAGATTTGGAAACTCTTTCTATTACTTGTTTCCTCGGGGGATTTATAAAGGCAGCTTAGTTCAGTGGAGAAAACTCTGGAGATGAGTACGTGCATTCAAATTTCAACTCTGTCATTTGGAATCTGTGTGTTCTTGAACAAATAGGGGAGTAACATGAGCAGAAGATGGATGAGAATGGGGAGAGACTTGGAATAGGGAGATAAATTAGAAGGCTTTTGAAATAATCCAGATGAGATATGGGTCTGAACTAGTGGCTATAGAAGAAGGGAAAAATTGATGTATATGAGAGATGTTGTGAATGTGGCAAATGATTTGGATAATGGTGTGAGTGAGAGTGGAGGAGTTGCAAATAATACCAGGGTTGCAATCCTAAGTGACTAGAATGATAATAGTGCACTTGACAATAATGGGGAAGTTGGAAAGAGTACAGGATTTAGGGGAAAATAATGAATTTTGTTTTGGACATGTAAACTGAGATGCCTAAAGGACATCTATTTTGAGATGTTCAAAAAGCAGTTGGTGATGTGTGACTAACTCAGAAGAGAGTCTAGGCCTGGATATCAAGATCAGAAATCACTTCCATATAGGTGATCATTGAATCCATGAGAACTAATCACCAAGTGAGGGGTGAATTCTACTTGTACCTCCATATTTTTTTCCTTTTGTGATATTATATTCTAAGATTTCCTCTGGTGTTTAATAGAAGCTGCTAGCTCTTATATAATCCTGACTATAATTCCTTGGTAACTGAACTTTTTCCAGGATACTTAGCAGTATTATTATTTTATCTATAGGCTTAGACCTATATGTCTAAAAATATTTATAACAACTCTTTTGGGGTGGTAAAGAACTAAAAATTACAGGGTTACTCAGGAATGGTTGAACAAATTGTGGCATATGAGTGCAATGGAATAAAAAATGATGAACTTAAGGATCTTAGAAAAATATGGATAGACTTGCATGAAATAATAAAGAACAAAATGAACAGAACCAAAAGAATTGTTGTATACAGTAAGAACAACTTTGAGTGAATAACTCATTTTGATTATTATAAATATCCAAATTAACTACACAGGACTTATGAAAAGAGATACTATGTTCAGAGAAAGAACTGATAAACAGATGTATAGAATTATTATGTATGTATATATACATATACATAATAATAATATATATTCATACTATACATATATAAAGGCTATATATGCATACTCTATACATAAAACATAAATACATATTTATATATACGTATATTTATACATACATATATGTATGGGTGTATATGTAAATGTGTGTGACACACATACATATTTGTGCCTAATAGTAATCATCTCTAACTCTAAGACAGGGCAGAGAGGAGGGAAGAAGAAGAAAAAAAGAGAAAGTTACATGATTATTTTATGATCTTAAAAAGACAGCAATATTGTAAAGAAAAACAGCTTTGGAAGAAATAAGAATTCTGATCAATGCAATATCCAACCATGTCTCCAGAGGACCTATGATGAAGCAGGCTACTTCCCTAACAGGGAAGAGATGAATGCAGTGTATAAAACCACGTATTTTTGGATATCATCAATATATGGATTGGATTGCTTGACTATACTTATTCATTACAACTGTTTTTCCCAGTTTTTAATTTGGGGAAGAGGGGATTAGCAATAGTGATGTCAAAGAAAAAAAAGATCATTGTAACATTTTTAATGCACAGAAAAGATAAAAACTCAAAAGGATGAGCAAGACAATTTTGAAAGTAACATGAATGAAAGTACATGAATGTTGAAAACTATCTTTGTAGGTATCAGAAAAATGAAATTGTAAAAGAAAACAAAAAATCCCCAAAACACATAAAATTTATCATAGAATTTTTTTTAAAGCAAGTTGTATGAAATGAAGATTTACAATCTCATATGGATACCTTCTTTTGTGTTCTTCTCTATGTGAGAAAATGCCCTTTTTTGTTTAATAATGTTTGTTTAACTTTTTTAAATCAAGAGGAGATGGGGTCAAGGAGAGCTGTAGAAAACCCTCTTCTTTACTTGATTGAAGGAGGAGGTAGGGAATAAATATCTGAGTGATACAAGATAAAGAAAGAGGAGAAGAAAAAGCTCTCAGTGAATGGCCTCAATTTTTTCATTGGCATGAGTTGAAGTGCTTAGCGGACAGGGTTGGGAGACAAGTATCCTTATTCCTAACCTTGACCACTTGAGGGAAAGGGGTTGTATGGAAAAGAGGAGTGAGGGAAGCAGTCATCAAGAGGAAGCCAGATCTCAGTGAGTAACAGAAGATTAGAAAGAGTGAGATGGAAGGAATGAGAAAAAAAGAGACTTAAGAGAAAGAGAGGCTTGTTGATTATGGAGCAGGCATTCCAGACAGTACAATGGAAGGGATGATCATATCTGAAGTGGAACATTATGGGATTGAATTGAGTTGGATAAGAATAAGGGAGTGTATACTTGAGGAACTGGGTTTGTAAATTGGCAGCTAGGGGTTAAGAATCACTGGGATGGAGGGGAATGAAAAGATTATAAGGGATATATGCTCGCTACTAAAGAGTCATTCCAAGCAGAGTAATAGTAACTTCATAAAGTTCTATTAAGGGAGAAATATTTTTTGGACTGTTCAAAGTCCTCCCTCAAGGTCCAATTTATAGCAAAGGTGCTATGATTCTCCAGAAGATTCATATCACAAGGTGGCAGGAGCAGAAGCAGAGAAGGCATGAAAGACTGAAGTTTGGGGCCTGCCCTAGAAAAGGCTCCAGGGTGAGGATCAAGGAGATTCTGTCCCAGAATGGTATAAACCAGGAAAAGACCCTACAGGCCACAGAAGCTGGGAAATATGTGACTGGGTCTTGTCTCGTGGCAGATACTTGGGGTCCAGAGCTGGAGAAGTCCCTGGAGACTATAAGGATGCTCAGAGGTGAACAATAGGATTTTAACCTTGATTTCCTCAGTTCTTGATGGAGGTTTCCATTTTTCTAACTGTAGTGTCCTCCTCAGATCTCTGTGGTCCACCAAACTCATTTGGTCAAGATGTTTGTTTGTGCTTTCTGGTCATAAGAGCTTGCATTAGCTTCCCTGCAAGGACCCACTTTGGGTACCCATGGTTTCTGGATGGCTTTTAGCTGACACTTTGCTGGAGTTGGCTGAAATTTCTCTCTGGCTTTATTACTAATTATTTAATCTGGGCTTCTTTTTGGATCATCTCTTGGAGCCTATGTGGAAGAGCTTCTCTATGACACTTCATGTCTACATCTTAACCAGAAGTTCCCTTTCCCAGGGCTCTTTCCACTAGATTTGTTCTTTCTCAGTTCTCTCGCTTTACAAAGCTGACACAATCATGTTTCAAAGCTCTTGTTTGGTCATGCTCCTCCAACTTTGCGTCAACCAAGGTTTAAAAACAAAAATTGAGGTAGGTGCAAATCTTCATGATTTCATTTGGCCAAATGCCCTTCATTTTGGAATTTCATCCCTAAGTCCTGAACAGCTATAAATCAGTGAAAGGACAGTGGGAACCTCACAAGAGCAGCTTCTCATTAGTGACCCTTCTCTTTTCTTCTCTCATCCAAGCTGGAAGCAACATGGTAATAGCCTTTCTCATTTTGGCCCAAAGGTGGACTCAGGGAGGGGAAAGGTTCTTAAGAATCAAGAGAAGTCCTTGTCCAGGTTTGGACCAGGGTCAGTCAATTTGCTTGGCAACTTGGGTACAAATCTCCCTGCCTTTTGCTTGCATGTTTCTCTCACTTTTCCCTGCTCCACCTTCCTAAAATGCCAGCCAGTTCATGACTTAGAATTTATCCCCCAAGGCTCAGGCTTGGCTTCAAAAACAAAGAAAGTTCACCAGGCTTCCAGCATTGGCCCCTTATTTTGCCCCTACTCTGCTCCACATGAAAAACAGTTTTGCAATTTTGCTTCTATAGGCATTTCTGTGATTTCCAGTGGGGTCCCTAGTGCCACTAGCTGCCAAGAATGGGACCTTTACACTTCACAGAAGGAAGAGAAAAATATGCTTGTTCTGTAGCAACCATCAAGCAAAGGACACACTGAAACCAAACAGAAACAGCAGCAGGGGCAAGGCAGGGCAAGGTCCTGGCATTTCATTAACCAGGGCTGGCTAAGAATGAATAAATGAACTCAACAGTCTTCAAATTTGGCTAGTGAGGACAAGCAACATTGGGGGACACAGAAAAATCTTTCTTTAGCCACTGTCAACTGACTGAATGGAATTTAATTAATGAGTTAAAAGAAAATCTATTTAAATTATTTTAATTTGGGGAAATGAGGTGATAAATGGACTTTTTCTTACTATTATCTGGGTGAAAAGATTCTAAACCATGGATTCAGAAGAATCTACCTTTAGTCTCCAGGCCAGCCCTTAGCTATTGTCTGATTTTTTCTTGATATATCATGAAAACAAAAGCAGCATATTATGAATTTCCTCTCTATGACGGTTGTGCCTTTAGAACTAGGATGCTTTTACCAAGCCAGTGCTAATTTCATACTCTCCAGAATTATCAGTCAAATATGCAACAATGGGGAAAACTTACTGAGCCACAACCACTGGTACTTGGAACTCAACAAGTGCTTTCTTTGAAAAAAGCTCTTTAAAAATTTTGAACTTGACAAGCACCCTGAAAAAGGGCATTGCTATCTACACAGTAGAATATAGAGATTATATATGACACCATAAATCTCTGACCCCATAGTGTTTGCTTTTTTGAAACTATATAATAATTCAATGTTATTTTCAAAACTGTCCTACATGTCTGTTCTTCTTTATGAGTTCCTTTCTGTTCTCTTCTAAATATGTTTCAGTGGTTCTCTTCTTCTTCTTCTTCCTCTTCTTCCTCTTCCTCTTCCTCTCCTGCTCGTTCTCCTTCTAATTCTCCTTCCCCTTCTTCTTCCTTCTTTTTCTTCTCATCACCATCACCATTCTCCTTCCAGCTCCTCTTCTCCATCTCCTCAATTAAAAACAGAAAACAAAATCTAACAAATAAGCATAGTCAAGCAAAACAAGCCTTAGCACACCTTTGCCTAAAAATATGTCTTCATATTTTAAATACACAAACGCTATTGGTTTGATTAGAGTTCTTAAGTATTTCAAAATTTTTTTCTTTACAGTATCATTATATAAATTATTCTCTTGGTTCTGTTCACTGAACTCTCTCAATTTGTATTTCCCAGGATTCTCTAAAATTCCCTCTGTCATCATTCTTATGGAACAATAATAGTTCTATTCTGAACTATAGTTTGTTCAATTATTCCCCCAGTGATGGACACTTCCTCCCCCCACACACCTTAATTTCCAAATCTCTTCTTTTATCTTTTCTCTTTAATCCCTCCTCTACAATCAGGAAGTTTGTTCTGCTTTCAGTTAGTCCCTCCCTAGTATTATTTTCTCCTCTTAAGCATCCCTTCTCTATCCTTGCCTGTTTCCTGGTTGAGTTTGATTTATTTCTACATGCAACTCTTAGTGGGTGGGTGTGTCTAAACTTCTTTTGTTTAGTTCGGATAAAAGTGAGATATTTACCCGATGCCTACCCCCTCACAACTTCCTCCATGTTCTTAAATCTTTTCTAAACAACCTTAATCATGAAAAATTATAACATAACCCCCATTTCCACTCAAATCTAGGTCTGTTTTCCTGAGGGGCAGTTCTGTGACTGCATGCTGAGAGAGAAGGAGACAGATAATCGGAGACAGACAGACAGAGAAAAAGGCAACTTCTGACTTCTGAGTAAGAGGCTACTGTACTTCCAATGCTACATACTGGGTAGGCAATGAAAGGACTTCATGTGGTAAGAAGACTTCAGGAGTGACACTAGAAAAAGGCAAAGACTTTTTCAGATGACAGATCTCCTCAGAACTATAAATAAATGTAAAAATCTTTCTGCAGGAAAGTAAAAGAAGAAGGAGATTGTCAGATGCAAGTAAAAGAGAAGAGGGTGACAAAAGGAAAGGCATATTGGGAGAGGGATAGCCAAAAGCAAAATATTTTTGAGTAGGGACAGAGTGAAAGGAGAAAGAGAAAAAGAATAAATAAGGGAAATACAATTAACAATAGTAATTGTGAAAAGAATTTTGAAACAAGTTTCTCTGGTATAAAAGTCTCATTTCTCAAACATGTAGGGAACTCTTTATAAAAAGAGCCATTCCCCAACTGATAAATGATCTAAAGGGATGAACAGTTTTCAGATGAAGTAATCAAGCTAATTATAGTCATATTGAAAAGAAAAATATCTCACTATTCATTGGAGAAATAAATAAAAATTAAAAAAAATTATGAGGTAACTACTTTATACCTATTAGATTGATGAATAGGACAGAAAAAGAATGTGAAAATGTTGGAGGGAATATGGGGGGGGGGGGGGAATGGGATATTAATGCATCTTTGTAGAATTGTAAGCTGGTTCATCCAATCAGTGGAGCAATTTGGGAGTGCCAAAAGGGCTGTAAAACTAGCATACCCTTTGACCTAAAAATATCTCTACTAGCATATACTCCAAAAGAGATTTCTTAAAAAGGAAAGGGAAAAGGACCCATATGCACAAAGATATTTATAGCAGCTCTTTTCTTTCTTTTTTTCTGAGGCAGTTGGGGTTAGTGACTTGTCTAAAGTCACACAGTTAGGAAGAGTCAAATGTCTGAGGTCACATTTGAACTCAGATCCTCCTGAGCTCAGTGCTGGTACTCTATCTAGCAACATCTAGCTGGCCCAATATAGTAGCTCTTTTTTTAGGGCAAAAAATTGGAAATTGAGGGGATGCCCATCACCTGAAGAATGATTGAATAAATTGTGAAATGTGATTATGATGGGATACTACTGTATTATCAAAAATGATGAGCAGGATGCTCTCAGAAAAACCTGGAAAGATTTCTATGACCTCATGCAAAGTGAACTGTACTATGTACCTACAAAGTAACAGCAATAATGTAAGATGATCAATTGTGAATGACTGTTATTCTCAAAGATACAATGATCCAAGACAACTCTGACGGACTTATGATGAAAAATGCTATTCATACCTAGAGAAAGGATTGATTTGTTTGGATACAGAATGAAGCATACCTTTTAAAAACTTTATTTTTTTTGAGTTTTTTTGGGGGAAAAAAGGGAGGTATGTTTTCTTTTACAACATGATTTTTATGGAACTGTTTTGCATAACTTCATGTGTCTTCTCAATGAAGGGGGTGGAGTGAGGAGGGAAGAAGAGAGATTTTGGAACTCAAAGTTTTAAAAACAAATGTTTAAAATTGTTTTGCATGTAACTGGCAAAAACAGGTTTGTTTGTTTTTTTAAGAATTATAAATGAAGAAACTGAGGCATATAGCGACTATGATTTGCCCAGGGTCATACAATCTCCACGTACTTAGATCAAAATTTGAATTCAGGTCTTTCTGATTCAAGGCCTAGTGCTATATCTATTGCATCAACTAGTTGCATAAAAGGCCTTTATAAATAGTTTATTAATCTCTTTATGAAAATAAGCTGTGAGCACCCTGGCCATATCCCTGACTTCCTTTGTTTAAAAAGCTAAATATTGATAAGAGCAATTATCTCCTCTACACCCACAATCCTTTTCTCCTTGGGTAAACTGAAGTTATTTTAAATCTTGCCCCAAACCAAAAAGCTCATTTATTCTGGTTTATTATATTTTCTATTCTAATCTGTTTAACTTCTTCTCCACCTCCAATTCTTCCTTACTGCTTATCAGTAAAATTGCACAAATCACATTCCTTACCTGTCTCAGTTTTCTCATTTGTAAACAAGGGATAATAATAACACCTACCTTCCTGGGTTGTTGTGAGGATCAATATGTGTAAAATACCTTGCAAAACTTAAGAGTACTAAATAAATGTTATTTTTAGTGTTATTATCGGATAGCTAGATGGTAAAATGGATAGAATGCTGGGCTTGGGGTCAGGAAGACTATTTTCATGAGTTCAAATCCACCCTCAGACACTTATTAGCTGTACAATCCTGGGCAATTTACTTAACTTGGTTTACCTTAGCGTGAAATCTATAAAATAAGGTAGAAAAAGAAATGGCAACCCACTCCAATATTCTTACCAAGAATATCCCAAAATAGTGTCAGAAAGAGTCAGATAAGACTGAACCACCAAAATTATTATTATTATTATTCCAGTGGTTAATGAGAGGAAGCTAGACTGGCAACTTATCTCCATTTTAAGAATTATTAGGGGAAGTATCCTTTATTATGAACTCCTTAGAACTGAATTCTTATACAGCATATATTTGATGTGTGGAATATAGATATAATTTTAGCCCAATAGTCCCTTGAGGTTAGAGTATCAAAGAAACAGATATGGATCCTAGGTCCTGCTTGCTCCTTCTACCCAAGGCTGTCATTATGAGCATAGATCTCCTCCTAAGTCTCCACAAAAAGAAAATCTTAGTGTCATTTGGAGACAGGGTTGACCAAATACCAAGTCAGATATCTTTCCACCACAAAATTCCCAGCTATATTTATATTACATATCCAACCATATATTCCAGAAGTTATACTCTTTTCTCCCTCCTTTCTTCACTCCTGCACCTACTAGCAACTACCTTCCAGGATTATTTTGCAGGTCAATATGCTTAAAGGACTTTTTTCCATTCTTTCCCTTATTAAAACCCATAGAACAGAACCACTCCAATCCTAGATCCTTTGTTTTTTTTTTTTGTTTGTTTGTTTTTTTAACTCCCTCAATACCTTCTGAAGATATTATTGTTCTGAATATTGTGAAGAACACTTGATTCTTCTCCTTCTATTAGATTAACACTTCATGATCTTACTGCTTTTCCCAATTGTTCAAATAAACTTTCCATTCTAGGTTTCTCTTGATTCTTGTCTTCCTACTTGGTTCCTACTCAGCTGTGGTATTCTCATCAAGATTGCTTGGGTGAGGGAAGAAAATAAAAGGAAAAAAGTCTCATGATAACTTTATTACATATTTAAAAGGAACAGTAAGTAGTACATAGTAGATTTTGAATTTTATGTACAATCATCTTTGTTTTCCTATTTATGTTATGAAAACGTTTATTTTATTTCTTAATTCAGAATAAAATAAACAAAAAATTTAAGTCCTCTATTCCATTAATGATCTTTTTTTTTAATTGTTAGCTTATACACAGCTTTGCAGGAGTAAGATGTTCTCAGTTGTAAGCCTATATATTTTGTCCTTTGGAAATGTTATATATATTCCAAGATCTCTTCTGGTTTTATATGATCCTGACTGTATTCTGAGTTTATCAGTTCTCTCTTTGGACGTGGATAGCGTTTTTCATGAGGGGTTCTTTGGAATTGTCTTGATCAGAGTAGCTGAATCCTTCACAATTATCATCCCTATATAATTACTGCTACTGTGTACAATATTCTCCTAGTTCTGCTCATTTCACTTTGCATGACTTTATAAATGCCTTTTCAGATGTTTCTGAAACCATCTTGTTCATTTCTTATAACACAATTGTATTCCATTTTAATTATGTACCCTAACTTGTCCAGCCATTTTCCAAAAGTGTCATTCCCCCAACTTTTCTAGCTCCTTTTGTATGCTGCCTCCCCTTCAGATTGTAAGCTTGTTAAGGGCAGAGACTTTCTTTTTATTAATTATATCCCTGGCTTTAGTATAGTGCCTGGACACTTTGTAGGCATTTAATAAATATTTAATGAATCAGATTAGATAACTAAACACATTATGGGGAGGTTTTTTTCCAGTAGAGAACAGATGAAACTCTGAACTTCTTTCAGCTCCCAAATTCTGTCTTTCAGGAAAGTAATTTCTTTTCTGAAATCTGGCATCCAGGTCTTCCGTGGCCACAACCATTGCTAGCTAACAAAATCTTTGCTTTAACTGGATAATAGCTTACCTGGACCTACTCCAAAGAGAAATAAATGTCACAGTCTTTCAGGAGCAACATCCTTCACTCCCAACCTGGACAAATGCATCTGCCTGTCAGAACCAATTATTATCTCTGTCCTCCTAAAAGAAGGCCCCTTGGGTTGAAACAGCAACTCAATGGAACAAAAGATCCTTTGACTTGCCAATCCTTATAAAGCAGAGGAAAAAGCCAAGCCTAGATGGCACATAGCTTTCTTAGGAGATGTTTTCTCAAATGGCAATTAAACCTTCATTGGACAATTTTACTGCTCAACTGGCTGCTGTTTGGGGACCTACAACTTGTCCATGTGATCCTGTGATGGCATTATTTGGGTTTACTGACATTCATAACTGAGGGAACAGGCTGACCTTTTCTAATATTGAGATGCTAGGCCTCCTGTTCCAAGATCTCCAAGGGCTTCACAAACTTTGGGGAAAAAATAATCACTATGGTGCCTTATACAGACTAAGTACTTAGTAAATGCTCTCTCTCTGTCCATCTCTTTCTTAATGTGTTCTCTATTTCTTTTCTTTCTTTCCTTTTCTTTTTTCTTTTCTTTGCTGTGCAATTGGGGTTAAGTGACTTTCCCAGGGTCACACAGCTAGGAAGTGTTAAGTGTCTGAATCTAAATTTTAACTCAGATCCTCCTGACTTCAGGGCTGGTGCTGTATCCACTGCACCACCTAGCTAGGTGTACTCTGTTTCTCTATAGCTTTCTCTCATTCATCTATCTGTTTTTCTATCATCTATTTATTTCTATTATTCATCTTTTTTGTGTGTCATCCATTTATTATCTCTCATCTAACTCTATTTGTATCTATTGTCTTTTATCTATATTATTTATATTATCTATAACTATCTCTATTATCTAAATCTATTATCCATTTCTCTTTTATCTGTTTATATCTATATACCTAACAGAGAGTTACCTTTCTGTCTCTATTACCCATCTGTCTGGGTCTGGTTCTATATCTATCTATGTTATTTCAGTACTTAAATGTTTGTTCTCTCATCCATTTGAAATTTGGATTCTGAGTTTCTGCAGAACATAGGTGTTGAAAAAATGGGGGTTTGTGGTAGTGAGTAGCTTAGGATTTCATCATGGAAAGTGCTATTTTATTCTTCAGATGTAATCCCATTATATCACCTATTTGATTTGTCTATCTCATTTTTTATCTATAGCACCTGTAAAAAATATAGGTAATGATGTAGTAATTCAATAGATTACTGTAGGTCATAATTGTGGCAATATGCATTTTTCATTCATTTTGTTTTTCAAGTGTAGATTGCGATGTTGAACTCCTTTGAATCACAATGACTCTTATTTAAAAGGCTCTGTGTGATTACAAGCTTTAATAAAACCTATCAATTGAAGCAATAAACATATATTAAATGCATCCTATTATCTCAAAATATCATAGGCAAACAAGAGTGTTCAGAGAATATTTCTATTAATAGGAAGGAGGGGAATAAGCATTTATATAGCACTTACAATACAAAGTGCTTTTTACATTATTTACATTATGTTATATTAATTCATTTGATTCTCACAACAACTCTATAAGGTAAATGATATTAAATTTTACAGTTTTGGGAAACTGAAGCAGAGGTTAATTAGCTTGCCTAGGATCACATACTTAGAAATTATTTGAGATCACATTTCAGCTCATCTTCACTTTGGACTTCCTACAGGACTTCCTCTATGACACTGGAAAACACTTTGGGTAAGTCATAGAACCTCCTGAGCCTCAGTATCCTTATCTATAAGATGAAAGGGTTCCATTAAATGCCATTTGGGCTTTCAGCTCTAGCATTGTTTTCCTATGACCTATGCTTCTGCTTTATTCCTCAATTGATGTTGATCTTCAATAGGTCCATTGATCTCCAATGGATTATTGAGCAAAGTAATTTTCAAGGTTAAATCTATCATGACATTTTGCATATTCTTAATTTGTGATAGATGCTTTACTTGAAGAGAATACTGAAGGTTATACTTTGTGCGATTGAATAAAACATTTTTAAAAGCACAGAATAACCTTATATTTGGTATGTGCTATGCATGAACTTAGCATATACTTATCCAAGGTATATGTAATAATTGATTAATTCAACAGATTACTTCAGGTCAAAATACTTAGCAGAATATCTGGAATGTAGCAAGAGAAGTTTAGGGTTACCCAAGACTCAAACCTATTTTTGCATATTTCTCTCCATCTTGGTGGAAAGTAGAAGAACAAATGATAGAGCTTGTCTTGATTCACATTTGGTCCTTTCTACCTCCCCTTCTTATCAAAATATTTCACCAACTTAGTGGTACTTGATGTTTTTCTTCATTTTAAATCTATCTGCCTTTAATGTGAAAATCAACTGAAACTACTTCAGAGATTACTTATGAATGACAATCCAAAAAACAAGGAAAGAAAAGAATAATCCAATGCCTAAAAATACAGGTAGAAATATTAATGCATCCTTTTTAGATCACGATGCAATAAAAATTATGTGTAATAAAGTCATAGAGAAATAGAATAAAATTAAGTGGAAACTAAATAATCTAATCCTAAAAAATCCTAAAGAAAGATAATAGAAACAATCAATAATTTCAACAAAGAAAATAGCAATAATGAGACAACATACCAAAACTTATGGGATGCAGCCAAAGCAGTATTAGGTAAAATATTATATCTCTAAACACTTACATGAACCCAGAAAGAGGAGATCAGTGAATTAGACATACAATGAAAAAGACTAGGGGAAAAAAAAAAACTAATAAAGAATTCCCAATTAAATACCAAATTAGAAATTCTGAAAATCAAAGAGGAGATGAATACAACTGAAAGTAAGAAAACTATTGAATTAATACATAAAACTAAGAGCTGGTTTTGTGGGAAGTGACCAATAAAATAGATAAAACTTTCATTAATTTATTTTTAAAAAAAAGGAAGAAGAAAACCAAATTACTAGTATTAAAAATGAAAAGGGTGAATTCACCACCAATTAAGAGGAAATTAGAGCAATAATCAGAAGCTATTTTGCTCAACTGTATATCAATAAACACAACAATCTAAGTAAAATGGATAAATAGTTGCAAAATTATAAATTATCCAGATGAATAGAAGAGGAAAGACAGTTCTTAACTAATCTATTGTAGTAAAAGAAATTAAACAAGCCATCAATGAACTCCCTAAGAAAAACCTCCAAGGCCAGATGGATTTACAAGTGAATTCTATCAAACATTCAAGGAACAATTAATTCTGATACTATATAAACTATTTGGATAAGTAAGCAAAGGAGGAGTTCTGCCAAATTCCTTTTATGACACAAATATCTAAACAAGGAAGAGCCAAAACAGAGAAAGAAAATTTTCAACCGATTTCCCAATAAGATCAAGGGTGAAACAAGGATGTCCATTGCCTCCATTATTGTTCAGTATTATGCCAGAAATGTTACCATTAGCAGTAAGAGAAGAAAAAGAAATGGAAGGAATTTAAAAAGACAATGAGGAAGTAAAACTATCAGTTTTTGCAGATGATATAATAGTATTTTTAGAGAATCAACTAAAAAATTACTTGAAATAATTAATAACTTTAGCAATATAGTAGCATACAAAATAAACCACATATGAGAAATTCCATTTAAAATACTGTAGATAACACAAAATACTTGGGAAGCTGTCTATCGAGACATACCCAGAAGCTATATAAGTCAGAAGCTATATAAGTACCATTATAAAACATTCTTTACATAAATAAAGTAAGGTTTAAAAAAAATTGGAAATATACCAATTGCTTATGGGTAGGCTAAGCTAATATAATCAAAATGACAGTTTTATCTAAATTAAAGTACTTATTCAGTGACATACTATCAAACTACCAAAAAATTATTTTATTGAGCTAGAAAAAATAATAACAAAATTCATCCAGAAGAACAAAAGATCAAGAATATCAAGGAAATTATTGAAAAAAAAAAAAAAAGCAAAGGAAGGTAGCCTAACAGTGCCAGACTTAAAACTATATTATAAAGCAGCAATCATCAAAACTATTTGGTTCTGGCTCAGAAATAGAAGTGGAATAGCTTTAGTACACAAGACACAGTAGTAAATGATAATCCCAAAGATTCCAGCTTTTGGAACAAGAATTTACTATTTGCCAAAAACTGCTGGAAAAACTGGAAAAAAAACATGACAGAAACTAGGTATAGACCAACATCTCATTCTATATACTAAGGTTCAAATGGATACATAATTTAGACATAAAGGGTAATACCATAAACAAATTAGAAGAGAGAAATAGTTTACCTGTCAGATCTATGGAAAAGAGAAACACTTATGACCAAACAAGAGATAGAAAACATTATAAATTGTAAAATGTAACATTTTTATTGCACTAAAAAAGGTTTTGTGCAAACAAAACCAAACACAAACAAGTATAGAAGGGAAGGAGAAAGCTGGGAAACAATTTTTATAGTGAGTGTTTCTAATAAGGCCCTCATTTCTAAAATATATAGAGAACTGAGTCAAATTTGTTTTGTTGTTGTTGTTGTTGTTCCTTCACTTTCTTTTTTTAAATTTTTTATTTTATTTAATTTTTTTTATTATAATAACTTTTTATTGACAGAACCCATGCCAAGGTGATTTTTTTACAACATTATCCCTTGAACTCACTTCTGTTCCGATTTTTCCCTCCCACCCTTCACCCCCTCTCCTAGATGGCAAGCAGTCCTATATATGTTGAATATGTCGTAGTATATCCTAGATACAATATACGTGTGCTGAACCAAACAGTTTTCTTGTTGCACAGGAAGAATTGGATGCAGAAGGTAGAAATAACCCAGGAAGAAAAACAGAAATGCAAACAGTTTACATTCATTTCCCAGTGTTCTTTCTTTGGGTGTAGCTGCTTCTGTTCATCATTGATCAATTGAAACTGAATTAGGTCTCTTTGTCAAAGAAATCCACTTCCATCAGAATACATCTTCATACAGTATCGTTGTTGATGTATATAATGATCTCTTGGTTCTGCTCATTTCACTTAGCATCGAACTGAGTCAAATTTGTAAGAATAAAGTCATTCCTCAACAAATAAATGGTCAAAGGATATGAACAAGAAGTTTTCAGATAAGGAAATTAAAACTCTCTATGAAAAAAAAAAGCTTTCTACATGAAAAAATGCTCTAAATCACTGTTGATTAGAAAAATGCAAATTAAACCAACTCTGAGGTACCATCTCACACCTATCAGATTGGTTAATGTGACAGAAAGAAAAATAATAACTGTCAGAGAAGATGTAGGAAAATTGGAACACAATGAATTGTTGGTCAAGTTGTGAACTGATCCAAGCATTCTGGAGAACAATTTGGAACTATGCCCAAAGGTGTGCAATAAAAATGTGCAAAATGCCACTATTGGGTCTATCTCCCAAAGAGATCATAAAAAGGGGGAAAGGATCCACATGAGTAAAAATGTTTATAGCAACTCGTTTTGTGGTGGCAAAGAATTAGAAATTGAGAGAATATCCATCAATTGGAGAATAACTGAACAAGCTGTAGTACATGAATGTAATGGAATACTATTGTGCTGTAAGAAATAATGAGTTAAGTGGATTTTAGAAAAACCTGGAAAATCTTACAAGAACTGATGCTGAGTGAGATGAGCAGAACCAGTAGAACATTGTATGCAGTAACAACCCCTCTGTGATGATCAGCTATGCTAGTCAGCAATACAATGACTCAGGACAATTCAAAAAGGACTCATGATGGAAAATGCATTTAGGGAAAAAACTCTGGAATTCTGAATGTAGATCAAAGCATACTATTTTCACGTTTTTTCCCTTGTTGCTGTTCTTATGGTTTTCCCCTTTTGCTCTGATTCTTTCACAATATGACTAATGTGGTTGTACACATATAAACCCATATCAGATTGTTTGCTGTCTTGGGAAGGGGGGTATAGAGAGAGGGAGAAAATTTGGAATTCAAATATAAAACTTAATGTTGAAAATTATATGTACGTGTAATTAGAAAAAATAAAATACTATTAAGTAGGGAGGGGAGGGAGGAAGAAGTCTGCTTGCTTTATACTATTGTGATTAATCCAGAGATTTAACAAATCAATAATCCATTCAGTAAGTATTTAAGAACCCCCTGTCTATTATGTGTGAAGAAATTAGTTAAATTAAATTAATATATATCTGGACCCTCTATAACTTCAAGTCAAAAGTAGACATGATAGAATGGTGGGAAAATTTGTTGAAAAATTATAGCCTGGAATGAAGAAATAAAAGGAGGTCAAGAGTTTGTAGACCAATCAGAAGCCTGACATTATAAGCATTGTTTTCAAAAAAAAAAAATCATACTCCATAGCTACATGTATCATAGGTACCTGACAACATATAAAGCATCCTTTTATATGAAGAATAATAGATGTATTCACAGTACAACAGCAACAATAACATGCTGCTTGCTTGCTCTTCTTGAAATAGAACATTTCTTCACATGAGGCTTAGAAAAAAGATGTAATGTGCATTAGAATTTAAATGATTTTTTGTGAAATTTGCCTGGTGGGTAGTTTGTGGGGCAGCTAGGTGGTGCAATGGATGGCGTGTCAGACCTGGAGTCAGGAGGACCTGAGTCTAAATCTGGCTTTGTTTTGTGACTTTGAGCAGGTTACATAATCTTGGTTGCCTCAGTTTCTGCAACTGTAATGAGATGGAGAAAGAAATGCAAACTACTCCAGTGTCTTTGTGAAGAAAACCCAAATGGGGTCATGAAGAGTTTGTACAAGATTCATAAATCTTGCAGTTGATTTTACTAACTTTCCTATGACTTAGAAACAGAAAAATATCAGTTTGGAACTTGGCTTAAGTGAGGAGATTCAGACTAAGCTTCCATATCCCTATTACACTTGTAAAGTGAATCAGGAACCCTCGTGTTGAAGACTTTGGTTTTATTTGTTCCTCTAAAGGAAGTACCTCCTACATGGGATCTTCTGCCAAAAGAAGGTTAATACTGACTCAGATGCAAGAGAACCATTAACTGAGTCACCAGTCCCATTTACTGAAGTCCCCTGCTTTGTGTTGCTTGGAAGCCTCTTGACTAGGTTTGGGCACAGCCCAACCCACTTAGAGGGAAAGAACAATTTTACAGCCCTGTATGGAATGTCTCCAAGCCAATGCTATCTATTTCCAAGTGATCTGACGCAGCAAGGGGATCACATATCCTTTGGAGGCTTGGCGAAGGAGAGAATACTGAATTGGAGAAATTGAATAAAAATGATACCATCAAGCAAAATGGGCTGTTTGTAAGCAGAACTGGGATGGGGACTTGTCTTAGAAAACTGTATAAAAGAAAAACAGCTCAAGTTGACCATTTCTGTAAATTAAACAAGCCAATAATGATTGTAGAAATAAGTAAATACTCCCCAAACCAGGCAATTCAGCATATATCCAATACCTTAAGCAAATGAGGCAATAAGTCTAAAGCAACACAAAATTTACCTCCTCTTTTTATTATTACCTATGAGATAGATTTTCAAGGAAGAATGTGCATGCATCTATGCATGTATGTGTGTGTATGGGTGTATGGGTGTATGTATGTGTATTTGTGGAAGAAGAAACTCAGAATTCATTTCATATAGGAAAACAGCCAATGTTTACCTCACTTGGTGATAAGAAACACTCAGAGATATCTAGTATTTGTAGGGAAGGGCAACATTGGAAAATAAGGGTTAAATCATTCAAAATATTAAAATTATTATCTATGTCCTGCACTAGGTTGGACATGGCAAAAATAATTTCCTTAAGTAGCATGTCCACTATGAGCCCCAAAAGCTGAAATACACACAGAACAATACAGAAAAGTATTAAGCTACCATATGGTATAGTTAATAAATATGGTCCATTTTGTTGGATGAGCTATTGTGGATGTGTGCTATCCTTATGACCTTGGAAAAGTGATTTTACTTCCCTTGGTTACAGTTTCATCTGAAAAAATGAAATGGTTTTATTGATTTAAAAATTTCCTTCTAGTTTGAAATCTATGATTCTAAGGCTAAACAGTCTCTGAAATTTTTTCAACTTTAAAACCACTATTTTATTTTATTTTTACCCTGTTAATAATAGTGAATCTTTTATTTAAAAGATCTGTGAACCTTTGAAATCACCTGAACAACCTTCCTTTCCTCATTAGACTGTGGACTCCTGAAGAGCAGGGAATATCTTTTCCCTTTCTTTGTATCCTAGCACCAGCCACTGTCTAGACACATAGTAGGTGTTAATAAATGTTTATTAATTAATGTTAATCAACCAATTGAAATCCCCCTGCTTTTTCATTCTTTGTGAACCTTAAAGCCTCTTCTCTCACTCCATATTCTTCAATCTAGTCACTGGTCTCCTTGCTCTCCCATAGCAAAAGATATTCCATCTCTCAGCTCCAGACACTCCACATGCTTGGAATGCTCTCCCTCTCAATCTCTTCCTTGGCTTCCTCCTGGTCCCAACTAAATCCTATCTTCTACACAAAGCCTTTCCCAGTCCTTCTTAATTCTCATGTCTTCCCTCTTTTATTGTTTCCCATTTCTTGCATACATAACTTTTACACATGTGTTTTCCTGTCTCCTACATTGGATTGTGAACTCTTACAGGATAGGGACTGTCTTTTCCTTTTCTTTGTATCCTCAGTGCTTAGCATAGTCCCTGGCACATAGTAGTGCTTAATTAATGTTTATTGACTGATTAACAAATAGAGATGAACATTGCAAATAGCAGGAGGGCCAGAAGTATGCTTATTCAACATGGAAAGGTGCACAAGGAGTCATGTGTTGGATTTTTCAGTCACACATCCTACCCACAGTAGAGAAGAAACTTTAAAACAAAGGAGAAAGCATACACACACACTCATCCCTGACAGCATTTTGAAATACCTTTAGCAGGCAAAACTCAGGGCTCTAATTTTATAGATAGAAAAGAGGGAAGTCGCTTGCCCATTCTCATATGGTTCTGTGTCTGGAACTTCAATGCAGTTTTTGGTAAGCCACACAATCTACTTGCCATCCCCAAAGGACTATGGTTTGGAACATTATAATCACTCCATATTATAAAGAATAGGCTGCAACTCTCTTGAATGAGTGAGTGTATTTGAATTGGGTACAGCAAATAAGAATACATAGAAAAACAAGAAAGTTCTAAGGAATGTAACCAAAATGACATATAATGGATAGTATTGCCCATTGGAAAAATGTGATATGGTAAGAGTGGAATTAGGAGAATTCAGTCACTGCCCATTGATAAAAGTGAGATAGGAAGCAGGGAGCATAACGATCAGGAGTGATTTTGGATTCAGAAAGCCTCAGGTTTAAATTCCACCTCTGATGATAATTAGCTGCTTGATCACAGGAAAATTTCTTGACCTCTCTGGCTCTCTCAATTTCTACATCTGCAAAAGTAGAGATAATAATATCTTTGGTGGACACTTCACAGGATTGTTGTAAGGCCCAAATAAGATGAAGTATATAAAGCATTCTGTAAACCTTAGGGCACTATGTAAATGCCAGTTTTTATCATTATTATTAAGGAAGCTAAAATCCGGTTTGAAAGAGAAAATGAATGGGTCTTCTTACAGTATAGTCCAAGACAGATCAAAAACAGGACAAGCTAACAAAAAAACAAACAAAAAAACAGGACACCCTATTGATAAGATGGAAGAGAGGGTGGTTTTAGGGGACACAGCCCGTTTTGTCCTGGAAGTACTTGGAGGAATAAGTCAACTGATAAACTTCTCCTAGCCCAGGGGAGTTTCAGTGTAAGAAGGTCAGAGTAGATACTTCAGTAGTTGGTCCCACAGAAGCATATACACCAAGCCTACAGGACAGACAGTGGAGAATTGTTCTGTGTTTTAGTTGCACAACAGTATTTTCTATGGCAAAGCCTTGGTGGTGAAAACATGCTCCCATGGCACCAAAGCAGCCTTTGAAATGGCTGCTGGAGAGGTGTGAGCCTCTGGCTGCCTGGCTAATGAATGCCTGTTGTGTCTCTCCCCATAGCACCCAGGTCTTTTGGACAGTGAAACTGTCTTACTTGGAAGCACTCACTACAAAGAGTAGAGAAGGGTTGCTCTATTGCTTTCCAGCCTACTTGGAGACCAAATTTTAGGGAATTTGTAAGCTCTGCCAAGGCCGGAGAGGAAACTAATGTGAGTTATAAATCTCCTTGGGAACACCTTGACCTGAGTCTGACAATGTTAAATGTTGGGGGAATTATTCATTCAAAGATGAAAATAACAGAAGCACAGCAATAGGGCTATCAGATTCATCCAGGTATCTGTATGGCTACGGTGCTGAATGAACTTTATAGGAAATAGTGACTGGTGATATTTTACGCAAGTCACTTGACATCTGTTCTCAGTTTCCTCATGTGTAAGACCATCCTGGTTAGAGCTCCCTAAAATCCCTTTCCACTCCGAATCTATATTGTAGATATATTGTATCTATATCTATATATAAATATAGATATCTACAGATATTATGTGTATATATATATATATATATATATATATATATATATATATGTATTTGTATATTGGGGCAGCTAGGTGGCACAATGGATAGAGTGCTAGGCCTGGAATTAGTCAGGAAGGCTCATCTTCCTGAGTTCAAATCTCCCCTTAGATACTTACTAGTCAGGTGACACTAGGCAAGTCATTAATCCCTATTTGCCTCAGTTTCTCCATCTGTAAAATGAGTTGGAGAAGGAAATGGCAAACCTCTCTGAGACCTTTACCAAAAAAATCCCAAATGGGGTCACCCCAAAATTGGACATGACTAAAAACAAAAATGAATTTAGAATATTGGCATATTCTAATCTAATTTTTAAATAATAGAATATTGTCTCTCTTTAGCAATGTATGTCTTTGTTCTCCTTTGGTAATGCTTCAGGAATCTGTGATTTCTTCATTATGGCTACTCTCTTTATTAAAATAATTACAATTCCCTTTACAGTTTAGACTTGAAGAATTGCTTTGGCCAAAATATTCACAACTTGGTAATGAGCCTTTCCAAACTTAGATTAGTCCTTGGATAACAGACATATAGTTTGTCACCAGGTCTGCACCTGAAGACTTTCTAGCCTGATGCATAGGACTTGCTAGAGCTTGTCCTCTGCTGGCTTTGCCATTGAGAACTCAGGATTGTATCCACAGCAAGAATGAGGCATCTGAATAGGATTCATTCCTCTGCTGGGCCATAATTAGCTATGTAGTGAAATCAAGATGGTGAATAGCACTCAGAGATTTACTACTTATACTCTACAATCAACTTTGTGATTCATGATATAGAAAATCATACAAAAAGTAATTAAGACAAATTCAGTTTTAAGTGGGAAGGAAAATTAGTTACTATTGTAGCTCACAGGTAGACAGGCATTTAGAGCATGTTATAGAAAGCACTAGATTCAGGAGTTGTGGGTCTCAGTCAATTTTGCTAGAGAATCTCAGGAAAATGACAACATTTTGGGCCTCAGTTTTCTCTAGCTTAGTGGTTACTAAGGGCCCTTCAAGCTCTGAAATTAGGTGATTCTATAATATAATATAATGAGGTGTTCCTCATTCCCTGTCCCCTGAAGAATGTACTTTTGTCTAAATTAGGGGTTTCTAAGTTGGGGTCCATGGACATCCAAGGTTATGTAAATGAATAGATTTCAGGGGATTGTGAATTTGAATGGGAAAAAAATTACAATTAATTCATTGTTCTCTCACTGCTATTTAACATTTTCTTCCATTGTGGCCACAAACAGTATTCTGAGAAAGTCTATCTAGACCACTAAAAGGGTCTATGACACAAAAAAGGTTAACAATTATTGGTCTATATAGAAATGCTTCAAGAATCTTAAAAGTGATCTGGGTCAGGTTACAAGAATAACTAGTGAAATCAATAAAATAATTATGCAGGAGAGATTTTCCTCTTGATTATGCGAGCTTTCCACACTTTCTTCCTTTGCTCCCAAAGCTGTTTCTTTTTCAATCCCCCAGCATTTCCCTTTCTGTCAATCTCACCCTTAGTCCCTCACTTCTTTTCCATTATGCTTCTACCTCCACCTTTGTCCCCCTGTGAATTTCCCATACTCTATGCTTTCCTTTGGAGACCCTTAGTGATAGGATGGGCTGGGGGGTGGAGGAAGGAGGGAAAGGATACCAGAAGCCACGGTTACAGGACAAGCATACAACAAAAATTCCTCTTTTTGATTCTTTCAGTAGGTGTTAAGTGCCCAGACCTTCAGCCCTTGAGGAGAATGGATTCATTTAAACAGGTTTCCTTGACCTGTGTTCCATTGAAAAGGCCTATCAGGAGCCCCCGAGGACAGATTCTTTTCTCAGATGTTTGCCCCCATCGGGATTCCAAAGCAAGACCTCACTGGAGCACATCTTTTCATCCCTACCCAAAAGGAACCCAATCGGAGGGGCCCTGCCCGCCTCAGAAGACATAGTTTGCAAGCTCTTTTCTCCCAGCCTTTTCCTTAAGTGGACAGAAGCAGATAGGAGAGGAGTAAAAGTACGGAGGAGGGAGCATTCTTAAGTTACCAGCATTCTTTCTTTAGTGCCCTCCAGTCCCCAACTCCCTAATTAGCCGAGTTTCCCCCTCTCCCCTTTGTGAGTGATTTCTATTGCCCATTAGCCGAGCGGCCTGGGATTTCTGCTGTTTCTCCCCCACCCCTCATTTTTTCTGGGATTTCTGCTCTTTTTCTCCTCTTGGGCTACAGACGGGGAAGGCATGACACGAGTATCAGCGCCGAGCACCCATATTGTTCCCAGACGCAGCTGCATACTTTTACACACGGCCTTGTTTTGCCACTGCTATTCATCTTGTTTAGTGCTTGGCTTGGCTGCAGATGCTGTAAATATGGTAATTTTAGACTCCCCCATTGGAAAGGCTTGCAGGGCGGATCCAGCGGGAAGAGAGCAGATTGATTTAAGCTAGTTGGAACTCGTTCCCGAGTTTGGCTTAAGTTGCTTTTCTTTCCTTCTTTTTCTCTCCCGCCCCCAAGCCCCCGCTCCAGTTTGAGGGATTCTGGTCTCTTTTGTTTTCCGTCCTGACTTCTTTGTGAACCGGGGAGAGGCCGGAGGAATGAGCTTTGTGCTCCCAGAGTGCTCCGGACCGAATGTGTGCTGGCGCAGCACAAACGAAAGGGGGAAAATAAAATCGGACTGATTAGGAGGTCCCTGGAGGCAGCGCATGTTCGGGGTGGGATGCATCGTGACCCCCACGTATTGGGAGAGGAGGCCGAACAGCCCAGGAAGATCCCTGGGCAGGGCTGCAAATTCCAAGCAGAAGTTGATCTTTGCCTCCCCCACCCCCAGCTCTGTTCCTGGCATCTTAGAACTCTTTGAGGTATCCGTTCTGCACCCCCTTTCCCCTGGGCCTTGCTCCCAGCTCATTTTCAATGATTCCCCCTCCCTTTCCCCTTTCCCCCTCCCGAGACGTTCTTTAATAAGTCTTAGTGTGACCCCCCTCCTGGAGGTATTTGCATTTTAATAGGAGACCTCAGAAGGCTGAAAAGCCTCGGAGATCCAAAGGAATGATTGTCTAGTCGCGGTTCCCTAATTATCCTCTAAAGTTTCTGGGCTGAGCCAAGAATAAAAATATCATCAGGTGGGACAGAGCCAGTGCCCAGTATCACAGACATCCAAAGTTTAAATCTTAAGATGTCTGGACTAAAACCTGATTAATGAGTTGGGGTTCTTATTTTTCAGATACTCTGGAAGGGAGAGGAATTGATATACATGTGTATGTGTACTTAAATGTGCATATATCCGATTCAACAAATATATATATATTAATTTTGTGGTTTCAGCATGACCCCATTTGAGCTTTTCTTGGAAAAGATACTGAAGTGGTTCTTCTCCAGTTCATTTTCCCAGTGAGGAAACTGAGGTAAACAGGATTAAGTGACTTGTTCAGTGTCACACAATTAATAAGAGTGTGAGTCTATGTTTGAACTCGTTTCCTGATCACAGGCCTGGTGCTGTATCCACTGTGCTACCTTGCTGCCCACATATTAATTACTAATCAAAAATAAGGTTGTGATGAGCCTTGGGACAATCTCAAGGAATATGGAGGATTATGATAGGTCCACAAATTAAGTATGCTATAGATTTTTTTAAAATGATGAGGAAATATAAGAGCTTCAGATAAAACACTATATCTGAACTACTTCCCCAGAGGATAGCTACTACCTCTAACTCCAGTTTTGTGAGACTCAAATAGAAAAAAGCCTCTAAACTAAAGAAAAAGCCACACATTGACCTAGAAAACCATGTGACTACATCAACCACCACCTCCCCTCATATGAACAGACATAATACTTTCAGAAAATCTGAAGAAGAAAATTCACACTTAACTTGGAGGTCTTAGCCATAACTATTTTGATTCCATGGACATACTTTGCAAAATGTAGCTTCAAATCAATTGTGTAATTTGTGGCCCCAAAATAATACAAGAACTAATTAAGACAAATTCAGTTGAGTGGGAGGGAGAATTTATCACGTGGTTCAAAGATTAGGTGACACAAATATTGAAAGTCATTGAGATAGTTTCTTATTTTAACTAATTATTCTTTCTATCAGAGGCTAAGCTCAGTTGTTTCTACCAAGTGCAGGAGTATATGTAGCACTCTAAACTTTGTTTCCTTGATGAGATGTTTCGGTTGTTCCACCCTGATTATAGGACATCATGGAGGAGATGGCACTTAAACTAGACCATAGAGGGAGATTAAAATTTCAATAGGTGATGGTGAGAAGAGAAAGCAATACAGGTCTATGGGACAGTATCTATTTGAAAGTGCAGGGAAAAGATGATGGCAGGGGGCAGAATGAGATCAGGGAAAAGCTGTTTCTCTGGAAGGTAGCTTGTATAAGGTTTGTGAAATAAAGTCATAAAGGTAAGTTGGAAGTAGATTATGGAGAACCTCAGGCTAAGGTGTTTGTATTTTATCTATAGGCAATAAAAAAAACTGGGAATAATATGGTCAGAGTTATGCTTATAATATTATTTTGACCTCAGGGAAGAACCACAGATAGGCTAGAGCCAATCAAGAAGTAAAATAAAGGTAGGAACTAGTGTAGTAGCAATGGGAGCGGAGAGGAGGAGACAGATGTGAGGGATATTACAAAGATAAAATTGTCAAGATTTGGCAATCAATTATCTAGGAGAGGTAAAACTTCAAAATGATTCTAAAGTTTCAGATATGGAAGGGTGGTGGAAGTTATCTGCATGAATAGGAAAGTTAGAAGAAAGTAATTTTAGGGGGAATGTAGTGAATTCTGATTTCTCTTTAAGGTGCTAGTAGTGGAATGAATAGTGATCATAGACCTCTATCAAATATAAAATCTTCTGCTTCACTTTTTTTTTTAAAGCTTTTTATTTTCAAAATATATCCATAGATAGTTTTCAACATTCACCCTTGCAAAACCCTCTGTTCCAAATGTTTTGATTCTTCCCTTCCCCCAACTCTTCCCCTAGACAGCAAGTAATCCAATGTATGTTAGACATGTACATATTTTCTGTACATATTTTCACATTTATCATGCTGAACAAGAAAAATCAGATCAAAAAGGAAAAAAATGAGAAAAAATAAAAAGCAATCAAACAATGACAGAAAAGGGAAAATTCTATGTTGTGATCCATATTCAATCTCCACAGTCCTCTCTTTGAGTACAGATGGCTCTCTCTATCACAAGTCCACTGGAACTGGCCAAACCACATCCATCAGAATTGATCATCATGTAATCTTGTTGTTGCCATGTACAGTGATCTCCGAGTTCTGCTTATTTCACTTAGCATCAGTTCTGTAAGTCTCTCCAGGCCGCTCTGAAATCATCCTGCTGGTTGTTTCTTATAGAATAATAATATTCCATAACAGTCATATATTATAACTTATTCAGCCATTCTCCAACTGATGGGCATCCACTCAATTTCCAGTTTCTTGCCAATACAAAAAGGGCTGCCACAAACATTTTTTGTTTTATTTTTAAAAACCTCTATGATCTGTTAAGTACTTCCCACTTTCATGATCAATCTGCTGCATACATAGAATGATGATATAATAGGCCTGTTTCAATGCTACTCATTATTGCTTTAAGTATATGTTTTTTTATAAGATTTATTTAGTTTATGCACAAATGATATCAATTCATTAGGTGCTGTTGCTTAGTATATACTTATCCTTGACACATGAGCACAATTATTGCAACTGTTTTATTGCTACTAATATGCATGGATGCTTTATTTTTTATACACTGGGTTTATTGCATGACATTGCTTCAGTGCATTAGCACTATGTGTTACTACGTATTTAATGTTTAAATTATCATTGTTGGTTTGTTGAATACTATAGTCATGGAACAATTTCTTGAGAAAATGAAGGTTTGCATACATGGATGAAGTGTATTAACATGTAGATATGGAGACACATAGATCTTCTATATTAATAGACTCAAAACATAATAAAGACACTGTAAGAAGATTGAAAATAATTGTAAAAGGATTGGGAAATTGCAAAATAATTCATAACATGTTTGGCCAGAAGAGACTAATGAGGAATTACCAGTCTCATTTTATTACTCAGAAATTCCTCATATGCTAACAGCAGGAGATAGTACTTGGAATTAATCTCCAGGCCACTATCCCTAAGCTATCAAGAAGAAGGATTTGCTTAGGAAAGTAGAAAACTTAATGAGCAAGAGGAGTTTGTCAACAAAGAAAGGCCTACTTATCCTAGAAAAAAGAAACCTGGTTGTGAGTAAGAGGTTAGGTACAGCAGAAAAAAATCTCACCTATGACAAAGAAGGATATCACAAGCCTAATTTTATAAACTTCTTTGGAAAAGAAGCCTGTCCCTTTGGGAATGTTCAGATCAACCATATAACAGAATCACCACAGAATTGATACATCTAAGTTAGAAGAGTTGATTTGTAGGAAGCCTTAAAGGATCAGTTTTTGGACTATACAGGCCTGAAGACTACCCAGTCTGAAATCATATGGCAAACTTGTTTGCAAAGACTAACAATGGCATTTTGGGGTGGTGGGATACCAGAGCAAGCATAGATTATATTCTTCTAGCCTACCATTCTGTGCAAAGGAGAAGAGTCCTCTGATTTCATAATTTCAGTGAATGCTTGATTAAAGAAACTAAGAGGTGAATAATGAAGCCTCAGAAAACAGAAATAGTTGGGATTGGAACAAAGTAAATACCTAGGAGGATGATATACAACTAAGAGATAAAATATCTAAGTGACCCTGAGCTTTGACATACTTTATTGTATTTTGATCAGTTACTGGTACATGGTAGGTACATGTATCTGGTAGATGGTAGGTATTAAATAAATGTCAGCTATTATTATTACTAGAAACAGTGCACAATATGGAGGATGATTGTAGATCTGGTAAGAATGTCTTCCCTTAGGGCAGCTAGGTAGTGCAGTGGATAGAGCACCAGCCCTGAAATCAGGAGGACCTGAGTTCAAATCTGATCTCAGACACTTAACACTTCCTACCTGTATGACCCTGGGCAAGTCATTTATCCCCAATTGCCTCAGCAAAAAAACCAAAACAAAGAAACAAAAAAACCTGTCTTCCCTCCGACTCAAGCTCAGTTAGTTCAGAAACATCTTCTTGTTTATAAATGTAAGGAAAGGGAATTATAGTGCAGCCACACTGTAAGGCAGGAGGAGTCCATAGAAAATCTGGTGAGAGATGGAATTGTGGACAAAACTGCTCTATGTTCCATAATTATAACTTTGAATGGTGTGAATATGTGTAACTAC
Organism: Sarcophilus harrisii; assembly: GCF_902635505.1. Lineage (NCBI taxonomy): Eukaryota > Metazoa > Chordata > Mammalia > Dasyuromorphia > Dasyuridae > Sarcophilus > Sarcophilus harrisii. Next base: position 327,501,092 of record NC_045427.1, read on the forward strand.
TTCCAGGGATTCAATATTTACACTAATAGGGACCTGGTAGTACTTGGAAATAAAAATGACTACCAGGCATTGTGGTGCACATCTGTAATCCTAGCTACCAGGAAGGCTCTTGAACATGGAAGTTCTGAGTTGTTACAGGATAAGTCAATTGAGTATCTGCACTAAATTTAGTTCTAATGTTATGAATCCTCAGGACCCGAGGGCTAGGCAATTGCTTAAGGAGGAGAAAACTGGCCCAGGTTGAAAATAGAACTGATCAAAACTCCGGAGCCAATCAGTAGTGAAATTGGGACATGTTTATCCCCTTCACTTCTTGCTTTTGTGAAATAGAGAAACCAAATAAAAAAAAAAAAAAAAAAGATTTTCTAAAAAAGCATAGAGGACTAAAGGAACATAGGCCATGACAATAACTACATCCCTAGGACATAACCTGAAAAGGAGAATTATTTTTTGTTCCTACTGTGACATGTATGGACAGAAGAGAAATATTTATATCTGAGAGAGAAATGAAAGCTTGGTGTGTGAAAGACTGAATTTTGAGCATTGATTTATCAGGAAATGGAAAGAAGAGCCAAAGAAAGAGATCATCTTGGCTCTCAGTAACAACAACTTCATTTCTATTTAGACTCATAGAGCTCTGTAGCTGGGGTATAGTAAAGAGTGAAATTTTGGTAAATGCTATTTTCTGGACAAAGGACTGCCAAGGCACCATCATATCCCAATAATTCTTTGAAAGAAATTTGAGAAAAAATACTGGAACAACCTACAAATGGCCAAGGACTAGATGCCCTGTATGATAGATTCCTCATATTTGAGAAACCCCATAATAGGACTGAAATTTCCTAAGGATAAGTTGTTAATGTCAACAGAGAGATAAACATGGTACTTCTTGTTTGATCAGATCCATCAATTATCACTGAAGGGTAAATTCAGATCTATTCAAAATACTGGCAGAGTGCTGCAAGAAAATAAGCTGACACATTCTGACTAGTTTATAGAAAGTAGTAGCAAGAGAACATCACAAGAAAATTTGCTGTTCAAAAATTTGCTGTTCAGAAGTGGATCCTGAGAAATGTGGCTTTGGTGTATCTCCAGTATTGGAAAACAGAAGGATTGATTAAGGCAAAAATTAAGCAAGAGGATAAATGTGTTCTCATTGCATATTTGGAATGTGGGGTATGCCTAAAGAGCTATTCCCAAAATGTAACTCACCAACTTCCCACTTTTCAGGGAATTATGTTAGGAGATCCCTTTAATCTGTGATAGAAGATTTTAGAAACAATTTTAAGGAACTATTGAATAATAATATTCAGTTTAGGAGTTTAGGAGCCAATAAGTATTATCTATAATGGTGCTAATAGAAAAAGAATAGGAGGAGCATATAACTGTGGAAAGACAGATTTTGAACAAGAGAATTAAAATAGGAATTATTGTTGTAAAGTCATTTTTCAGTCATGATCGACTCTTCATAATCCCCTTGGGGGGGGATTAACAAAGCTATTAGAATGGTTTGCTACTTCCTTCTCCAATTCATTTTACAGGTGAGGAACAAGGGAAACAAGATTAAGTGACTTGCCCAGGATCACATAGCTAGTAAGTGTCTGAGGCTATTCTTGAACTCGGGAAGAAGCCAAATCTGGCATTTTATTCCCTGCACCAATCACCTGCCTAACGTAGGAATAAACAGTGCCAAAGTTTCTTGAATGCCCTGAATTGTCAGTTAGGCTGTCAGTGGTTCTCAGGGTGGAATTTATGTAGATTCCTGGGATTGAAGAAGCTTAAGAAAAAGTTGTCTTTCATCTGTACAGCTGGATTTAGCAATTTGAACATATGTTCCCAAGACATCTCAAGAGCAGCTGCTGTGTTCCAACAACTGATAGAGAAAGTAGTTGTGAAGACATGAACTACTTGGAAGTATTGGTGTTACCTTGATGATCTCATTGACTTTGGAAAACAATAACATGAGGAAAGATTGATGAATGTGTTGAATTAACTAGAGGAAGCTGGTTTGAAGCTGTCAGTTGACAAGCACTAAGTTTTACATAGTCTCTGTCAAATATGTCTGTCACATAGCATTTCAACAAGATATGAGAACTGACCCAGAGAAGAAAGAAACATTCCTGAATTGTCCGTATTTATAAAGTCTTCAAGAGCTAAAGATTTCTCTAGCATTTGGCAGTTATCACCCTTTTGTTAAGAACTATGGTGTGATTGCTAAACCACTGAATGACCTCACTTTTGCATATGTGATTAGTGAGAAGCAGAAGCAGAGGGCAAGAGGAAAAATTGCTATTTAATTTACAAAGCCACTTGTAGATCAATGGACAGACAATATGAATAAGCTTCAGTCATCTGTCTTACATATGGACCAAAGTTTGCTTTTGTAAATAAAATCCAAGTAAACTATACTCAGAGGTCATGTCAGAAACTGGTTTAATTAGCCAAGGTAAGACCTACTGAAAGGGGGAAAAAAAGATGTATTCTCCCATTTTCAAACTGTAGCTACTGGCTTTCAAGTGGGTAATTACCAAAAAAAATTCAGATACCATCTGTATGAAGCAAAATTCCAAGTATGGACTTGTAAAAACACACTGATATATATCTTCATCAAAGCCAAATATACTACTTCCCAGAGATCAGTAACAGTTGTAGTTTTAAGTTGAGCATATACTTCAGGCCTGGAAAGACTAATATGGTTGCAGATTTTCTGTTCTGAAGACCATGTGACAACTTTTTAAAATAGATGCTCCCTATAACCTCATTGAGTGTTAATGTTAGAAAGTATCCAAAAAGAGAGAGCAGAACCCAGTTGGAAGTTACAAAGAAGCAAATTAAGACTTGGTGTCATGAAAAACTTCCTAACAATTAAAACTGTTCAGAGCTATAATGATCCCACCTCAAGAGGCAGTGGTTTTTCTCATAATGGAGGTCTTCAAGCAGAGATCAAACTAATACAATTTATTTAATATCTTGTAATTGGTATTCCTTTTTGGGTATGAATTATTATACTACTCTTACTGAGGTCCCTTCCAACTCTGAAGTTCTTTGATTCTCTGATAAATTGATAGGATTGCCTCTCTGCTTTTCTGTAATTCTTTGATTTTCTTTCATAGAAAGAAAGGTTAGATGGAAAAAATGTTAGATTTCTCATTAGAAAGACTTGAGTTTGATTCTATCTCTGACACTTGATAATGTCAAAATATAAGACCATGGAACTTTATCTATTTGATCCTCTGTCAAAAGAGAATAATAGTGCCTATAGTATTTATTTCCCAGTATGAAGTAAAATGACCTGAGACTCAAATGAGACAATATATGTAAAGGGCATTGTTTTGTCAACCTTAAAGAATTTAATTACAAGCCATTAGTAATCTTACTTGTTTTTCACAATTAGACTATAAAATCTTGAAGGAAGGCCCACGAAGTATACAATTTTGTATTCTTCACAACCCTAAATAGATTTTCAGAAAATTGTGATTTATTAAAAATCAAGGGATACACTTCAAAACCTATCCCAAAGCAATCTCACTTTGAAAGAAAGGAGGAAAAAGCAAGAAGAAGATACTGGAAAGTAAATCCCAGAACCAGTCATTATAGTAAGAAATGAAATGCTCATAAGAAGATCAAGACTTATCTTATGTCTCAATATAGTGGGAATACCTAAACCAAGTAGCCCTAATTCTAGGGTTGGTGAGAATAAGCCAGAGGGACAGATCTAGGGACATCTTCTTCCCTTTCCCCAGAAAATTCTTACTCCTTCTTCTTTTGTAATTTTTTATAATCCTACACAGGCCAAGCATTTGTGATCTCAAGGCTGTTTTTGCTTGTTTTTTGGTGGGCAAACTCATTGATTCTTTATCTCTTACTTTTAGTTCAAATCTCATTTGCTTAGTATAAAACTACTGGCCAGCAGAAAAGTGAAGCTGTCTGTGTATGATAGGCTTATAAATAGAAAGAGGATAGGAGAAAGAGGGGTATTTATCTTGAGGAGATGAGAGATTTGATAAGCAAGAGTTGATCTGGAGGCTGCAGCTATTAGAGCAAAAAGGGAGAATGGTACTAAATTCTAAGAGCCTGCCATATATATTTATTCAAGTTTCAAGTACTTTTAGGTTCTAAGAAGCAAAGCATAGGTAGTTATATTTTCATTTTTCAACTTCTATATCTGTTCTTAGTGAACTAGTTTTGAAAGGAGGAATGCCTGTCAATTGGGGAATAGTTAGTTGTTTCTAATGGTAGCTTACTTGAGGGCAGAAGAGAGGGGAGAGATTAAAAATTTTTTAAAAACAGTATTACTTTATTATATATTTTAAAATAATATCAAGTTGTACATAATAGATTTGCAATTGTATGTGCAATCATCTTTTTAAAAAATATTGTTATGAAAATGCTAGTTTAATCCCATAAATTAAAAATTAAGTAAAAATTAAGTAAATTTTTTTTTAAAAAAGAAAAGACTCTCCTGAGAAAGGAGTAGAAAATTATAATCTATTTCCCAATTTCCACTCTCTATCCTCAGTGCCAAAAAGTGACAGCTCTTGCCTCCCTCAGTACCACTGCCTGTTGTTTACTGATTAATAATACATCTGAAAGTATTTGACATTAAATAGAGATGTCCTGATCTTGTTATATGTGAACTAGAAAAGGTAATGGTACTAGAATTTGTATTTCTTGCCTTTTTAATTGAGAAAGGACAGATGATTTATTGGTCTCCCTATCTTCTACAAAAGGTACGATTTTTAAAAATGTGTGGCCTTTTCAGGAATGGAAAAAATGATTATATAATATTTTATTTAAAAGGCAGACTAAGAGACTGTAAGAGCAGGATCTGTGTATAGATATGAATTTATCAGAAATTTGTGTAACTTTTTCAAATCTTCAGGCAGTTTAAACTTATACAGCAAAGTATCCTTGGCAGGACTGTGCCAAGGATGGGGACTTATACAGCTTCTATCATTGGTGAGAGTAGAGGGAAAAACTGGAGGCTTTCAAAATTTATAGAACAATTAGTTTCAATTAGACACAGTCCCCCTCCCCCAATATTTAAACATTTTTATTTAAAGTTTTGAGTTCCATATTCTTTCTCTTTTTCCCTTCTGAGATGGCAAGCAATCAGATATAGGTAATAGAGGTATGTGTAATTATGTAAACATTTCCATATTAGTCATTTTGTATCAAATAACTCAAATAAAAGGGAAATAAAGTGAAAACTAGCATCCTTCAGTTGGTATTCAATCCATATCAGTTCTTTCTCTGGAGGTGAATAGTAAGCTTGATCATTAGTTCTTTGGAATTTTGGGGGGGGGGTCATTTTATCACTGAGAATAGTTAAGTCAATTATAGTTCTTCATTTGACAATATTGCTATTATTTTGAATAACATTCTCCTGATTCTGTTCACTTTCACTATGCATAAATTCATAAATGTTCTTTCAAACTTTTCTGAAATCATTCTGCTTGACATTTCTTATAGCACAATAATATTCTATCACAAGCATATGCCATAGCTTGTTTAACCATTTCCCAAGTGATGTGTATTTATCCCTTTGATTTCTAGTTCTTACCACTACAAAAAAAAAAAAGCCATTATAAATATTTTTGTAAAAATATGCCCTTTTCCTTTGTTTTTGGTTTGTTTGGGTTTTTTCTGGATGTCTTTGGGATGTTGACCTATCAGTGGTATTACTGGATCAAATGGTATAGCACAGTTATATAACCTTTTGGATATAGTTCCAAATTGCTCTTCAAAAAGGTTGGATAGATTCACAACTCTACCAACACTGAATTAGTGTTCTAATTTTCCCACATTTTCTCCAGCAACTAACATTTTTCTTTCCTGTTATATTAGCTACTTTGATTTGTGTGAGGTGGTACCTCAGAATTATTTTGATTTGTATTTCTCTAATCAATAATTATTTAGAGCTTTTTAAATATATGACTATAGATAGCTTTGATTTCTTTGTCTGGAAACTGCCTTTTATATCCTTCGATCATTTACTAATTGGGGAGTGACTTGTATTTTTATAAATTTGATTCAGCTGGAGCAACTAGATGGCACAGTGGATAGAGCAGCGGCCCTGGAGTCAGGAGGACCTGAGTTCAAATATGGCATTAGACATTTAACACCTTCCTAGCTGTGTGAGCTTGGGCAAGCCACTTAATCCCAATTGCTTATCAAAAGAAAAATTTTTTTAAAAAACCTCTTTACTCAGTTCTCTATATATTTAAGAAATTAAACCTTTATTAAAAATACTTGTTGCAATTTATTTCCTAGTTCTCTGGTTTCCTAATAATTCTGGCTGCACTATTTTTATTTGTACAAAACCTTTTAAATTTTATATAATCAAAATTATCTATTTTAGATTTTTTAATGCTCTCTATATCTTCTTTTGTCTTAAATTCTTCCTTTTATTCATAAATCTGACAAATAAACGTGTAAATTATGTACCTATTTTGACCTTATCTTGGTATACTGTGTGAAATATTGGTCTATATGTAGTTACTGCCATACTGTTTTTCAGTTTTCCTACCAGTTTTTGTTAAATAAATTTTTGTTTCAGAGGCTTAGATCTTTGGTTTTATCATATACTATAGTACTATGGTCATTTATTATAATGTAATTTGTACCTAAAGTATCCCCAACTCTATTTCTTAGTCAGTAGCAAATTGATTTGATAATTACAGCTCTCTAATACAGTCTGAAATCTGGTATAGCTAGCTTGGCCTACCCATGAGCAATTGATATTTTTCCATATGTTTAAATCTGACAAATTTTATTTTATGTGAAAAGTATTTTATAATTGTGTTCATAGAATTCCTGGATTTGTCTTGGTAGATAGACTCCCAATTATTTTATATTGTCTACAGTTATTTTAAATGGAATTTCTCTTTCTATCTCTTGCTACTAGGCTTTGTTAGTAATACATACATACATATATATATATATATATATATGCTGATGATTTGTGTGTATTTATTTTGTATCCTAAAATTTTCTAAAACTGTTAATTATTTCAAGTAATTTTAATTGATTCTCTAGGACAGTGGTTCTCAAAGTATGGTCTAGAGAATCCTGGGGATCTCTGAAACCCTTTTAGAAGGTCTACAAATTCAAAAATAGTTTTTATTTCCAATATGGTAAATGTCTATAAATATAATCCAGATAAACAAAAACACTTTGGAGAGATCCTCAATAATTTTTAATAGGATAAAGATACTGAAAACAAAAGTTTGAGAACCACTGCTCTAGGATTTTCTAAGTATTCCATCATATTCTCAAAGAGTGATAGTTTTGTTTCTTCATTGCCTATTCTAATTCCTCCCATTTCCTTTTCTTCTCTTACTGCTAACATTAACATTTCTAGTACAATATTAAATAACAGAGGTGATATTGGGCATCCTTCCTTCATTCCTGATTGTATTTGGAAAGGTTTCTGCTTTATCACCATCACAAGTAATAATGACTGATAGTTTTAGATAAATATTACTTCTTATTTTAAAGTAAGCTCCATTTATTCCTATATTCTCTAGTGTTTTTGATGGGAATTGGTGCTGTATTTTGTCAAAGGTTTGTTTTTAAATTTATTAAAATAATTATTTTATTATTAAAATAATTATAGGACTTCTGTTAGTTTTGTTATTGATATGGTCAGTTATGCTGGTAGTTTTCCTAATATTAAACCAGCCCTGAATTTCTGATATAAAATTCCACCTTGTCATAGTATGATCCTTGTGATATATTACTGTAATCTCTTTAGTAGTATTTTATTTTAAAATTCTGCATCAGTATTTATTAGGGAAACTTTCATGTTTTGGCTCTTCCTGGTTTAAGTATCAGCACCACCTTTGTGTCATAAAAAGAATTTGATGAAACTTTCTTCATCCATTTTCCCAAATGGTTTAGATAGTATTGGGATTAGTTGTTCTTTAAATGTTTTGGTTAAAATTCACTTATGAATTCATTCTGTCCTGGGGATTTTTCTTCGAAAGTTTGCTGATGAGTAGTTCAATTTCTTTTTCTAAAATTTTTTTTTTAATTTCTTATTCTGTTAATCTGTATAATTTATTTCTTGTAAATTTTCATCCATTTCATTTAGATTATTAAATTCATTGGCATATAATTAGGCAAAACAACTACTAATAATTGTCTTAATTTCCTCTTCATTGTTGATGAATTCACCCCTTTCATTTTTGCTACTAGTAATTTGGTTTTCTTTTTTCTTTTCTAAAAAATCAGATTAAGCAAATGTCTGTCTATTTTTATGTTTTCCCCCATAAAACCAGCTTATAGTTTTATTTATTAGTGCAAATGGTTGCCTTACTTTCAATTTTAATAATCTCTCCTTTGATTTTCAGGATTTTCAGTTTGGTATTTAATGAGGGTATTGATGGTTGTTTGTTCTTTTTCTAGTTTTTTTAGTTGCATGTCCAACTCATTGATTTGTTTTTTCTCTATTTTATTCATATGAGCATTTATAAATATAAAATTTCCCCTAAGTACTGCTTTGATTGTATCTCATAAATTTTGGTATATTGTCTCATTGTTCACTTTCTTTAATGAAATTATTAATTGTTTTTATGATTTGTTCTTTGACCCACTTGTTTTTCAGGATTAGATTATTTGATTTCCAATTAATTCTTAATTTCTCTTTCCATTGTCTATTATTGAATGTAGTATGCTTTTTAGAGCCCCCAAATTGGAGTGCCAAAATATACTATGCTTTCTACAGTCTCCAAACTGGGGTGCCAAAATATACCATCCAGACTAATTCTCTGGAGGATCTTGGGACCAGCCTAAGTCCTTGGTCTTAGTAGAGAAGTGATAAAGGCAGGAGACCTATGAGGATGGTCAAAGCTGGAGTCTCTTTATTTCAAGTCCTCTCAGCCTCTAAATTACCTTAGTATGATTACATCACTATAGCACACTGAGCATGTGCCAACTATAGAACCATTATATCACCATAGCACACTGCACAAATGCTAACTATAAGCACCCTGCTATAGATATGTACATTCCTCTTTACTATAAGTATCCCTTGCTTCAAGTAGAACACAGGTAGTCACGCCTTCCTTGACTTCTCAGGAAGGGAGGTAGGCACCAAAGGGTGCCTCTCTTTTGTTTTTGAATGAGTGTCTTGGTATCTCTGTTTCTCCTCTCTACTATTGCCTGTCCTTATTATCTTTTGGAAGTCATCTATAGGGGTCAGACTCTGCATATCTCTAACAAATTCCTTTGCAATATCCTCATACAAGGCTATCCACTGTAAGACCTCGCTGGGTTTTAAACATACCTTTGCTATAGTTTTCCAATTATTCGGGGTTAAAATTAAGCTTTTTGCTAAGGAGGTTGGGCACCAAAATGTAGTGTGCTTTCTAGAGCACCCAAATTGGAGTGCTAAAATATACTGGCTTTAGAACTATCATGCTGGGGTGCCAAAATATACCATACGGACTGGCTCTCAGGAAGATCTTGGGACCAGCCCAAGTTCTTGACTCTTTCAAATGGAATAATTTACTCTATTATTCCTCCTACCTTCTTCCAATGCAGTTTTCTTTCTCACCCTTTTATTTTGTTCTTTTGTGGGGGGGATATCAATCAGACAAAAGTTACCTTATTTCCACATCCTCTGTCTACATATATGTCTTCTATTTGCCCTTATGGTAATATTGTTAAGAGTTATAAATATTAGCTTGTCATATAGAAATATAAACAGTCTAAGCTTGTTTTATTTCTTATGTTTTCTCTTGCTTGTTTCTTTGTTACCTTTTTATGTTTCCTTTGTGTCATATTTGGAGGTCAATTTTTTTTTTTTAATTCAGATCTGGTCTTTTGATTAGAAATGTGTGAAAGTCCTCTAATTCATTAAATATCCATTTTTTCCTCTGAAAGATTATATTCCATTTAGCTAGGTAAGTGTTCTTGGTTGTAATCCTAATTCCTTTATCTTCTGGTATATCATATTCTAAGCCCTCTGGTTCTTTAATATGGAAACTATCAAATTCTGTGTAATCTTTACTGTAATTATACAATATTTGAATTGTTTCTTTTTGGCTTCTTCTAATACTTTCTCCTTAATTTGTGAGCTCTGGAATTTGGCTATGATGTTCCTAGGAATATTTTCTTTTGAGAGAATATGTATCAATCAATGGAAGACTTAAAAGTAATTGTAAAAATCTTTGATTGACAGTAGTGACATTGCACAGTAATTGTTTTTGAATTGGCTGAGGAAATTTGGTCATATGTAGAGGTAATCTATAAAGAAATATCAAGTCTATTCAAATACAAGAGATTAAAAATATAAACTAGGAAGAAAGCATTCTAATAAAACTCTGTAAGAAGAATTATTTGGGAAGATGAGAAAGCACTTCAGTTTTGATTTGTACCTCGATTTCCTTTTCTCTCTTTCTCTTTTGGCTAGAGGATAATCTTGTGAATTTTGCAGGGCCTGTAGGATTTTGGACTTTTCCAATTAGCACCCTAACACTATTCCTAAAATAGCTGCAGCTATTGTTAGGCATTATTAGCATCAAAAACCAAAAACTTCCTGGAATATGAATTCATGACTCCACAAAGAATTTAGAAGAAAATCAATATCATATCTAAGAGGAATTTCATAAATATCCTACAAAGTAAAGAACAGGGTTCCCTTTTGTCATATAATTTCCTCCCAGCTTAAATTTACTTTCTCTTGGATTTAGGAGCCAGAGAAATGTCACGGAAGAAAAATGTCACAAATTGTAACAAGAGAGATGTCACAGATTTTGGCAGGGAGGATGTGTTATACTGCTTATTATTACTATATCATTTTAATAAATATTTATTTCTAAAAGCTATTTAAGTCTGAGTGAATAACTGATATCAACTAATAATTATGGAGGGAGTACACTGGCTCAATCTCTAGAACCCAAAGGGGGAAGAGTAGTCACACTCTTGGTATGCAACCTACCAAAGCAAATAGCCTCACAATACAAGACATGTGGATACTCACACTGGCTGCATAATCTCCTATGAGGTAGGGGAGTTTGGATTACGGTGATGAGAAGTGGGGTGGGAATTGGGTAAGTGCCTAAAGATAAAATCAAGTTTAGAAAATATAATGATAGCCATAAATACATAGTCTTTGGGTCTAATATTCTTCTTCTTCTCACATTGATTCCTCTCCTCCACCCCCCACCTCACTTTGAGATGAGAAAACTGAAGTTCAGAGAAATTAAATAACTTTCCCAAGTTCTCCAGAGTCATCTTTCCATTGTACTATGCAGCCCCGATGGGATTATTCTAAATATAGGGGGAAGAAAATCTCTCCTTGTTATTGATAGTTCTAAATGCTAGCTATCTAAGATCGGATAAGATGAACTGCAATTGCATAAATATAAATCACTATAGCAGTCCTGAATAATGTTGTAAGCTCCTTAAGCCTGTAAACAAAGCACCCTCTTTTGTATGGATTTCCCATCAAAAACATTTCATTAACTAGAGGAGTTTGTTTTTGCCAAAGAGTACATATAACACAAATATAACATCTAGACACCAGAAGAAAAAATTTGCATGCAGGAGGGCTTAAGGTGCTGGTGTCTATTTATCAGCTGAGAAGTATTCTTCCCAAATGGCCTTTTTTTCTTACTTTTGAATGCAGAAATTCAGTCTCAGAAATAGTGAACCTTAACCAAAGACATATGTTATAAGTCAAGTCTCCTACTTCCCAGACTGTATTTGAATCTGTCCTTTTCTTCGTCTCCTCTCCCCTCCCTTCCATTCTCCTAACCACCTTTTCTTTAATAATCATAAGATCATAAAGTAAAGGCAGATACACTAAGCATGCCCAGAAATTATGTGGCCATGAAAATAGCATTCTTTTCCTTTCAAATTGAGCTGAGAAATTATTTTTCACAGAGGTCTTCATATATGCCAAGTCTGAAAATTTTCGTGTTCAGCTGTTTTGGAGCATTTAGTAAGGAAAAAAGAAATCTTTATTTTTTTAATTTTAAAAAGGTGTTTTTCCCTCTGCTCCTCCAGAATGCTAATGACCAAACATATTGTGTCACTTTCTGGACACACCTTGGACTAAAATTGGATGGAATTAATTTTAAATTTTTCTCACTATTGAGGCAAGGGAGTCAAGGACATTTTAGTGACTTCCATCCTCCTAGACCATTCACATGTGACAAGTTGGAGTCCCATAATAACTACTGTCCTTTTCCTTCTTTTTTCCTTTCATAATGTACTTGATAACTCTACTTTGTCCATTGTCATGTCTTAAAAAAAAAGTAGATTTCATGACAAGGGACATTCGTACTGCCCTTTTATAGCTTGCCCTGAACTAAGGAGTGATTTTAGTGTCATCTAATGGGAAACCAAAGGAGCTTCTACTTCTCAAATGGAAATGTGTCAAATTCAAGCATTCTGCCTGAAATAAAAGGTGAAGAATTCAGGCTTTAAAGTGGGCTAACAAAAATTATTCCTTAGGCTTCTCATAGAGCATCCTTCTGCCTCTTCTCCAAAACATATTCTCTTTCCACAACCATTGTTTCCCTCCCAGGTCTCTCTCCAAATATGATTGATCCTCCAATGTACATTTCCAAATGCACAAAAATAATTATATAAGAAAGATAGAATCTAGTATGAGACTTCCTATATGGTTTCTCTTTGATTCAATCTAATTTCTTTTAGATTTTTCTTTTAGATACAGTCTAATTTGCATGATAGTGACGGAGTAGAAAGAACATTGGATTTAGAAAGAAAAAAAACTTGACAGGCCAGCTCTGTTAATTATTGCTTCTGTGATATTGGTCAAGGAAAATTAGGAGTTTGGAGTTGATCCCTTAAAGTTCTAAATTGATAATTGTAAAGTACCTTATCCTTTAGCTAAATTTTCAAGAAATAATAATAGCTAACATTTATACACCACTTACTATGTGCCAGGTATTTTATAATTATTATCTCATTGATCCTCACAGGTCTCCCCATTTTACAGTTGAGGAAACTTGAGGCAAATAAGGGTTCACACAAGCCAGTAATTATCTGAGGCTGAATTTAAATTAAGGTTTTCCTGAATTTCTGACTGATCCACTACATCATATACTTGCCCAAGAAAGTCTGAGTCCACTGAAGGTACTCCTTGATCTTCCTCTTTACTATACCCCTATCTGACTTCTAAGTCTTTTCTTTATCCAACAAGCCTTTCATAGAACATGAATCATTTGACTAGGTATGAATTTCAAAGTCTATACTCAGGACATTTTGAGATGTTTCTCTGCTCCCTTTACACTTTGCAAATCTGGTAAGGGTAGGTTCAAAGTGTGCCTCCTGAATGGTGTGGCCTACTTGCTGTGAGACAAGCTCCATTCCAAAGAAACCTGGGAGAAGTCAAACCAAGATTATTATTTGACAGATGGAAACCAGATCTTTGAAGGTGCAACCACCAGTTTTGAATTTTTGGTTTCTGCTTGATGAATGGTGTGTGATATACAAGTTGTGGGAGAGTATTTAAGTTTGGAACCAGAGTTCCAGGCAGATGGACTGAAGCACTACAGTCTCTCAAAGAATCAGAAATACTGTAGCCAGTTTATTCTAACTTTCCCTTCTGGTTTTTACTAGTCCTTGGAGCAGACATGTAAGCATGCTCTGCCTTACTTTCCCCCTTGACAGGTAGAAAGAGCAAACACAGGAAGGTTGTAGAACATGATCAACTCTCATTTATGCCTCTTTTTGAACAGAAGGTTCCATAGAAGGGAATGTTGTTTTTCTGATTATTAATTCTATTCTAAACATTAAACCTGAAGAATTGTCTTGCTGCAGCTTCATAAATAAAGTCCAAAATGTATCGCCAGAACCATAAGTTGCCCCTTGGGGACAACTAAAGTGATATAATGGATACAGTACTGGGCTTAAAGTCAGGAAAACAAGTACAAATAGAGCCTCAAAGTTACCTACTCAGCTATGTGATGTTGGGTAAATCACTTAATCTTTATCTGTTTTGTTTCAACTGTAACATGAACTTAGCACTCAGTGCTCTGCACATAGTAGGCTGTCCAAAAATGCTGATTCCTTTCTCTTCCTATTCCCTCCTTCCCACATTCGTGTACTTTTACCCATTGCCAAAGTCATACAGGCATTAAGATCAATTAAGTCACCATTTTTTCCTGCTTGGGGAGATAGCAATTTGGACGAATAAGTAACATTGATAATGGACAAAAGAACAATGACTTGGAAATCTTTAGATACTTTTTCACTAGGGACTCAAACCCACAAATCCAAGCCTAAAACCATGTATCTCCAAGCATAGTTTCAATATGGGTTCCAGAAAAGGAATCCTAATAATTCTCCATACAACAGTAAACAAATATTGAACTAGACACTTAAGGAACATTTAAAGATAAATAAGAATTTAATTATAATGACCAAGTTTGGCCATACAGAAAACCTTAGAAAATGCATGTTCCTTCCCTCATTACAGAAGCAAAGGTTATGGAATGTTGCATATTTTGTCAGTAGCAGATGTTGTATAAATTGGTTTTACTGAATTTTTTTCCTTTTTTAATATTCATATAAACGCTAGCTTGCTGGGAGTGGGAGAGGAAGTCAGAAATAAAGAATCCAAAGATGACAATAAAATAAGATTTATAAAAAGTAAATAGATAGCTATGACTCAGTTGACAATCTAGTAGGGGAGATAAGATTTATAAAATAAATAGAATACTCAGAATGGAATGGAGTTGTTGTTGCTTGTCCTTCATTCTGGAAAAGGACCATGACATCACAGAGGTGATAACAGGACATGCAAGTGAATTGGATTTAAGTGAGGGAGGGCTGGGCAAGGTCACCAGCCCTGCTTTCTCCTCCACAGTCATCTGAGTCCTGTGGCCAGACATAGAGCAGGATGACTGGAGGTGGCCCTGGATGCAATGAGAGACTTGGTCTTTTTAAGCTAAGGTCTTTAACAAGTTTCCGTTTGACTGGAGGGTGTGGGGCAAAGGAGAAGAAGGGAGGCTTTTGCATGAAGGTAACATCTGAGGTGGAAGCAAATAAATAGGCAGAGACATCTGGCTTTCCCATCTCATGCAAGCCTGGATGCTACATGTAAGAACCAGGGCCTCTCTCGTCCTAGCTGCCCAGCCCTACCAGCTGGTGGGCCTGATATGAGCAGGGAAGGGCAGCCGCAAAATGCCCTGTTGACACGGTCTCAGGTTCAGAGAGGGATTCATATTTGACTTGGCAAACATCTTCAAGCCCTTGCCAATACCAAACCAAGGCTTGGGCTGAGCAGTACACCTCCCCTTTCCCCCTTCTCATTCTCTGACTCCCACACCCTATTACCTGGAGAACTTCAATTAAAAGCCACATCCAGAACTGGCCAAGCTCAATTTGAAACGAGTCCATTTTCTCTTCTCTCCCTCCCACCCCCATCCCAGAGGTGCCTGTTCTCAGGCAGTAAAGACTAAGCAAGAAACTCCTGGCTTTTTTTTTTTTTTTTTTTTTTTTTTTTTTTAGAATTTTCTGTTTCCAAAGCCCAGTTATTTACCCAAGGAAAACAGGGAAGTGACCGGGTAACAGAGTACACATGTTATGAAAATATGCAGGCCGGGACTGAAGCAAAGAAAACATTCTTCCATAAGTAGCTGCCTTGTTAATTCATTTTTTTCTTGAGATTAGAACCAGCTATTCCTTGTGTTCCTTCAAGCACCTTCTGTGGTTTCCTGACAGCTGGCTGCAAGAAGTAAGATTTGGCCTGAAAAATGGGCCATCGGTCATGCTTTCTCAGGGGAAGAGAGAAACTGAAATTCCCAGATTGCTCAAATTCGCCATTCCCTTTAAAGTAAAAAAAAAAAAAAAAAAAAAAAAAAAAAAAAAAAGGAAAAAAGAGGGGAAAAAAGGTTGAGGTGGTGGGGAGAGGATTGTATACATTCTGAGGCTTAACCTGATTTTCCATAAGAAATAACAGCTGCTTAATGACAGGCTACAGAAGTTTTCTACCCCTCTCCACCTCCTCTCCCAAGTCCATTCTAATCCTTGGCAAGGGAGAACTGGGTAGCCTTGAGCAACACTACACAGACTTACTTAGGAGTCAGACATACACATTGGCAATTAGAGTTAATATTGGCCCGGATAGAGAACTGTTGCTTTTCTTTCTTTTCCCCCTCCCATTTACCCCCACTCCTTTTTTCATTATAAGCCAAAGATTGCTTTCTTAAACCTTTCCAGAACAGCTGGCTAGATCCAAAGAACAGTCTCCATTCCCATGCACTGTGCATAGAATGGGGACAGACCAAGATCATTAACAGTATTATACCTAGGCTAGTGTTTGTGCAAATCCCTTACATCATTGGTAGGAAAGGGAGTGAGGGCAGGTGTGATGGGAAATCTGGTGTATTCCGAGGATGCTGGATCAGGTTCACTGTGGGGGTCTAATGTTCTTTAAGTGGTTAAGTAGAGAGGTAACTTGAATCCTCCAAATCTTAGGAGATATAAAGGGGTCACTATCTCTCTGGTCTTTTTTTTTTTTCATTTATTCCCCTCATTAATGTCCTTTGCCTCCTTTTCAAGTCTACCAACCCAAGCAGTTGGGTATGCTAAGGTAGTATAATGGATAAAACTTTGATCCCAAAATCGGGACACAGCTGAGTTCAAATCCTGCTTCAATCACTCCTTGCTATGTAAACAATTAAATAATTAATCTTTTCCCACCTCAGTTTTCTCATCTGTAAAATAGAAGTGATAATAACAACTTTACAGGGTCATTCTAAGGATCAAGTAAGATCCTATTTGTAAACTGTTATTTATTATTGTTACTGTTATATATGTTATTTGTTATTATTTTGCTGCCTCTGAGAGATATCACACTGGGAGTAGCCTGGTAGTCCTTCATTTGGTTGAGATATATATCAGACTTAGCTATCAATCTGGCCAGACAACAGTCCCAGGAGAGCCAGGCTCAGTGTCTGTTTGATTCCTGAGAGGGTATTTAGAGGCACTTTGGTCTAAGCCATTCGGCAAATGAACTTTCAATTCAGGAGTTAAGAGTATTTTGCAGATGATTTTTCTTAGCCCAAATTCCAGCCAGCTTCTCTTGACCTGCACCCAAAGAGACCTTAACCTCAGAATACATGGGAGTGTTAGTGTCTTCCCACATTGCTCACCACCACCACAATTCCACCATTCCCTAAATCCCAAGAGAGAGTTAGATTTCAGGCCTGGAATGAATTTAATTGCTGAGTTGGGTTTTAGTTGAACCTGAGAAATGGGAGCTTGAGAATGAGGCAGATTGTGGGGATCAGAATGATGCTTTTGGCACTAATATGGATTTATTCCCAAGGGAGGTGGGGAGGTAGTAAGGGAGAGCCTCAAGCTTTAGTTCCATGTCTCACTATATAAAAAAGAGGTTAGGTCCAACAAAATCTTAAAGCATTTCATATTATAAGATTGTAGATTTAGAGTCCTCCATTTGCAACCCAGAAAATTTAAGTGATTTGAATGGCAGAGCCAGGGTTCAATTTCTTGTGATTCCAAGTTCAACATTATTTATTATACCACCCTGCTTCCCCAAGGACACATATCATCATGCTAGAGTAACAAGAGAGTCCAATTTGGAGTTATTGGACTGGGATATGAACTTTGGCTCTGGTCCTATCTACTTGATTATGGGCAGCAAATCATCTGACTTTTCTGGTCTTCAGTTTCTCATCTGCAAATGGAGAGGGTTGGAGTATGTGGTCTCTAAGGGACCTTCCATCTCTAACCTAATAATATGATGATTCCACAATTCTATGATCTATCAACCCCCTTTGAGACTGGTGTAATACAATCACCGGCAGGAATGAGTTCCTTTGGACCACCAAATAAGACCAGGTGGTTGCCACTTTCAGCTCTCACCAAACTGGGCTGAATTCCAATCTGTGACCTTGAGGTGAAAGACTCCATTTCCGATAATTGTTTCAGACATTTTGCATCCAGTCCTTTACTATACAATAGCAACAGTTTAAAAAAAAAAAAAAACCTTCCTCTGGAGTTCTTTACCCCACCCTCCCCCCCAAAGGTGGCCTCATTCTACAATATAAAAGGTCAGTAGACCCTTTTCTTATCCTATTCCTTGAAGCTGATCCAAGCACAGCATTCCCTTTGAAGTCAATGAGTATTTTACACCAGGCACAGCTACACAAGGTTCTATGGAAAACAGGACAGGATGCTCAGTTCTTATCCAGATCCAACCTTGTTGGGAAAATGTTATCTATGGCATAAAGATAGCTCTGTTTATTCAGTTATACAGAGATCCCACTGCAGCCCCCAGGGATACATATGATTAGACTATGTATAGCAAGGTCAAACTGCTGAACACAAATCATAAACATGAGTTTTGGGTCTGAATCACAATTGCTGTGTGCTCTGGAGTAAGACACCATCTCCTTTCAGCCTATTTCCCATTTTATAGGAGGGGAAATTGAGGCTAACATTACTTATAGTATCTACCTGTGGGCAAAATAGTTTGAAATGCTATAGAAATATGATTTTTTTTGCATTTGATTTATTTATTCAATATTTTTCCAGTTGCATTTGAAACAGTTTTCTCTAAAGTTCTCTCCCTTGTCCCCACCCCTATGTGAAATTATACGAAACATCTCTACAATAATCACATTGTGAAAAAAAAACAAAGATCTCCCACCCCAATGGGAAAAAAAACCTTTAAGAAAAAGAGACAGAGATAGACAAATAGACATTGAGAAAGAGAGACAGACAGAGACAGACAGAGAGAGAGAGAGACATTAAGAGAGAGAAACATTGAGAGAGAGACAGACAGACATAGAGAAGGAGAGAGAGAGAGGGAGAGAGGGAGGGAGGGAGGGAGAGAGAGAGAGAGATTGAGAGAGAGAGAGAACTTCAATCTGTATTCAGATACAATCAGTTCCTTCTCTGGGTATGAATAGGATTTTTTATCTTAAGTCCTTCAGAGTAGTCATGGATCATTGTACTGCTGAGAATAGCAAAGTCATTTACAGCTAGTCATCCCAGAACATTGCTGTTGCTTTATATACAGTACATTTCACTTTGCATGAATTCATGGAGGACTTTCCAGGATTTTTTTTTTTTCTGAGAGCATCTGTTCATCATTTCCCATAGAACAATAATATTCCATCACAAACACATACCACATTTCATTGAGCCATTCTCCAATTGGTGGACATTCCCTCAGTTTCCAAGTTTTTGTCATGAGAAGAGAGCTGCTTGCTATAAATATTTTTGTACATATATGTTATACTCTTTTTATAAAAAAAAATCTCTTCTGGTATTCATGTCTAGCAGTAGTGTTATTAGGTAAAAGATATGCATGAATTTATAGACCTTTTGGGCACAGATAAATGATCTTTTGATCATTTATCAATTGGGACATGGCTCTTAATTTTTTATACATTTCACTCAATTCCCTCTATTTGAGAAATGAAGCCTTATCAGAGAAACTTGCTTTGAAATTCTTTTTTTACAATTACTATTGCTAACTATATTTCCCCTCATTTATTCTCTCTCCTTTCACCTGTCCCCCTTCAAAAATATTTTGTTACTACTTCCTCTCCCAATATGCACTCTTTTACCATCCCTGCCTCTTCCTGGATCCCATTCCCCTCCTCTTCCAATGATACAGTTCACATTTTTTCTATTTTTTCATATCTTTTGTTTTACTTTATTGTATTTTGATTTCTTATTGTCATTAGCTTCCATTTGCTCAATTCTAATTTATAAGGAATTATTTTCCTCAGTGAGCTTTAGTACCTCTCTTTCTCAATTGGCCAATTTTGTTTTTTAAGGCATTCTTCTCCTCATTAGCTTTTTGTACTTACTTGGTTTTCAGAATCTCTTTTGAGCTCTTCCATGGCCTGAACCCAATTCTTTTTTTCTTTCTTTTTTTTTTTTTTTTTTGGTAGACTTTGAATATGGGAGCTTTGATTTTGTTATCTTCTTCTGAGTGTGTTTTGATCTTCCTTGTCACCACAATAACTTTCTATGACCAGAAACCTTTTCTGTCTGCTCATTTCTCTAGCCTATTACAGATTTTAACTCTCTGTTAAAGTAGGATCTATTTCCATGGTGGAGAGTGCATAGTCCCAAACTGCAAGAGTTTTGTGCAGCTGATTTCAGAGATCCTTCTAGGGACCTGGACCCAAGTGCACTTTTCTGCCCTAGAACTGTTAGGATTGTCTCCACCCCACTATAAATCCAGCATGCTAAAGTACTGGGCCAGGGCTGGGACTGTGCCCTGGCCTCCCACCGTTTGCTACAGACCTTTTCTGCTGACCTCCCAAGTTGACTTTGGTGTCTCTGGGCTGAGAGGTCTGGAAGTTACTAGTACTAATGTTAATTCAGAGTCCCTAGACTTGTTCCTACTTTCCTCTCATGCTGCTGGGGCCAGGGGTGTGCTAGTGTTGCACTGCACATTGGGCTCTCACCCTGGTTCCACAGATCTTTTCTTCTGACCTTCTTTGGTTGGAAATATGTTCTATTTCATCTTTTGGATGTTCTGGTGCTCGAAAATTTGTTTAGAGTCATGATTTAAAGGAATTTGGAACGGTTTGGGGGAGAGGTTGGGCAAATTCTCTGCCATCTTGCTTCTGCTTAACTGAAATATGAAATGTTACTCTATCATCTCATAAATCAGTTTTCTTCATCTTTAAAATGATGAAGTAAGAATACTTCATTTATAGAACTGTTGAGACGAATGATCCCATGAAGGAGATCAGAGAAATGGTTTTGAATGGACTGCAAGCTATATGGTAGCCAAAAAAGCTAATGAGATATTAAAGATAGAAAATGGATTTCCTCCCCCTCCCCTCCCCGCCACTGGTTTAGGGACCTCCTGGGTGATGAAACTCCTCCCCACCAATGTAGATCAACATTTTATCTGAAATGTGCCTACAGTCTAAGCACCCATTGTATGTCAAAGTGAAACTCAAATCCAAATCTTCATAACTCTTTAGAAACTATACCATTCTATTCCTCTAGAAAACTGGGAAGCATCCAAGTCAATAAGCATTTTCAATTCCCTAGTATGTGCCAGGTACTGAGGTAAGCATTAGGAAGACGAAGAAAGACAAAAGATAGTTGCAACGGGTGCAAACAGAGATATACAAACTGGCTAGATACAGGATATAACCTGGAATCTGGTTGTATGTATTCTGTACTACTCAGACCACATCGGCAGTATTGTTTCCAGTTTGGGGTACCATATTTTAGGAAAGCTGGAGCTTGACTAAAGGATATTAACCAGTATGATGAAGGAACTCGAAGCCATGTTAATGATTGGCTGAAGAAACTGGAAATATTTAGCCTGGGGCAAAGAAGATTTGGGCTAAATATACTTTATAGAATATATATTCTATATTCAAATATATTAAAAATTAGGCTTGATATATTTGGTCCTAGAAAGCAGAACTAAGATCAATGGATAAGAGCTATGGAGCAGTTGATATTGGTTGAATACATAAAGAAATCTAATAACTTAAAACTTTCCTTAATGCAGTACCTGGAACATAGTAGTTACTTAATAAATGCTTATTGACTAATTCTTTAGAACAGTTTTTCAGTCATTTTCCAATTATGTCCAATTCTTCATTGATCTCATTTGGGGTTTTATAGGAAAAGATACTAGAGTTGTTTGCCATTTCCTTCTCCAGATCATTTTATAGATAAGGAAACTGAGGCAAACAGTGTTAAATGACTTGCCCAGGGTCACACAACTAGTAGGTGTTTGAGGCCAGATTTGAATTCAAGAAGATGACATAGATATAGAGCTGGAAATGGCCTTAGGTTATCAAGTCTAACCCTTTCATCTATATAGATAATAAACTAAGGCACAAGAGGTAATACCTTCCACTTATATTTTTACTTTGTTGAAGTATACAGGTTCTTTATGTTTATCTTTTTGGATCCTTATACCACAAACCCATGGAGTTCCTCTGCTTCCATATATGAAGAAATGGAGACTAAAAGTTATAGAAGTAACTTAGATCATTAGAGACCCAAGAAGAGACCTTAGTGACCAACTGGCCAATTTAACTCTCTTACTTTCACAGATGAGGAAATAGAGACCCAGAGAGATTAAATAATAGATTTTGACATCAGATTCCCAGATCACAGGATCATAGCTTGAAAGCTGGATGGGATCTTAATCTTTTAGGTGAATTCCCTCAATTTTACAGAGGAGGATATAAAGGTCTCTTAAAGTCTTGCCCGAAGTCATACAAGTAGAAAGTTTTGAAGTCAGAATTTGAACGTGGTTCAGATCCAGGTGCCTTTTTGTGATGCCTTCTTGCCAAGCCAGCATTGATTGGAAACTCACTGTTAAAGGAGCTATCCTTTGGACAACTAATTAAAACAACAACCAAAACCAAAAAATACTATCCCCACTCCCACCTCCAACACTTTTGACCAACAAGGGTCTGAATGATTGCCTGGCTATGTACCAAAGGAGACCACAAGAGTGTCAGCAGCTATGTGGAAGGGTTTCTTCCAGCGTCATTATTTCCAAGCCTGTTGTAGAATGGCTATTTATAACTATTATGTTCCCTTTGATGCTGAGTGCATTTCAGTGGCAAACAGACAAGTTCTCGGGTTTAAAATACTTTAGAATCTTGATAGATAAAATATAAAAGATAAAATCTCCTGATTTGGTGCTTCTAGGAAAGGCGGTGTTTTCCCTTTCTCTGTCAATTTACCTTCACTTCCCAGTTACCAGTAGGACTTTATGTTAGAGGTTCTTCACCTTTTCTTGTCATGCTCTGTTTGAGCCATCTGGTGACGTTCATGGAGCCTTTCTCAGAATCATATCTTTAAAATGAATAAAATAAAATATATAGAATTAAAAGGGAAACCAATTATACTAAAATAATTATATATTAATCTAACCTCCTGATATATATTATATATGTGTGTGTATATTATATATTACTATATATAAATTATAACATGTAACAAATATATAACAGTTAAATATATTTGTGGTTATATATTATTTATAATATGTAATAGGTATACACACACAGAGAGGTGTGTGTGTGTGTATGTGAATATTTTAAATAAGTTGTGGCCTCCAGGTTTGAACACTCCTGATTTAGTCATGGAGAGTTTGCCTGTCCTTTTCATTTTACTTAGAAAAGTTCTTCAGCAGATGAAATTAGAATCTTTTATTTTTTTATATGTCCCCAGAGCTTGGCATATAGTAGGTGTTTGTTGGATTGAATTGTACTGAATCCCTTGAGAAGAACATATCTACCTCTGAGGATGGAAAGGGGTTTTGAGGGTAATCAGTTGGCAATTTCTGGAGTAAATTTCTTTTTCTTTCACACCCCAACCTCCCAACCCCTCTGCCTCCTCCCAGCTCCCGCCAACCTCATCCTTTATTGTAGCATGAAGGGCAGAGGGGTCAGCAGCAGCAAACTGCAGAGCTAAAGGACCATGGAAAGTGGCAAGTCTTGTGTTTCAGTAATGAGGGCTCTCTTTCTCCCCTTGTATGCACTCAGATTTCATGAGTTAAGGGAACTGTCAACTGCTGTTTTTATTATATAAAGTTCACAGGGAAGTTGGACACAGGGCAAAGCTTTTTCAAAGGCAGCAGAATGGAAGTCCTGACTAGTCCCAGTGGAGGTCCCCCATCCCAGTTGCTATAGGGACACTTCTGCTGTGTAGAGAAGGGAAAATGCAAAGAGGTCAACCCAGTGGGTGTTTCTGTGACTGCATCCCTGGAAGGGGGATGAGCTGCTGATGAAAGAACACTGCCATTAATAAACTCCCTGTCATTGGCTCTTGGACTGGCCAACAGCTGTGCCAAACTAAGACCTCCATTTCTTCTGGCCTATACCCACCCCTTACTATTCAGCTGGGTATTCCTAACCCAGAGGTGGGCCACATGGAGCCAGGCACGCTCAGCCAGAACGTAAGCATTGGCAGCTTTAAAAAGAATCCCCTTCAAGGAGTACGGAGCCTTCCATTGTTTCAGCCCCGAGGAGCAGCAGGTGGGAACCATGACCTGATTTTAAAGAGAGATTTTTGCCTTCATTGTTTGTCTTGCCCTCTGAGAACACTTGGCAATAACATTCCTTTCCTGGCTGGTTCTTTTTGCAGACGACAAACATTGTTTTCTTTCCCCTGTTTACCTAAAAAGGCTTCAAGAATCAAGACACAACGTGCCAAGACTTATTTACTTACTGGCTGTATTCTGGATCCTAGGGAATGCTTACCTTGTATCTCCATCCCCCACCCTTAAATCACCCACAACTTCTATTCTGCCCACCTGTGGGAGGGGCCCCACTAGAGTCTGGACAATGGTAAGCTGACTTGCTTCACTAGAGCAGAGAGCTTGACCTGAGAGGTAGGAGAAGAGGTTAGGTGTGGACAAATTGCAGGAGAGTCTTAAATTAATAGTGATTGTAGATTTTTGAGATGGGAAAAAAGATGATCAAAATGAGCTCAAGGAAGACTTTATCATGTATAAAATAAATAGAAGAGGAAAGGGTTCTGCTAAGGGGTTTTTATTGTCATATAGACACAAGATGGCTAAGATTTAGAGTAAAATAATAACTATAAAAAGAAAGAAAAGGGACAGGTTTAAAATATATTCCTACAACAAACATGAGCACTGACCATATGCTGGGTGCTATAGCAGTTTTAGGGTTCAGAACCTTAGGATAAACTGTCTACCATAATAATTTACTGCCTCATGCTATAAAGGAATCAGAAGAATTCTCATGTTACTGGTGATCATTGTTCATTCATTTAACAAGCATTTTACAAATACTTACTATGTGCTAGGCACTGGAGATTTAAAGACAATGGAAAGCAGTCCCTGACCACAGAGCTTACATTCTAATGGTGATCAATGAGTATACTAGATTTTTACAGATTTTACAGATTTACAGATTTTTACAGATACACAAGCTACTTTCAGGAGGACTAGGGCACTAATTATGGGAATCAGAGAAAATTCTCCATAGGAGGTGATACTTGAGTTGATACTTGAAAAAACTAAAGATTCTAATAGAAGGTGAGAAGGGACCAGATAACATATAAGTATATAATATATAAATAACAGGTAATATATAATGTATAAGGAACAGAATGAAAATGTACAGAGGCAGAAAAGGAATGTTTTTCATTAGAATTTAAATTAAATGTCATGGAGTAGAAGGAAAAATAAGAATAATTGAAGCCTGAATTCTGTGGAGGGCCTTAAATGTCAGAAAAAAAGTTTGTATTTGATTTCAGAGAGTTATTGAAGATTTTGAGTATGAGAGTGATACATTCAGATTTGTTGTGGGATTTATCTCTTCTCATAGGAGAGGAAGGAGAGAATTGGGGAATGATTACAATGGTTTAAATAAAAAGTGATGAAGGGCCTATATAAGAGAAATTATAGTAAGGAAGGAGAGAAGGGTACAGAGGAAGGTGATATTTTCTTTTACAATCTAACAGGCAATATGTGACACATCTGCAGATGTTAGAATTTTAGCAAATACATGTTAAAATGTGATGCGCCAAAAAACAGGTAGAAGAAAAACTCTATAGGAATTATTTAAAGGAAGAAATCATTTCTAGAGCCAGCAGGATATCATGATACTGGATTAAGCCTTGACAAATGGGTAGAATTTTAATAGTGATGGAAGAACAGCATTTTAGGCAGACAGAATGGTGTAAGGAAAAGTACAAAGGTGAGAAAGCATGAAATTTATTTTAGGAAAGAGAGGAAATAAGTAGGAGTGAGTTTGAAGTTCCAGCCAGATATTCAGGCAGAATGTAGATAGATAGATAGATAGATAGATACAGATATGCATATTAAATACAGATATAGATAGATACAGCAGGCAGAATAGGCACATAACAAATGCTTGTTTCCTGATTTCCTTCCTTCATAGAAGGATTTTGGGATACATTTGGGATACATACATTTTGGGAAATGGGTTGAGTCAAGCAAATACTCAGCTTCCTAATGTTTTCTATATTTTGCCATCTGATCAGGTATTACCCATTGTCATTTATTTTCACTTCTTTTCTCATATCAGTCCTGACCTTCTTATGCTTCAAAGAAACTCTGGTATTGATCTAATCTGGCCTTTTGGTTTACATTTTCTGGAATGCTCTATTTCTTGATCATGAAATTTTCTCAGGCTGTAATGCTCTCCCTCATTCAGTCCCTCTTTTGACCTTGTTTCCTTTAAGTTCTAACTAAAATTAATTGGAAACCTTTTCCAATCTCTCTAAATTCTAGAGCTTTCCCTCTGTTATTTATTTCCTACTTACCCTGTATATTGTTTGCTTTATATATATTTATTTGCATGTTGTTTTCCCCTGCATGTCTTTAGATTGTGAGCTCTTTGAGGGCAGAGACTATTTCCCCCCATCTTTTTGTATTCCCAATGTACTGTCCCCAGCACATTTTAAGTTTTTAATAAATGTTATTGATTGATTGATATACAGCAAGATGATTTCAGAAAGGCCTGGAGAGACTTACATGAATTGATGCTCAATGAAATGGGTAGAACCAAGAGAACATTCATTATACCCAGAAAAATAACTATTTTACTATGATCAATTCTGATGAATATAGCTCTTTTCAACAAGGTGATTCAGGCCAGTTCCAATGGACTTGAAATGGAGAGAGTCATCTGCATCCAGAGAAAGGACTGTGAGGACTGAAGGTAGATCACAACATAATATTTTCACTTTTGTTGTTGTTTGCTTGCTTTTTGTTTTCTTTCTCATTTGTTTTTATCTAATTTTTCTTGTGCAGCATGATAATTATGGAAATATGTATAGAAGAATTGCATATATTTAACATATAGTAGATTAATTGCTATCTAAGGGAGGAAGTGGGGGAAGGGAAGGAGAAAAAAAATTGGAACACAAGGTTTTACAAGGGTGAATGTTAAAACTATGCATATATTTTGAAAATAAAGACTTTAAAAAAGAAAAAAATTGATTAATATAGCATTTTTAAAGCACCAACTGTACCAGACACCATGTTAAATGCTAGGGACACAAAAACAAGAAAACAAGACCTTCCCTACTCTCAAGGAGCTTACATTCTAACAGAACGGCAAAACATAAGGGAGAACTGGAAAATATGGGAAGGTGGGTATAGGAGCAAGATTATGGAGGTGGAATAGGTAGGAGGATGAATTGGAACTTTCTACCCAGCTCTGACCCATAATTTATCCTGAGCTAATAGTTCTATATTAGCATGAACAATGAGTTTTGAGCTGTGGTGGGTGTTCAGGGACAGTGGATTCTAGGGCAAGAATCCTTTGGCCAAAGGGAGTACCCCTCTGAGTCCTTAGGCCAATTTTGAAGAGAGCAATTCTAACTTAGCAAATGGTGACAAAACCCTGAGCCTCCTTAAGACTAACACTGGGAAAGAGCATTTGGGGGAATGTGTGCTTTGTCAGGTCAGAGTGTAACTAAGTAGCAAGTAGCAAAGTCCCTATGATTGTGTAAGTAGGTTTATGTCATAGATATTTTGCCTGGGTTCCTAAGCCCCTGTTGCTCATTTTCCTCACTTGAATGCCTGTCACACTGTTGCCTAAAACCCTGATCTGGATTCTTGATAACTGCTTTCCCCATTGCTTTTCCTTTTGGTTACTGTTTCAATGTTTGAAGGTTTCTAGAGTCTTGATGAAAGCATCAAGCTTGACTTGTGGCTTCTTCTGCTACTTGTTCAGTTGTTCCTAATCTTTCTACCCAGCTCTGACCTATAATTTACCCTGAACTAACAGACTCAGCCAATCCTCAGCCAATTTTTTAACTCAACATTTTTCATATTTGCCCAGTATGGTTTTCTTTGATAGCCTGTCACTGATGGGTAGGACTTGCAGGGAGGCAGATTTTGGATCAATGTAAAGAATTCCATAACAGTTAGAGCTACTGAGAAATATAATAGGTTCTCCCTCAGGAGATAGTGAGACTCTCATCACTAGAGATCTTCAGGAAGAGATAGAAGATGACTTGTTGGTCAGAGAATTCATGTTTCTCTGAAGTTTCCTTCAATGCTCAAATTCCCTGACCCATCAGTATTTATTTCTGGTTTTGCCTACATTTTCCATTCACATCTGTTACACCCCCTTTTTTTGCCATTTCAAAAGAAACCAACTAATCTATTGAGCGAAACTCATTGCTACTTTCAGTAGAGCTTGGTAAGCAGCTATTTCCTCCATAATACCCCTAGTCAGAGGAACTCTAAGATTACTGTTATTTTACTAACTGAAACCCAGTCCTTTCCTATGTCCTTACTTCAGCACTAGGAAACATAAAGGAAAGAGAGAGAATCACTCTAAACAAAACCACTAAATCTTTCTGGACACTCTTCCTTCTTTTCCCAACGCCCCCTCACCTTTCTCCCTGCCATGGTTCCTGTCCTAAAGCCCAGTCCCATTAGTAAGTGAAGTTTACTTTGGCCCAGAGACATCTGAAAATTCTATAGTCCATACACAGCTGCAGTGTGGGTATATGATCTGCACAGACATTGGTTTTGCATATGGCAAGCTGCCCTGCCATGGGGCAAGGAGGAACGTCAGTGTGGTATTTGGCCAAGATGGGATGGCAAAGGAGGAGAGGGTAACTAAAATAGCTTTATGGTTTGACATCTCTGCAGTCACAAGATCCCAGCCTTGTGTTTTTTTCCCATCTCTAGTCTACAATTGCTTATATAATTTTCCCCCCAGTGGTTAGAGGCAATAACACCTGTGTAACCTCCTTAACCAATTCTGAGAGCTCATTTGAGCTATGCAAAAGCTCTGCCAACTTCTTTCCTCTTTAAGTTGCTGAGATAGGGGAAAATACTCCAAAAGCCAGATTGGCTCTGATGGCAGAAAAAATGAATACATACAGTACATACAGTATAAGACTGAAAATGGGATTATTTTAATATAAATAAAGTTCCACATCAAATTTAAATGTGTACTATGCCCAATAGATATACGTCAGTGAATTCATGAACTTATCCATCTGTTTCCCACAATCTGTGTAGATGATAACACTTCTAAACATACTCATCCTGTTCAGTTCTTGTCCAGGTTGTCCCACAAATCCTCCATAGACCTACACAATATCTACACAAGTTTTCCTCTAGGTTCTTCATCTTTTTGTGTAATGAATCTCTTGGTTAGTCTGACAAAATCCATAGACTCCCTCTCAGATTACAAAAAAACAACATTCAGAGACCATGGTCTATTCTTGAAAGGCTCAGTGTCCCCTGTGTAAACAGAGCAAACCTCACAGATTGAGAATTATGGAAAAGGAATAGAAATCTAAATTCCCTTTCTAATTCTACTGAATAGTGTGAATAGTCATCTCAAACTGCTATTTGCTAAACATTTTATTTTATTTTATTTTATTTTTTTATTTAATAGCCTTTTATTTACAGGATATATACATGGGTAACTTTACAGCATTAACAATTGCCAAACCTCTTGTTCAAATTTTTCACCTCTTACCCCCCCCCCACCCCCTCCCCTAGATGGCAGGATGACCAGTAGATGTTAAATATATTAAAATATAACTTAGATACACAATAAGTATACATGACCAAAACATTATTTTGCTGTACAAAAAGAATCAGACTCTGAATTATTGTACAATTAGCTTGTGAAGGAAATCAAAAATGCATGTGTGCATAAATA
This sequence comes from Sarcophilus harrisii, assembly GCF_902635505.1. Classification (NCBI taxonomy): domain Eukaryota; kingdom Metazoa; phylum Chordata; class Mammalia; order Dasyuromorphia; family Dasyuridae; genus Sarcophilus; species Sarcophilus harrisii. The sequence continues at coordinate 327,530,740 of NC_045427.1, forward strand.
TAGGGATTGGGAATTTAATGTAATGGTTTTTAGTCATCTCCCAGAGTTATTTTTCTGGGCATAGCTAGTTCAGTTCATTACTGCTCCATTAGAAATGATTTGGTTGATCTCGTTGCTGAGGATGGCCTGATCCATCAGAATTGGTCATCATCTAGTATTGTTGTTGAAGTATATAATGATCTCCTGGTCCTGTTCATTTCACTCAGCATCAGTTCGTGTAAGTCTCCCCAGGCCTTTCTGAAATCATCCTGTTGGTCATTTCTTACAGAACAGTAATATTCCATAATTTTCATATACCACAATTTATTCTTTGCTAAACATTTTAAACAAAACTTAGAAAATTAGTTTTTCCTAAACTGATTAATTATGCTGGGTATAAATGGGAAGGAACAGAGATTAAATGGAGTGAAGAGGAAAGACCCATTACTACTTCAGGACTACCAGAAACTCAAAGTATTAAGCTAGGTAGGGCAGATTATACATTTCTTGTGACTTTATTTATGACTATCTGAAAATGGAGACAGTCTCAGTTGGTAGAGGGGGTAATACAATTCTCCTAAGGCCAGTATAAAATGATAATTCTTGTCATCATTTCCACAATTTTGCTCATGATTTAGATTTCAATGTGTATAACTCAGAGAAACTTTTCCCCAGGAATTAAAAAATTTAAGTCATAAAGGCTGGTGACTTAATCATATTGTCTTCTTCCTTGGTCCTTGGTCCACAGGAGATACGCCAAAGCAGATACCATGTTGTTCCTTTTATTTTGTATATATGACTATCTTACTGAGTTTTCTTTTTTTATCTGAGATCAGGCTGTTAAGAGAGGCTGAATTTGACCCATTTCCTCAATTTTATATGCTGTGCTTCGGACACCATCTTGCTGTGTTTTTCTATTCCCATAATCTCTAGACATTTGAGTGCATTCTTTGTAAAATTCTAATTTTTTTAAAGTGTGTTTTTCCCAAAAAGTCTTCTTCCAATACCTTGTCATGGTGTGAAGGTTACTAAAGACCATGTCAGTGGGAGTATAAGCACTGGTAGAGTTTACCATGATGGCAAGGCTTTAAAAATGGCCTAATCACAGATCAAGTTTACTTTCTGAGGACCAGCCTAGTTAAATCTGCAGTCTCAACACCTATAGGCTGATTACTTAGCAATGAATTCTTTCACCAGGATTATCTATGAAGCAATGAAACATAGAAAATGTCTGAGCTTCTTCTACTTTTGCAATAACAATGGTCCATTTTTTAAAAGTACCATTATTCTATCAGTGTTATTGGATGATTATGGAGAAAATGTGCTTGGTTGATGTATTTCCTCTTTTGGAATAGGCTGGAGAGTTTGCTTCTTGAAGAATCATGATGCTGTGTAATAGAAATGCTTAGAGATCTTCAGACATGGTGACAGAGAACAAAAAGAAAGGAGAGAGGGACTAAGGATCACATGGTTTATAGACTATGCATACATTTTCCCATAAGAAAAAAGCATTTAATTTGGTAGAGCCAATCATTATTCAAACAAACAGCTGTGTGGTACAGTGCATAAAAGACCCGGAGGCAAGAAACTCATCCTTCTAAGTTCAAAACTGGCCTCAGACACTAACTGTGTGACCTAGGCAAATCATCCTGTTTGCCTCAGGTTCCTCATCTGTAAAATGAGCTGGAAAAGGAAATGGCAAACCAATACAGTATCTTTGCCAAGAAAACTCCAAATGGGGTCACAAAAGATATAACAGTAAAACTATTGAACAACAAAATCATGACTTTCCTCCATCAAGGTATTTCTTATCTATACATTAAAATCATTCAAGATTCTATGAAAGATTAAAAATAACTCCCCAAATGGAAGTTTTCCTGTTCAACAACTTTTTAATCATAATCATCAGGCAAGGCCTAAAATAGGTAGATATATGATTACCAAAGGTATACATTACTGTATAGAATTGCTCTGGATAGTGAGGTGCTTATATTTTCATGTATAATTGAAAGGATAATCTAGAGTGGCTACCCTCAGTACATATCTCTGTGACAGGCATCAAAAAAGGACAATGAGCCTAGAGTTTAAAAGAAGGAGGAAAGTAAGTTGTGTTGTCTTCAGAAAATTGCAAGATTTTGATGTTAGAATCTGAGTGACTCTACTGTCCTTAATAGAAAATATTTATTTTTTTAATTTGATCTTTTCATTATTTATTCTTTTTGCTGCTTTCCTTCTATTTTTGTCCTTCAGTGCCATCAAGATGACTTTGCTCCTTTAATGACTTCAAGTTTATCCTAAAAGCAAAAGTCCAAAATTCTACCAGTTTTGTTGTGTTAATAATAGAATATAAAAATACTATAGTCTCTAAAGAATTGAAGTGAGTATCACATAGGGCACATAGCAGATAAGGGAAGGCTGAGAAATTTAAATGACATATTTCAAGAAAGAACTGGAGTAAAATAAGACATCATGGAAATGTAGAGTTATCCTTTATTTTCAAAGAAGACTATTGTCATCAAGATGTTGGGTATGACTGACATTAAGTGAATAAAGTTGTATAGTCTCACTCACTTTTAGGATCATATGAGAGGCAATAAATAAGATTTTCATAAAATATGCAGGATAGATCCATTAAAGTATCTTGAGTATTCAGGAAATGAGATGTTTCTAGGTGCTGTATATCACTATGGTGATCCTCCATTCTCCATGGATGAGAAAGACAGTCCTAAAAGTAAAGGCATAGCCCTTCAATTGCCATAAATTCTTTCTTGCTTTGTTTTAATTTAAATATAAATATTTAGGTACTTACACACACACACACACACACACACACACACAGAATATTGAGTTCTGTCTTTGCCCTCAAGAATTTGAAGAGCTATCATGTAGAAGAGAGATTGGATTGGATCAATTTCTTTATTGTTTGTTTGTGTCACATTGTAATTTCATACCATCCCCATAACTTGCACTTTGTTTTCATATCACAAAGGCCTCATTACTACCTATTCTCATTCCCAGACACCTAATTCTACCTCAAGCATATTCTAGTTTCTCTTTGCTTAGAAGAGTCCCACCTACGCAGACTCTAGGGGGGTAGGAACTAGTTCTCCCTTCACATTCATGCCAATCTCCCCTGTGCCTATTCTTGAATTTAGAAGGACTTGAGTACTCCTTCAAGTCAATATGCACCCACCTTTTTAGAAAAGTTAACTCTGAAGAAAGCACTGCAGAAAAAAAAGTAAAGAACTTGACTTTTGGTTATGCTCCCACTATAGTTATTCCTTCCACATGACAGAAGTTGGTATTTCATTCAATAGTCAATTACTGAGTGTTTTATGCAAAGTGCAATGCTAATAGGGTTACAAAAATATCTTTTTTTTGAAAGACATAGCCCATTCCCTGAAAGAACTCCCCATTAGAATACAGAGGCAGAATTATTGAGGCAGAATACATACAAATAAGTACAAGAAAAGGTATAATAGGAATAAAAGAGAAATCCAGACGAAGTGATCAAGGGAAATTTAAGGAAAGAGAAAACTTGTGTGTGTGTGTGTGTGTGTGTGTGTGTGTGTGTGTGTGTGTGTAGAGAATGAGAGAAGGTTTTTCAAAGTAACATTTGAACTGAACCTTGAAAGGAAGAAAAAGGTAAAGATAAGGAAGGTGGGTTCTAAGTATAGAAAAATGCATGGAGGTGAGAGAGCATTGAGGTCAAGGAATAATAAATCTAGTAGTTCAATTTTACTGAAATTCAGAGTAATGTGAGATAAAGCTAAAAAAATAGGTTAGAGCCAAGTTATGGAGAGCTTATCAAATGACCCAGTAAGGAGTTTTTTTTTTTTTTTTTTTTTTTTTTTTTTTGTCTAGTTGCAATAGTGAGTTATTAAAGGTTTAAATTAACAATTGATTAGTGAGGTTGATTAAATGTTCAGAAAACTGAAATTAAATATGCCTTCTGTGACGAATACAAATTACAATTCAGTCACTCAGCATGCATTTATTAAGTGCCTACTAATAGTGCTAAGATCAGACCTTAAGGATAATGAAGTAGTTTATTTTCTTAAAGAGTTTACCCTCTTTATCAGAAGAGGGAGTGGAAATCATGTAACTAATTTTTTATAAGAACATTTTATAAGATGTATATTTCATCTACATAAAACAGATAAATAATAATGTTGTTGTTCAGTTGTTTCAATCACATCTGATGCTTTGTGACCCAACTGGGGGTTTTCTTGGCAAAGATCCTGGAGTAGTTTGTCATTTCCCTCTCTCATTTTACAGATGAAAAAATTGAAGTGACTTGCCTAGAGCTAGTAAATGGCTGAGCTCAGATCTGAACTCAGGAAAATAAATATTCCTGACTACAGAATCAGCAATCTATCCACTGTACCACCTCAATGCCCAAATAGTAATTGCTAGCATGCACATTGAGCTTTAAGGTTTGTAAAGCATTTTGTCTCATTTCATCCTAATTACAATCTTATAAGATAAGTATTGTAACTGTCATACTCATTTCACAGATGGAGAAACTGGGACTGAGCAAGAGTGAATTGCTTGTCTAGGGTCACATAGCTAGTAAGTGTCTAAGATAATGTTCAAACTGAGATCTTTGTGACTCCAGTTCTACATTCTGTACATCACTGTACCACTTAGCTGCCTAGTAGTTTATGGAGAGGTGTAGAGGGCCACAGATAGTGGGGGAACTCTGGGTAAGGTATAAGACCCTTCAGCTCAGAGGAAACCTGCTGACAGTGTCTGGTTTGGTTCACCATTTCTCACCTTACTATACTACTTTGAGGCCTTTTTGACTTTTCATCATGTGTAGTGTCCTTCTGGATGCCCCACATTGGGCGCCAAAATTTAGTATCTGGACTAGCTCTCTGGAGGACTTCGGGACCAGCTTTGATCTTAGTGGAGGAGTAAAGAAGGAAGGAGAGCCAACAGGATGGTGGTCAAAGATGGAGTTTCTCATTTCCAGTCCTCTCAGCCCTTAAATATCTCAGTATGATTACATCATTACAGCATATTAAGTATGTTCAAATTGGAGAACCATTATCTCATCAATCACACTGAGTAAGTGTTATGGGCCAGAACTCTGAATTTGAAACAAAGAATTCTTACAAGGTACCTAAGTCAGTGGAATTGATAGAGACAATACTTATCTAATTTAGCATGTTCAGTATGATTGATTTAATCCTAAAAGGAGATGTTATGGGCCAGAACTTGAAACAAGGTACTAAGTGGAATTGAGGAGACAATGGTTAAATCTAGTTTAGCATTGATTTAATTCTACAACAAATAAAGGTTTCCTAGTGATATAATGATTGGTTTGTACTCAGTGTAAAGCATATAAACTAGAAGCCTCAGCCAGGAAGATTCAGAGATATTCGGGGAGAAGGCAAAGAACTAGCAGCAAGATGCCCAGCCCCAGGAAGAGACAATAAAGGATTTGGACTTAAATCCCTGGCTGCACTTGTGGTGACTACTGAACTGAAAGGAAAGCTGCTCTCAGAGACCCCAAGGAAACCAAAACAGAGAACTTTACAAGTGCTAACTATAAGCACCCTGCTGTAAATATCCCTTGCTTCAAGTAGAACACAGGTGGTCATGCCCTCCCTGACTTCTCAGGGAGGGAGGTGAGAACACCAAAGGGAAATGGGGAGCCAAACCAGATATTGTCAGCAGGTTTCCTCCAGGCTGAAGGGTCTTATACCTTACCCAGAGTTTTCCCACTATTTGTAGCCCTCTACAGGGAGGGTATTGTCAGTAAGAATAGGCTATGGATAGAAGATAGTGTCAGAGGTGAGCTTTGAAGAATAGTAGGAATTCTGAGAGGTGGAGGTGAGGAGAGAATATCTTCCAGGACATTCTATGAGACAGCCAGTGCAAAGGAATGGAGATGGAAGATGAAGTTCCATCTACAAGAAACAGTTAAAAGGACAGTTTGATTAGATTGTGGAGTTTGAGAAAGAGAGTACCACATAACAAGGATGGAAAAGTACATTGGGGCTAAATTCTGAATGGAGGAAGTTGAATATATTCATTGTTCTGGAGAGTTTTGGTTTAATCTGGCATGATTACCAAGTTCCTGAAGGACACAATAGACTTCTCATCGCTATGCTTTTTGGTCAATACTATATTGCATTGTTGGGAGTTGAACTGTCTATACAGCAGAATTCAGAAATGTGAATTCAAACAAGTGAAGTAAATGAAATCAAGGAATAGATGAGGTGAATGAGTAAATTAATAGCCATGAGAGGCTTTCAAATTACATGGAAAGAAGGTACAAGCTGAAAATGAAACATGACAGCAATTTCGATAGACTACCTCCTAACAGCTATGTTTATAGGTACCAAAAATATATCACATTCTCCAGTTTCCAATCTACTTTTGCTCTGGGTAACATGACCTGCTGTACAAATTGTGAACAAAATTCCTTTTTTTTATTACTAGCTAGCCATAAATAAATACTATTCCTGGGCACATCAATCTGCAAATCTGTAAGGTAGCCTTGGGAATTAGAGCATTTTGAGGAGCAGTATTTTTGTCTATCCAATAATACTGACAGGTAAACCAAATTAGTAAGCTTTTAGAATGTTCCTGTCACTGTGAATACAAAAGTAAAAACAAACCACAGTCTGTGCCCTCAAAGGAAGTTACATTCTATTGGTAGAAACTATCATGTACATATTTAATTAGGGGCAAAACTCCACAAAGTAAATAAAAAGTATTTTTCCAGTAGATGCACTGGCACATGGCTTAATTGGGAAGGAAGTTGCTGCCTGAACTGAGCTTTGAAGGAAACTATAGATCCTAAAGAGGTAGAGGAAATCCTAAGAAGAAAGTATATCCTAGGCAGGGAGAATAGACAGTACAAAAGCTTTGAGATGGGAGATAAGGCAGCACTAGTAATATGAGGCACAACAATTAGGTTAATTTGGGTTAGAATGTAAAATGTGTATAAATGGACCAATTCTTCTGGGAATAGATAAATATGGTTCAAATCTGACCTCAGACACTAGTTGTGTGATCCCAGGCAAGTCACTCTGTTTGCCTCAGTTTCTTCATCTGTAAAAATGAGCTGGATAAGGAAATGGAAAACCATTCCAGTATCTTTGCTGAGAAAACCCCTAAATGGGGGTCATGCAGAATCAGACATGATTAAAATGACTGAATAACAATAAATTGAGGAAAGAATAATGGGAAGGAGGGGAAGGAAACTGACTCAATCATTGAGTTATTACTAACCTGCCATAAATAAATATTATTATATTAGCTTATTATATTAAATATTATTATAACTTTCCACAAACTTGTCTTCATTTGAAAACTGTACTTTTCATGGTTTGAGGTTTGGATCTGAACAGTATTTTGTATATCCAATAATACTTAATAAGCATTTATTAAGTACTTCTGATGTGCCTATAATGGGCTAAAGAGAGCTCAGTCCTCTCATTACAAAGGAAATACTAAAATGTGCATTTTTCCTCTAATCAAATATAGTAGGAGATATATTCCACATTGATGGACAAAACTCCAGTCCCTCTGCAAATTATATGACTTTAGGAACCCTGGGAAAAGAGAATATTATTTAAATGAAGGAGTTCTAAAATTATTTCTGGAATAAGAGAAATGGGGAAGGAGTATGACTGTGTATGTTTCTGTGTGTGTCTGTATTTATGTGTGAGTGTGAATATATGTATATGTGTGCACACGTCTATTTCCAAATCCATCAGCTTTTTCCTGTCAGAAGCACTAAATAGTGCATGAAAGCTCTTGCTTCACCTCTTGGTGAATGCTTTGCTCCAAGAAACCGTTTGAAGTTTTGCCAGGGATCAGAATGAAAATTGCTCCTCCTCTGCATTCACTCCCTCTGAGTTCCTTCGTTACCCTTGTTGCTCCTTATTCTTTTAATTATTACTTTTCCTTGGTAAGCAGGTCTCACTGATGATGCTGGGATCAGCTTTCCCAGGAGCTCTCATGAACCCCCATCATCATGAAGCATTCCCACAGGAAGCTCCTAAGCCCACAAAAGACAGTATTCTTTTATGGAAATCCCCACTCTAGATGGAGAGACACGTTACCTCTTTGTGTTAGGTAAGAAGCTTCCCCCTTCTGAGAATCGCTTTCCCCATCTGAACATGGCAACTTGCCACCTGGTTTTTCTAATGCAACAAGTCAGGAAAATTCATGGGTTTTCTTTTGGGGAGTGGGAGTGATGATTGTTTTGTTACCTTTTCTGTCATAGGGTCCAAAGTGTGATGGCATAAATTAATCTCAAGGTATTAGAAAAAAAAAAGTTATCTATGCTGGCATTCTGTTGCCTACATCATAAATTTTGATGCAAATCTTCAAAGTGAAGTAGAGGAGGTCTTTCCTCCTTTTTTCTCCATATTCAAAAGATCATTCCCTAATTGTAAATGGGTAGAATGTTGAGCTTGGAATCAAGAAGACTCATCTTCATGAGTTCAAATCTGGCCTCAGACAAGGCCAGATTCTTAGCTTCTGTGAACTAGCTTAGCTAGTTCTTAGCTGTGTGAACATGGGAAAGTCATTTATTCTTGTTTGCCTCAGTTTTCTTATCTGGAAAATGAGCTGTGAAAGAAAATGGCAAACTATTCCAATATTTCTGCCAAGAAAACCCCAAATGGGATCATGAAAAGTTGAACATAACTGAAACAACTGAACAAAATTATAAACTAACTTTCCAGTTTCCTTCTTATTCACAGATTTTGAACAGACATTAAAATCCCTCCCTTAATTTTTTTTTGAGTATTCAACTCTTAGGAAAGGAACTATTCCTAAACTAAGATGTTAGAACTGAAATTTCAACTTACTTCTGTATGAATTTATTTTTGGATGGAAAGAATTGGATGCCCCTAAGACCAAATAAACTGGAAGCTAGAAGCAGTAGAATTAATCAATCAGTCCATCAATCAGCAAACATTAATTAAATGTCTGCTATGGTCCAAACACTTGGGATATCAAAAGAGAAATGAAACAGCCCCTCTTCTCATAGAGTTTACATTTTACTGGGGAATATAATATATACACATATCAATTGCACAATCCACAAGTATTTACCAATACTTGTCCATTGTGTGCTGAGCACTGGTAGGTGCCAGGGAAAACCAACATGAACACTGAAACAATTCCCTCTCAAAAGGAATTTACATTCTAATTGGAGAGACACATGAAAACATATATAACATAAATATAAAAAGAATAATCACAAATACCGGTAGATGTTCAGTTCAAGGTAATTTGAGAGGAAGAGCACTAGTACTTGAGATTATCAGAAAAAACTTGATGTAGAAGATGGTGCTAAACTAGTCTTATCTTATAAGAGAGATGATATGAGGCGGACAGTGACTTGCTTCCTAGCCTGGCCCATTTCAAGTTTAGGAAAGCAGTCAGTACAAAGGGATGGAGATGAGAGATGGGTAATGGGATGTTATGAATGAAGAACAGAGAGAAAGCCACTTTTGCTGGATCATTGCAGAGTTTGGATATGGGAGAGGGACAGTAAATAATGCCTCCTGAAGCAGGGAAAATAGGTTAATACAGGATGTAGGATTTCAAACAGTAAACAAAGTTTTATATTTTATCCAAAAATATCCTTTGTCTAGTGTCGAGATATAGGTCAGGAGGACTGGAGATGGCCCTGGATGCAATGGGAGACTTGAGTCTTTTAAAGCTAAGGTCTTTAACAACTCTCAGTTTGACTGAGACCACACCCATTCAGTGATTAAGGCTAGGTAAGAATTAAGGCAAAGAATGGCTTCTTTTATGTAGTGCAAAAAAAAAAAAAAAAAAAAATCAATCAGGGAAGGGGAAGACTTTTAGGGTTTCTGGCCAAAACAGAAAGACTTTACATCTATATTGTATCTAGGTGAAAGATGATGAATGCCTGAATTAACATGTTAATTTTTTAGTGGAGAAAAAGGATCAGATAGTAGTTGTGAAGACAGAAAAGGCAAGATTTGGCAACTGTGGGTTTATAGGGAGTGAGGAGACATGAGTCCAAGATAATTCTGGGGAAAAGTTATATATAAGTAGATATAAAGTATGTAAAAAAGTACAAGGTCATGTGCAGGTGGGAAGGTATTAGCAGCTATGGTAATCTAGTCGGGCTTCATATAATAAATACAGCACTTGATTTGGGTAAGGAATTCTAAAAGGCCCAGGTGAGGAGGGAGTGCATTCTAGCTATTGGAATACAAAGATATTTAGATGAGAAATGGAATTTTGCATATGAGAAATAGTAAGGACATTTTAGTTGGATCCAGGTAATGAAGAACTAGGTGGTTAAGGCTTAAAGAACATCATTCAACCCAGTAGTTAAAATCCATTCAAACAGTAAAAATAAGATGGCAAGAGAAATGGAGAAATGTATTCTGATGCTGACCCAAGAATTAGTCTGAACTCATCTGTCTTTAAATGTCTCAAAAAAAATAAAACGAAAACCCAAACAACTAAATGGCATTAGATAATTAAGAATAGCTAATTTGAATTTTCCTCCAAGCTTAGCTACTCCTTGCCTATGTGACTTTTTACAAGCCATTTCACTTTTCTGGTCCTCAATAAAGGAGCTGGACAGACAATATGTTCACTGTTGTCCCTTCTAAAATGATTGAATTCTTTCCATGCAAAGGAATAAAAAATGGATTCAAAGTAGGTGCAAGAATACCTTGGTTTTGACCTCAGATATTTACTAGCTGTGATCCTGATCAAGTACTTCTCTATATTTCAGTTTCTTTGTTGTAAAATGAGGATAATAAAAGAACTCATCTCCCAGATTTATTGTGAGGATCAAAATGAGCTAATTGTAAAGCACTTAACACACTGTCTGGTATATAGTAGGTTTTTTAATAGATATGTATTTCCTTCCTTTCTTTTCCACCAAGTGACAGACCTTTAACAACTTTACTTTTTGCTACTGATTCTATAGGATCACAAATTTAGAATGAGAACGGGCCACAGAGATCTAATTTATTTTACACTTGAAGAAACTGAGGGCTAGAAGGGTTGAATGACTTATTCAAAGTTGTATAGGTGTAAGTGACAGAGATGGAAGCTTATTTTCTCTGACTTTATATCTGTTGCTCTTTCCATGTTCCCATAACATCTGTTCTAATTCAGGACAGAAATACCATGCAGAATGTGAGACCAGTAAGCAAGTCATTGTTTACCATTGCAATGGATATATAAGCACCCTGTCATGCCCCCTGCCATTGACATCCCACCTCTTTTCTTACTTTGCCAGACTGCCATGCTTCTGCTATGGCTAATGTCGAGATACAGACAGAATGGGCATGAAGGATGGGACTTCTGAAATCTGCTTCTTAGACAATGAACTGAGACTGCTGGGATTTTTCAACTTAATGGAAAACATATAGCGAGGCTATGAAGAAGTGTTTTTAAGAATATAATTATAGGCTAAGGTTTTATATGAAGCGAGAAAGTGCAGATTATATTAAACCATTAGTAGCATGATACAGGGAGAAAATCAAAGCATTTGGAATCAGAGAAATTGTGTTTGACACTTGACCTTACCACTTTTTACCTATGAGACCTAGGACTGACTGACCTTTAGGGTGTCTTCCAGATCTAACTCTGTGACCCTAAGATCCTTATTTTTCCAATCAAACATTTTACAGATTATCAGAGAGATTTAACACAAATCTGATGGATCAAATGTATAACACGGCTTGTGATCAACTTGCAACAGATCAACATTAGCCTCAAGATCCAGAGAGGATGGGCAAGGAGTTTGGAGTTTGGTCAGTTAGTGAAATATGCCAGCAGAAGGGGAAAGGCTGTCTTGCCTGGAGCTCAACTTGTGACCTAAGCTATACCTCCCCATCCATGTCCACATCCCTCCCCCTGCAATAAGAGCTGGCATTGCCTTGTCCCTTGTCCTCATGTGGGTAAAGAAAGTAGAAGGGGGGAAAAAGTATTTAAGGCAGCTCTTCAGCATTGATCCTGCCTCAGGCTCACAGCATTCATTGTTCATGAGAACAGAGGCTGGATTAGAATGGAGTTTAGAGTGTAGCCAGGCAGCAAGATTAATAACCGTTCTGAGCTTCATTCAGGCTCAATCGAGTGTGTTTGAATCTGGGAAGGGCCTTCTCTAAACAATCAGACATGAGAGAAAAAGGGCTGGGCAGGGAAAGGGGAGAGTGCCTGGGAGAGAAAAAGAAGCCCCAAGCTAAAGCCAGAGCTGAGCTTTGAGGAGGGGGCCTGGGTCTTATTGTGAAAGGCATGAGCTGTGTGAGGTATTAGATTCCCTCCCAAGACTGTGCAGGTTGTTCCTGGCATAAGCCTGAGTCACAAAGTAGGGAGGGAGAAAACTTTTTTTTTCCTTCCTTGCCTGAGTCAAAAAGTAACTGATAAAAACTGGGCTGCTTCCTAACCTTGAGCTGCCAGGCAGTGCCATCCATTGGGAGGGATGGCACGTGGCTAGGGAAAGATTGCTAGATTTGGATCCAGAATATCTGGTTCGGAATTTTGAGGCTTCTACTAACTACCTGGGTGACTTAAATTGCCACAGGCTCCAGTAAAATAAAGGGACAGAACTAGCTATCTCTGAGATCTCTTCTATCTAAGACCCCTTATTTAATAGGTGTATTTAACCTTCTTTGTGTCATGGAGCTCTTTGCTAAAGCCTTCTCAGAATCATATTTTTAAATGCTTAAAATAATATAAAGGATTCCAAAAGAAACAATCATATTGAAATGGTAGTTGTCAACACACACACACACAAAACACACACACACACATACACACACATACAACACACACACAACACACACACATACACAAACTCACCCTCTTTAAGGGCAGATTTAGAACTGGATTGAGAATCTTGCTACAGACACATCATCAACTGTCTTCCAACTGTTGTGGATTCTCTATTTGCACAGGGCTTGGGAAGCTGACCTCTTGACATTTTGGAAAGTACCTTGCTTAATCTGATAATCTATAAAATGTTTGATTGGAAAACAATCAGGAGTCACAGAGTTAGATCTGGAAGATACCCTAAAGATCATCCAGTCCTAGGTCACATAAGTAAAAAAGTGGTAGGGTCAAGCCTCAAACACAATTTCTCTGATTTCAAATACAGTGCATTTCTCACTATGTCATGTTACTAATGGTTTAATATAGGCTGCACTTTCCACCCATGCCTGTTTTGTATAAAACCTTAATCTATAATTATATTCTTAAAAATAGTTTTTCATGCCTATGTATATATATTTTTTCCTTTGAAAAATTTCTCATTTTGGAAATGTGCTTTGTATCTGAGAGTGACTCAGATATAGACTAATATGGTAGCACTGGTATTCCATGTGTTTCTAGCTAGATGTCTGATTACTCTCTTTACAAGAATCAATTAGAAGCAGCTAAGTGCACTGTGGATAGGGGAGAAACTGTGGAATAAGGAGGAACTGAGTTCAAATCTGCCGAAGACATTTATTAGCAGTGTAATCCTTAACCCTAGTGGTCTCAAAAAAAACAACAACAACAACAAAAAAAACAATTCTCTGCCTCTCTGAAAGAACTCCAGAGTCCTCTCATCTAAGGGGAATACTGGATAAACTATACACAAATTATATTTAGCAGAAAGAAAATCAGTCTTCTAACCTCAGAACTAAGAACAAGAAAAGAAGGGAAGGTTTCTGTGAGGAGAAGGGGGTAGAGGACAGCACCGGGAGGGACTCATTTGTGGCAGGGTGAATTAGAATTAAAGGCAGGGATCTGGTAGCATGGGAACATGTGAATAGAAAGCAATACCTTTTGAACTATTCTCAAAGAATCTTTTAAGTTATTCACGTGATCTTCCCCATTGTCAATCCAGACCAAGCCAATATTCTTTCTTTGTAGGTGATGGAAATTGAATGACCTTTGTGGCACAAGAAATGATTCTCAACCTAACAGAAAATTGCTTCCTTGCCCTCTCAATCCCTAACTTTAATTTTTTAAAATTTCCATCCACCATTGCCTCTTGGCTGACCTTGATATATAGGTGACAGGTATGCCTGAGAGATGCATAAGTCCAGGGACTTTTTTTGTCTTGGTATCTCTGTCACCTGATAGGGATGCGACGAGGAAAGAGAAAGAATTGAGGGAAAGGCAAGGTTTGGATATGTAATATAATTTAGTATCAGGAAACCCAGGTGAGGATAGCCCTTCCATTCCTGCAGGATGGCAACTCTTCTGCAATTTGTCACTTTCCTTAAGTACCAAGAAACTAAATGACTTGGCCATTGTCATATGGCCCCATATGGAAGGGGGAGAGGTGTGTGTGATTTGAATCTAGGTCTTTTCAAATCTAGCTCCTTTCCATATATGATATTTCCCCCTTTACCATATATAACTTTTATAATATTCTATAATTATAATTATACTATATTCTTATTATATAAATTAATAAATACTTGACAGATGAATGAATGAAAACATGTTGATCTACCAGACACATAGGGAATCCTCCCATATCAGTTCAGAGCCTAAAGCTTCTCTTTGTCAGGCTGTATAAACAAATGATAGTTTCCAACTCCAAGGTTGAGGGCCTAGTTCATCCCCTTTCATTCCTTTCTGTTGTGGATTTGCATATTCCCGTTGGTGAGAAGGCGGCACATGAATACTTTCAAAACAATCGAATCTATTGAATTTACTGGATCAAGTGATGGAGGGAACAGGACCTTCAAGGTCATTTTATATAGCAGCCTCATAATTTCACATCACCTAAAGTATGAGTCCCAACAAATGGAGAAAAGGTCATTTTCTCCTTCTCTTCCACCACCTTTTTAGGTCCTTTGCCCCAGAGAAATGGGCATGGGGTTTTGGTCTGTTTTGTTTGTTCTTTTCAGCTCTAGAAGATGGGAGTGCACCTTGTCCTTGTCCTGGAAGCTCAAGCTATGGTGACCTTAGAGCTACAATTCCAGGCTAATGTTTCTTCTAGCTCAGGAGGGAAACTGTGAGAAAACAGGGTGCTGGGATAAAAATCCAGGGGTGAGGGAGTGGGGCTTTGAACTTGAAATTGGTGAGGCTGCTACTATGTGAGAACTGAGCTAAACTGTGAACCTAATCTCTTAATTGAGCTTGTGTAGAGCGGATTATGCCCCTCCTCCAGCTGTGTTGGGGGGGAGGGGAGGGGAGTATTTGTATGTTTGTTCTTGCTATTCCTTTGAAGTAACTATTCCTTTGTAAAAGTTAGTCTGTTAAGTGGTTAAATCAAAGTGGAATATTACAGGATCACTAAAGTGGGGGAGCGCAATCAGTGGAGATTTGAACCAATAATATAGAGACAGAGATACCCTAACCCCTATAAACATACTGGAGAATCCTGAGGGAGGGGTTCTTGGGCAATAGATATTGAGATATACAATGTTATATATACTGATGAGGAATCTGACTCTCAGAATGATGAAAAGCCTTGTCTAAGATCATACAGTTTATTAATAATAGCTGACATTGACATTATATTTAAAGCTTTTAATGAGAACTCACACGTATTATCTCATTTGAGGCTCACAACAACATTAGGTAGGTATTATTTTCCTATTTTGTAGATAAGGAAACTAGTTTCACATCCAAATTTGGTACCTTATACCAGTCTAGGATAGCTGAGAGAAATTGAATTTGGTTTCTGGGAAACCTTGATGTCCTTGGCCTCTGGCAATACCCTATGAGGAAAATTATAGAAATCTTTCTTGTTCTCTTGTTTAATTTTTTTTGTTTTTGCTTTTTAAAAATTAACTTTTTTATTATTACTATGAACTTGACAAGTATTAACATACATGAACAAAGAAGGAGAAGAAGAAGAAGAAATTGTATATAGTTTAGGGTTTTTCGTTTATCTTTTAACATTTCAAATTAAACATGTTTATCTGTATACTCTGCTGAATTTTGGTTTTTTTTTAAATGACTCATTAACACTTTTCTTTCTTTTCCTTGTTTTATTATAAGTATCAGCATCTCTCTACTCCACTTCAACTTTTCTCTTTTAAAAAAAAAAAAAACCTCTCCTTTGTAATAATTTAGTCAAAACACATTGAACTTGTCTGAAAATATTAGTCTAATTATGCTTCTCTAGTCTATCACCTCTCTGCCAAAAAGTGGGGTAGCATGAGAAACATCGATTCTTTGGTCATTGCATTGATCATAGTATGTCTTCCCCAATTTTCCTTTATAATATTGTAGTTATTGTATAAGTTATTCTCCTGAGTTTGCTTACTCCTACCATAATTCATTTATGGTCATTCATAATTAACTAGCTTATTCATCATTCATTTAGCCATTCCCAAATTGATGAGTACCCACTTTATTTCTAGTTCTTTGATACAACAAAAAGGGCTTCTATACTTAATTTTGTGCACATGAATCTTCTTTCTTTGATCTCTATGGTAAATAAGCCTAATAATGGTATTGTACAATTTAATGACTTTTTAAATATAGTTCCAAATTGCTTTCCATAAATGCTTAGACCTCTTTACAACTTTACCTACAGTCCATCATTATGCTGACACCAATGTACCTGTCCTCTTAAAGTCTTTATGATAATTGTCACTTTCCTTTTTTTGTCATATTTTCCAATTTGATTGCTTTGAAATGGAAGCAAAGAGTTGCATTTTTCATTATTATAGAATATTTTAAAAATATAATCATTAATAGTTTGTCTTTCTTCTTTTAAGAATCACCTAGTCATATCTTTTGACCACTTATCTATTAGAATGAATATATATTTGGATCAATTCCCCATGCTTATTCCCCAGGGAAACTTGCTATAGAAATTTCTCTCAGATAAATATTTCCTTTCTAATTTTTAATCACACTTAATTGTTTTTACAAATTTTTTCAACTTTACATAATCAAAATTGTCTATTTTATATTCTGTGATCCTTTCTTTGGTCAAGAACATTTCCCATGACCACAACTGTGAAAGATATCTCCTTTTCTGTTCCTGTAATTTGTTAAGTTGTACCCTTTTATTTTTATAGAGATCATATCCACTTGGAACTTGTGGTATATGTTGTGAATTATTGGCCTACACCAAATTTCTGTCAGAAGACTTTCTAGTTCACCCAATAGTCTTAATAAATGAATTTATTAAGAATTCATTTGAATAAATGAACCCTTACATTAGTAATTGGACTACTTGGATTATCAAATACTGTACCATCATGTCAATTTTTAGTGTGTCATGATCAACTTTTCTCTTTCAAGCAAGCACTAAAACTGAGTTAGATTTCTAACTTAAAGCACAAAAAAATTATCTTCGACTATGTCTAGAAAGCTTTCTAAATTATACTACTAAAAAGGGCAAGAATGACTTCCATATTGAGGAATACTATTTTCTACAGCATAATTTAAAATAAAACAGCTAGACAACAGGGCTTTCCCTTGAGATTCTTGAATTTTTGTTCCTCAAGATGAATTTTTTTCTTTTCTAGTTCTATGAGGTAACTCTTTGGTACTTTCATGTAACACTGAAATTGTAAACTAATTTTGGTAGCATTGTCACATTTATGATATTGACATAATCCAAGTACAAACCACATCTCTCCGATTCTCTAGATCTCTTTTTATTAAAGTTAAGATTATCTTTTAGTTGTATTCATATAATTCCTGTATGTGTGTCAATAGCTAGACTTTTGAATATTGTTAAATATTTAATATTTACTATATATTCTAGAGTTGTTTTAAATGCACTTTCTTTCTCTTTTGTATTTTGCTGGTAATAATATATAATGGCTATTACTTTTGTGTATTTATTTCATATCCTGCCCCTTTACTAAGGTTATTAATTATTTCAATTAATTTTAATTGATTCTCTAAGAATCTTAGTCAATTAAAAGACTATTCCTATTCAACACCTGATTAGCAGATCAGAATCAGTTGTATAAGGACTTTCCAAGGCATTTTTATTACATATTTTCATGACTCTCTAGCCTCTTCCACATAAAAAACAATACCATACTACACATGCTCACTGCCCAATCCTTACTACATATATATATGTATATATATGTATGTATGATATGAAAAATCAATTCAAGGTGATTTTCAAAGATAAAGTATTGTCTTTCTTCTTTTAAGAATCACCTAGTCATATCTTTTGACCATGTATCTATTAGAGAATGAATATATATTTGGATCAATTCCCCATGCTTATTCCCCAGGGAAACTTGCTATAGAAATTTCTCTCAGATAAATATTTCCCTTCTAATTTTTAATCACACTTAATTGTTTTTACAAATTTTTGTAAGGAAAGTCTTTGTATAGAACTTGAATCCTCCAGGAAACTTAGAATTCCAAAAGGTGGGAGTGAGAATAGAATGCAGTCCAGACATAAGAATAGCCTGGGCAAAGACACAGAATCAGAGTATGAAGCATTATATGTGTGAAACAGCAAGCTTATATGGTTAGACCGAGAGTGTGGGGAGGGGAGTAGAATATAACCAATCAAGTTATGAAGAACTTT
Source organism: Sarcophilus harrisii (assembly GCF_902635505.1). Classification (NCBI taxonomy): domain Eukaryota; kingdom Metazoa; phylum Chordata; class Mammalia; order Dasyuromorphia; family Dasyuridae; genus Sarcophilus; species Sarcophilus harrisii. The sequence goes on from NC_045427.1 coordinate 327,549,203, forward strand.
AAGTGCCAAACAGCATTTACATAAGATTCTAGAGATAATGTAGAGTTATTGGATTTATAGAATAGAGGGTTACATGATCAGGCCTGTACTCTAAGAAAATCATTTTGATGGCTGAGTAGAAGATAGATTGGAGGGGGGCAGAGACATAAGACAGAGATACCAAATGGAAGACTAGTTATTATAATAGTCCAGGAAAGAAATGATGAATGAAAATTGTGTTAAGTGTAGAGAAGCAATGTATGGGAGGGATATTGTAGGGATAAAAACAATGAGATCTGTCAACATTAAAGGGGAAGGAGTCAACAAGAAGTGATGGGGAATATAAAGGGGAAGACTAAATGACCAACGATAAGGAAATGAAAGTAAGAAAAAGATGAAGAGAAAGCATTTAAGCCTGTGAGAGACAGCTTACACAAATGTCCAAAAGCAAAAGAAAGCAGAATAAAATTAGGAAATAGTAGCCTAGTTTGGATGGAATGCAAAGAGTATTAAAGAAAGTTGTTGTTTTGTAGTCATTTTAATTGTGTCTGACTTTTCATGACCTCATTTGGGGTTTTCTTGGCAAAGATAATGGAGTGGTTTGCCATTTCCTTATCCAGTTTAAGTTGGGAAAACTGAGGCAAATAGGCTTGAGTGACTTCCTCAGGGTCACCCTGCAAGTCATTCAGGCCAGATTTGGACTCTAAAAGGCTCAGTGCTCTATTTACTGAATCACCTAGCTATACCATTAAGGAAGTAGTGTATATTAAGTCTAGGAATCATGATTGGAACTCAATCATGAAAGATCATGAATACAGAAAATTACTATTATTTCTTGAGCGGGGAGGGAGATGGTCAGATCTTAGGAATATTATTTTGGAATCTTCATGAAGGATGAGGTAGAGTGGAGAGAGACTTGGAGACCAGTTTAGAAGTCCTTAATTAGTGTAGCTAAGAAATGAGGAGAGTTTGAACAAGAATAGTAGGAAGTAGGGCATAGATATGAGAGATATTGTAAAGTAGAATTAGTCGTCTGAATCTAAGTGGAGGCAAAATTTCAAGCTTGGGTGCCTGGGAGAATGGAAATACCAACAACAGACTAGCCCATTGGATTTGTTTGCTTCAGTAATAATAAGCCACATCCTGAATTGATTCTATCCTGGGAGCAAACTGTATGGGCTTCAACTGACCCAATCCCCCTAGCCCCTCACATATCCTTCATCCCTCCCTCCCTTCATATGGCATTTGCATGTTAGAAGCATAGAATTCATAGTGGCCTCATTCCCTCTGATGCTTCCTTGGGAAGAGAAGCCCTTTGTGCTGAACTCTAGAAAGGGAAAGGATGCTTGGGGGATGGGTGGGAGGGGGGCTGCTGGGAGCTGGCAAGGGCCTTCAGAGAGAAGAGGGAGAAGAGACTTAGATCTCAGCTTGAAGGATAAAATAGAAAACAAACTCTGAGGGGAAGGATGAGGGAGAGGGCATGTGGAACAGGCTGACCCTTATAAGTTTAGATCCTTCAACTCTGAGTGAACTCCTAAATCCAAAATCAAGCCTAGTAGGGTAGAGTGCACTTTTTTCTCTCTCTCTTCCCCTCTGGTTTTTCCTTTACCTCTGGTTGTCTTCCTCACTGAAAGGAAGAAAAACATAATGGGTCTTGTCTGAGAGCGGCTCAGGAAGAGAGTTGGCAGAAGCCTAGCTGGGAGGCTGTCTTTTCCTGTTTCTGGTAGAGATTTTATAAATATTCAGAGAGTCTGATTTGAGGCTAGTTTGAGGGGGTGGGGAGGGAAGGAGAGCAGCAAAGGGGTACAATCATTCAGCCCACAGGGGCTCTCAGACTTCTCCGAGGCCTGCTTTTCATTAGCATCACCCAGCAACCAGCTCATCTGCTGCAAATCTCATCACGCCCCTGCAAAGCATCTCGGGCATGTTAATCTTTTCATTTAACAGCAAATCTGCTGTAATCTGTCTTCCTCCCTAAGGCACCCACACCAAACCCCTCCCAAATCCTTTAAAAAAAAAAAGACTTAAAAAAATACAGTGGAACTTTGCTTAGGATATCAGTGTCGAGGGAAAAAACTCAGGACAGTCCTGTTCCATGTTCTCTTTCAGGGGATATGATTTGATCTGTGGTCTATTCAAATCTGTAGAAAACTAAGCCAGGGTATAACTGGGTTTGACTGGAGTAATAATCCAGTCCCAGTCCCAGTCCCAGTCCCACAGATAACTCTCTACTTTGCTCACAGTCATTCTTCCCCTCCCCTCTTCTCAATACACCTTTTTACCAAAATAAAATTTCCTGGATGCATTCCTATGAATGTCCATTTGGGCTAATAAATTACAGCTGCCTATTGAAGTGGAACTTGATTTTGTGTGTTTGTGTGTGTCTTATGGATACTCACAGATACTGTGAGAGAGATGGGCTACAAAGCTGCAAAGACTGTGAGCTTCTAAAGGCATTTTATTGGGTCAAAGCCAAAGTAATTCTTGCAAGAATCCCTCCTGTGAGATAAGGGCCAGTGTTTACTTAGCAGTAGGAGGGCCTTCATTTGATCCAATGTATGTATAAATTATGTGCTTTACATTTGTTGCCCCTTGTTCTTCATCCCAGGTATAGCCTACCACAAAAGCAAATGGTGCTAGGGAGAGACTACCATCAATGAGTGCAGAGTTCTGTTTTCAGTTAGAATCTTACAGAACTCATTTGATCCTTTTCTTCCCTGAAGATTGCTCCTACCCTTCTTAAGTGTCTCCACTCAGTAACCTTAAAAGAGCCAAGAAAAAAATGCAATGTTCATTTCCTTGACAAAGTTACTAGTCCATTGAATTTAATTCTTTTTTTTTTTTTTTTTTAATAGCCTTTAATTTACAGGATATATACATGGGTAACTTTACAGCATTAACAATTGCCAAACCTCTTGTTCCAATTTTTCACCTCTTACCCCACCCCCACCCCCTCCCCTAAATGGCAGGATGACCAGTAGATGTTAAATATATTAAAATATAACTTAGATACACAATAAGTATACATGACCAAAACATTATTTTGCTGTACAAAAAGAATCAGACTCTGAATTATTGTACAATTAGCTTGTGAAGGAAATCAAAGATGCAGGTGTGCATAAATATAGGGACTGGGAATTCAATGTAATGGTTTTTAGTCATCTCCCAGAGTTCTTTTTCTGGGTATAGCTAGTTCAGTTCATTATTGCTCCATTAGAAATGATTTGGTTGATCTCGTTGCTGAGGATGGCCTGATCCATCAGGACTGGTCATCATCTAGTATTGTTGTTGAAGTATATAATGATCTCCTGGTCCTGCTCATTGAATTTAATTCTACAAGCTTTTATTAACTGCCTATTATGAGCCAGGCACTATTAGACACTGGGAATTTTTATTGTTCAGTTATTTCAATCATGTTCAGCTCTTCAAAACCCCATTTGGGCTTTCTTGGCAAAGATACCAGAATGGCCATTTTCTTCTCCAGCTCATTTTACAGATGAGGAAACTGAGGCAAACAAGGTTAATTGACCCTGCTCAGGATCACACAGCTAAGTGTCTGAGAACAGATTTGAACTCACAAAATTGAGTCTTCTTGATTCCCAACCCAGGATTCTATGTGCTGGACCACCTAGCTGCCCTAGGTACTGGGGTCACAGAAACAAATAAAAAAAAATTAAACTTCAGTAGTCCCTGTCATTAAGAAATTTGTATGGATACTATAGGAACTGAAAGCTCTCTTTTTCAACTGATTCAGGCACCAAAAGGCCTCCAAATTTTGCTGCAAATCACAAGTTCTTTCATCAGGGAACCTCCCGTTTCCTTAATAGTGGCCAGGTGTGTTCTAGCCAATTCCCATTACATAGACAAAGTAGATATAAAGCATTTGAGAGGAGGTGAGAAGGGGACTGTCAATAACTAGAAAAAGGTCTTGATCTGGACTTTGATCAAGAGGAGTCAAGATATTAAAAATGAGCCAGTATCAGGACCCTCAATCATGTTGACCTAATGTGATAGATGTGGCCAATCTCTTTCTCACTAATAAGCTACCTGATCTTAGGCCTCTTTCAGCTGTAATTTTTGATGATTTCTTTAGGCCTTTCCTGCCCTCAACACATCATTCTCACTCAAGTGAATTGCATTAAAATTTTATCATGACCTCTAAAATACAGCAATTTTGGCCATCAATTTCTTGCCTTAAGGTATGCCTCTGCCACCCACTTCTTGCCTAACAAATGAAATGAAACTCCCATTTTTAATTTTTCAACATTTAGAATAATTGGGAGTTAAATAAGTAATAAAATTTAGGAATCTGGGGCACTGGCTATACAGAGTGTCCTTATGGTTTTTTAATCTATTCTGCTTGGGTCGGGAAAAGAATCAGGGACCAGAGCTAATAAGAGATCCCAGCCAAAGCTGAAATGCATTCTCTGAGTTTGAATGGTTGTCAGCTCCCCTAAAAATGGGGGTTTTGTCATTTTTCTCATTACTTTTGTAGCACTCCTTTGGGGATTTGGAATGTAAAGGTTCCTTCCTTTTTCCCTCTTCCTTCTACTTTCTACATACTTCAGAGCAAGTATATTTGTACCTGTCCTCTAATAGCTTCCTATGAACCATAAGGACTCTTTTATTTTTTATTCAGTTACCTATCCAAAATATTCCAGAGATATAGAAAGTGAACAATCCAAACCCTTCTCTCTCTCTCTCTCTCCCTCCCTCCCTCCCTCAGTGTGTGTGTGTGTGTGTGTCTTTGTCTCTCTCTTTTTCCTGCTAGTTTTGAAATGTAAGGAAAATTCTGAGCTCTAAATAGCTAATAGCAATATATCTTGGCCTCCCCAGGCCAGGCTGATACATTGGCCAATTTCTGTGTGTGTGTGTGTGTGTGTGTGTGTGTGTACATGCAGGAGCATGCATTTTACTACAATCACTGCATAAATTCATTTTTTTTCAGTGAAGCCAAATTTCAAATCCTATTTAACAAAAGTAAGATTAACTTAGTAAATTTGTTCCACGTGAGAATGAATGTAACACATCTATTATTCTATATGACAGGCTATATTTTAATGTGAAGTATGCAATTTAGTCTTTGTATAGGAGCAAAAAATATAATTATTACATACATACAAAATATAATTATAAAAATGTGATTGTTATATTTCTCAATATCATTAATTTTCATAAACATAATATAATAAGCTGATTTTCTCCTAAAGTCAACTTTTCCAAAAATGAAATAACTAAAGGATGGTATTAGACATTTTGGATTTTCAACAATTAAATTTGAATTTAATTATCTTTTTTTAAACCATCTCTATTTTTTTTTAAATTTAATAGCCTTTTATTTACAGGTTATATGCATGGGTAACTTTACAGCATTAACAATTGCCAAACCTCTTTTCCAATTTTCACCTCACCCCCCTCCCCCTAGATGGCAGGATAGTAGATTTAAATACATTAAAATATAAATTAGATACACAATAAGTATACATGACCAAACTTATTTTGCTGTACAAAAAAATCAGACTTTGAAATTTGTACAATTGCTTTGAAGGAAATCAAAATGCAGGTGGGCATGATAAGGGTTAGAATTCAATGTTGGTTTTAGTCATCGAGTTCTTTCTCTGGGCATGCTATTCATTCCTTCTGCTCCACTGGGTAATTTGGTTGTCTGTTTCTGAGGATGGCCAGGTCCATCAGAACTGGTCATCATATAATATTGTAGTTGAAGTATATAATGATCTCCTGGTTCTGCTCATTTCACTCAGCATCAGTTCGTGTAAGTCTCTCAGGCCTTTCGAAATCATCCTGTTGGTCATTTCTTACAGAACAGTAATTTCTATATTCATATACCACAATTTATTCACCATTCTCACTGATGGACATCCATTCAGTTTCAGTTTCTAGCTCTACAAAGCCCACAAACATTGTCACAAC